>NC_072376.2:16013437-16629375 GCF_028885625.2 Pongo pygmaeus
TCTCTCATGGATTGGGAACTCCAGACCCAGGGTCCTAAAAAGAGCTGCCCCCCCATCCACCACCACATGGGGTTACTATAAATACCCTCTTCCCCAAGATGACAAGATTTATTTTCCTTTGATGCCCACACTAACTTTAAAGCAAATTCTTGCCTTTGCCGACAGAAGAAGAGACCCAGAGGCTCAGAGTTCAGGAGATCTGCGCCAGGTCCCTGGGATGGTAAGTGAAGGATCCAGAAGTCAAATGTAGATAAATTTATTCCCACCCCCAGGCTGAATTCATGTGACCTAAGGCCAGGAAGATCCCCATTTCTGATATTATTTCCAGTCCTGTCCAGCCTGACATCTTACAATCTGCTGTCATTTTTATTTAGCTGGTTTAAATCTTTTGTTTGGGGCACTTGCATAACAGCCCTGAGAGTGGGCGCCTCCTCCAGTGTTGCTTGCTGGGCACTTGACTTGCCTCCCACTAGTCCTGAATGTGTTGTCATAGCCTCTCGCCTTTAAAAGTCAGAATGATCTTTCCAAAATTGAAGTTGAAATCACTGCCTCTGCTTAAACCCTATCACTTCTTTCCCTTGCCCCAGGATAGAGTCCAATTTCCTTCATTCAGCATATGAGTCTGTACAGTATGCAGTGCAAAGATCTCAAACTGCCAGGTGTACAGCATCCAACTCAGACACTAATTTTAATCAGCCTACCAATTTGAATATTTTGATTGAAAGTTGCACATTTCTACTTCTCTTGAGGAAAGAGAAGTTACTTTTCATGCCTTAATTCTTTCCTCAGTAAAATGGGGGCAATAATATAGAAAATAAATTCAACAGTGCTTGACCAGTGAATGCCATCTTTAGCATTACGTCAACTGATGTCCACGGGCCTGGCCCAGATCAGCTGGAGCTGAGGAGTGGTTCCCTGCCTCACAGGAGCAAGAGGTCATAGCTCTGCCCAGTCTTCAGCCCGCTCTTGCTTTGTGTCATTCAAGCTTCCTTTCTAGCCCCTGAAAATGGAGGTCCCACTTCCTGTGTCCCGTTTTTGAGCAACACTAAGCAGCTTGGGTTCCCTCCATGTTTCTTTGGCCTGAACCTGAGTTTTGTTCATTCACAGCACTTAGAACACGTGCATTCCCTGCTACTGACCCTACTGGAGAATCACACCATGCCTCAGCTGGGCCAGGGACGTGTCTTAGTCGTTTCTGTAGCTAACACCAGCATGTGGCCCAGAGCCAAGCACTTAGTACAGCTCAACAAGTGTATTGAGAAATAAACGAAATCGGGAGGCTAACGCAGCAACACGCCAACAGGGATTTAGATCCTCTCTTGGCTTCCAAAGAGCCTGCACTCTCAACCAGTAACACCAGACTGTGCTCAGTTTCAGAAACTGAGTTTGAAGTTGAATTGAATTGAGTTCAAGGCCTTGCCCTGTCAGTTATTTGCAACCTTGGCCTAGTTCCATTATCTCCAAGCCATTCATTTTCCCACCTCTTCAAAAGGACATGAGTCAGCCTAAGTATTATGAAAGCACACATCCACACAATGACTTGTATGTACATAGTCCAAGTAGCTTCATTCACAACAGCCAAAAACTGGGAGAAACAAAAGTGTCCACTAACAGGTGAACGGTCAAGCCAGCTCTAGTGTAACCCATGCCATGGAATATGGCTCAGTGATTTTAAAAAGTATGTACCACTGACACCCAACAACATGAATGAAACGCAAAGGCATCACACTGCGTGAAAGATGCCAGACACATGTATAATTCCATTTATATAAATGTAAACCAATCCATGGTGACAAAAAGCAGTTCAGTGTTTGCCTGAGGCCCGAGGAGGGAGAGAGTGGGGCAGAATGAACTGAAAAGGGGCTTGAGGATTCTTGAGGGATGATAAACATGTTCTGAATCCTGATAGTGGTGGCACTTTTGTGGGTGTATGCCACTGTCAAAACTCATGAATTGCACACACTTTTAAAGATTTACCATAATTATTTTTATTTATTTTATTTACATATAAGATATACATATTTCTGGTGCATGTGGGGTAATCTGATACATTTTAATAATGAAATCAAAGTAATTAGGATATCCAGCACCTTAAATATTTAAATTTTGGAGCCAGGCGTGGTGGCTTATGCCTGTAATCCCAGCACTTTGGGAGGCCTAGGCGGGCGGATCACCTGAGGTCAGGAGTTCGAGACCAGCCTGGCCAACACGGTGAAACCCCATTTCTACTAAAAATACAAAAATTAGCCAGGTGTAGTGGCATGCGCCTGTAATCCTAGCTACTCAGGAGGCTGAGGCAGGAGAATCGCTTGAACCTGGGAGGTGGAGGCTGCAGCGAGCCAAGATTGTGCCACTGCACTCCAGCCCAGGTGACAGAGTGAGGCCCTGTCTCCAAAAAAAAAAAAAAAAAAAAAAAAAAAAATTAAGTTTTGGAAAAACTCTCAAACCAGGTTTTTCCTCTGCTCTCATACCACAAGCAATCAACACAGAAGACTCCTGTAGTCCAATGTGTGGAGGTTTTTCTCCACCAACCAGCAGTGGACACCAGCTGAGTACCTCCAATTAAATTCTGATACTATGTACTTGGAGACAGTGTCAGATACCACAGGCCGAGAGCTCAGTCCCCAAGACTATGCCCCCTTAGACACCAGTTGCAAGTCTAGGCCTCAGGAACTTCTGACCCACTGGCTTCAAGTTGGGATTCCCATGACCTCCTCTTTGAATTGCACGCTTTAAATGCATGTAGTTATTGCACAAGAATAATTATTTAATACATTGCAAAAGAAAAAAATATTAAAATTATAACCCATATGATGTTCACCAGCATTTAACAGCAATGGATGAGATACTTCTGAGGATTTTTTTTGTTGTTGTAGTAATTCTTATTTTAAACATATAAAAGAACCAACATTAAGATCTATTATATTAAGGAAGAACTATATAACCTTATTTTCCATAGCAGTTATTTGACATTTCTCCATGCACTCTTGACAAAGTTCATTGTAATTTTAAATTTAATGCAGCAGTGTTTACACGTATACCACATATGCACTGAAACCATACATGTGAGGGCCTGTTGTAAAAATATTTAATAAATGCCTTAGTTAATGACCAAAAGAAAAAGAAAGGAAAGAAAAAAGTGTTAAGAGAATGCTTGCCTTGTTTGGTGGCTGTGTGGGAGAAACGACCCGACATCCAGAGAGGAGGTCTTTGCAAAAGCAGCCCGTTTTTACTGACCTACAACCCCTGGATCCCAGGGATCCTCACCCAGCCCATCTCTCATTTTCTGTTCCTCACATTTGCGTGGACCTGGAATGATCCCTTCTTTTCTGTGTGCCTGGAAACACTAGCATTATTGCTTCCCTCCCAGGCTTTAATTTTTCTCCGAGTGTCTAGTAGACAGGGTTTCCCTAAAAAGGACAATTAGAAAAGACTTCATAGTTGGCGATAAATGGGGAAAGTGGGGGGAAGGTGGGAGTGAGGGCCATCCTTTATCTTAATAGCAAATACCAAATACCTATCTCCCACAGTCCACTCTTGACCTCGCTCAGCAATTTTATTCAGCATTTTGATCATTATCTTCATAGGCATCTACTGACCATTTACCAAAATGCAGCAAGTGAGGTGATCATTTTTCTAAAGATAAAAATGACATCTCTATTCTCTTTGTCTCTCCCTCTTAAATCCGACGCTCGACTGTTTTTTTTAACTCTAGCTCTTTTTGGCTCTCCAGGATGGCTCAGTGCTCTGGGTTTGTCTGTAAAGGTTGGGGAGACAAGGAGTTAAACCATCACCTACAGACTTTGATCCCCGCAGACCTAGACTCCTGGCAGTTCCGTGCAAATGAAAACAGCAAGTTTCTTTTTAGCCTTAATTATCTGCATAATTACTTAGCCAAGATAGATACGGGCTCAGAATCTCAAGAAAGGTGAATTTTTTTCTTCTCAATCCCTCAGTGTCATTGTAACATTTATTGTGTGCCAACTGCATGGAACAACTCTGTCTTAAATATTGAGAGGTACATAAAAGACTTAATATAGATGCTACTCATGAACCTCTTAATAACCTAACTGCAGAAACAACATCACTGGAATACCTGATGGGTACCAGGCAGTACACCAACAGCAAAGATACAAGGACATATAATCTGTGGATTTAATGAATGTATCGTCTAGTAGGTAAGAACAAGCAAGATAAAAAAGGTTAATCTGTATACACTATTACTTTTGTGACACAAGTGTGGTAAGATTTCAGGGAGGAAACAAGGTATAGGAGCTGTCATCCAACAAACATTTAATGGACAATTACTCTATACTAGGCATTACCTGTTAGACTTTTGTCCACCAATCATCACAGACTTGAAGTGAAAATCTTTAAGTGTCCAAAATGATGCTGCATTCTGAGCTAAGAGCTAAACATTTAATGATTTGAGGACACATAAGAAAAGGAGTTATCCATGCATTGTAGCCAAGTCGCTGCAGGCCAGGTGGGCAGTTTTTCTCCATGTTTTTGAGTCTTTATATTGACCTCTTTTAAAGGAGAAACTAATGATGGGCCTGTGCTGATGTTCAGCCATAAGTCTCCTCTGTCATGTTCTACAGGACACAGAAGGACAAGTTTCTTGCATTTCTGTAATAGAAGCATCAAAATCAAGCCAGCAGAGACTGTAAACAAAGAGAGTTTGGGCAAAAATTTTTGCTGGGGTTACCTTTTTTCCTTGTCTTTGATGTAGTCTACCTTCTAGAAAGAAGAATATCAGCTTTCTTTTGCCAATATCACAGTCTGCTAATCCCATTTGCTGCCCATAAGCAGTAATAATCATCACATGGTGTTGTTAAAGGTCTCAGATCTGTAGATTTTTTTCCACCAAGATTCTTCTACAACACAGACACTGATACGTTAATTCACGCAGAAAAGTGTTGTCCGTTGGGCCACAGTGACTTCTTTGGCATGATCAAGGCTTTCCCTTGCTCCAGCCCAACTTGATCAAGGATCCATAATCTAATTAGAAGGTGCTGAGGGAGGACGAATCAGAACAAAATGAGTTTGTCAAAATAGCAGAGTATTTAACTGATTTATTCCAATGCAGACATTTTACGATAAGAATCATTTTCCCACGGAGACCTGAAGATACAAATGTGGGCTTCCCTGAACTGTTTTGAGAAGAGCGCTGTTGTATTTTCCTTGGGATTTCTCCATGCTGCACCATGGGTCTTTTCATTTGGCTGTCCAGTCAATGAAGCCATAGACGTGTAACGACTTAGACATCATCCTTTTTCCTTAAGACCTTGAACATCTCTGTTATGATTTTTATAACTGGTAAATTTTATATTTTAGAAGGCAACTCTATTTTCCTCCTTCCAAATTTGTGAAATATCACATTGAGACCTCAAACTCGAAAAAAATAAGGAATCATTCAGTGTGAAAATGTGTTATTGGAGCTGGAACTTCAACATAGTGATTGCCATGCACAGAGCTGGAGTGGAAGGACATTCCAATAGACAATGGGGAAATGTGAAAAATGGGATATGAACTTGAAAACTTTCTGCCATCCCTGGACTATTGTCTGAACATACTATTACGCCTTTGAGCCTTTGGTCCATATCGGCTATTTTCGGGGCTGGGGGTGGTGGTAGATGGGAACTGAGATGCTCTTTGCCAGCTTTTCCAGTTCCAAACGCCTATTTTTCCTTTAATTTTCTAATATCCGGTACCAAATGGCAGAAAGGACACCAGAAGGAAAAAACAGGTAAGAAGCAAAGAATAAAGGAGGGAGGAAAAAAGAAACAAAGGCTGTACTTGCCATCAAAACCCTGCATTCACATCCTGCTCTGCCGCTCACCGCCTATGTTACTTGGATAAAATGTTTTACTTACTTTCTCAAACATCAGGTTCCTCTTTCAGGAGAATGAGGAGAATGTTACCTACATCCCAGGGTATTAAGTTATATGATTGACCAAAAGAATGTGTATACAAAAGCCTGGAACAGAGCAGTAACCAATAAGATGTCAATCAAATCAGATCTGAAAACCTCACTTCAATATTACCCCCAGAATAAAGGCTGACATGACTTCTTCAGCAACAAGTGTCCCTCCACCTCCATCCTCCCATACACACGGCATGTGCCACCATTACAACACTCACCATGTCCTGCTATTCTGTTTTAGGTCCCTGTCCCTTACTAAAATAGAAGTTCCTCAATGGCAGGTACCAGTCCATGTCCATTGGTGGACCCCAGACCTGGCACTATCCCTTACACAAATGGGGTTTTTACAAACATTTATAGGATGAATGAATACATGCCATCAAAATTGCCAGACCTAACTCAGAAAACAGAGGTGTCATTATCATTTCTGTTATGAGAAAGCTTTCCCACATTATGTGATCTTTTTACTTTCCGAAGTTCTAGCAGATATGGCATTTTGCATTTGCTCTCCTTGGTTTCCAGATGCATTTACAATGTACCTCACCAGGTCAGGTCTCATTGATGTAAAATCACACAAGAAGAGTCTTGTTTATACAGGAACAGCAATATCTACTAGTTCCTTTATGTCTTCCTTTTACAGGTTACTCCTTATTGATGTCAAAAACCAGATTTCCTCCAAACAGTTTTAGTCTTATTACTTTCTGTCATCAGTTATAATTTTACAGCAGAAATTGTTTCATTTTCCTTGTGTTCATGAAGATTTTAAAAGTTCTAAACTGGCTTCTCTTTCATGTGCACAGGAAAAAAAAGTAAACAGCATTTGGGGAGGATAATGTAAGGAAAGAATAATAAAGGTTTCTGAAAAGAATCCAGAGCTCTGACTGGCTATAAATGCTTCTTTACCCTGCAGGCTGGAGCAGAATCAGGATTTAATATTAATGGATAATTTGTTGAGAGCCCTTTTCTTTTAGTGTGAAAAAAATACAATGAAACAAGCTCAATGGAGTCTTCCATTAATATTATTAAATAGAATTTTAAATTAATAAAATGTACAGGTTTTAAATGTGGTTTGATAGGTTTACAAATGCATATACCCATCAGCTACCATCCCTATCAAGATATAGAATAATTTATCAGAATTTTCCTTTTATGTCTCTCTTTTTTTAATCTGCTCTCACGCCCTGCCCTGCAATCCATGGGTTTTCATATTTTGAGCTCCATGAATTGTTTCTTAGAATCTGATAAAAGCTAGAGAATTCTCCCCACTCGGGGAGAGAACTTGGGGCAGGGTGGATGGATCCTAGGTTAGGAACTCAAAACAAGTTTTATTAATTCTTTTATTTATTCATTTAAAAATCTTTATTGAGCACTGGCTGGGTGCTTTGGGATAGGTATTGGGCGGACAGTGGTGAAGAAAAAATGATATACTTCCCTCCTTGATCTTACATCAAGGAGAAAGGCCATAATAAGCAAAGAAGCAAGTCACTCAGTATTCTGCTTGAATAAATGGAATGGCAGAAAGTATTAAGTGCTTTGCTATGAAATCTATAACTTTTATATGTTGTATGTAAAGACTTATATGACCTACAGCAGTACAAACCTAGAGAAAAGGTTTGTCTGCTACTTTTCTAGTTCAGGTGTTTTCCCCAAGCTCTTGGTCATACATCCTTACTGAACATGCATTCTCAATGTATATCTATGTATATGCTACTATGTTAGTATATTGTTTTATGATAAAACATGTACTAAATGGCCAGGTGCAGTGGCTCACCCCTGTAATCCCTGGGAGGCCAAAGCGGGTGGATCACAAGGTCAGGAGATCGAGACCATCCTGGCCAACATGGTGAAACCCCGTCTCTACTAAAAATATAAAAAATTAGCCAGG
The DNA here is from genome assembly GCF_028885625.2 of Pongo pygmaeus. Lineage (NCBI taxonomy): Eukaryota > Metazoa > Chordata > Mammalia > Primates > Hominidae > Pongo > Pongo pygmaeus. Next base: position 16,021,249 of record NC_072376.2, read on the forward strand.
CATGGTGGTGCATGCCTGTAGTCCCAGCTAATGGGGAGGCTAAGGCAGGGGAATCACTTCAACCCGGGAGGTAGAAATTTCAATATACTAAACTATAAATAAAAAATGAAACAGATAAGTCCATGGGCAGCCATGATACAGAAAGTCAAAAGAGACTATTTTTGAAATCAGTGAATCCACACGTATAGTTGGAGACTTCAACACTAAGCTCTCAACAATTGATAGAACAACACAGACAGAAAGTCAGTAAAGATACAGAAGAATTCAACAACGCTATCAAACAAGACAATCTAATCAACATCTATGAAACACTCCACCCAACAATAGCAGAATACTCATTTTATTCAAGTTCTCAGAGAACATATACCAAGATAGATCACATCTTGGGCCATAAAAGAAACCTCAACAAACTTAAAATATGTGAAATCATATAGTGTGTGTCCTCCAACCACAATAGAATCAGATTAGAAGTCAATAACTAGAAAGAAAAGAGAAAAAAAACTACAAACACTTGAAAAATGTATAACACATTTCTCAATAATCCATGAGTCAAAGAGAAAGTCTCAGTAGAATTTTTAAAAAAGACATAAAGTTAGTGAAAATGAAAATACAACACATCAAAATTTGTGGGATGCAGCTGAAGCAACACTGAAAAGGAAACTTATAGCACTAAATGTAGATACTAGAAAAGACAAACAGTCCCAAATCAATAATCTAAACTCCGACCTCAAAAAAAAAAAAACAAGTAGAAGAGCAAAATAAACCCAAACCAAGTAGAAAGAAGGAAATAATAACTATAAGAGCAGAAACTATTAAAATTAAAAACAGAAACAATAAAGAAAATAAATTAAACAAATAATTCTCTGAAAAGACCACTAGAATAAGCAAAACTGCAGCAAGATTGACAAAGAAAAAGAGAAAAGACATAAATGACCAAAATCAAGAATGAAACAGGAGGTATTGCAGACTCTGCAAGCATCAAAAGGATCATAATGAAAAATGACAAACAATTGTACACATATACTTTAGATCTGGTTTGAGTGTCACCAGCAAAACTCATGTTGAAATGGAATTGCCAGTGTAATGGTGTTGGGAGGTAGTGAGTTTAAGAGGAGTTTAGGTCGTTAAGACAGATTAATGTCTTTCTTATGCGTCTGGGTTAGTTCTTGCAGGGAATGAATCAGTTCCCAAGAGTGTAAGTGGTTATAATGCCAGGTGGCCTCTCATGCTCTGCCCCTCTGGCACGCCTGCTTCCCCATCCACTTCTCTGCCATGCTATGATGTAGCACAAGGCCCTCATCAGCAGCTAAGCAGATGCTAGTGTCATGCTTCTTGGACTTTCCATCCTCTAGAATTGTGACCCAAATAAACCCATATAGATATAATATATATATAACCTGTCTCAGGTATTCTTTTATAACAACAAGATAGACCAAGAGAACATTTGATGACTTAGTTAAAATGAATTGATTCCTTGAAAAACACAAACTATCACAACTTACCCAATGTTAAATCAATAATTTGAATATTCCTATAACTATATTAAAAGTTGAATTTGTAATTTAAAAACTACAAAAAATAAATCTTCAGGCCTAGATGATTTCACTGTAGAATTCTTCCAGATCTTTTAGGAAGCAGGAATATCAATTCTATACCATCTCCTTCTGACACAGAAAAGGAAGAAATGTTACTCATTTTATCTTACAAAGTTAACATTACCAGAATCAGACAAAGAGATTACAAAAATGAAAACTATAGACTCGCCAAGAAATAAAAAACTACATTCCTCACTAAGATAGACACAAAAATTCTTAACAAAATATTAGCAAATAGAATTCAGCAATATATATTAAGAATTTTACACTATCATCAGGCTGGGTGCGGTGGCTCACACCTGTAATCCCAGCACTCTGGGAGGCCGAGGCAGGCAGATCACGAGGTCAGGAGATCGAGACCATCCTGGCTAACACGGTGAAACTCCGACTCTACTGAAAATACAAAAAATTAGCCGGGCGTGGTGGCCAGCGCCTGTAGTCCCAGCTACTTGGGAGGCTGAGGGAGGAGAATGGCGCGAACCCGGGAGGCGGAGCTTGCAGTGAGCCGAGATCACGCCACTACACTCCAGCCTGGGTGACAGAGCAAGACACCGTCCCAAAAAAAAAAAAAAAAGAATTTTACACTATCATCAATGCTTCAATAACATAAGGGTGGCTCAATATTTGGAAATTAATAATGTAATGCACCAAATTAATAAGTAGAAAAGTCACATAATCCTATTTATTAGTGCAGCATTAGACAAAGTTCAATACCCATTCATGACAACACTTTCAGAGAAATAGAAATAGAGAGGAACTTCCTCAACTCAATAAAAAGCACTTTTAAAAATGCCAACATTATATTAATGTGAAAGACCGAACGCTTTCCTCGTAAGATCAGAAACAAGGCAAGGATACTCTTACTATTCTTATTCAGCATAAGTTAGAAGTTCTAGTCAATGGCATAAGAAAAAATGACATAAAAGGCATACAAATTAGAAAGGAAGAAATATAAATTTTCATGTTTGCAAATGACATTATTTCCTACACAAAAAATCCCAAAAAATATATTTTTAAAAATCCTAGAATAAGTGAGGTCAACCATGTCACAAGATCAAAGATAAACATACGAAAACCAATTATACATCCATGTACTGTCAATGAACACATGAACAACAAAATTTAAAAATGCGATGCCATTTATAATAGATTTTAAAAAGAGGAAATTCTTGGGTCTAAATCAAACAAAGCATGGGTGAGACTTGTATGATCAAAATTACACAACGCTGATGAAAGAAATCAAAGAACTAAATAAAGATACTATGTTCGTGAATTGAAGACTCAACATAATAAAAATGTCACTGTCAATTCTTCCCAAACTGATACAAAGATTTACCACAATTCCTATAAAAACTCTAGCAGGAGGCCGGGCACAGAGGCTCACGCCTGTAATCCCAGCACTTTGGGAGGCCGGGGCACACAGATCACAAAGTCAGGAGATCGAGACCATCCTGGCTAGCATGGTGAAACCCCATCTCTACTAAAAATACAAAAAATTAGCCGGGGGTGGTGGTGGGTGCCTGTAGTCCCAGCTACTCAGGAGGCTGAGGCAGGAGAATGGCGTGAACCCGGGAGGCGGAGGTTGCCGTGAGCCAAGATCACACCACTGTACTCCAGCCTGGGTGACAGAGACCTCCATCTCAAAACAAAAACAAACAAACAAACAAACAAACAAATTAGCAGGATATTTGTAGATACAGATTAAAAATTAAATTTTAGGCAAGAATATTCTAAAATTTATAAAGAAAAACAAATAAATTAGAATAGCTAATGCAATTTTGTAAAAAGAATAAAATGGGAGGAATCAGTCTACCAGATTTCAAGACTTACTAGATAGCTACAGTAATCAAGGCTATGTAATAATAGCATAAGGATAGACACATATATCAATGGAACAGACTGGAAAATCCAGAAACAGACTTACACAAACATGTTCAACTCACTTTTCACAAAGGTACAAAAGCAAATCAATGGAGAAAAGATGGCTTTTTCAACAAATGGTGGTGGCACAATTGGACATGCATTGCTATAAAAATTAACTTCAACTTAAGACTCATATCTTATACAAGAATTAACTAAAATTGAATATGAAATTAAACTTGAAACCATCCAACTCAGAAAAAAAAAGCATAGAAGAAAATCTTTGGGATCTAGGAGTAGGAAAGAGTTTTTAGAGATGACACCAAAAACACATCCATAAAAGAAAAATTGATGAATTTGACTTCATCAAAATTTAAAACTTTTGCTCTATGAAAAACTCTGATTAAAGAATGAAAATGTCAGCTAATGATGGGAGAATATATTTGCAAACCACATATTCTAGAGTATAGAATATATAAGGAACTCAAAACTCAATAGTAAAAAAGCATACAATCCAATTAGAACGTGGATGAAATACATGAAGAGATACTTCATTGAAGAAGATATACAAATTGCACATGAAAATATGCTTAACATCATTAGCCATTAGGGCAATACAAATTAAAGTCACAGTGAAATGCATCAAATTAAAATAAAAAAATAGCAACAACACCAAATGCTGGTGAAGATGCAGAGAAACAGGATCATTGACATATTCCTGGTGCATATGGAAAAGTATGTAATTACTTATGAAAATTGTTAAGAAACGAAATATGCAGCTGCCATACTCAGCCATTTACTCCTGAGAATTTTCCCCAGAGAAATGATACTTTCATTCACACAGAAACTTGTTCATGAATGTTTATAGGAGCTTTATTTGTAATACTCCAACTGGAAAAAAAAACCCAGATACCTTCAATTGGTGAATGGTTAAACAGAGTGATGCATTCATATGGTGATAAAATATTACTCAGCAATAAAAAGGCACAAACTACAAATAGACAAAGAATTATGGTGGGTGAAAAAAGCCAATCCCCAAATATTACATACTTTATGATTCCATATATGTAATATCCTTGAAATGATGAAATTATACAAGTGGAGAACAGACTAGTGGTTATCAGGAATTAAGGAGAAGATAGGGTGGGAGGAAAATGAATATGGTTATAAAAGTGAAATATGAAAAATCTTTGTGGTAATGAAACAATATGTAGCTTGACTTTATCAATGTCAAGGTCCTAGTTGTAACATTGTACTATTGTTTTACACAAACGCTACCATTGCAGGCAAATGCATAAAGGGTACACAGGATCTCTCTGTGCTACTTCTTAACAATTGCATGTCAATCTACAATTATCTCAAAATAAAAAGTTTAAGTTAAAAAGTTAGCATACTTCAATCTCCAGATCTAAAAACTGAGTGAACTAAAAGCAGGATAAATACAAAGAAAACCATGCCGCAAATCATAGTCAGCTATTTGATTGAAAACCAGAGATTAAGAATGAAACTTAAAAGCAGCCAGAAGAAAAAAAAATCCATTGAAAACATATTACCACAAATTGAATCACAACTAACTTCTCACCAGAAATATGTAAGCTTAAAGACAATGAAATGATATCTTTTATGTGTTAAAAAAAATGGGCCAACAGAATTCTGTATCTAGCAAAAACATCTTTTAAAAGGAAAGCAGAATTCTGCCCTTCTAGTAAAGGTGATGTGATAGGCAGAATTCTATCATGAACCCAATAATCTCGGTCCCACGGTGTTACTGTCCATATTGTCTCCTTCCTTTGGGTGCCCAGAGGTGATGCTAGTGGCTAAGGAGTCAGGTGCTTGTGTGTAGATGAGTTCATGGGGTGCTTTCCGAAGGCAGGTTTCTACGTTTACAAACAGTGAGCTACACCCTTGCCTAATCCTCTTGCCTTGAATATGAGTGAAGTCTGTGACTTTTTACTACCTAATAGATACGGCAAAGGTGATGGGATGCCCCTACTGAGATTAGATTACTGTGTATGTGTTTATAAACATACATATATATGTTTGCATACATGCATACACATATATCTCTCAATGGTCTCTCTTTCTCTCTCTCTCTCTCCCCCCTAGTGTGCATGAGACAGACTCTTCTCTTTGGCCTTAAAGAAGCAAACTGCCACATTGAGAACTGCCTATGGAGAGACCTACATGGCAGCAAACTGCCTATGGCCTCTAGAAAATGGAAACTTCAGTCCTACAAACTCAGGCAACTGAATTCTACCAACAGTTACCTAAGCTTGGAAGAGGATCCTGAGCTCCATTAGAAGACATGAACCAGCCAACACCTCAATTACAGCTTTGTGGGACCCAACTAAGACATGCCCAAACTCCTGATGTACAGAAACTTTGAGATAATAAATGTGTAGGGTTTCTTTCAAGATGGCTGAATAGGAGATAATAGATGTGTGTTGTTTTAATTGGCCAAATTGTGGTATTTGTTATAGAACAATAGGTAACTAACACAGGTGGAGATATTTGATTGGAATAGCCTTCCTTCATATAACAATTATATTGGGAGGCTAAGGCAGGTGGATCACCTGAGGTCAGGAGTTTGGGACCAACCTGGCCAACATGATGAAACCCTGTCTCTACTAAAAATATAAAAATTAGCCCAGTGTGGTGGTGTGTGCCTGTAATCCCAGCTACTTTGGAGTCTGAGGCAGGGAGAATCCCTTGAACACAGGAGGCGGAGGTTGCCGTGAGCCGAGATCGTACTATTTGCACTCTAGCCTAGGCAACAGAGTGAGACGCCATCTCAAAACAAAAAAAAAAAATTATAAAACCTAAACAAAATATTTTTTTAATCACCATAAAACAAGCTAAGTATACTTCAAAGCATTGATATCTACACAGTATGTTTTCTGACCACAATGATATTTAGTTAGAAATTAATACCAATAAGACAATGAGAAAAAATGCCTTATATTTGGAAATTAAACAATATATTTCTAAATGATCCATGAGTCAAAAATAAATCAAAAATGAAATAAGAAACTATTTTAAACTGAATGAAGTTAGAATATAACCTATCAAAAATTATAGGAGGCAGTTTGCAATGAAGTTATATCTGATACTCTTGTAGAGGGAGAAAATTTAAAATCAATTATCTAATTTTTAAACTTAAAAAGCTAGAAAAAGAGGACCAAAGCACACCCCAAGAAAGAAGAAGAATGGAAAGATCATTGCAGAAATCAGTAAAGTGAAAAACAAACATGCTAGGGAGAACAATTTTAAAAATTTAAAAATCAAAATATATTTCCTTAAAAAGGAATAAAATTGATAAACCGCTAGGAGCAAATCAATAATAAGAAGAAAAATGTACTATAGAAGAGAAGAGATCCCTAAAGATCTCACACACATGGAAAGGATAATAAGGAACTTTTTTGAACAGCATAATGTCAATAAATGCAGCAACACAGATGAAATAGATGAATCCCTTAAAAATACAACTTAACAAAACTGACAAAAGCTAAACTACAAAAAGACTCATATTTATTAAAGTAATTGAATTAGTTATGAAAAACCTTTTCACACAGAAATATCCAGGTGCATGTGAATTCTATCAAACAAAATAAAGCTACTATTCTTTAAAGAAGAAATAATAACAATCCTATGGAAACTCTTTCAAGTGAAAGAAGAGAATGGGACATGTAATCTACTTATTTTATTTTATGATAACAGCATTATGTTGATACCAAACCTGACAAAGGCTTTACAAGAAAATAATATATACACCAATATCCCTTATAAAATAGATTCAAACATACTTAGAAAATATTAGAAAATTGAATGTGGCAATATACTAAAAGAATAATACATCATGACTAAGTAGGATTTAACATTTGAAAATTAATCAAAATAACTCATATTTTTACAGAATAAAGAAAAACCAACTCAACTCAATGGTCAGCTCAATAAATGCATAACATTCTATTCCCATTCATAATAATAACTCTTGGAACACTAGGATCAGAAGGAAAATTCTTCAATCTTATAAAAGGCAACTATGAAAAACCTAGAGCTGGCATCACACTTAGTAGTGAAATATTAAATTATTTTACCACAAGATTAGGAGCAAAGCAAGGTGATTCACTCTTACCACTTTTGTTCAACATTGTACTGGAGGCCCTGACCAGCTTAATAAGGCAAGAAAAAGAAATAAAATGCATGAAGATTTGAAATTAAAAAGTCAAACTTTTCTATGTATAAGCAATATAGAAAATCATAAGGCTCCAACTCCTCTCTCCCTCAAAAATCTATGGGAACTATTAAGAGAGTTTAGCAGTATCTCAGGATACATCAAGGCCAACATCCAACTATTAATTACAATTTGTGTACTATCAGCCAACAATTAGAAAACAAAACAAAAGAATATATAAAATTCCATTTACAATAGAGTCATAAAGCGTTAAAAAAATTAGGAACAAATTTAACCAAAGATAGGCAAGATTTCTCTTCTCAAAGCTACAAATCTCCAGAGAGAAATTTGAAAAGGCCTAAATATATGAGGAAATATGCTGTCTTTATAGGTAAAAAGACTTAACATTATTAAAATATCAATTCTCCACAATTTAATTCAATACCATTGAAATAATAATCCCACCAGGATTTTTAAATAGAAATTTGTACGCTGTGTCTACAATTCTTATGAAAATGTAAAGAACCTCGAATAATCAAATGAATCTTCAAAAAGAATAAAATTAGAGGACTTACACTATGTGACTTTAAGATTACTGTAGTGCTAAATCATGAAGAGAGTGTGGTATTTGCATAGGTATAGACAAATCAATCAACAGGACAAAATGCAGTCCAGAAATAAGTCCTTTTGTATGATCAATTGTTTGTTTCTTTTTGTTTTTTGGTTTTTATTTGTTCGTTTGTTTCTGAGACAGGGTCATACTCCAGCACCCAGGCTGGAGTTCAGTGGCATGATCATGGCTCACTAAAGCCTTGACTTCATGGGCTCAGTGACCCTTCCACCTCAGCAGCTGAGACTACAGGTGCACACCACCATGCCCAGCTAATTCTTGTTTTTTTTTGGTAAAGATGGGGTTTCGCCATGTTGTCCAGGCTGTTCTCTCACTCCTGAGCTCCAGCAATCAGCCCACCTCAGCCTCCCAAAGTGCTGAGTTTACAGGCGTGAGCCACCGCACCCAGACTTTATATGATCAATTGATTTTCATTGAAAGTACAAAGCAGTTCAATAGGGAAAGGAAAGTCCATTCAACAAATGATGCTGGAACTAATAGATATCCATAGAAGCCTAGATTCTTACCTCATGCTATACACAAAATTAATGTGAGATAGATTATAGATCCAAACATATTAATAAAAGCCAAAAAGATAAATCTTCTAATAGAAAATATAGAAGAAAATCTTCACAACCTTGTGATAAGCAAAGATTTTCTGGAAAAAGGCAGAAGTCACAAACCATTAAAGAAAAAATAATAATAAATTATACATCATCAGAATAAAAATCTTCTATTTATCAGAAGATACTATTTTAAAAAGTTAAGTCATAGGGAAAAATACTTGGGTGAGTATATATGTATATATGAGATATATACATACACATATATATACATATATGTATGTAGATATACACATATATACACATATATACACCTATATACACATATATGTATACATATATACACATTTATGTATATATGTATACATATATACACATTTATGTATATATGTATACATATATACACATTTATGTATATATGTATACATATATACACACATATAGATACATATATACATATATACATATATACATATGTAATATGTATATAGATCTATATACATACACACATATATACATATATGTATATAGATATACACATATATACACATATATACACATGTATATATGTATATGTGCATATATGTGTATATCTATATGTATACATGTATACATATATGTATATAGATATACACATATATACACATATACATATATACATATATACATATATATACACATATATACACATATACATATATACATGTTTATATATGTGTATATATGTGTATATCTATATACATATATGTATATATGTGTATATCTATATACATATATGTATATATGTGTATATCTATATACATATATGTATATATGTGTATATCTATATACATATATGTATATATGTGTATATCTATATACATATATGTATATATGTGTATATCTATATACATATATGTATATATGTGTATATCTATATACATATATGTATATATGTGTATATCTATATACATATATGTATATATGTGTATATCTATATACATATATGTATATATGTGTATATCTATATACATATATGTATATATGTGTATATCTATATACATATATGTATATATGTGTATATCTATATACATATATGTATATATGTGTATATCTATATACATATATGTATATATGTGTATATCTATATACATATATGTATATATGTGTATATCTATATACATATATGTATATATGTGTATATCTATATACATATATGTATATATGTGTATATCTATATACATATATGTATATATGTGTATATCTATATACATATATGTATATAGATCTACATATGTAGATCTATACATATTACATATGTATATATATGTAGATCTATATACATATTACATATGTATAGATCTACATATGTAGATCTATATACATATTATATATGTATATATGTATATATGTATCTATATGTATGTATATATGTATACATATATACACAAATGTGTATATATATACACATACATACACACACACACAGTCATCCTTTGGTATTCATGGGGGACTGGTTCCAGGACCCGCTTATGATGCCAAAATTTAAGGATGGTCAAGTCCCTTATATAAAATGGTATAATATATGCATATAATCTGTGTACGTTCTCCTGTATACTTTAAATCATCTCTAGATTACTTGTAATACTTAGTACAATGTAAATTCTCTGTAAATAGTTGTTATATTGTATTATTTCAGCAATAATGACAAGAGAAAAAGTCTGTACATGTTCAGTACAGATGCATTTTTTTAATATTTTTGATCCATGAATGGTTGAATTTATGAATGTAGAATTATACGTCTATAAAATATAGATTTGATATAGGAGTCCTATTTAGAATATACAAACTCAATAATGGAAAAAAATTAACAGGCAAAAGACATGAACAAACATTTCACCATAAAGTATACAGAAATGTCCAATAAGCCTGTGAAAAAATGCTCAACTGATATTAGGAAACACATAAATGAAAATTAAAATTATAATGAGATACCACTGCACAAGAATGGCTAAAGATAAATCGACTGATAACATGACAGGATGAGGATGAAGGTGAAGATGAAAAGCAACTGAAACACTCAAACACTCCTGGTGTCAATGTTAAAAGTGACCACTTATAAAAGTTAAAAATTCACTTATTTATTGATCTAGGAATTCCACTCCCTGGTGTTTATATAAGAGAAATAAAGTCAACTGCCCACCAAAACTTACAAAAAAAATATGTCCATAGCAGCCTTATTCTTCATTGCTAAAAGCTTGAAACAACCCAAATATTCATCAATGAAAGAATGAATGTAAACTTTGTGGTAAATTTCTACAGTGGCACATGAGTACGCCGTAAAAAGAAACAAACTACTGATAGAAACAACACAGATAAATTTTACACACATTATGTTGAGAAAAAAAAAAAAGCCAAGTACACACACACACACACACAAGATATACTGCATAATTACATTTATATAAAATACAAGAAAATGACAAAAGGAATCTTTGTGATAGAAGTTTAAAAGTGGTTGAACCAGACATTTGAAATCTGTGTAATTTATTGTCTGTAAATGATACCCCAATTAAAAAGAAGCCAAAATAAGATAAAATTTTCAATGGACTATATTTTATATTTTCTCCAACGTAATGTTTTATGTCATCGTGTTGCTAATAGCTTAAGCATAATCTATTTGAAATCGCTAACAATAATTGATGACAATTTAATTTTCAAATTGTCTTGGTGGTTGCAATTTTATCTTCACCACCCTCCCTTCTTGTCTGATGGGAATAGATTGTTCACTGTTTTGAGGAGGAGGCGAAATGCTGCCTCTGCCTCCTTGGGGTTTTTTTTGTGTGTGCTTGCTTTCATAGTATTGTCTTCAGTACAAGTTAGTTTCTTTACAGGAATTTTTCCAAGGGGCTTGCTCATTTTTGTGAAGTTTAATATAGTTAAAAGCAATTAAAATGACTATAATATTAATACAACTGAGCACAGGAAACCCCCAGTGAGTCAGAATGTGGCAAAAACAACAAATAAGTGAGGGTCTTGTCAAGCTGTTTTGTTGTGAACCCCTGCATCTCCCCATGGGGACACCTCTCCAAGTATTAGTGACAGTGAGAGACCTCTACCTGTCTCACACAGGTACGTACTGAGGACTGTAGTACTAAAGAGTACATTAAAAATGAGCAAAGCTTATTTCATTCTTAGAAAAATAAATATACATCAGGGGTCTTCCTATACCCAGTGGGCCACCTATGTGTCCACTTTGGTACCCTGCTGTGTCTTCTCACCTGTTCCCTTCTTTATGACTATTTAGCCTTCAGGTCTCAGATGCCACTTCTCTGGCAAATTTCTCTGACCTTTTAGAACTGAGTTAGGTGCCTAAGAGCCTTTGTACATGAAAGCAGGCCATTCTGTGATTCAGACAACAAGGGAAGTATCTCCTTCAAATATTCTTTCCTTATTCAAGAAATTGATATTGCTCATTACGTGCTAGGGACTGCTATAGGCACTGGAGATTCACTAGTGAACCAAAAAACCAATAGTCCTCTGCCCTCATAGAGTTGAAGTTCTGGTGGAGCAGACAATTAAAGAATAGGTGACTTGGTGATAAGTATAAAAGAGAAAAAATAAACAAGAAAAGCGGGTATGAAATACCAGATTGTATGGGGTTGACAGTGAACATTTAGTGGCCAAGGAGCACCCCACTCAGGATGTGACCTTGAGCCAAGAACCAAAGGAGCCCATGAGAATATCTGCAGGAAAATTCCAAGAAGAGGAAGGCTCGGTCTTGCTGAGGGAGAAAGGACAAAAGCAGGAAGAGAAGTGGACAGGTACAAGGTCTTTTCCGGAGTTAGTATCCATGAATCTTTCTTGCTTGGGTTAGCTGTGAGGAATACCAGGATAAGGAAAAGGAGGGCTAAAGGAAGACTCCCGAGTGTCTGCTTTCAGCTAGTAGGTAAACAATGGTGCCACTTACAAAAATAGGAGAGAGTGGCGGAAGAGCAGGTGAAGTGGGGTGGCACCCTCGGTCAAGAGGTCATATTTGATACGATAAATTTGAATTATTATGTATATAGTGCTCACCTATTTTAAATTTGAGGGTATGCAGGCTCAGAGAGCATAATTTACTTGTGAGAGCAGGCTGTGCTTGCTGCCTCTTTGCAATGTGATTTTTCAAAACATCCCATCAAGACCAGTTTATTTTTCTGCCCCTTGAATGTGAGCTTAGATGTGTGACCTGCTTTGGCCACAGAGGACATTAGCAAATGTGACATGAGCTGAGGCATAAAATGGCTGGGCAATCCCACGACCACCACCGTGGAAAACAAGCTGGGGCTAACCGTCTGGGTGATGAGAGTCGCGTGGCCAAGGTCCTCCAGGTTGACATCATTCCAACAGCCAGACACATGAGTGAGGCTACCCTGAATAATCCAGCTCCATTAGAGCCATCCCAGAATGTGAGAAATAAAAAAAAACAATTCATTTGTATTATTAAATCTCATAAGCAAAATCTAACTGATACACTTGCATGAGATTCAGAAAGGATGAGTGGCCATGTCAGGAACTGGCCTTCCGTCTTCTAAGTTAACTACTTTTCCAATACTCCAAGGTAAGTCCATTTATATATTAGTTAGCAGAATCAGAACCAGGAGCACCCTAAGGCTGTGTCCCCTAAGCTGCTGTCTTAAAGCAAGTGTGCTTTAAAACCTACTCTATTTGTTAATGTTCAACATGCCTCTCTCATTCTCTCTCTCTCCCCCCAGCCGCCCCCCACCCCCACCTCCTTGATGAGACAATGTTGCTGTAAAAGCAACCAACAGAAATCCAATTCAGTCTCCGGGGAAATTTATAGAAAAAAAAAATCTTGCTATGCCAGTGCTTTTTCCATGGCAATATGAAGCATATGGGATCTCAGAAGAAGCATCTATCACAATATGTTGCATTGCAGTGCAGGAATTGGCATTTTCTCCAATTCCTCAAAGCATAGTTAAGAGCAAAATAAATGTAAAGATATGAGGTTCAGGCTACTGCTGACATGCTCTCCTTTTCAAAGCATTGTAGTGGTATAGGAGAAGAAAAAGAAAAATCATAAACTAAAGCCCCCCAATGTAGCTAACTTTCAGTCCCACAAGTCTCTGAGCTAAAACTGAAATCCAAAGCATATTCAAAGCTGTAAATAGGATCAAGGAGTTCAGCCACTGCAGCCCAAATCACACACAAGGACTACAGGATAACATTCTAGGGTCCTAGATAGAATGGAAAAGAGGATACAACTACCCAGCCTGGCCTGAAAAATGCAGACTCCAGAGCTCTACCCCTGCCTTCCTACCATGTTCCTACACGACTCTGGATAAGTCATGTCATAACCAGAGAGGTATGACCCTAAGAGTCATCATTAACCAGGAACACTTTAGCACAGGACTCACTGTTTAAACCTAAGGGTGAGCAGGTTCAGGACTAGGGATGGCGCTCCAGACACAATCCCCAAAGACATGGCACCTTGACATCGGAGAGAACAGCAGAAGTAGGGAGGTCACTCTGACCTTTTCCTGCCTTTCTTCCCTGAAGCGTGCCATAAAAGGATTCTCTGACCTTCCTCTGAAATAGATCACAAGACCCTCATGTGAGAGGTGCCCTCCCTATACCTGGAGGACAGGAACATCCTTCCCTCTGAAGTCACAGGGACGCAGAGAAAAATCTGAACCAACAGACCTTTCTAAGTTCTCCCCAGTTTGTTACTGTTAGACCATACTCCTTTTGTCCAATTATATTTCTCCACAACTTGTCCACTCTCCGTCAAATGAAAGCATCAAAATACACAGGTTTCGCTGTTTCTTTGATCTTCATTTCTGAAGGCTCCTGTGACTTGTAAGACTTATTAAATACATTTGTGTGATTTTTCTCGTGTTAATCTGTTTTTATTTTTTAATAGGGGCCTCAGCCACAAACCTAGTGATGGGTGAGGAAAGAAATGTTTCCTGCCCTACACTAGGAAGGGTCTCCTGGACTACTGAGAACAGAAGGAACTGGGGCATCCTGAGTTAGCCAGGGAACAAAAGGAGCATGATGTTGGGTGCTTGGAGTTTAGATGCCGAGGAGGAGTAGGGCTGTGGAATATGGAGGGGAGCTTTACTGCAGGTTGCACCACTTAGCAGTGGGTGACTCTCATTATATCCACATCCCCAGTGCCAGGTCCTTTTAACTCATGCCATTTGATTAAACCTGGCCATAACAGTGGGGTTAAGGGTGACTACTGGAGCCCTTGTAGTATCAGTGAGGAAACTGAGATGAAAGGAGTTACGTGACTTATCCCAGTCCCATGGCCAGTAAGTGATGGAGCTTAGACGTAAATCCAGGTCTTTTGGTCTCTGAATCCCGTGCTTTTATCATTTTAATCTTCCTGGAATATAAAACTTAAAAATAATGCTTATGCACGAGAATTGCTTGAACCAGGGAGGCAGAGGCAGTGAGCTGAGATTCTGCCACTGCACTCCAGCCTGGGAAGCAGAGCAAGACTCTGTCTCAATAATAACAATAAAAAAAAAAAAAAATAATGCCTATGAACATATTCCAAAATATTATAGAACAGATAACTTCATGCTCACTGGCAGAAAAATAAACTGTAGTCCATTATAAAACACAATTTTAAGTGATGAAATGAATTATTTCTTTTTGCTTCTGTAAATGGATTTAATGTAAGTTTTACATGACACAGAAGCCTACATAAGTGACTAAAGACTCACACAAACAGGAAAACCTGTGTATTTTTATGTTAAGATTGATGAAAAGAAGAAAGTCATGGAGAAATATAACTGGAAAAAGAGGATTCCACCTAGTGGTAATAAACTGGGGCAAAGGAGAGGGCTTAACGTGGCCTGTTTGTTCAGATTCTTCTGTGTCCTGTGTCTTCAGAGATAAGGATGTTCCTTGTTTCCAAGTATAGAGGAGGCCCCTCTGGAATGAGGATTTTACGACCTACAGCAGGGCAGGAGAACATCAGGGTTTATGACCTGCTTCGTGGGAGAAAAGTGAGGGGAAGGGGAGAGTGACTGATATGGTTTGGCTGTTACCTCATCAAAATTTCATCTTGAATTGTAGTTTCCATAATCCCCACATGTCATGGGAGGGACCCAATGGGAGGTAATTGAATCAAGGGGGTTGGTTTTTCCCGTGTTCTCGTGATAGCAAATGAGTCTCATGAGATCTGATGGTTTTACAAAGGGCAGTTCCCCTGCACACGCTCTCTTGCCTGCCATCATCTAAGATGTGACTTTGCTCCTCCTTCACCTTCTGCCATGATTGTGCGGCCTCCCCAGCCATGTGGAACTGTGAGTCCATGAAACCTCTTTTTCTTTATAAATTGCCTGGTCTTGGTTATGTCTTTATTAGCAATGTGAGAACAGACTAATACAGTGATCTTCCTGCTTCTGCTGTTTTCTGCAATGCCAAGGTGCTATATTTTGGGGTAATGTGTCCTGAATCTCATTACTTCCTTCAAATGAGTCTCACACGGTTTGCCTTTCCTCTCCTAATCCTGTTATTAAGAGTGGGAGAAGCAAAATAGTAGTGCTTGGGAGTGCAAGGGCCAAGAATATTAGATTCTGCTTGGTCATCGCAGTATTAAACATCTTCACAATGCATGGAACACACCACCTTACTGCATCCCAGTAATCTCCGAGATTCTCTACACTGGGAGAGAAGCAGCAGCCCAGAAATGACTCTGGGATTGGAAATAATTTTACAGAGAAGCCCATCCCTGCCCTTTAAATCACTTAATCAAAGTTATTTTCCTAAAATTGTAATTAATATTTGAAATTAGATTATTTAATTCCACTTGTGTGTGTGTTTTATGTGCCTCAAATTAAATTAAAATCAACAGAAACATTTCTTGAAATGGAAAGGCTAGAAAGCCAAGAATTTTTCCAAGCAAAAATAGTTATTTAATTTGTATCCTCTAGATGGGACCCATATACAAGACGACCAATGAAATAAAAGCACTGATGGTTATTAAAGCCCAATGCAGATATAAACAGCATTCCCTACTATATGTCAGGCATCCTGCTGGATGCTGGCAAGGTAGGCAGGATGGAGGGTTGTTAAACAAGGAAGTGCCTGCCAGGAGTTCTGGAACAGATAAGCATATAAATATCACATGAGTTTCGTGGCGGGTCCTAAGAAATGTTTTACTAGGGAGTTTTTAAAAGGAAAAACATAGCGAACCCCAGCTTCACCACTTACCAGACCTGCAACTTCAGGCAACTTACCCTCCCTCAGGCTCAGTTTCCTCCTCTGAACATAGGGGATAATGTTTCTCACTTGGCAGGGGAATTAGAGGAAATGAGATCACGCTGTTTCCCAAACTCACCTCTTCTTAAGGATCATTTGGAGGAGCCTGTCCAAATATAGATTCTCAGGCCACTTTCTGGAACTTTCTGGGGCCAGGATTCTGCTTTCAACAAGCATCCCAGCAGGGACATAACCAAGGGAAGGGGTTAAGGCTTTGTCCCAATTCCCTTCACCCAGTTCCACACCGATCACTCCAAATCCACATGCATTATTTTACTTATTTTTATTTATTCTTATTTTTAACTCTTCACTATGAAATTATTTTAGACTTGCAAATATTTGTAAAAATAGTACAATGAATTGCCTTATACTCCTCACTCAGCTTCCTCAAATACTAAAAGCTTACATATCCACAATTCAATTATCAAAATCAGGATGTTAACGTTAATACAATATCATTCATTAACAAACCTTATTTAAATATCACCCAATGTTCCACTAATGTCTTTTTCTGGTTGAGGATCCAAGCCAGGCAAATGCAAATAACCTAACTAAGGCATGTTTGCTAGGCAAATGCCTTATCTAGACAAGTTTCCAACTGCTCCCAGCCCCTTCCACCTGGATGCTCCGGAGCTGACATTGCACCCACCGGATCATATGATCCAGATATTGAAATTAATATTGAAGTCATGATTTTTTATGCTTTTGGCACATGTTAGTTTAATCAGTAGAAGCTAATGCAAACCAAAAATTTACATTTATATGTAAGGAATCAAGAAAAGAGTAAAGAAACGTGGACAGAAGCTTTAGTTGAGAAGCCTTTGCACATAAGCCACTGGCTCTTGTCCTTGCTCTTTCCGTTGAGCGATGCTGTCCCTAGGCATAACCACCTGCCACCAACCTACCTATCAGTCAAGGTCCATTAAATGAGATGATGCATGGAAAGGATTTAGTTCAATGAGCACATACGGAGGACACAATGAGTGTTGGTTATAATTTGATGTCACTCATTCCAAAGCCACTGGCTTCTTGAAACTTCTGATTCAATACATAAAGCATGATAGGCCCATTTTCTAATGCCCATCCTGTTCTTTGAGTCTTATAGCTCCAGTGGAACACATCCTGATTTATACTGTAGTTATCTCTGTGCTTATCTTACACCCCTACTAGATTGTAAATTCTGATCCTTTTATCCCCCGTGGAGGCTTCTCGGGCATCATGCAGATCCCACTGCCAGCAGCTTGCTTCCCAAATGCACTGGGGCATCCAGCCTGCATATCCTCTAATTTAATTTATCACCAGACACTCTAGGCTTTAACTTGTTGTAAGCATCTTCAAATAAAAGCTGCCATTGTGGTCAACAAGGGAAGCTCCTGTTCAAAACTAGGCCCCTTATGAGAGTCAAGTTTTTAACTCCCTCTTCAGGAAAGAAGAAAATGCCTCTATTCAGGTGGGCCACTTACTGATTATGAGGACTTCAGAGCAAGGTCTGTATTTTGGGCACCTCATCATGGTACTGACAAGTTGCCTTTAGGTAAAAGAGAGACAAAGAAAGTTTAAGGAGGTCGAGGATGCTTCTAGCACTCTGGGTCTTCGGATCTTCAAAGCACTTTACACAAATCAACTAATGAACACTTCATCACACAGCATGTAGGCTCCCCCAGGAATTGGAAGGCTCTAGGCTTCCATCCTGCAGCCAGAGACTTGAAAGGGGCTGAGTAATTTGCAGTTAACAATTGCATTTATGATTGTGACTCCTAAAAGAGAGACAATCAAATCTCTTGCCTTTTACTGCCTTTCACTGAGTCCTTGCTAGATGTTTGTTGAATGACAGAATCACACTGAAGGCAGATGTGGCTCTACTTCTGCTGCCCACTTTCCCCAGGTCTAATTAATAGGGGCCAGGCCAACTTCTCCCTAGGAAGTTTTTTTCAATGCCACACTAGGTCATTCAATGTAAAACATTTAGGGTTATGGGTCCCTTACAGAAATCTGATGAAAACCATGACCCTAGCCCCTAGAAAAATCCTAAGTGCACACACGTACACACTGGAAACATTTGTATGACTTTTCAGAGTCCCTCTGAAATCCAAATTAAGACTCTCTGCTGTAGGTATTGTTGGGAGATCAACAATACCTACAAGCTTAAAAGGGATCATCCATGTCCAAGTTTGGGGGCAACAATTTATTCTTCCAAGAATACTTTGTTTCACTGGTTTGAAAGCAACATTTAGAAGTGCAGTTGCCCTTTTTCAGATTAGGCATCAAGAACATATGAATATGTTTCTTTGAAAAATATTAAACAAAATAGGTGCTTTCTGGTTGAGGCCCCTTGCCGTGACTATGGGGACTTGCTTTTCTTCTTCTTAGGCTCATTTAATGACATATTCTCATATTCGAGAAAGTGGAAAAAGAACTGCCTGTCTCCTCAGCGAGTAGATGTGTGACTAGGGAAAACTTTTTTGAAAACTTGCTTGCCAATGTTGACAGCAATGTTAACTAAATCCTCCATAAATACCCCCCACAATCAGAGCTAAACAAATCACGATAGGAAGCCCTATCACCCGGAAACTAATTTCCACCCTACTGAAAGTCAGCAAGGAAAAGTAGTTTGTGCACAACCAGATGGAAAAGAGCCACTTTCTAGGAAAAGTGAGCATTCCAGAATGATGCCGGGGAAGGGCCGGGAAGAGATCAAAAGGGAGTTTGTAGTCCATCTGGAAGTGACTCTTTAAAAACAAGAGCTTGCATTTCAATGGCCAGCCTTGAAATGCAGGAATCTCAGGTTCCTTCTGCAAAGACCTGTGGTATTCACAAGTGCCCAAATCTTAAACAAGCTTAGATATATGGACCAATCACTTTCTGGTAATGTTTCTTGATAGAAAAGAAGAAATTAGAAAGTTTGTAGCTAAGGGAGAAGATTCCATAAATAAAAGCCAAGGATAAAATGTTTTCCACACTTCTCACCAATTGACGTGTAAATTTGCATTTCCACCCAGGTGTCCTTAAATGACTGTGTGATTCAACATCTACACCAGAAACCTTGAAGTTCCAGTCCATGATCTTTAGTTAAGATAACCAGCCAGGAGGGCTAATATGCTTCCTGGGTTTCTTGTCAAGTATCCTGGATTTTTTCTCCTGAACCATTCTTTCTTTCCTGGTTGAAAGTTACCTGAATCCCGTCCCTACATCCAGTTCTATCTGCTCTTTGCACAACTAAAATGGTCAAGTGTAAATGTCAGCTCATTCACATTTAAGTGTTCAGCTCATCCGTTTGCCCAGGTCAGCCTTGGGAACCCCCCATCTCTGCAGCACAGTGAGGTTGTAGGTCAAGGTCCTCCCCCATCCTGAATTTGGGAGTCCTGGCATCAGATTTGTGTTTAGATCCTGGCTCTGCCACCTCCTGGCTTTGTGAGGTAGACAGCTTACTTGAACTCCTTGATTCTTCTTTACTTCATCTGTAAAATGGGCCACATGCCCATTTCATCAGTTTGTGGTGAGGATTAAATAAAATGTTTAAGTTCATGTAAGTTCATCTGCCTCATTCTATGAAGGGTTTTCAGTGGTACACCCACACAAACACACACTGAAATGAAAGAAAGAAAAGAAGGAGGGACAGAAGGAAGGAAGGAAGGAAGGAGAGAAATAAACCAATTAAAATAAAGAATACTAGAGGTTTAATAAAATATTTATTCTTATTAATAAAAGTTATGTTTGCCAGGTGCGGTGGCTCACGCCTGTAATCCCAGCACTTTGGGAGGCCAAGGCAGGCAGATGATGAGCTCAGGAGTTCAAGACTAGCCTGACCAATATGGTGAAACCCCATCTCTACTAAAAATACAAATATTAGCCGGGGGTGGTAGTGGGTGCCTGTAATCCCGTCTACTCAGGAGGCTGAGGCAGAACAATCGCTTGAACCTGGGAGGCGGAGGTTGCAGTGAGCCGCAATCATGCCACTGAACTCCAGAGTAAGACTCGATCTCAAAAAAAAAAAAAAAAAAAAAGTGATATGTTCGGTGATATATAGTCATTTTTAAACTTGAGGTTTCTGGAGTGTGTTTTATTTTAAGAACTTTTTTTAACCTTAGAACAGATGTACAGAAGTTGAAGAAAACACAAGATAGGAATTTTTCAACCTACTTTTCAATTTCAATTAGTTTCTGTCCCTGGACAGGAATGGCTTTCCTATAACTAGTTGGTGATGTTGCTAGCACTCTATCCCAGGTCCCTTTCCTGGACAGGAAGTTGAGGTATCACCAGTCTGGTTTTACCTCCAGGATGACAACACTCACATCAAGGTGTTAGAGGCATTTGAATCAGAGCAACTCCATCTTGAATAGGAGCTGGGTACTAGGTTTTCCCAGAAGGTGAAGCATTCTAAGTCACAGGATGAGAGGAGGTAAGCACAAGATACAGGTCATAAAGACCTTGCTGATAAGACAGATTGCAGTAAAGAAGCCAGTCAAAACCCACCAAAAGCAAGATGGCAACGAGAGTGACCTCTGGTCATCCTCACTGCTACACTCCCACCCATGACAGTTTACAAATGCCATAGCAACATCAGGAAGATACCCTATATGGCCTAAAAAGGAGGGGCATGAATAATCCATTCCTTGTTTAGCATATCATCAAAAAATAACCATAAAAATGGGAAACCAGCAGCCCTCGGGGATGCTCTGTCTATGGAGTAGCCATTCTTTTATTTCTTTACTTTCTTAATATACTTGCTTTCACTTTAGTTTATGGACTTGCCCTGAATTCTTTCCTGTGCAAGATCCATGAACCCTCTTTTGGAGTCCGGATCTGGGCCCTGTCAGGCCTCTGAGCCCAAGCCAAGCCGTCGCATCCCCTGTGACTTGCACGAATATACGCCCAGATGGCCTGAAGTAACTGAAGAATCACAAAAGAAGTGAATATGCCCTGCCCCACCTTAACTGATGACATTCCACCACAAAAGAAGTGTAAATGGCTGGTACTTGCCTTAAGTGATGACATTACCTTGTGAAAGTCCTTTTCCTGGCTCATCCTGGCTCAAAAAGCTCCACCATTGAGCACCTTGCCACCCCCACTCCTGCCCGCCAGAGAACAAACCCCCTTTGACTGTAATTTTCCTTTACCTGCCCAAATCCTATAAAACGGCCCCACCCTTATCTCTCTTCGCTGACTCTCTTTTCAGACTCAGCCCACCTGCACCCAGGTGAAATAGACGGCCATGTTGCTCACACAAAGCCTGTTTGGTGGTCTCTTCATACGGACGTGTATGAAATTTGGTGCCGTGACTCGGATTGGGGGACCTCCCTTGGGAGATCAATCCCCTGTCCTCCTGTTCTTTGCTCTATGAAAAAGATCCACCTACAACCTCAGGTCCTCAGACCCACCAGCCCAAGGAACATCTCACCAATTTTAAATCGGGTAAGCGACCTCTTCTTACTCTCTTCTCCAACCTCTCTCACTATCCCTCAACCACTTTCTCCTTTCCACTCTTTAATCTCTCCCTTCTCTTAATTTCAATTCCTTTCATTTTCTGGTAGAGACAAAGGAGACATGTTTTATCCGTGGACCCACAACTCCGGTGCCAGTCACGGACTGGGAAGGCAGTCTTCCCTTGGTGTTTAATCATTGCATGGATGCTTCTCTGATTATTCACCCACGTTTCAGAGGTGTCAGACCACACAGGGACACCTGCCTTGGTCCTCCACCCTTAGCGGCAAGTCCCGCTTTTCTGGGGGAGGGGCAAGTACCCCAAGCTCGTATCTCTGCGGCCCGACCCCTTATTTACGTGCCCCGACCTCTTATATCTCTGTGCCCCAATCCCTTATTTCTGTGCCCCAACCTCTTATATCTCTGCACCCCGATCCCTTATTTCCATGCCCCAACTTCGTATCTCTGCGCCCCGACCCCTTTCCTGCTTTTCTGGAGGGTAAGAACCCCTGAACCACTTCCCTCTGTGTCTCTACTCTCCCTTTTCTTTAAACTTGCCTCCTTCACTATAGGCAACCTTCCACCCTCCATTCCTCCTCCTTCTCCCTTAGCCTGTGTTCTCAAAAACTTAAAAGCTTTTCAACTCACACCTGACCTAAAATCTAAATGCCTTATTTTCTTCTGCAATGCCACTTGACCCCAATACAAACTCGACAGTAGTTCCAAATAGCCAGAAAACCACACTTTCAATTGTTCCATCCTGAAAGATCTAAATAATTCTTGTCGTAAAATAGACAAATGGTCTGAGGTGCCTGACCTCCAGGCATTCTTTTACACATTGGTCCCTTCGTAGTCTCTGTGCCCAATGCAACTCATCCCAAATCTTCCTCCTTTCCCTCCCACCTGTCCCCTCAGTCCCAACCCCAAGGGTCACTGAGTCTTTCTAATCTTCCTTTACTACAGACCCATCTGACATCTCCGCTCCTCGCCTGGCTGAGCTAGGTCCCAATTCTTCCTCAGCCTCTGCTCCTCCACCCTATAATCCTTTTATCACCTCCCCTCCTCACACCCGGTCCGGCTTTCAGTTTCGTTCTGCGACTAGCCCTCCCCCACCTGCCCAGCAATTTCCTCTTAAAAAGGTGGCTGGAGCTAAAGGCATAGTCAAGGTTGATGCTCCTTTTTCTTTAACCCACCTCTCCCAAATCAGTTAGCGTTTAGGCTCTTTTTCATCAAATATGAAAAACCCAGCCCAGTTCATGGCTCATTTGGCAGCAACCCTGAGACACTTTACAGCCCTAGACCCTAAAAGGTCAAAAGGCTGTCTTATTCTCAGAATACATTTTATTACCCAATCCGCCCCCAACTTTAAATAAAACTCCAAAAATTAAATTCTAGCCCTCAAACTCCACAACAGGACTTAATCAACCTCGCCTTCAAGGTGTACAATAATAGAAAAAAGGCAATTCCTTGCCTCCACTGTGAGACAAACACCAGCCATATCTCCAGCACACAAGAATTTCCAAACACCTGAACCGCAGCCGCCAGGCGTTCCTCCAGAGCCGCCTCCCCCAGGAGCTTGCTACAAGTGCCAGAAATCTGGCCACCAGGCCAAGGAATGCCTGCAGCCCGGGATCCCTCCTAAGCCGTGTCCCATCTGTGTGGGACCCCACTGAAAACTGGACTGTTCAACTCACCTGGCAGCCACTCCCAGAGCCCCTGGGACTCTGGCCCAAGGCTCTCTGACTGACTCCTTCCCAGATCTTCTCGGCTTAGCAGCTGAAGACTGACACTGCCCAATCGCCTCAGAAGCCTACAGGACCATCACAGAGGCTCTGGGTAACTCTCACAGTGAGGGTAAGTCCGTCCCCTTCTTAATCAATATGGAGGCTACCCACTCCACATTACCTTCTTTTCAAGGGTTTGTTTGCCTTGCCTCCATACTGTTGTGGGTATTGACGGCCAGGCTTCTAAACCTCTTAAAACTCCCCAACTCTGGTGACAAATTAGACAATACTCTTTTAAGCACTCCTTTTTAGTTATCCCCACCTGGCCAGTTCCCTTATTAGGCCGAGACACTTTAACTAAATTATCTGCTTCCCTGACTATTCCTGGGCTACAGCCACACCTCATTGCCGCCTTTTCCCCCAGTTCAAAGCCTCCTTCACATCCTCCCTCTTATATCCCCCCACCTTAACCCACAAGTATAGGATACCTCTACTCCCTCCTTGGCGACCGATCATGCACCCCTTACCATCCCATTAAAACCTAATCACCCTTACCCCACTCAACGCCAATATCCCATCCCGCAGCACGCTTTAAAAAGATTAAAGCCTGTTATCACTCGCCTGCTACAGCATGGCCTTTTAAAGCCTATGAACTCTCCTTGCAATTCCCCCATTTTTCCTGTCCTAACACCAGGCAAGCCTTACAAGTTAGTTCAGGATCTGCGCCTTATCAACCAAATTGTTTTGCCTATCCACCCCACGGTGCCAAACCCATATACTCTCCTATCCTCAATACCTGCCTCTACAACGCATTATTCTATTCTGGATCTCAAACATACTTTCTTTACTATTCCTTTGCACCCTTCATCCCAGCCTCTCTTCGCTTTCACTTGGACTGACCCTGACACCCACCAAGCTCAGCAAATTACCTGGGCTGTACTGCCGCAAAGCTTCACAGACAGCCCCCATTACTTCAATCAAGCCCAAATTTCTTCCTCATCTGTTACCTATCTCGGCATAATTCTCATAAAAACACACGTGCTCTCCCTGCCAATCGTGTCCGACTGATCTCTCAAACCCCAGCACCTTCTACAAAACAACAACTCCTTTCCTTCCTAGGCATTGTTAGCACAGTCAGAATTCTTACACAAGAGCCAGGAACACACCCTGTAGCCTTTCTGTCCAAACAACTTAACCTTACTGTTTTAGCCTAGCCCTCATGTCTGCGTGCAGCGGCTGCCGCTGCTTTAATACTTTCAGAGGCCCTCAAAATCACAAACTATGCTCAACTCACTCTCTACCGTTCTCATAACTTCCAAAATCTATTTTCTTCCTTATACCTGACGCACATACTTTCTGCTTCCTGGCTCCTTCAGCTATACTCACTCTTTGTTGAGTCTCCCACAATTACTGTTGTTCCTGGCCCGGACTTCAATCCGGCCTCTCACATTATTCCAGATACCACACCTGACCCTCATGACTGCATCTCTCTGATCCACCTGACGTTCACCCCATTTCCCCACATTTCCTTCTTCCCTGTTTCTCACCCTGATCACACTTGGTTTATTGATGGCAGTTCCACCAGGACTAATCGCCACTCACCAGCAAAGGCAGGCTATGCTATAGTATCTTCCACATCTATCATTGAGGCTACCGCTCTGCCCCGCTCTGCCCCGCTCCACTACCTCTCAGCAAGCCGAACTAGTTGCCTTAACTCAAGCCCTCACTCTTGCAAAAGGACTACGTGTCAATATCTATACTGATTCTAAATATGCCTTTCATATTCTGCACCACCATGTGGTCATGTGGGCTGAAAGAGGTTTTCTCACTACACAAGGGTCCTCCATCATTAATGCCTATTTAATAAAAACTCTACTCAAGGCCGCTTTACTTCCAAAGGAAGCTGGGGTCATTCACTGCAAGGGGCATCAAAAGGTGTCAGATCCCATTGCCCTAGGCAACGCTTATGCTGATAAGGTGGCTAGACAAGCAGCTAGCTCTCCAACTTCTGTCCCTCACGGCCAGTTTTTCTCCTTCACATCGGTCACTCCCACCTACTCCCCTGCTGAAACTTCCACCTATCAATCTCTTCCCACACAAGGCAAATGGTTCTTAGACCAAGGAAAATATCTCCTTCCAGCCTCACAGGCCCATTCTATTCTGTCGTCATTTCATAACCTCTTCCATGTAGGTTACAAGCCGCTAGCCCGTCTCTTAGAACCTCTCATTTCCTTTCCATCGTGGAAATCTATCCTCAAGGAGATCACTTCTCAGTGTTCCATCTGCTATTCTACTACCCCTCATGGATTGTTCAGGCCTCCTCCCTTTCCTACTCATCAAGCTCGGGGATTTGTCCCTGCCCAGGACTGGCAAATTGACTTTACTCACATGCCTCAAGTCAGAAAACTAAAATATCTCTTAGTCTGGGTAGACACTTTCACCGGATGGGTAGAGGCCTTTCCTACAGGGTCTGAGAAGGCCACCACAGTCATTTCTTCCCTTCTGTCAGACATAATTCCTCAGTTTAGCCTTCCCACCTCTATACAGTCTGGTAACGGAGCAACCTTTATTAGTCAAATCAGCCAAGCATTTTTTCAGGCTCTTAGTATTCAGTGACAGACTAATGGTCTATTAAAAACACACCTCACCCAGCTCAGCCACCAACTTAAAAAGGACTGGACAATACTTTTACCACTTTCGCTTCTCAGAATGCAGGCCTGTCCTTGGAATGCTACAAGGTACAGCCCATTTAAGCTCCTGTGTAGACGCTCCTTTTTATTAGGCCCCAGTCTCATTCCAGACACCAGACCAACTTAGACTGTGCCCCAAAAAACTTGTCATCCCTACTATCTTCTGTCTAGTCATACTCCTATTCACCGTTCTCAACTACTCATACATGACCTGCTCTTGTTTACACTGCCAGTTTAGACTGTTTCTCCAAGCCATCACAGCTGTTATCTCCTGGTGCTATCCCCAAACCGCCACTCTAAACTCTTGAAGTAAATAAATAATCTTTGCTGGCAGGACTATACTGAATCTCCTTAGGCACTCTCTAATCAGATGTCCTGTGTCCTCCCAATTCTTAGACCTTTTATACCTGTTTTTCTCCTTCTCTTATTCCATTTAGTTTTTTCAATTCATACAAAACTGTATCCAGGCCATCACCAATAATTCTACACGACAAATGTTTCTTCTAACAACCCCACAATATCACCCCTTACCACAAAATCTTCCTTCAGCTTAATCTCTCCCATTCTACGTTCCCAAGCCGCCCCTAACCCCGCTTGAAACAGCCCTGAGAAACATCGCCCATTCTCTCTCTCCATACCACCCCCCAAAAATTTTCGCCACCCCAACACTTCAACACTATTTTTTTTTTTTTTTTAATATAAGAAGGCAGGAATGTCAGGCCTCTGAGCCCAAGCCAAGCCATCGCATCCCCTGTGACTTGCATGTATATATGCCCAGATGGCCTGAAGTAACTGAAGAATCACAAAAGAAGTGAATATGCCCTGCCCCGCCTTAACTGATGACATTCCACCACAAAAGAAGTGTAAATGGCTGGTACTTGCCTTAAGTGATGACATTACCTTGTGAAAGTCCTTTTCCTGGCTCATCCTGGCTCAAAAAGCTCCCCCACTGAGCACCTTGCCACCCCCACTCCTGCCCGCCAGAGAACAAATCCCCTTTGAGTATAATTTTCCTTCACCTACCCAAATCCTATAAAACAGCCCCACCCTTATCTCCCTTCGCTGACTCTCTTTTCGGACTCAGCCCGCCTGCACCCAGATGAAATAAACAGCCATGTTGCTCACACAAAGCCTGTTTGGTGGTCTCTTCACACGGACGCGCATGAAAGGCCCCTTTACGGTAACAAAGGTGCTACCAAGAAACAGAGAGGGGTTGGTTGATGCTTCTTAACCTTGTTAATATCAAATTTTCTGCATCTGAGTAGTGCTTTGAAAACCCCGGTAAGGTGTAAGACATGGGAACTTTTGTGCCTATTGGAAACCAGAATATGCCACACCAAGGTATACAGGATTATTGAGCCAAAGGCAATGAAGGAGGAGTTGCAGGAAAGCACTCTGCCCTCCATGTGCCTAAAAGCAGGATATAAATGTGCAAAGGCAAAGGGTTTCCATGCCCTCACCTACCAGAGAGAAGAAATGTTAACCCTTTAAGACAACATTAGCCGGTGCAGATGGCAGCAGTGGAATCTACATTAACCAGCTTTCCTAACTTGCCGTTAATTGCCCTCAGTTTACCTTTCTGCAAGTTGCTATTCTGCACATTCAACGTTCCTTTCCTTTGTTTTGTCGCTTCTCTAAAATTTTACTGTACTTTGTTAAAGATGCTATATAAGCTGTAATTCAAATTCACCTCTATGAGAATTACTCACTCCCTGGTATCTCCCATGTATATATAAAATATACATGTTAACAAATGTGTGTGTGTGTTTTTTTTTTATTAATCTGTCTATTGTTACAGGGGTCCATTCCAACTATGAACCTATGAGAATTGGAGAAAAAATTATTTTTCTTCCCCTACATGCCCGTGAGAAAAACGGGCTTGGATGGAAAACAAAATGGCTTTCCCATAATTAATTAGTGGTGTTGCCAGCACTCTATCCCATGTCCCTATTGCAGAGCTTACATGGTACCATGAAACTTTTAAATCTCTACTTTGCAAATTTTCCTCCCTTGCTCCATGCTCAGCTGTGGTTCCATTTGTGCTTCGGTTTCTTATGAGTTATATCTTTGTTTTACCCAAGGATCAAGATATTAACCTCCTGTAGTGATTGTACCTAGCAACAAGCTGCAATGGAGATGAGAAAAAACATCCTCATCCATTTCTTGCAGCTTAGCTCTCCTTCATATGGATGGATGGTGGTTGGTGCCTCTTGGAAAGGTTATTTCTAATGATTGCTCCAAATATATGAGCAATATATTTCACCCATTAAGCAAAATTCTTGAATTCTGGCATTTTAACAAAAATGAAAATCTGAAAGCAATTCTAATGCTTTCTTCTTCTGGGACAGAAGTGTGAAAATGGCATATTTAAAAATTCTCTTCATCAATTTCTGCTTAGTGTCCCTACTAGATGACACTGTCAGGCACTGCTCTAGGTGCTTTATTTGCATTAAGCCTCACACTAGGCTATGGAATAAGGGCTCCTATCATCCCCATTTTACCAGTGCAGACACTAAAGTTGAAGGAGGTTGTCATTCAAAGTCATGAACGTAGCAAGTAGCAGAGCTGAGATTCAAATCCAGGAGTTTCTCACTCCAAAGCCTGTTCTCTATCCCATTGCAATTTACTGCTTTCTCTGCTCTATATAAAGAAACTACTTAAGATTCTAGAATAGTTGACAATATATTGGCTTTCAAAATACAAGTTTTCAGTTACAGCAGAAGAAATGGATAACACAGACAACCTTACCATCTTAGCCTTCCACTTGGAAAAACAGGCAGCCACACCCACCCCCCCACCGCCTCCCTCCCCCGCTTCTAAATTTATGCATTATATGACAGGCACCAAGGAATGCCAAAAATGATTAAGATATAATTTTTAAAAAATCACAGCTTGATGGCGGGGGGAAAAAAAGGCAGAAGATTCTACCTTTAGTTAGGAGTATGAAAGAGATACAATTACAAGGTGAGAGGAAATAAGAACTCTTTCTGGTCAGGTGCGGTGGCTCATGCCTGTAATCCCAGCACTTTGGGAGGCCAAAGCGGGCAGATCATGAGGTCAGGGGTTCGAGACCAGCCTGGCTAACATGGTGAAATCCTGTCTCTACTAAAAACGCAAAAAAATTAGCCCGGTGTGGTGGCATTCATCTGTAATCCCAGCTACTCGGGAGCCTGAGGCAGGAGAATTGCTTGAACTCGGGAGGTGGAGGTTGCAGTGAGCTGAGATTGTGTCATTGCACTCCAGCCTGGGCGACAAGAGCAAGCCTTCATTTCAAAACACAAAACAAAACAAAACAAAAAACAAAACAAAACTCTTTCTGAGGATGTCAGTAAAGGTTCCCCTGAAGAGGTACAAGGTATCTTCTTGAGCTGGCTTTGAAGCATGGCATCCTTTAGGAAAAGGGCACTTCACCCCTAAGTCCAGGCAAGGGTAAGGACGTGGTGCAGTGAGTATGTGGCATATAGGACCCTGGGGCTGGAGGGGCAGAGATGAGGCTGTGGAGAGGTTGGTTTGGGTCAGATTATAATAGGGTCTCACCCTGTATTTTGGTGACAGTTCCTCAGTGAGCTCTGCTGGATGATATGTCATAAAATGGTGTCTCAATTTTTGTGCCCAGAAAATATATTCACTAACACTAAGAGCTGTGTCTTAATGTGTTTTAAAAGCAGAGCCTTTATTAAACTACACCATACTATATAAGCATTTTTGTATTAATGTTTGATTCAGCAGAAAGGCAGTGGGTGTGGTAGAAAAACAACCTTTGGAGCCATACACCACTGGGCTCAAATTCTCATTACTTTCCACCCCTCTGATCTTGCGGAAATGCCCTAATGTTTTAGAACCTCAGTTTTCATATCTATAAATTAGGAATGATCAAAAGTGATACTCAAAATATTTAACAACTGGTACATACAGTCACCCAGCAATTAAAAGAGAAACCAGTCCTTCGGGGCTGTACCTGTGAGCACTGTCCGCATATCCATCCTGCAGATGATGAAACCTACTTTGTAGGGAAGAAGTGAGAATTAACTGGTACAGGATCAGGCCTATAGAAATGATCAACAATGGCTAACGAGTCAGAAGCTCATCTCTTTGCTGCAGTTGAAAGGAAGCTCATCCTTTTTAATCAATACAGGCTGTGAAGGATTGCTTTTGATCTATAGAGTCACAGTGAAGTTGGAATGGGGGCCATTTTGGCTATAGAGATCTTAGTTCTACAAAGGCAGCAAAGAAATGTGTGTGTGTGTGTATGTATATATATGTGTGTGTGTGTGTGTATATATATATTAAGAATATTGGCAGGATCTAGCACAATTAAAAATGCACACTCCCTGACATGTGAGAGACTGGAATGCATATCTTTCTCCTCCCAGGGTGCCTCCTTGACAGTGGAAGCCAGGAAGCCACGCATTTCCCAGATTCCCTTGCAGATAAGGTTTCAAGTGTGAATGAGATTCCATCAATCAGAAGTACCATATGAGATTTGGAAGGCAAAAAATGAAGCTGACGTTTGCTCCTGCAGTATTTGTGGTCACTAGCTTTGTGGATATCAAAGCTTACGGCATATAACATCCATTTTACTGGCACAGGATAATTCTGGAGCAGCAGTGGCTTCCTGGTCATCACTGATTCCTGATCTTGGTGCTTCTTGATCGTGGCTCCGTGGTGGTGGGATTCTGGGAGCTGACATCTGCAAGGCAACTTCGCAATTAGCCAGCAGCTCCTTTGGTGGATCAGTCCAATAGTGTAATTTTGACAGTCATTCCCAAAAGTTCAAACTTGAGTCTTTACCCCCTGGAAAAGATTTGATTCTCTGTAACTAAATGTATGCTGATTAAATTCTCCAAACCATCTTCTGGGAATTTGGCCAACAGATATACCTATAATCCATATGTATGCAAAAGTGCATGTATAAAATTCACTAAAGCATGGCTTTATATCAGGAAAGATTTGGAAATCACCTAAATGTTCATTAGTAAGGAATTGGTTAAATAATATTGTATCTACATACTTTAGCCCTATGCTGACAATTTTATTTTTTCAAAGAAAGTATCTCTAGCTGTACAGCTATGGAGAGATATTCCCAACACGATGTTAAGTACTGGTGCTAAATATTTTATTTTTTGCCTGGATAGCCACACCTACCACTCATAGCCCATATGCTTGGAAAATGATAACTCCACCCCTGGCTCTAAGGTGAGTCCTTCCTTGGCTCAAACCTAATGAATTCATGTAACCCTATCCTTTTCTAAGGAGACTGGTTCTAATGGGGGCACATGACCCAATTCATGCCAATAAGATGTGAAATTGTTGGCTTGAGCCTCCAAGTGAAAAAACATTAAAATTAATGTATTCTGGCTCTTCTGAGAGAACTTCAAGAAATAACCCTCTCTCTTTCTGCCTACATATGGATATGTAGGTATGTAGCATGGTGATTATAGCTAATAATAATGTATTACCTACTTGAAATTTGTTAGGAGAGTACATCTTAAGTATCATCACCACAAAAAAAGTAACTGTGTTAATCAGCTTGATTGATGTGGTAATTTCACAACATGTAAGTATATCAAAACATCATGCTGTACACTTTAAATGTATGCAATTTTTATTTGTCAATTATACATCAATAAAGCTGGGGAAGATGTAGAGGATGCTGACTATCTATTGATAACGTGCCGTGAGGTTTCATGGACCTCATGCAATTAAGCTGTCCCTGCAAGAAATCTGGGGGCAATCTAAGAAGACCTGCCCTTGAGGTTTTCCTTTCTCTATGCAGTTGAAGAACCTTTGCCTTTGGTCTTGGAGGCTTCTGGAGAAGGGCCAGTTGAGAAGCCACCATCACTCATTTTTTGGTTGTTGTTGTTTGTTTTGCTTTTGTCGCCCAAGCTGGAGTGCAATGGTGCCATCTTGGCTCACTGCAGTCTCTGCCTCCCAGGTTCAAGCAATTCTCCTGCCTCAGCCTCCAGAGTAGCTGGGACTACAGGCACCCACCACCATGCCTGGCTAATTTTTGTATTTTTTAGTAGAGACAGGATTTCACCATGTTGGCCAGGCTGGTCTTGAACTCCTGACCTCAGGTGATCCACCCCGCTCGCCCTCACAAAGTGCTGGGATTACAGGCATAAGCCACCTTGCTCGGCTCCATCACTTGTTTTTTACAGCATCCTCTTCATCTGCAGCAACTTCAGAGTAGACAGGAAGAGACAACCTCTGGGCTCTATATAAGGCTCTCCCTCCCTCTAAACGCCATGCAATCTTCACAGGAAAGCTTGCCTGGCTTTTTTCTCCCTCACTGCCTGCATTCCGGCTGCTCCCTTTACCTTGAATGCCATCACAGGTCAGCTTTCCTGGGAAGCAGGCTAAGGCACTATTTTAAAAATTATTACAATTATTACAATTTTTAAAAATCAGATGAGCCTATTTGTAAAACTAAAATGTAGAGAAAAGACACATACACACGCCCCCATTCTGTCTCGGTTATAGAGTTCAAGGGACTAAGATTGTGGGACCCACAATTTCTACTCACTGCACTTATTTTTAAAAGGAAGAAAAGAAAAGGAAGCCTAAATGATGCTATTATGGTGGCTAATTAAATTTCTTCTTGCTGTTACAACGCATTCATTTTTGAGGATCATTACTTTTCGTGTAGCTTCTCTCAAGAGCTTGGTTTAAGGTTTAAGTTAAGGAAACTGCAAGACAAGACTTAAAGTCGCAGGCTGTGCACACATCCGCCCATGGCAGTGTGCGCCCTGCGCAGAACTCCTGCAGGTGAAAATGATGACCAAGCTGCCATTTCTTTTGAAGTACGTGAACTGAAAAGGAAGGGGGAACAGCTCTTCTTTTTATAGAAGGTGATCCACCGAGTTGATAGACAGGGGTGTGTTTGCATATTGCCTTTAGCTAATGTTCAAAATTCAGGGTGTTCATTTCCTATTTAATATTCATTTATTCCACCAAAAGACACGAGTTGCCCTAGATGTGCCAGGAGCTCTGACATATGTAAGGGAAAGAGGGTAGAGAGTAGATGAGGCTCAGAGACAGCTTTGGGGAGAAGGTAGCACTGCGCTGGCCCCAGGGGTGTGTGCTGGAGACAGGTCAGACTGGAGCAAGGCAATGGTGCACACCTCTTCCCAATGCCACATTCACTTCCATTTGGTTCATAATTTGAAATGAGCTACTGTGGGATTATTTCCACCACAGAATTTGGCAAACACTACAATCACAGCTTCTTTTTCTCCCCTTCTGGAGAGCCAGTCTACCAGCTGCACACTGGCTGCACCTCATTTTCCAGATGAGAAACTGAGGCAGAGACAGGAAGGATGTCTTATTCTTTGTCTTCCTTAGTCCACCAGCACAGTGTTTACCACACCACAGATGCCCCTGCATTAACTTGCAGATGATACCTGCAAGTTAAAACAGAAGACAAACCTGCCAACATTTGGAAATGTGTGTGGGCAAAAGCAAATAATAACAAATGTATGTTTTTCATTGGAAAATGACAGAAGTTGGATGTGAGCTTTGAATAATAAGGGAAATCCATCCTTAAATAGTCATTTTTATTCTTACCCTTTTCAAAGTACCTAGAAAAAAATAAAGAATTAAAGAAAGCATAAGTGATAAAGAGAGATAACATGCAATAACTACCACCAACACTGTATGCAAATGCCCAGCTGGAATCAAGTTACAAACAAAACTCCATTCTGAACCCTCAATGTATCCCTTACATTCTTCTGTCCACCACCCCCACGCCTCGTTCCTCCCACCCTCCACTCTGGTAGTGATGTGAATGCTGAAAAGTCAAGACTGGGTTAAGAAGGGACCAAAAGAATGTTTTAGATGAAATCAGATGTGACCCCTGAAATCAAGAGCATTTGCAGAGCATGGTTTTAATTATGGGGGCTCAGTGAGCTTCCCAGTACCTGCCCTTGGCTGCAGCTTGGTGCACCTCTAAAAATCTGCACGGCCTGCCAGCCTGCCAGCAGGAAGGGTTTACGGCCTCTCACTCCATTAAAAAATAAATAAATAAATCAGAAGCCCCCGAGGCAGTCACGTGTTTAGAAGCAATGAAATTGCAACCTGTTTACCTCCTCTTAGACATTTAAATTCCCAGCCAAGGTACAGCCCTATAAGCTACCATTAAACGTTATTGTGAAGGAATTAGAATTTTCTGGCTCTGATGCAGTCTGACTTGCGGCATACGGCCCATCACCGAAACCCAGAGGCTCATCCTGTATTTTTCAAGATCTCATAAAATTGTCCAGTTCTAATGGAAGGAAAGAGTTCTGCATCTTAAAAATCTATAGGTACCTCATTACAAGCTCAAGTTCTTTAAATGATAGTCAGCGGAACTCTAAAGGCGAGGCCACTTCACAATGCAAAGGAAATGAAGTCCATAAATGTGGGAGTTTGGGTCTAATATCACTGGGGAAAAAAAAAAAATTGTTAAGTCACTGGAAGGAAAGACATAAATAAACTGAGGACTGAAAGCCAAAAAAAGAAATCCAGTCCATGGGGTGGGAAGGAGAATCTGAAAACATTTAGCTTTGAGAGAGAAGAGTGCTAACCATCAAAATTTTCTTCTTCAAATAGTTGAAGTGTTGGGGTAATGATTGATTTTAGGTGTCAACTGGGCTAGGTTATTGCTGTTTGCTCAAATACCAGTCTAAATGCTGCTGCAAAGTATTTTCAAACAGTTATTAACATATAAATTAGTGGACTTTGAGTAAAGCAGATTACCCTTCATCATGAAGATGAGCCTCGTCCAATCAGATGAAGGCCTTAAGAGAAATGACTGAGATTCTCCAAGGAAAAAGGAATTCTACCTTTAGATTGCCTCAGGCTCAAGACTGCAACATCAGCTTTTTCCTGGATCTACACCCTGTTGGCCTGCCCTGAAGATTTCAGACTTGCCAGCTCCCATAACTGCAGGGAGGCAATTCCTTAAATTAACTCTCTCTCTAAATGCACATCCTGTTGGTTTCTCTGCAGAACCTTGACTAATATAGTTGATATGTAAAGAAGAAAGAGAAAAGAGAACTAATGTTTGGTAGCATTTTATGATTTCCCATTCATTTCTTTTGTCCTGACAACAACCTTATAAAGTAAGCAATTGTCCCATTTTCCAGATTAGAAAACTGAGGCTTTGATCTTGCTGAGGATCATGAAACAAGTAAGCAGTGAATCTTACTTTCACACAGGTCTATCTGTCTCCTATGCCCTTTCCTTTCCAGGACATCACTCAGCCTCCCTACAAGGCTTGTTCTGAGTTATTCCAGAAGGCAGAGCAAGGCCTCGTGCCTCCCATATGGACAGGCTATCCTCAGAGAGAGAAGCTGGTCTGTAGAGAGAAGTCGAGGTGGAAGAAAGTCAGTCTTAACGACATTCAATGCCTTGACTTCAGTGCTTTCTGAGGCCAGCTCCATGCTGCCCCTTCACTGCAGGTTTATGTTTTGATTTGGTTTGGTTTTTATCAGCTTTATTGAGGTATAGTTGACATACCATAAACTGAACATATTCAAAGTAAACAATTTGATAAGCCTTGCATATATACATTTACGAGACCAATATCTGCAATCAAGATAATAATGAGCTTATCCACCTCTCTCAGAAGCATCCTCTGTACTTTTGTGACATCTTTCTCCTGCCTGCTTCCAGCCCTTCTGCCAGCAACGACTGATCTGCTTCCAGCCCCTATAGATTAGTTTTCATTTTCCGGCATCTTATATAAATTGAATCATACAGTAGGTACTCTTTTTTAAAAATCGGTTTCTTTCATACAGCATAATTATTTGAAGATGCATGTTGTGTATGTATCAGTAAATGATTATTTTTTGTTTCTGAGTTTTATTTCATGGTATGGATATTCCCCAGTCTGTGGATCTGTTCCTCTGCTAGTGAAAATTTGGGTTGTTTCCAGTTTTTGGCTATTATAAATCAAACTGCTTATGACCATTTATGTACAGGACTTTATATGGATGTCTGCATGGGTTGGCAGACTGTGGCTTGTTGTGTACTGCCTACAGACACAGCCACACGCACTCATTTACACCTTCCTTTGAGATCCGTGGCTGTTTTTGTGCAACAATGGCAGAGTATGTAGCATTTTGGCTGGAAAAGGCTGAAACATTTACTTTACAGTTTCCAAACCCCTGCTTTTCTATATATTCCTAAAAGTAGAGTGACTAGACATGAGATACGTGTTTGTTTAGCTTTTCAGAGAATGGCTAAAATGTTTTCCAAAGTTGTTACAATTTTACATTGCCACCAGCATCATATGAGAGTTCCAGTTGCTCCATATCCTCGCCCAAACTTAACATGCTCATTCTTTTTAATTGCATCCATTCTAATAGGTGTGTAGTGGTATCTCATTGTGACTTTAATGTGCACTTCT
Source organism: Pongo pygmaeus (assembly GCF_028885625.2). Classification (NCBI taxonomy): domain Eukaryota; kingdom Metazoa; phylum Chordata; class Mammalia; order Primates; family Hominidae; genus Pongo; species Pongo pygmaeus. The sequence goes on from NC_072376.2 coordinate 16,058,535, forward strand.
GATAACTAATGATATTCAACCTCTTTTCCTGGTTTATTTTCTGTCTCTGTGTCTTTTTGGGCGAAGTCTGTTTAAATATTTTTCCTATTTGAGAGAGGGAGTATTTATTTTATTGAGTTTTGAACATTCTTTATATATTCTGAATACAAGTGCTTTATTAGATATGTAATTTAGTAATATTTCCTCCCAGTTTGGGGCTTGTCTTTTCATCTTCTTGTCAGGGTCTTTCACAGAGCAAAAGTTTTTAATATTAATGAAAGCCAATTTATAATTTTTATTTTGTGTATTATGCTTTAGATGTTATGTTTAAGAAGGCTTTACCTTACCCAAGATCATAACACTTTCCTTATGACTTTTATAGTTTGGGATTTTACCCAAAACTATTTTAAGAACTATTGAGAAATGATTAACTTTTAAAATGTGCACATGGATACCCAATTGATTCAGAATCATTTGTTAAAAAGACTATCCTTCCTCTACTAAACTGTTTCTGCACTTTTATTGAAAATATATGCATAGGTCAATTTCTGGATTTCCTCTTCTATATCATTAATCTGTTTGTCTAAACTATCTTGATGCCAATATCACACTGTTGATTACTAATGATTTATAATAAGTTTTGAAGCCAGGTAGTACAAGATTTCCAATTTTGTTCTTTTTCAGAATTATTTTAGCTATTCTGGGTCTTCTGCATTTCTATTTGAATTTTAGAATCAACTTATCGATTTCCACTGAAAATAAAAAAAAATGTTGGGGTTTTTATGGGAACTGTTGAATCTATAGATCAATATGGGAAAAATTTACATCTAAATAATACAAAATGCTCAGATTCATGAACATGATATATCTTTCCAATTTCTATTTAGGTATTCTTTAATTTCTCTCCATGATGATTTGTAATTGTCAGTATATAGATCTTACAACCACAGGCTGATTGGGAACAACTGTTCCCTTGCACTATAATGCAGGGTTACAAAATAAACAACACATCTTGTCATTATTTAAAATTTTGATATTTTACTCATAAATTTTTTGCATTAATTTGGATATTTTAAAATAGTGCATGATAATATTATTTATCTTGATTACTGAGTTTTCAGTGCCTTAAATTTTGGGCCTGAAGTGAATGCTTCTTGTAACTCACTCTCATCCCAGCACTGCCTAAGTATTTCATAACTTTTGCACTAATGTTTTTAAATTTGAATTTTCAATTATTCATTGCTAGCACATAGAAATACAATTGATTTTTAAAATATTGATCTTGTATACTGCAGCCTAACTTCTTAGTTCTGGTACATTTGCTATAGATTTCTTTGGATTTTCTACATAGTTGATCACATCATCAATTTTCTGGAAGAGATTGAGTACAATTGGCATTATTTCACTCTTAAATATTTGGTAGGCCAGGCGTGGTGGCTCACACCTGTAATCCCAGCACTTTGGGAGGCCGAGACGGGCAGATCACCTCAGGTCATGAGTTCGAGACCACCCTGACGAACATGGAGAAACCCCATCTCTACTAAAAATACAAAATTAGCTGGGCGTGGTGATGCATGCCTGTAATCCCAGCTACTCGGGTGGCTGAGGCAGGAGAATCGCTTGAACCCGGGAGGCGGAGGTTGCAGTGAGCCAAGATCGCGCCATTGCACTCCAGCCTGGGCAACAACAGAAAAACTCCATCTCAAAAAAAAAAAAAAAAAAAAAAATTTGGTAGAATGTGCCCTTGAGCCACATGGGCCTGGCATTTTCTTTGTGGGAAAGTTTTTAACTACAAATTCAATTTTATTAACAAATATCAAGGTATTTGGGTAACTGATACTTCCTTAGCCTGCTTTGGTAGTTTGTCTTTTAAGGAATTTGTCTATTTTATTTATGTTGTTGAATTAATTGGCATAAAGTTATAATATTCCCTTATTATCACTTTAATATGTGTAAAATCTGTTTCTATGTCACCTTTCTCATTTCTAATATTGGCAACTGTTAGTTTGTTTTTATCTCTTTTTGTTCCTGAACAGTCACCTTTCTTCTAGAACAAGAAACCCCAGCTTTTGAATGCATTTTTCTAAATTGTTTTTCTGGTTTCTGTTTCATTCATTTTCACTCCAATCTTTAAATTATTTCCTTTTTTTTCCAACTTACATTGAGTTTCATTTGCTCTTTTCTTTTTATTTTCTTAAGGTGGAAGAATATGAGACTGTCTTCTTTTCTACTATGCATAGGTGTTTAGTATTGTAAATTTCCATCTAAATACTGCTTAAGCTGCATCCCACAAATTTTAATATGCTGTGGTTTCATTTTCATTCAATTCAAAATAATATATAATTTCCCTTTTGATTTTTTTCTCTGACCCAGGAGTGTGTTATTTAATATATAATTATTTTGGAAATTTTTAGGTTTATATTTCTATTATTTATTTCTAATCTAATATCATGTCCAGGGATAAAAGTTTTTATACATTTAATCCAATTTATTGATACCTTTTTATGGCCCAGAGTATAGTCTATTTTGGTAACTATTCCATGTACACTTGAAAACAGTGTTAGTTTTATCATTATTGGGTGGAATGTTCTGTAAAGTCAGTTAGGTCCAATTGGCTGCTAGTGTTGTTCAAGACTTCTATATTTTTATTAATTTTCTGTCTAGTTGTTCTATCAATTACAGAAAGAAGATTGTTGAAAAATCCAATTCTGGATTCTTCCAATTCATCCTTCATTTCTAACAGTTTTTGCCTCGTGTATTCAAAGCTTTGCTGTTATGTGCACACACTCAAGATACTTCAGTATGTTGGCAACTTTAAAAAGCCAGTTAGATAATCTTGTGCCCTCACCTTGCACCTTCAAACATTGACAATCCTGAGATTTTATCCTTTTCCTATATAAGTAGGAATAAACCGTATTTCTCCCAAATCAAATTGCTTCAGAAAACAATAACCAAGCACATTTTTAAAGCAGCATGTTTTTTTCTTTTTAAGGTACTTGAAATCTCATTGGAGAAGCAAAAACCATGACACTATAGCAAACAATGCAAGGCCATTTGTTACTAATAGCTGGGTCTGGCTCTGAAAAATTCTGCAGAATTCCAAAGAGGCTGGAGTTCAATCGGCACTGGGGCCTGTTTTCATGCTTTCATTCTTATGTTTTTGCACCCTCCCTTCTGTCTTCTCTTCCTCTCTCTCTCTCCCTTCCTTCCTTCCTTCCTTTCCTTCATTTTGCATTTACTTTGTACCTAATCCAAGTCCATTTCTTTGTCAGGAAGAGGATACAGAGTTGATTCAAACAAAGTCCCTGACCTCAGAATATGTAAGAAGGGAAATTGGCTTGGAAGAAGTGAGACTTGAGTTGGCCTTGAAAGACAATAGCTGAAGGACATATTATGTATGATGAATAGAGCTGATACATTCATTATGAAATAAATTGTATGGTTGCCTGTAAAACTTGAAGTTTTAAAATCTTATATTTTATTCTTGTTGATTAAAAACTAAAGGTGCTTTTTTGTTTGTTTTTTTTCTGTCGTCATCACATAAGGGGACACTAAATGGCAGGGAAATACATTCCTAATCACAGAACTTATGAATAACCATTTAGAGATATTTTGGTAGTTTTCTAATTGTATTTCTTGTGTATTATAATCATTAAATTTTGTGTGTATCCAGAAAATTTTTTTTCTCTTTCTTTCTTCCTTTTTTTTTTTTTTTTTTTGACAGGGTCTTGCTCTGTTGCCCAGGCTGGAGTGTAACAGCACAGTCGTCTCACTTTGGGGCTTAAGGGATCCTCCTGCCTCAGCCTCTTGAGTAGCTGGGACTACAGGCATGTGCCATGACACCCAGCTAATTTTTAAATTTTGTGTAGAGACAGGGGTCTCACTATGTTGCCCAGGCTGGTCTCTAACTCCTGAGCTCAAGTGATCCTCCCGCCTTGGCCTCCCAAAGTGCTGAGATTACAGGCATGAGCTACCATACCTGGCTAGAATTTTCTATTTTCTATAATTTTTATCAGCATAATTGTTAAAATATTCTAACTGAATGTCTAAATAATAGTGTACTTTAAATTTTCCGTTTTTTATATCTGAATTGTTCACTCGCCAATATAAGCTGCCAATAGATTTTTATAAACTCTACATTTATGACTTTAGTGTTTTATAGGTGAAACGAACTTTTAAAGCTTGTCAAGTACAACTGTCTCAATTTTCAGACAAGAAACTGAAGACAGGGGTAATTGACTAAGTTCTCTCAAGCTACACTTCTCAAACTTTAATGAGTATGGAGATCATCTGAGGATTTTATTAGAATGCAGTAGGTCTGGGGTGAAGCCATATTCTGCATTTCTGATAAGCTTCCAGGTGGTGCAGATGATGCTCAAAATAATGCTTTCTGCCCCAGGCAAAGGTCTGGAATCCAAATGTGTCTATTTGCAAAGCCCCAGCATACTGAATACTGCCTCTCTGTTCCAGGTTAATGCTACAGTGGCTAACTAGGACCAATGGGTAGAAGCTTTCAAATGGAATTGAAATTTAATTTGATTATCTTAGTTTAGGGTGTCTTTTCTACCAGCCATTGGAGATATGTAAGCTCTGGCTGAACATCCAATAGGTGGAGACGTTTAATGGAAATTCAGCAATGGAGGGGAGCAGCCAGCATCTGCTGACCTTGAAGGTCTTCCCAACTCCAAGGTTAGGGTTTTAGAAGTTATTATTGACTATTTTGAATGTTGACCTTAACAGCTAGTTCCTCATCCGTTTAAGATTCAAGGAGCCCTTTTCTGACAGAATGTGATGGTTAATACCGTGGGTCAATTTGATTGGATTGAAGGATACAAAGTCTTAATCGTGGGTTTGTCTGTGTGGGTGTTGCCAAAAGAGATTAGTATTTGAGTCAATGGGCTGGGGAAGGCAGACCCACCCTTAATTTGGTGGGTACAATCTAATCAGCTTCCACCGAATATAAAGCAGGCAGAAAAACAGACATGAGAGAGACGAGACAGGCTTAGCCTCCAAGCCTGCATCTTTCTCTTGTGCTGGATGCTTCCCACCCTTGAGCATGGGACTCCAAAGTCTTCAGTTTTGGGACTCAGACTGGCTTTCTTTGCTCCTCAGCCTGCAGACAGCCCGTTGTGGGACCTTGTGATCATGTAAGTTAATCTTAATAAACTTCCCTTTATAGGTAGATAGGTAGGTAGATGATAGATAGATAGACAGAGATAGATAGATAGATAGATAGATAGAGATAGAGATATCCTATTAGTTCTATCCCTCTAAGAGAACCCTGACTAATACACAGAAGTGGCATTGTCAGGCAGAAAAACCAGATGAAATTAGTCCTTTTTTTTTTTTTTTTTTTTTAACCAGAGCGGTGGGGGTTAGAGACCCAGGCAGGAGACGGCCAGAGTTGTCACATGAAAGAAAATCCTCTCTCTTTTGGAAAAATAAAACCTCACATGTGAGAAATTTTCAGTAATATAATTTGCATTTGAAGAAAATGTCAGAATTATTTAACACAAGATGGGAAGCAAAAGTGAAAATGTAAATGATTGGGGTCTCTTTACAAAAGGGAGATAGTGTCACTTAGTACAGACACATTTCTCTCTGCAAGGTTTTCAAATGATAATGTTCTCCTTGAAACATGTTAAAAGTCTGAGTCGTAAATTTCAAATTGTCACTGCATGATGAGCTCTAGCATTAAAGAGAAGGAAAGATCTGCTTGTTTTTCATGCATGCTACATTAAAACTCCTGAAAATTCCCATTTGAGTTGTTGATTTTACTTCAGTTTTCCAAAAACTGGAGACCCTGCTTGGTGATAAGTAGGTGCGTGGACAAGAGACAATGCCTTATAGATCACCTTGGGCAGCCCATGACTCTGATCTGCTTCAGTGTCCTGGGGTCCCATTTCCAGGTACCTGTCAGACTTTTCTCCCCGGGTTGGACACTTGCAGCACAATCTGTCTAAAACCAAGCTCATTGTCCACCTTCTGCTGCCAAACCAGGTCCTCTTCCTGATTCTGAATACATTTGTGTCATCACCTTCTTCTCAAAAGCACAAATCAGACCCCAAACAGATTCTCCAACACCCAGTTCTCCACCCTCACGGCAAGTGCTGTTGATTCTCTTGTTCCAAATGATTTAAAAATTAAATCCTCAGCTAAGGCTCAGTTCAAATTCTTGCAATCTTGGCTTTTCTGATGCATCCTCTACACTGATGCCACAAATCTTCCTCTTAAGTGCCAGGTCACCCACTGATCAGGAATCTTTGACAGACTACAGCCTTCCTCACCTAGAAATCTTCATCTTTCATGAATTGCCCTCTCCTGTTCTGTTCAGCCTCATCCCCATTGAAGCTGCAGTCTAGTCACTCAGAAGAATGCTATTCCCAAAGACACACTTAGAAAGATCATTTTGTAGCCAAGCACGGTGGCTCATGCCTGTAATTCCAGCACTTTGGGAGGCTGAGGTGGGTGGATCACCTGAGGTCAGGAGTTCGAGAGCAACCTGGCCAATATGGTGAAACGCCGTCTCTACTAAAAATATAAAAATTAGCCAGGTGTGGTGGTGTGTGCCTGTAGTCCCAGCTACTCGGGAGGCTGAGACAGGAGAATTGCTTGAACCAAGGAGGTGGAGTGCAGTGAGCTGAGATAGCGCCACTGCACTCCAGCCTGGGCAACAGAGCAAGATTCAGTCTCAAAAAACAAAACAAAACAAAACAAATAATCGTTTTGCAAAGTGGTTACTGGGCTTTGGATTCAAGTCTCAGCTCCACTCTTTTCAAATTGTGTGGGAATTTGAACTCAACTCTGAGCCAGTCTCCTCATTTTTAAAGAGGATACAAATAGTGCCTACCTTCCATAGTCAGTGCGAGGTTTCAAGTAACAACCCAGAGCAGATCTTCTAGTTTCTGCTCAGGATATAAAGAGTTGGGAAAAGCATTGCTCTTGACCTTTTAACAAAAAGAAGCCAAACGAATGGCAAGCTGGTGAACTTTCTCTAATAAGTCAAAGATCTGAGGTCACAGGCCAATGGACTAGCCCAGAATCCCAGGAGAGACAGTCACTTGCAAAAAGAGAGAGGACACAAGCAATTGCTCACCTGGAGCAGAGGCTGCAGGATACCAGGAAGAAGAATTCCGCTAGACTATTTCATGAGTGAAGGCTGGTGAGGGCATAGAGCCCTTAAGGGGTACAGGTATAAGAGAAATTTACAGCCTTTTGTGGGTTTCTTCTCCGTGGACCACACTTGACGAGAGCTACGTAGTGCTACGAAAGCATTCTTCGTGGTGCTGGCATGTGGTTGGCAGACAGCAGTCACTGAAAGATAAACATTAAGTACCACCAGGACCCATCCTACAAATGAAGACTTCATCGATCCATGGCCTAATCTACCTCACACTTGCACAGGGCTTTATTCTTTACGTTCAGATTATGTATTTGAAGGCAGGAATTGCTAGTTTTTGTTTTTGAGACAGAGCCTCTCTTTGTCGCCCAGGATGGAGTGCAGTGGTGTGATCTCGGCTCACTGCAACTTTGCATCCTGGGTTCAAGCGATTCTCCTCCCTCAGCTTCCCCAGTAGCTGGAACTACAAGTGTGTGCCACCACGCCTGGCTAATTTTTGTATTTTTAGTAGAGACGGGGTTTCGCCATATTGGCCAGGCTGGTCTCGAATTCCTGACCTCAGGTGATTCACCTGCTTTAGCCTCCCAAAGTGCCAGGATTACAGGTGTGAGCCACCATGCCTGGCCACAGCATTTTTGATAGAGCAGGATAATGGGTGTCAGATAATTAGGCTCTGTTCTCAAGGGCACACAATGAGCTTTTCTAAAGGCAGTCTGAAAATCATAGTCAAGTGCTCTAAGTCTGCTTCCTGGAGTTGGTGGGAAATGTCTAGTCAAACACGAGATGCGAAAGGTTTTACCAGACATGTGGTCATTTTGTATGATTTACGGCTATTCTGTCAGTTAGATTAAAGTAAGGATTAGTAAGCCCATTTTACAGATGATAAACATGTTCAGGGAGATTAAAGTTTGTTCAACGTCAAAGGGAAGTATCATTAAGGAGAGGATGAGGGAAAAAAGCTGGAGAGGGGAGAGAGGAGGAGGGGGACAACCATTCAGGAACCTGGAGCTCTTCTTGAAGATGGTATCCCATGCACAATTTGAAACTGTAGATGTTTTAAGAATACACAAATATGATCTGATGTGGGTTTGGGTGTTAGCCTTTTTTGTTTTTTTTGAGGCAGAGTCTCACTCTGTCACCCAGGCTGGAGTGTAGTGGCACGATCTCAGCTCACTGCAACCTCTGCCCCCCAGGTTCAAGCAATTCTCCTGTCTCAGCCTCCCGAGGAGCTGGGGTTACAGGCACACACCACCATACCCGGCTAATTTTTTGTATTTTTGGTAGACATGGGGTTTCACCATGTTGGCCAGGCTGGTCTTGAATTCCTGACCTCAAATGATCCTCCCACCTCGGCCTCCCAAAGTGCTGGGATTACATCCATAAGCCACCGTGCCCCGCCTAAGGGTGTTAGCTTTCCAAAGGATGCATTTTCTTTATAATATATTAGCGGAAAAAAACAAACTGTTCCTCCTATTATCCTCTCACCACACAGAACACTTTTGTGACTCTAGATGTGTAGGGGCTTTTTTCCCACCAACAACTAACTCTGCAGATGATTCTGCAGCAGACAGCGACTGGTTGTCCTCTAATTCAATTCAACTATGACACCATCTACCTGAAGATAGCATTAGATCCCACAGGTCAAAGGCTCAGTCCCCAACATCGCCCCCATTTTTGATGCCAGTCACAAACACAAGATTGTCACTTGTACTTCTGACCAACCGACTATAAATCCGGAGCTCCCACAACTTTCTCCTCAGGTTTGATCAATTTGCTAGAGTGGTTCACAGAACTCGGGGAACACTCAGACTTACGGATTTATTATAAAGGATATTACAAAGGATACAGATGAAGAGATGCATAGGGCACCATTATGGAGGAATGGGAGTGAAGTTTCTATGCCTTCTCTGGGCATGCACCACCCTCTAGAAACCTCCATGTGTTCAGCTATCCAGAAGCTCTCTAAATCCAGTCCTTTTGAGGTTTTTATGAAAACTTCATTATAAATATGATTGATTAAATCATTGGCCATTGGTGATTAACTCAAACTTCAGCTGCTCTCTCATTCCTGGAAGTCTCGGGTGGAGCTGAAAGTTCCAACCTCTAATCCCGCCTTGGTCTTTCCTGTCACCTGCCCCAATCCTGAAGCTATCTAAGGGCCCCCAGCCAGTGGTAATCTTGTTAACATACAGAATACATTCACTTTTCTCTTTTTAAAACATTTTAACTTTTATTTTAGACATGAGGGATACATATGCAGGTTTGTTACATGGGTATATTGCACCCAGGTAGCGAGCATAGTACCCAGTAGGTAGTTTTTTAATCCACACCCTCTTGCCACCCTCTCCCCCAGCAGTCCACAGTATTGTCTCATGTTCATGTCCATGTAACACTCACTCTTATCCCTGCTGAATTCCAATAATTTCAGAAGCTGTATGTCAGAGAATGGGGATGAAGACCAAATATGTATTTCACAACATCACAGTATACTTTTACATTTAGTCATCCAACATTCTCTCCCTTTTCTTGCTGATAGCCATCCCTGCTTTGGCTTTGAGGAAGCTGCCCTCTCCTCACCATAGCCTATAGATCCACAGCACCCTCACTCTGCCCCTGCACCTCAGAGGAGAAGTCTATACCAGGGCCTACTCCACTACCTGGTACACTGTTGGCCACATGCCCTGTGTAGGTCCAGCCTGGGCCACAAGACTCAATTCTCAGGTTTTTATTAGACTCCCCCTTCTCAGGCCTAGATATTGAGACAATGGAGGAGAAACCCAACTCAGAAGATGCCCAGTCTCGAAATGGGTTCCAGCAATGTTTCAAATCTTACTTAAAGTGAGATCTACCCCAGAGACTTGGTGGTTCAGTGAGCAATCAATCTCTCCCTTCCTCCATCCCGACCTCTTTTGCTTAAGCTATTTGAGTCGAGTCTTTAAAAACTGCATGGAAAGATATCTAAATAGCATATACTTTCATGGCTATTAAATGAGCCAAAGTGTAAAAATGAAAATGACCGATCTGTTGGCAAGAGCATGGAAAAATAGGCTCTTTCCTACACAACTTGCAGAAATATAAATTGACTATATATATAGAATACATTAAATATATATACATAAACTTAAAAATGTGCATGTCCTAACACTCAAAAATCCCACTTTAAAATTTTATCTTAAATAATCAAGAATGTATGAGACAAATTTGTTAGCAAGAGTATCTACAATTTTCATTTGTAACATCCAAATATTGGACATAATCTAAACACACAATGCAAGGTAAACTAGATAGTGATACATTCATACAACACAAACTAAGCAGAATTTACAGTAAGATTGTGGTAGAATATTGGCATGTTAAACCATTCATAAAATATCCCTGAGTAAAATCTAGACTATAAATTATAGACAGAGTATGATCTCATTCTTGTTTATGAAAATGGAGAGTTGTGTGCATGTAGAGAGAATGGGGAATCTACACGCTACTGTGTTACCAGTGGTGGAAATACCAGTAAATTTTAACTTTTTCCTTTTTGATTACATTTACCTTTGAAAGCATGCTTAATTATCATGAGTTACAAAAGCAACATTTAAACAATGCCTTTAAAAAAATTACTTAATTGTTGCATAACAGAAAAATTAGAAAAACAGAGGGAAACACAGCACCCATAATCCCATCACCATAATACAGTCATTCTCATATAACTGGATATTTTTCTCTATAGCCTTTCTTTAGCTGCTGTTTTCTGTTATGTTATAGCTATCAGAGTACACCTGCAATTTTGCATCCTGCCTTTGTCACTTAACATTTTGTTGTTTAGAGTTTTCCCAGATCATTATTAGATATTTCTATCCAACATTTGTAATGGTAACATTCCATGGGTTGATCACTCTTCATTTTTTAACCATTCCCATATTGTTGGACATTTAGGCTATGTCCAATTATTCAAAACCAAACTCTGCATTGCTCTGTATTTTGGATGATTTTATTAAGAGAAATCTCCAGAAGAGGATCATTTCATCTCTAAGGAAGAATTCTTCCAAAAGCACTGTGTGAGTGACAGCTAATGGATGAAAGCTGTTGCCCATGCCCCCTGTCTACCTCTCACCAGAACTCCTAATTCCTGCAGAAACTGGAAGCAGCAACCTCTGCGGAAGCCACTGTCAGGTGCAGTGGAATCAGAGAGCTTCTAAAACGAAAAAGAGGGCTGGGACCAGGCTCAAGGTCTGCTGGGGAAAAGCTAAGAGGCAGGAGCAGAGCAAGATTGTTCCAGTTACTCCTAAGTGCAACTTAAGGCTTAGCGGCCATCATTCGAATCAATATCTGACCTGGAGCCCAGTGTACCGAGAAGTTGAGCCATCTCCTTATGTCCAAGGCTACAAAGTGGAGACTCTGTAATGGACAGGGAGGGCCCTTTTGCAGTGAGGGAGGGAGGGTAATGGAGGGAGGCTGGCCTTGGGTCAGGAGGCCTCAGTTCCACCTGCCAGATATGTGAAAATCTTCCCGACAAAACACGGCTGATAATACATGGCCTGCCTGGAAGGCTGAGAGTCTTCAATGAGAAAATGGATGAGAGAGTCCTATAAATGTTAAGAGCGCTGTGTCTTTGTGAGGGATTAACAAAGACCATGTTTGATAAGGGCAAGAAAATCACAGAGTGCTCTGCTCATTACGCTCCTGGCATCTGACAGCAAAGGGGGCTATTTCTTCTTTCATTCCACACTGACTGGGTGCCTGCTGGGTGTCAGGTTGTCTTTTAGGTACTTGGGACACAAAAGTGAACAAAACAGATAAGGCCGTTCATGGAACTTGACATTCTAGTGGGTAGGGACAAAGAACATAAGTAAACAAATAACTAAACAAGATAATTTCAGAGAATGGTATTAAGAAAAAGATAAAATGGGGTGATATGACAGAGAGTACAGGAATGAGGGATGTTGTTTTGTGCTAGCATGTGAGCAGAGAGTTGGGAAAAGGTGATAGTTGGGCTGAGTCCTGGGAGTTGTAAAGGTACAAGCCACCTGAAGATCTCAGGGAAGATGTTCCAGGCAGAAAGAACCGAAAGGGCAAGAGCTTGGAGCAGGAACACACTCTCAAGGTTTAAAGACCAGAGAGATGATGGAGGCGGAGGGGCTAGAACTTCCTGACTGCTCTAGGTAGATGTGTGGGTTCCCTACACAGCACAGGTAGGTGGGTGTTCAACCTGCCTTCCCCAGGAATTCCCATGCCCTACTTGTTTAACAGCAAACTCTTTCATACACGTCCTGAGCACTGTGGTTTGCTCCTCCTCTTCCTGTGAAGTCTTCCCCAGCCACCCTAGGCTGGGTTCATCTCATAATCTTATGGCCTCACGCTATGTTTTTTCTCCACTAAGGCTACATCCAACGCACAGTGACATATCTCTGCTCTCTTTCTGGTCTTCAGCGATTTTAATAGTAAATGGCATACAGTAGTCACTCAACAAACATGTGGAGAGCCCAAAGGGAGTAGATTCCAAAATAGATTTTGGCAGAGTGTGCCAAGTGCTGTAACGGAAGTATGAGCAATATGCTGATGAAACACAAGGTGGGTGGGAAAAGAGGAATGCATCATAGAATTTGAGTCATCATATTGGAAGCACTGGAAATGGGAAAGAGGCATTCAAGGCAGAGCACAGGCCTCCAGGAGTGAATGTAGGAAACCCACTTTGAAAAATGCTGGATAGTTATAAGTGCAGGTTGTAAGAAGCTGTGGTTGGTGCAGGTGGAGCACGGAGGAGGAAAATACATTGGAGATGGATTTCTTTGTGGGGAAGTGGGAGCAGACAAGATTCCAGTCACTCACGTCTAAATGTTCTTTGTGATGCCAAAGGTTTTGGTCAGCAAGAAACAAAGAGCCTGGACTTAGAGGAGATGGATAGGGACTGAGCCTGGAGAGAGTTGGAGTCAACCCCTCTAATCTGGGAAAGAACAAATACAAGAGCTATAGGACACAGGCTGAAGGACTCATTCCAAAAGCACCACTAAAACCCCAACTGTCCTGGGTTGAATATTGTTCCCCACCAAATGCATGTCCACCTGGAACTTCAGAACATGACCTTTGGAAGTAGGATCTTTATAACTGTAACTAGCTCTGTTAAGATGGGTCACATTGGATTAGGATGTGCCCTTTCTAAGAAAAAGAAAAGATGCACAGAGACACACAGGGAAGAAGGCCATATGATGATGAAGGCAGGGACTGGAGTGACACATCCACACACCAAGGAATGCAAAGGACAGCCAGCAACCAGCAGAAGCTACCAGAGGCAAGGAAGGATTCTTCCCTCGAGTCTTCAGAGGGAGTGTGACTCTGCTGACACCTCAATCTTAGGCTTCTGGCCTTCAGAACTATGAAAGAACATAGTTGTGTTGCCTGAGCCACTCAGCCCTAGGAAACTAGTACCCCAGCCCTGGGAGGCTTGGCTCTGTGTGTGTCCCCACAGTTCACCAGTGTATCAGCAAAGGAAAGAAGCCTTTGCAGATCTCCCGGTCCTCAGTGCAGAAACCTGAGTGTGAGAGGTGAACAACTTGACCAAACAAAGAGGGAGAATGTGAAGAGGAAAGAACCCAACTTGCGAATTGTAGGATACACCTCCAACTTCCGATTGAGTGCTCTGGCAACTCAGAAACAAAGGGAAGCATGTCACATGCTCACTTCTGTTGCTATGGCAAATCCATTCTCCCCTCCCTCACAATGCCTCCCCAGACCCTGCCACCCTTGACTAAAACTGTAAATATTTCCATAAATGTTTAGCACATAAAAATCAGGACTGCCCCTAGTCATCCTTATTTACCACTCGCATTTTAGAAACAAAATTAATTTGTACAATGTATCGAAGTGAATATGCCCTGAAGTCTAGAAAGTCAGTAAGCCAGAGAGCAAATGTTACCCAGCGAGCTCCATGGCTGGTTCTGTTGGCTGAGACAAAACTAGGGGGAAAAAGGTTCATGGGCTCAGGAATTTGGAATTGCAGTTCTTGAGCTTTGGTGTCAGGTAGACCTGTACCTAAAGGTTCTCACCTGCAGAATGAAGTGTCAAATTGCCTAAGCTAAGATTCTTTCCAGTTTGAAAATTCTCTGACAGGAGGGCTGGGCTGGGAAAAAAAAAAAAAAAAAAAAAAAAGCCATTTTTCAAGGCATCGCTGGGCTAGTCAGTTGAAAATTCATATTCCCGCAGTACAACTGCCACTCATTCAACATCACACAGCTTGTCAGTAAACGTGGTAAAACTGCTACTTCCTCCTCCTCCCTCCTCTCTCATTCCTGGCTAAAATTCATTTCCCTGAGGCATGCGAACTCTGGACTTCTGGTCATGTATCCATGCTGCTTTAGTCAACCAGGAGGGTCTGGAAGAGGGGCTGTGGTCTGCCTCGGTGCTCCCATCATGCAGAGCAGGAACTGAGGCGTAGGGAGACGATGTCATTGACCCAATGTCTTGAAGCTCTGACAGAACCAGGATCTGAAACAGCAAAATAAATCACAACTGGAACGCAAGACTGTCTTAGCTGCACCCGATGCCACAGGGCCTCTCCTCTGTATTGCTTTGACTTCTCAGTTCCAAAGCACCTTCCTCAGTCCATGTCAAAAATATGGATCACAAGAAGCTTGTCTTGTGTGTGCTCTTCTTTTTCTCCTTTCTGAGGGACTTGCTCCTAGATCTCTGCTGCTCTAGAACAGCTCTGCCCAGCCTGACATCTGCACTGCCCTAAACACCATGCTCATATTGAAAAGTCCCTACTATATTTACACCCTGTGTATTAGTCCATTTTCATGCTGCTATGAAGAAATACCCAAAAAGACTGGGTAACTTAAAATGAAAAGGAGGTTTAATGGACTCCCAGTTCCACATGGCTGGGGAGGCCTCACAATCATGGCAGAAGGCAAGGAGGAGCAAAGGCACGTCCTACCATGGCAGCAGGCAACAGAACATGTGCAGGGGAACTCCCATTTGTAAAACCATCAGATCTTGTGAGACTGATTCACTACGACGAGAACAGTATGAAGGGAACCACCCTCATGATTCAATTATCTCCACCTGGCCCTGCTCTTGACACGTGGGGATTATTACAATTCAAGGTGAGATTTGGCAGGGGACACAGCCAAACTATATCACTGTGCATGGCCACTCCTACTTGATCTGATCAATTTATCTATCCAAACACTTGAGAACCAACTGTATTAAAAAGGCACGATTTGGCATTTTTCAAAGAAGAGCTAAAACAGTCTCTTGCTCCTATGGGCTGCTGGATAATCAGAGATTTCTGTCTCTAAGGAAGTGTAAACATCGTGGGGTACTTGTTAAAATAAACAGCTTTCTGAATCCCTTGGCGAGAGTGGATTCTGCAGGTCTGAGGTGGAAACTAGTTTTAATGCACTCCCAGGGGTTGTGGAGTGGGTACCTCTGCTCTGGATCTACTTGGATCAACAGGCTCAAGTGGGCTCTTTGGACAACTGAGTCACCCAAAGTCATGCCCAGGCTTTTTGATAACTTTTGTCCAGGGAAGGAGTTTTTCTCCTCAGCAGTCTTTGAATTCCCTTCTCTTCCCTTCCTCCTTGGCAAACATGAGCTTTATTTCATAAGAACAGTGACTCAAAACTGACTCATGCTGACTTTGCAGCCCACCTTTCCTATCCTGAACTAATCAGGGCTTTTTTTAATTTCTTCAACCTCCTCTAAAATAGAAAAAGAAAGGTAGAACAGAGAATTTCTGACTGGTGCTCCTACTCTTTAATTTTACATACACACAACAAAATGCTTCTTCTCATCCTTTTTGCCCCTTCAAGTACCTAAGTATAAAACTCAGCCCCATATCCAAGCTTAATACCAATACCATTTCCAGTATTAATATACAAAGTATGCTTCTACAAACTAGTGGGGTCTTTGCCACAGAGGACCATATTGGTTCCCCCGAATAACTACAATATGATGGATAAATCATGATGGGAATAAAGGATCTCTGAATTCTAGGGTTAAATGTTTTTGACTTCTCTTACTATCAAAGTTTTCCAGGGAAAACAGCAGGATTGCTTCCCTGTTATTGTGGACTCCCTTCCCATGATCTTACAAGAACAACTGGCCGGGCGCGGTGGCTCACGCCTGTAATCCCAGCACTTTGGGAGGCCGAGGCGGGTGGATCATGAGGTCAGGAGATCGAGACCATCCTGGCTAACACGGTGAAACCCTGTCTCTACTAAATATACAAAAATAAATCAGCTGGGTGTGGTGGCGGGCGCCTGTAGTCCCAGCTACTCGGGAGGCTGAGGCAGGAGAATGGCGTGAGCCTGGGAGGCGGAGCTAGCAGTGAGCTGAGATGGCGCCACTGCACTCCAGCCTGGGTGACAGAGCGAGATTCCATCAAAAAAAAAAAAAAAAAAAAGAACAATTTCCTCTCACTTCTCAACTTTCTGTCTGTCTCTCACTTGCACTCCTGCCCTTCATTTGTAATCCAGAGCTGCTGTTGCTTTGGTTCCGGGCTTCTGGCTTTCTTGGTGAACATTTCAGACTCAAATGGAATAGACTAAAGGCTCAGTGGAATGCTACTTACAATGCTTCTTTCACTCCAGCAAAAAACATTCAGAGAGGGGATGCCAGAGCCCAGCAGATTCACACAAGTGCTTCTGGAACACATTCTGCATTTCTCTCTCAGAAGAACCCACATTTCCACACTACCCAAGACCGCCTCACATTCAGAAAATTGTTATTTCTCTTTGGGGAAGCCACCTCCTCATCCATCTGGTTGGATATCTCTGCCTCAGCTCTAATACCAATCATTACCCGTGTCCTGAGCCCTTCCTTTCAAAGGAGACCCTGGCACCTCTCATTCTCCATGTCCCAAATGGAAAGGATCAACTTCTCCCAGAAACCTGCTCCTCTTTCTAATCTACTTGCTGCCATCTAATGTCCAAAGTCCCCTTTTGAACCATGCTGCATTCATTCCCAAATACAAATGAACTAAGATAAGTTATTATGCACTTTTCCTTTAACCCGCACAAGGTACGAAGCAGGGCACACCAAGCACTCAATAAATACTGAATTAGAAGGAAAGCACTTATGCAAAAAGTTGATGGAAAGTGTGAAAAAGGCAAGGGATTATACTCTTTTAACCTCCACTACAATGATTACTTTATAGAAAATGCTTTACTGATGGCAATACCTGATCTTTATACACGACTTTCTAACATGTTTTCAAATATAGTCTTATTTAGTTCTCATCCCAGTAGTAGTTTAGGAAGAGTTCTGCAGTCGAAAGATCTGAATCCAAGCGTCAGTTTTACCTCTTAACTTTAGTTTACTGAACAGGAACACATGGCATAGTCTCTCTGAACTGAATCAAGATGATGATGATTATAACTCACAGGGTATTTAAGATTCTAAAAATTATACCCTGAGTGTGAAAGTGCATTGTAAACCAATGACCTCCTCTAAAACTCTACCTCTGTGAAGTCACCTCTTAGAGGCGACATCTTTCTCTTTGTGGTCCTACTATGTGGTCCTACTATGCATAATCTTACTTAGGTAGCATTGAAATGACACTACTAACCTTATTAATTCCTGTGGTCTCTGACTCTCACGCAGTGTGGCTCTTTGATAATCATTTGTTGAATGAAAGTGTAAACTTTTAGCAAATGTGATCATTAGGATCATGTTTGCAATCTTATTTTCAGTTAAAATCATTCATTTAAATTGAGGTCTCCATCCCTAATTGTGTTCTGAACTCCGATCGAAATGGAAGAGTGTGTTTAATTTTGTAAGAACACTAAAAAACATTCCCATGTATCTGTTTAGACTTTTGCCCTTAAAAACAACAACAACAAAAATATATACAGTCATATGCTACTTAAAGACAAGGATAGGTTCTGAGAAATGGTATTGTTAGGCAATTTTGTCATGCAAACATTATAGAGCATACTTACAAAAAGGTAGATGGTATATGTATTTTTATATACATATATTTATTTCATATGGAAAACCAAATGTCCCAGCACCATTGTTAAATATGAATCATTTCCCCTACTTGATTTGCAATGCTAATATCAAGCACCATGTATCAGGTTTCTCTATGTGCTCTAATATACTTATAGGACCACCATCATATATGCAGTCCATTATTGACCCAAATGTCATTTTGCAGTATAAAATCATTATCCTGAGAAAAGCTTAGAGGGAGGAACTGAATCAGAGTATGAAAAAATGACCCCTAATTCCTGAACTAACAAAGAGTAAGTAATTAATCAATTTTTCAAGAAGTTACTCATTGTTGGAAGTTAACCTGAAACTTGATCTCCAGTTATAACACTTGAGTGGTAAGATGATGTATGAAGTTTTACTTTTTATTTTTAGGGATCACTGCTGCTGTACTCCTCCTTCCAAGAAGTCCCCTAATTCAGGTCCAGCTTCTTTCACTCATTGAAATTTAGTATTTGAGGTCTGCCTTCAACCCATAAAACCAACCTGTCACTGTGGAATAACTCACACAGGGCTGGGGAACAGGGAGACAACAATTGAGAAGCCAGATAAGAAATGCAACTGGGGTTCAACTTGAGCATCATTTGCAAAGTCCACGGCACACCTTCCTTATCCATGGTGTGTGTGCCCAACTGGAAATCAGGATGCCAGGACCATGCAGCTCCTTCTAGCTCCACAGAGCTGAAAGCTTCACTCACAGCTTACTCACTCCAGTTGCCTGCTGACCTTTTATGGGTTGCAACCTGCATGACAAACTGATTTTTTCCAGCTGTAGCTATATTTTCTACCTTCCTTGTTACTTAATTGATCCTAGCTGTGGTCCTGCAAAGAAGCCCTCCCAGACCTTGCAACATATGCTATATATCCTGTATGTACTCCCGTGTCCTGACAAGGAACATAAAAATCAGAGATGGCAGGAGACAAGGGGAGGGAAAAGTCAGCCAGAACACTATGAATGCAAATAACTTGGCTTGCCTCATTGAGTCTCTCAACCGCCTTCCGCTGCTTTCTGGACAAACTGACTTTCTACAAACAGCACATCTCTAGAGACTCAGATTTTCTTTTCAAATTTTAAAAACTGTAATCACCTACAGACCTTAAAAGGCAAAAGAAAAAACAGAATAATAAATGCTTTCCTTCATTCATTCTTTGTTCTTTTGGCCATGTGGATTAAATTTCTGCTAAGTACTTGGCACAGTGCTAGCCTCCAGGGAAAAAGGTGAATTAGACAAAGTTCCTGCCCTGCTGTAGCTCACTGTCTTATAGGGGTGGAGACACAAAAATCAATAGCTCGATACTACGGGACTCACCTTAACCTAAATCAGCAATTCTCAATATATGGTGAGGAAGCCCTGGGTATTTCTGAAACACTTCCACGGGATCTGCGAGGCCCAACCTCTTTGCATAATAAAACTAACATATTATTTGCCTTTTTCACCCTCTTTCTCTCATGAGTGTACAGTAGAGTTTTCCAGAGGTGACATATAAAGTCACAACAGATAGAATGCAGAAGCAGATAGGGCAATGCAGCTGTATTCCATTCAGCCAGACATGAAAGAAATTTGCAACGTGGAAAATAATGCCATTCTCCTCACCATTGCTTTGTCTTGGAAAATATAGTCATTTTTTATAAAATGTATTATTTATGTCATTGTACAATTGGTTCACTGTTATTTTAAAATAAATAAATAAATAAATATATAAAGCTGTCTCAGAATTTATGTCTAACATAGTAAATACTGATAAATATAGCACACATAAACAAAAGCTCTTTGATAATACTTAATAATTTTGAAAGAGAAGACTGTCAAGAACTTGCAAAATTAGTACTGACAGATCCTATGTATCCTTTGCCCAGCTTCCTCCAATAACAGCATCTTATGTAACTATAGTGCATTGTCAAAACCAGAACATTGACCTCGATTCAGTACCATTAACTAGAGATCTTCCTTGTATTTCACCAGTTTTTACATGTATTCGTGTGTGTGTGTGTGTGTGTGAGAGAGAGAGAGAGAGAGAGTGGGAGAGAGAGAGAGGAAGTTCTATGAAATTTTATCACACCTATAGATTCACGTCACTATTAATTTGGATGAGCATACAGAACTATTCCATCACTACTAAGTTATTTCCTCATCTTACCTTTTTTACGGTCAGATTCTCCTCCCAACCCTAATTCCTGGGTTCTCTGATCTTCTCTCTATCACTATGATGTTGTCACTTTTTAAGAATATTACACCAGTGGAAGCATACGGTATGAAACCCTCTGAAATGAGTGTTTTTTGCTTAACATAAAGCTTTTACAATCCATCCCAGCAGTTGTATCAATAGTTGGTTCTTTTTTATTGCTAAGTAGTGTTCCATTGAATCGATAGATACCATTCAATGGAATGGTATCCATTGTGGATACAACAGTTTATTTATTCATTCACTCATTAAGCACATTTGCACAGTTTTCAGTGTTACAAATAAAATTACTGTGAACATTTGTGTACAGGTTTTGTACATATATGTGTTTTTATTTCTCTAGTCTAAATACTTAGGACTGTGCTTGCTGGGTCATATGGGGAATGTGTTTAACCATATAAGAAACTGCCTTATGTTTCCACCATGAGTATACTATTTTTTCTTCCCATTCGCAATGTACAAGAGACCCAGGTGCTTCACATCTTCACCAGTACTTTTTTTTAATTTTTTTTTTTTTTTTTTTTGAGACGGAGTCTCGCTCTGTCACCCAGGCTGGAATGCAGTGGTACAATCTCCGCTCACTGCAGGCTCTGCCCCCCAGGTTTACGCCATTCTCCTGCCTCAGCCTCCCGAGTAGCTGGGACTACAGGCGCCTGCCACCTTGCCCAGCTAATTTTTTGTATTTTTAGTAGAAACATGGTTTCACCGTGTTAGCCAGGATGGTCTCGATCTCCCGACCTCGTGATCTGCCCGCCTTGGCCTCTCAAAATGCTGGGATTACAGGCGTGAGCCACTGCGCCCGGCCCTAATTTTTAAGACAGCGTTTCACTCTGTCACTAAGACTGAAGCGCACTGGCGTGACAATGGTTCACTACAGCCTCGATCTGCCAGGCTCAAGCAATCCTCCCCCCTCAGCCTCCTAAGTAGCTGGGACTACAGGCATGCACCACCACACTTGGCTAATTTTTTAAAATTTTGTAGAAATGGGGACCCACTATGTGCTCAGGCTGGTCTGGAACTCTTGGGCTCAAGTGATCCTCCCACCTCAGCCTCCCAGTGTGCTGGCATTCCAGGTGTGAGCCAACGTGCCTGGCCACCAATACTTTTTATTGTCAGTATTTTTTATTTTGGCCAGATTAATAGGCATGTAGTAGTAATTCATTTTAGCGTGTATCTGAATTTCTCTAAGAGTTAATGATGTTGAACATCTCTTTATGTACTTATCCATATATTTTTGGTTAAATGTCCCTTCAAGTTTTGTCCATAGATTGGGTAGTCATTAGATTGTATGTTGTCTTACTGTTGAGTTCAAAGGGTTCTTTTATATTCTGGATACAAGTCTTCTGTAAATATATGATTTGCAACTATTTTCTTCTAGTCTGTGATTTTCTTAAATCCTCTTAACAAAAGTTTTAAATTTTGACAAAGTCTAACTTGTTGTTATTTTTCTTTTACAGATTATGCTTTTTGGTGTCAAGTCTAAGAACTCTTTGCCTAGCCCTTGGTCAATAAAGATTTTCTCATAAATAATTTTTAAGCATGCAAAGTGTCCTGAGACCAAAAAGGTTGAGAACTGCAGGCCTAGGTGCATGTACAGTGTTTTCAGAATATAGAAAAAGAATATTTTATTGGCACTTGTTTATAAAGAAGACAGAGAAGGTGATAGGAAGAAGATACAGAACCAGACTCTACAGAGAAGGTGAATGCCCAGTCAGAATGTGGGGTCATGGGGGCAGGAGCTGGGTCTTAGGTCTGTATTTTTCCTTCTTCTTTTTTTACATCCTTAGCACCCGATATTGAGACTGGCACATAGAAGGATGGGACAAAGGCATCTCATAGAATACAAGCAATGAAGCAAAGCTGAGCGGCTGTGGAAATTCACAGCGTGTTTGGAAACAGCAAGCCTTCCAGTGTGGTTGAGACGTAGACACATGCAGAGACTGGGGAGTAGAGGTGAGAGATGAAGGAGGAGAGGTGGGGAAGGGGTAGGCTGTGAACAGGCCTCATGTGCCCTGCTGAAGGGTGTTTCTGTATCCTTCTTGCAATGCTTTTCCATTCTAGACTATAGCTTATTGCAGTAAGTTAATTACAAAACTCTTTGTCAGATAACAAAAACTTTCCAACACTAGCTACAGAGGCAAGATCTCCTGCATTTTATTGAAGTGAAAAAGGAATACAAAGTGGGGCAAGGAATAAACTTACTTTTTTCCTTCCTATGTGCTAGGCATTATAATACGTACTTCATAGCTCCCCCTGAGGATCAGAGACTGGTTAGTTTTTCATCAAAACCCTTTTCCTTTTGGGAGCATACAGGTAGGCTCCATTGCCAGCCTCCCTTGCAAGTAGGTATGGTCAGTGGAATCTGAGCAAAAGTGAAGTCAGGTCTTGCACACAGAAATTGTCAACACAATCTGCCATGCTCATTCTCTTTCCTCAGATTGTCACAAGATGGGTGCAAAAGTGAGTCTGAGCCTCCGCATTGGAGAGCTGCCCACATCAGGAGCACCTGTTTGGGAATTTATATGAGCAAGATATAAACCTCTACTAGGGAAAGCCATTCACGTTAGAAATTTTGTTATAGCAGCAAACATGACTTTAAGTAACACATGCCTCGAGGAGTGTGGTCACTCTTCTGTGCCTCTCCTGCTTCTCACACTCATTAGGGCTTTCTACTCAGCTCTTTGGCCTTACAGGGGAACAAACATCTTTCTGGTTGGCTCTTAAGGCCCCATCCTCTGATTCCATCCAAAATGAGAGGACAAGAGCTTCCTGAACTGCCTGGCAGGTGCCTTCTGGGAGCCCAACTGACTTTAACATCTCAAATTTTCTTCCTATGCTTCCTAATCTGGGTCAATAGCTGGGAGTGGGAGGAATGCCTCAACTCCTTAGAAAAGCACGTAGGCCCTTTGTAATCTGATCCTTCCCTGCTGTTCCCCCTTCACTTCTCGCCTAATCTCCTTGCACAGCCTGGACTTCCTCCTCTGAATTCTCACCACACTCTGTTCATACCTCGATTCGGATCTTTTCCTGCATTGTGCAGCTCTTTAGTGTTCTGCGTCTTTGAGGAAGCTGAGCTCCTTGAGGGAGGAAGAGGACCTTATTCTACTAACACTGCAGAATCCATGACTATGCCTGGAACATCTGTGACTGTCAGACATTTTGAAAGTCACTGAAATATAAGAAACCTATAGACAGAGCATTGCCCCTGCCTGTCCTTTACCTCTCTGATATCAGCTCTTAGAGCTCCTTGGCTCCCTCCTTCCCCTTCTGCCACACTCATTTCCTGTTCCCTCTGCCAGGAATGAGGGTCAGGGTTAGGGCTAGAGCTATGGTCTTCCCCAGATAGCTCCCTGGCCTGCTCCTTCTGCTCCTGCAGGCTGCACTGACCTGCACCTTTGCCGGGGGCTTCGTGTAATAGAAACATTATAATTGCCATGGCTTCCTTCCTTAAAGCGCCCTCCCTCTCCTCTTTACCTGTTTCATTTTCCTTCAATGTGCTTCTTACTGTCTGACATAATTTATGGCAATGGCTCACGCCTGTAATCTCAGCACTTTGAGAGGCCGAGGTGGGTGGATCAACTGAGGCCAGGAGTTCGAGATCAGCCTGGCCAACATAGTGAAACCCCATCTCTACTAAAAATACAAAAATTAGCTGGGCATGGTGGTGTGCGCCTGTAATCCCAGGCACTAGGGAGGCTGAGGCAGGAGAATTGCTTGAACCTGGGAGGCGGAGGTTGCAGTGAGCCAAGATCGCGCCACTGCACTCCAGCCTGGGCGACAAGAGTGAGACTCCATCTCAAAAAATAAAAATAAAAAATAAACTCTATAACACCTAACACTAGAGTATCTAGGGCACTGGGATGACATTGATTTTGTTTTTTACAAATCAAATTAAAAAGTGAAAACTGTGGAGAAATATAGCACTGTTCTCCCTAAGACCAAATCACATTTATTTTTTTACTTAACTATTTAGCATTTACTGAGCACCTGTTATGTACCTGTTCTTGTGATATACTCTGAGAATAAGAATATGAAATATAATGCCTACTCTCAAGGAGTTTCTGTTTGGGGAGAGATAAAAGTTACAGCGACATGGTGTCCTGCATTCAGAGATGACACGTAAATATTTTCAGTGCTGTTTGATGAGTGCTATAGTTACAAGGCCACATCCATTTAAAACTTCTTTTGCATTAGTATCATATCTATTGTAATTTTTGTGTTAGTAAATATGATCCTAGGGTGAAGATTGTGAAACCAAAATACACTGAGGTCATAAAGGAGAGAGCAACCTCGCCTGTATGGATCAGAAGATAGTGAACAATCAAAACAAGAGGTGATAATCAGGATGGGTTTTGAAGGATGAGCTGAAGTTCACATAGGAGAGGAGAGGATTTCAGTAAAGGTAACACCAAGGAATAGCCTTGAATAAAGCCAAGGAATAGCCTTGGTAAAGCCAAGGAATAGCCGTGAAAATGAAATGATAACCTGGATCTAAACAGTAACTCATGCTATTGCCACAGGGCACTGAATGGCTAATTAGTGACCAAATAAATGCTACCTGGAAGAACAGGAAGGGACGTGGAAAAGGGAAGGATTGCTTTAAGCTCAGAGAAAGCCTCACGGAGAAGGTCAGGTTTGAAGCAAAGACAGAAATAGTTACAAAGGCTGAAGATGTTTGAGGCTTTTCTTTTTAATCCATTGGGATAGAATTCTTTAAACCTGAGTATTAAGAAACTTGTCTTGGAGATAATTTCTTAGCCTGGGAAATGGGATTCCTCTTCTTCTTGGAGAAATAGAAGACAGCTAAAGTATTTTTCTGTATATACCTTGCATCATCTGTATAAAAGCCCTTAGGACAAAGACTTGACAATTTCTTATGGACTCAGTATCCCTGAGAAGGTGTTTCAGACTAATGCTTCCTGTTATGCTGAAAGAGGGTATAAAGAGCAGTCCCTTCGGTTGAATTCATCACAGACCAGTCAGGCCAGGTATAGATCAAGGCTAACTGTCTCTTGCTCCTCCTCATCATAACATGGAGAGAGGAAAAAGATTGAAATTCAGATAAAGCATGGTTAAAAAAAATCTGTATTTCATATAAGCACATAGGTAAATGCCACTTTTTATTTTTTGGTTGTTTTTGGCAGCAGAAACTAAAAGAACAAAGAATACTAATGTATATTTAGTACAAAGAATACTAATGTATATTTGAACAGAAGTAATTTTAAAGCAGATTTGAAAAACCAAATTCTCACCACCCCTTTAGTTTTCTCTTAGTGGTGTTTAGGGCTCCCGGGAGGTAGGTACAGTAAGCACCCTAAAATATTTTAAAACTCAACAGATCAGTCACAGCGTTAGGTTCCATGGCAAAAATATTTCACGGACAGATCATTTTCACTGGAAAATACATAGGAGAATGGGTGAGGGAAAGAAATGATTTTAAAAATAAAAAGATTTTATTTTATTTTTCTAATTAAGATGTCTTTAAAGAAAGACCAGAGCTGAGGTTTGTCATTTGGCAGTCAGCAGACATTGGCACTTGCCTCATTTCAGGTTAAAGCCCAGACTGCCTCCTAACTCCTTGTTCTTTATGGTCAGAAAATGTGATTTTAGACAGTAAATTATGTGTCTGCTTATTTATTGAAGCTTTCTAATTGGCTTCTCTTTCTGTCTTTCCTGGTGTGCCCAAGAAGGAGCTATCCACTGAAAAGTTGGTCAACATGATTTTGTTTCAGTAGGGATGTATTAAGCCCCTGGGATATATGAGCCACCGTAGTGGACGCTGCCATTGCACACACATAAGATACTCTCATTTCTGCCTAGAGGGTGCCATAATTGCAGGATGAGATAGGAGTGTGAAATGTTGTGGAAATGAGATGAAGGGCACCGGCCTAACCTGGGGATACCAGGGAAAATTCCCTGGAGGTGGGGCAGCCTGAACTGAGGCAAGAGAGGCCAGAAAAGTCACCAGGGGCCTGAGAGGGGCACTTCCAGAGAGAAGGAAGTTCCATTTGCAGAAAGCAAGAGACAGCGTAGTGCCTCTAGGCAGCCACAGATAGTTTCCAAAGCCCAGAGCAAAGAGCACCCTGGGGAGGCAGGAGAGAGCACCATGGGGAACTGGAGGCCAGCATACAGGCCTCAGTGAACGATGACCAGGAGGGTCCTGGCAAGAACAGCCTGAAGGGACCACTCGCAGAGCAGAGTCCCAGGAACTAACAAGGGATGTCAAGGCATCCAAGCACCAGGTGAAGCTTGTACTACCTCTAGGCCTGGGGGAGCAAGGGAAGGATAGTGAGCCCTGGAGCTGTGGAGGAGTCACCCACTGGGAGATGTTGTTGAGAAAAGACACAGCCATGGCTGGGATCCTGGCACTGCAGCAGGGATGGGAAGGGAAGCCATCTGTTATTAGTCCATTTTCACACTGCTATAAAGAACAACCTAAGACTGGGTAATTTATAAAGGAAGGAGGTTTAATTGACACAGCTCCGTAAGGCTGTAGAAGCCTCAGGAAACTTACAATCATGGCGGAAGGGGAAGGAGAAACAAGCACCTTCTTCTCAGTGCACTGGGGGGAGGTGAGGTAGTGTCACCCTTTTAAAGCATCAGATCTCATGAGAACTCACTATCACAAGAACAGCATGGGAGAAACTACCCCCATGATCCAATCACCTTCCACCAGATCCCTCCCCTGACACAAGATTACAATTTGAAATGAGATTTGGGTGGGAACACAGAGCCAAACTATATCACCCTAACTTCCACTCTCTCTCCTCCTGCCCTCCGTCTCTTCCCAGAACCTCTCACCATCCAAAGCCAACCAGGAGTCTGGGGGCAAAGGAGCCTTTGGGAGGTGGGGGGTCAGCCCCAAGCACCAGGCTTCCCCTTTATAGGTTGGGCATCCAAACTGCAGCCAGCATCAGTGTGGACCCCACACAGGTACAAGGAACCTTAGTGAAACATTTTAAAAGGACACAAATACCAAGTGACACATGGTGTTTAGATAACTATAACAAACATGGGTAAATTTATTTATGTAACTTTACGTAACAACTGAGTGGTTTTCCATATTTTGTTAAAAGCATACACCCAAAATATCATCCTAGTGTTTCAGGCCTAGATCTATTATTCCTATAAACCCCTGAATATTGGATCCTGTTACTGGTTTATGGGAACGTAGCTGAGCTTTTCTTAGTGGTTTATATGTTTAGGTGAAGGAAATTAAGGGGACAACGTTGGTGGAAGAATAGAAAATGAAGAAGGGAAGCATTTCCTGAACACTTACTAGGAGCCTATATATGGACTTAATCCTCCCAACCACCACCCAATTTTTTTTCACACAATGTACATGGGGTTCCATCAGAAACTCATTAAGTAACCCATGGAGCCAGGATTCAAGCCTGCCTCGCTAACACCAAAGCCCATATTCTTTTCACAAAACCACAATGTCTTTGTGTTAACATTTCATGTTGGTCTTGTAAGCCAAAGGCACCAAAATGGGCAAAAATATCTTTTATTTTTTTTTTTTTTTTTTTTTGAGACGGAGTCTTGCTCTATCACCCAGGCTGGAGTGCAGTGGCGCCATCTCAGCTCACTGCAAGCTCCGCCTCCCGGGTTCACACCATTCTTCTGCCTCAGCCTCCTGAGTAGCTGGGACTACAGGTGCCCGCCACCATGCCCAGCTAATTTTTTTGTATTTTTAGTAGAGACGGCGTTTCACTGTGTTAGCCAGGATGGTCTTGATCTCCTGACCTCATGATCTGCCCACCTCGGCCTCCCAAAGTGCTGGGATTACAGGTGTGAGCCACAGCACCCGGCCTTCTTTTTAATTTTTTTATTTCCATAGGTTTTGGGGGAACAGGTTGTATTTGGTTACGTGAGTAAGCTCTTTAGTGGTGATTTGTATACCCTGAGCAGTATACCCTGAACCCAATTTGTAGTCTTTTATCCTTCATCCCCTTCCCACCTTTTTCCTCTGAGTACCCAAAGTTCACTGTGTCATTCTTACGCTTTTCTTTTGTTTTTTCTTTTTCTTTTTTTTTGGCCATTGGTCTCTAAACTTCATGTATTATGGGTAACATCTCATTCATCCTCAATCCCTGATGCTTTCTTTAGAAAATGAATGCTAGATCATAAACATATTTTTAAACAGTTTTTCAATAACTATTAAATGATTGCCACTTGGGGCAGGGGAACATCTTTCTATAGGGACCATCTCTGTGAAGAACTCCTATAACAAGACAACAAAAGCCTGCTTTTATAGGCTTCTATTTTATTATGAAGAGTTATTTCTTCTCAGGGATTATACCCATAAAACATGATCTAAAAAGAATACAAAAAGGAGGTATATGAGTTCTATTTTACCTGTTCTGGTTCAAGGGCTATATGAGTTTCCCACTTCTGGAAAAGATAAAATCTTCTAGAAGTGTAAAACTCATATAGCTCTTGATTCATGCTTTTCTGTGGAATCCAATTTGTCCTCACATGTGTCACCTGAAAAATCATCCACATAACTATTATGGGGGAGAGGAATAATCCCTGTGACTTGACAATTCACACACGCTGAGGGAACTCAGTTTCAAACAGCCAACTTCATGTTAAACAAGTCAGATGGGGAAGACCAGATGTTTCCACAGGCTTTCTCTATTTATTCGTTCATTACAGTTGGTGCTTTAAAACCATCTGAACTTCCAGGTACTCCATGAAGTATGTTCTATTATGCAGACTCCTACTAAGCTTCAAAACAGACTCAAGTCAAGGCCTTGGTCCAATGTTTAATACACATGATAGTACACTTAACAAATCTGAGCCCTTCATACCACTACTGTTCTTAAGCCATTTCTAACAGTTTTGAGTGTCTTCCACCTAACTGGACTCTTAATTTCAAGTCTCTGCATGCTTCATACATTTCTTCTCCCAGCTGGTACACTTGTTCATTCAGTCATCAAACACTCACTCTGTACCTCACAGTCTGTTCCTTCTCTACCCTCATCTCATGCAATTCTCATATGAAACTCCAGCCACCCTAAACCACTGTGGTCCCCAAGAGGTCAGTGGCACTAAGTAAAAACTTTCAATCTTTGAACCATGCATCAAAATACAGTTTTTGTATCCTTTGGTTGGATGAATGGAAATAATCACTTTGATGAAGTTGAGATGGAATTAATGGTGTATGCTGGCATGGCTAGGTCTAATGGGGGAACCATAAAATGCTGTTTAGTTAGTGCCCCATCAAGTGTATGAGCTCCTACAAAGTTCCAGGGTAACTTTCAGGGCCTTGTAAATGCTGGTCCCTCAGGTTGTAATGCCTTCATCTAAACTCTTGCTCCTGGGGAACTCAAAGTCAAGGTTCAGCTAGGACCCAGCTACCTCCAGAAAGCATTTTTCTTTTTCTTTTCTTTTTTTTTTTTAATTTGGAAAAATTTGAACATATACAAAAGTAGAAAGAATAGTAATGAATCCCCATGTCTTACCCATCTACCAGATTCAACAATATCATCTCATGTTCAATGTTGTTTTCTCTATGGACTTGAGGATGAGAAGCAAATGGAGAATAAAGCAAGCAAGGAGGTCAGACCTTATGCAAAAGACAACAGAGACCTTGACAGGTTTTAAACAGGGAAATGGCATGGCCAAATCTGCTTTTTAGCACAAAACCTTCTGATCTTAGAGTGAAAGATAAGTTAAAAAGATGCAAGACTAGGCTGGGCGCAATGGTTCACATCCATAGTCCTAGCACTTTGGGAGGCTGAAGTGGGAGGATTACTTGAGCCCAGGAGTTCAAGACCAGCCTTGGTAACATAATGAGACCTCATCTCTATAAATAATAAGAATAAAAAATTAGCCAGATGTGGTGGCACATGCCTGCGGTTCCAGTTACTTGAGAGGCTGAGGTGGGAGGATCACTTGAGCCTGGGTGGTCGAGGCTTCAGTAAGCCGTGATCACATCACTGCACTCTGCAACAGAGCAAGACCTCATTTCAACAAAAGGGGGTGGAAGCAAGACTAAACTCAAGGATACAAGGGAGGAAGGTATTACTGGAAAGTAGATGGAAACTTAAAATGTATAAATTGATGGGATAGGCTATGGTAGTGCTATGGAAGGCCTGCTTTAACACCAGCAGAATATGGGGAGGAAAAGTTCTGACCCTGAGAGTCTAAGAAGGCTTCTTGCAGAATAGTAAGGTTGGAATTCGTTCTTGAAGCAAAGTTAAGACAAGCAGCTCTAACCGTTTTCCAGTGCAAAGAGAGTTTACCCAGCAAAGAACGTTGTTTATGGTGCATTGATAATTAAACCTGACCCTCCATTCGCCAGGCTCCACCGATCTTCACTAGGAAGAGTCCAGCATATGTGTGTTGTTATTTTAATGAACAGCATTTCCACCTCACCCGCCCAACCATACAAATCCCAGCAAGTCGATATGGTCCTTTAAGAGTCGTTATCGTGGGAGTTCACACTTCCAACATAAAACCTCAAATGAATGTTTCTTGCGACCACTTTGCTTTCTCATTGAGGCTGTTCAAATGTCAGTGGTTTTAGCACTGAGCTTAACCTTTACGCATTTTCACCAGAGTTTCAGAAACACAGCCTGTGCTGGATTTCCCGTCCGGTGGTGAGTGGGAATGTTTTAGACACATAGCTACAAGCCAAGAATTCTGGCAGTGCCATCAAACTGCCTTTGAGACATCATACAAGTCTGAATGCTTGCAGTGATGCTCAATCACAACTAAATGCCAAGCGCATATAGTCATTCATTTCTTCACTCATTCATCAAAATACTTATCAAGGGCATACTATAGGGCAAGCACTCTCAGAGGCAATGGGGTAATAAGATTGAACAAAATGAAGTGCCTATCTTCATGAAGCTTATATTCTAGTGGAAAAGATAGACCACCAAAAAAAACAATGGATCAAGTGGTGATAAGAGCTATTTAGAACAATGAATCATGAGAAGAAGGGTGGAGAACACTGGAATGAATGGAAGCCATATTGCAGTGGATTCTAATGAATGGGGAGATCATATTTTATGTGAGTGATCAGAAAATAGTTATCTGCCTACTTCAGAAATACTGGAGGATAATTGACCTAAATGTTAACAATACACAGTTGCTGTTCATTATTTGTGGATTCCATAGTTGTGAATTTGTCTACTTGCTAAAATGTATTTGTAACTCCCCAATCAATACTCGTGGCTCTTTCACAGTTATTTCAGGACATGTGCAGTGCAGTGAAAAATTTGAGTCACCTGGTGTGCACTTTGCCAGCTGAGGTCCAATGAGGCGATGCTCTGTCTTCTCGTTTCAACCCTCATATTGTAAACAAATGTCTTTTTCGCGGTCTATTCAGTAGCACGTTTTTTGAATCTTTGTGCTTTTTTGGTGATCTGCTATTTAAAATGGCCCCAAGCATGGTGCTAAATTGCTGCCTAGTGTTCCTAAGCTCCAAGGTCTATGATGTACCTTATGGAGAAAATGAGTGTGTTAGATAAGCTTCCTTCACTTGCTGTTGGCTGAATTCCATGTTAAGGAATCAACAACGTGTATTAAAAAGGTATCTTTAAACAAAAGCACACATCACACAGAGTTATGTCTTGATTGGTTGACCAAAACATCATGACCAAAGCCTCACAGGAAACTAACCCTGTATTTTCTCTAGGAGCAATGGTTCAGTATTCCCAGTTAAGTGTTAGCAGTGACTTTATAGAACAAAACTATGGCAAATAATGAGAATCAACTGTATATCTCCCATTTCTTTTATTTCTTCTACTGCATACTAAGAGGCACCTTAGTATTGTTAAAAAATAAATAAATAAATAAAAACCCATGGGCTTTAGAGTTAAATAGATCTAGATGTGGTTTTTTGTTGTTGTTGTTGTTGTTGTCGTTATTTTTTGACAGAGTCTTGCTCTGTCACCCAGGCTGGAGTGCGGTGGCGCAATCTCAGCTCACTGCAATTTCTGCCTCCCAGGTTCAAGTGATTATCCTGCCTTAGCCTCTTGAGTAGCTGGGACTACAGGTGTGCCACCACACCCAGCTAATTTTTGTATTTTTAGTAGAGACGGGGTTTCACCATGTTGGCCAGGATGGTCTCGATCTCCTGACCTTGTGGTCTACCCGCCTTGGCCTCCCAAAGTGCTGGGATTACAGGCATAAGCCACCACGCCTGGTCTAGATCTAGATGTTAATCCCATGTCTGCTACTTATATCTGTGCCATTTGGGGTAAGATAGCTAATCTCACTGAGTCTCAATTTTATGATCTGTAAGATAGATATATTAGCACTTACCTTGCAGGGTGGTTGTGAAGATTAAATGAAATAACCAATGCAGACCAACTATTTGGCACATCATAGATACTAATGAAATTGAAACCACTTTTAAAATATTATCTAAATTTTCTATGTTGGTTATATGCTGTGAATGGAAATTTTATAGTGGAAAATAATCACTTGAATCTATTTTTTTTAACCAAACCAATTTTTCAATTGAAAAAATATTGTGTACGTATGCTAAAAACCCAAATGATACCAAAAGCCATGCATGAACAGTGAGCCTCTATCTTAACCCCAGAATGCCAGCTTTTTTAGTATAACTTTATTTTAACTACACTCTAACTAAAAGTTAGATTTTCCTTCAATTTATTAAGGTAGCTAATGAGTGTAGTAGTTTTACAGTTGTTGCAGAGATCTTGAAATGGTCCTTACATTCCTTTCATTAAGACTTTGAAATTACAGGCATATCCTGGAGATATTATGGGTTCAGTTCCAGACTATGACAATAAAGTGAATATCACAACTGAGTCACACAAATTTTTTGTTTTCCCAGCGCAAATAAAAAGTTATTTTTATACTATACTATAGTCTGTTAAGTGTGCATTGTGTCTAAAAAATAACGTTGTACCTTAATTTAAAAATACTTTATTGGCTGGGCAAGGTAGCTTATGTCTGTAATCCTAGGATTTTGGGAAGCCAAGGTAGGAGGATTACTTGGGGCCAGTAGTTTGAGACCAGCCTGGGTAACATAGCAAGGACCCTTCTCTACAAAAAATAAAAAAATTAGCCAGGCATGGTGGTGCATGCCTGTAGTCCTCCTAGCTGAATGGGAAGCTGAGGCAGGAGGCTCTTCTGAGCCCAGGAGTTTGAGGTGTCAATGAGCTATGATCACACCACTGTACTCCAGCCTGGGTGATGAAGTGAGACCCCATCTCAAAAGAAAAAAATTACTTTATTTCCAAAAAAATGCTATTACCTCAACTTTTCAAAGAGTCATCTTTTTGCTGGTAGAGGGTCTTGCCTCAATGTTGATGGCTGCTGACTGTTTAGGGTGGGGTGGCTGTGGCAATTTCTTAAAATAAAACAACAATGAAGTTTACACCATCAATTGACTATTTCTTTTACAAAAGATGTCTCTGTAGCATGCAATGCTGTTTGACAGCATTTTATCCACAGTAGAACTTCTCTCAAAATTAGAGTTAATCCTCTCATACCCTGTTGCTGCTGTATCAACTAAATTTATGTAATATTCTAAATCCTTTGTTGTCATTTCAACAATATTCAGTATTTTCACCAGGAGTAGACTCTATCTCAATAAACCACTTTCTTTGCACATTTGTAAGAAGCAACTCCTCATCTGTGAAAATTTTATCATGAGATTACAGCAGTCACATCTTCCAACTCCACTTCTCATTCTAGTTATCTAGCTGTTTCCACTACATCTGCAGTTACTTCCTCCACTGAAGTCTTGACTCCCTCCAAAGTCATCCATAGGGCCTGGAACCAACTTCTTCCAAACTCCTGCTAATGTGGATATTTTGACTGCCTTCCATGAACTACAAATCTTCTTAATGGCATCTAGACTAGTGAATCCTTTGCAGATGGCTTTCAATTTACCCAGATGCATCAGAAGAATTACTATTTATGGCAGTCTTATGAAATCTATTTCTTTTTTTTTTTTTTTGAAATGGAGCTTCACTCTTGTTGCCCAGGCTGGAGTGTAATGGCACGATCTCAGCTCACTGCAACCTCCACCTTCCAGTTTCAAGCGATTCTCCTGTCTCAGCCTCCTGAGTAGCTGGGATTACAGGCATGCACCACCACGCCTGGCTAATTCTGTATTTTTAGTAGAGACAGGGTTTCCATGTTGGTCAGGCTGGTCTTGAACTCCCGACCTCAGGTAATCTGCCCACTTCGGCCTCCCAAAGTGCTGGGATTACAGGCGCGAGCCACTGCGCCCAGCCAAAATGTATTTCTTAAATAATAAGACTTGAAAGTTGAAATTACTTCTTTATCCGTGGCTATAGAATGGATGTTGTGTTAGCAGGCATGAAAACATTAATCTCCTTGCACATCTCTATCAGAGCTCTTGGGTGAGTAGGTATATTGTCAGTGAGCAGCAATATTTTGAAAGGAGCCTTTTTTTTCCTGAACAATAGGTCTCAACTGTGGGCTTAAAATATTCAGTTAACTATGCTATAAGCAGATGCACTGTCATCCAGGATTTGTTCTTCCACTTATAGAGCTCAGGGTAGATTTAGCATGATTTAAGGACCCTAGGATTTTAAGAGTGGTAGATGAGCCTTGGCTTCAACCTAAAGTCACCAGCTGCACTAGCCCCTGACAAAAGAGTCAACCTGTCCTTTGAAGCTCTGAAGCCAGGCATTGACTTCTCCTCTCTAGCTATGAAAGTCCTAGAGGCATCTTCGGCATCTTCTTCTAATACAAGGTTATTTTGTCTATGTGGCAAATCTGTTGTTTAGTGTAGACACCCTCATCAGTTGTCTTGGCTAGATCTTCTGGGTAACAGTGTAGCTTCTCCATCAGCACTTGCTGTGTCACCTTGTACTGCTTCACCTTCTTTTATAAACTAAAAGTAGATAGAAGTGGGTTCTTTTCTTAAACCTCATGAAGCCATCTCTGCTAGCTTCAGACTTTTCTTCTGCAGCTTTCTCACTTCTCTCAGCCTTCATAGATCTAAAGAGAGTTAGGGCTTTGCTTTGGACTAGGGTTTGGCTTCAGGGAATGTTAACAGCCAGTTTGATCTTTCATCTGGATCATTCAAGCTTTCTCCATATCAGCAATAAGGCTGTTTTGCTTTTTTTTTTTTTTTTTAAATCATTTATGGGTTCACTGGAGTAGCACTTTTAATTTCCTTCATAAACTTTTCCTTTGCATTGACAACTTGGCCTAACAGTTTGGCACAAGAGATTTCGTTTTCAGCCTGCCTGGACTTTCAACATGACCTTTCTCACTAAGCTTAATTATTTCTAGTTTTTTACTTAAGTGTGAGATGTGTGACTCTTCCTTTCACTTGAATACTTAGAGGCCATTGTACGGTTATTAATTGCCCTAATTTCAATATATAGATATATATATTTATATATATATTTATATTTATATCTATGTTACGTACATATGTTACACATATATGTGTGTGTGTGTGTATATATATATATATATATCTCTCTCTCTCTCTCTCAGGGAATAGCGACTCCTGAGGGGAGAGAGAAGAGGAGGGGGAGGGAGGTGGGGGAAGAGTCAGTGAGCAGAAGTCAGAACACACACGACATTTATCAATTAAGTTCACCATCTTATATGAGTGAGATTTGTGGTACCCCCAAAACAATTATAATAATGACATCAAAGATCACTGATCACAAATGAAAAATTTTGAAATATTGTAATAATTATCAAAATGTGACACAAAGACATAAAATGAGCACATTATTTCTTTTTTTTTTTTTTTTTTTTGACAGAATCTCACTCTGTCGCACAGGCTGGAGTACAGTGGTGCGATCTCAGCTCACTGCAACCTCCGCCTCCCAGGCTCAAGCAATTCTCCTGCCTCAGACTACTGAGTAGCTGGGATTACAAGTGCATGCCACCATGACCATCTAATTTCTGTATTTTAGTAGAGACAGCATTTCACCATGTTGGCCAGACTGGTCTTGAACTCCTGACCTCAGGCAATCCACCCACCTCCACTTCCCAAAGTGCTGGGATCATACGTGTTAGCCACCACACCTAGCAAAATGAGCACATTCTATTGGAAAAATGGCACAATGGACTTGCTCAGCACAGGGTTACTACAAACCTTCAATTTGTAAAAAACGCAATAAAATAAAGCTTAGTAAAACAAAATATGCCTGTGTTAATTATTAAACCTACCATGAGACCCTGATATTTAATGACTTCAAGAGGCCCATATATGAGACACTACACATTTTAAGCATGTTTGAGAACTTACTTTAATTGAATTGCAATCCTGCATCTTTTATGGATTTAAACATTATCCTGTGAAGGGGATCCATGGGCTTTGTCAAATTGCCAAAGGCATCTTTGGCACAAAAATGGTTAAGAATCGTTTTTTCTTTTTAAGTGATGTAACTGGTGAGTTATTAAGAAAAACTGGTGTCAGCATCTCCTTCCTCTTCTATAATATTATATCCAGGTATTCCCTGTATTTCCAAATGAGTCACTCTGGAGGAGCTGGAGCCCAAAGGAAGGGCTTGGATAAGTAGAAACAGAAACAGCTCACTGAGAGAGGGAAGCACAGTATTAGGAAAAGATGGAGTTTGCGTCGTTGTTGGCAGTAAAAGATAGCTGCACTCCTTCTTTGCAGTCCCATAGGGAGGTATCACAACCTAATATTCATGGGTAAACAGCAAGCCAGCGGGCCCAGGGGCTGGCAGAGACATGAAGGCTCCCACCTTCAGCACTGACTCCCTTGCAAAGCACATCCTAGAGCAGTGAACCTTCTGAGTTAGGACAGTTCACACTGCAGCAAGGACCTTGCTGTTCTAAAGACCAGAGACCCTGGACACTCCCTAAACCCTGCTCACACACATGTACAAAGAAAAAACAATAGAAATGAAATTTTTTGCCTCCTGGTGAACTGGGACTTAAAGTCCAATTTTCTAAAGTAAATATTGTGCCATTTCTTATCTCCAAGTGTTGTAGCTGAAGAAAATTCACGTCTGCTTTCCTAAGACCTGAGAGTTGAGTAAGAGTTAACTAAAGAAGGTTGGTGGGATCAGGGGTGTACTTGACAGGAAGCAGCATGTACAAAGGCCCAGGGGTGAGAGACAGGATGACACTGGTGGAAGGGGAGGCCAGTGAGCTTCAGGGTAGGACAGGAGAGGGAGATGGAAGCCTGCAACCACACAGCCTTCCTTGAGATGGGCCATGCTCAGGAATGTGGCCTTTCTCATCCCAACACTGGGATGGCTTCAAGTGTGTGTATCGGTTTTAAGGATGTGGTTAGGGTGGTGTGAGCAGAAAAGAAGGGTGTGAAATGATGAAATTTGCATTTTACATAAATCTCTTTGGCTAAAGTGTGGAGAAAACATTGGAGAAGGAAATGAATAGGTGAGCGGAGGCACTTTGAAAATCTACTGCAACTGTCCCATGAGAGGTAATGGTAGCTTGGACCAGTGAGGAGGCAGTGAAGGCAGAGAGGAGTGAGGGCATTCAAGAAAGAGGAAATCAACCCAGGCAGGTGTGGGGATGGAGCAGGCCTCTAGGGTGAGAGATGCTAGGGTACTTGGCTCACATGCATGGGGACATGGCACTCCTTAAGGTGGTATCATTCCCTGGCATAGAGCTCCCTGAGGAAGCAACAGGGAAGAAGGGAGAAATCAGGAGTCTGCTTATGACAATACTGTAAACGAGATGCTGGTGAGATATAAATAGTTGGATGTGTGGGTGTAGAGAGCAGTATCCATTAGCTGTACAGGTTCAAGTAGAGATCTTCACATCTTCAAATTTTATGCTACTCTCCATTATCCTTGGCCTTTGCACATGGCAATGATAAAGATGATTACAATGATGATAATGATGATGATGATGATGATGATGAATAATGTTCATTGACAACTACCTTGCTCTAGGCACTTTGGTGCATTTTAAATTTAATTATTATGACTACACTGTATGTTTGATTACTATCCCACTTCATGCTTGAGAAACTGAGGCTTAAGATCACATAGCCAATCAGTAGCAGAGGCATGATCTAGACCCAGACAGTTTGTTCCATAAAATGGAGATACCAATCATATTCACTTTATAGGATTGTTACGAAGATTAAATTTCAAATGATAATAACTGACATTTATGAAGCACCAGACATTCTTTTAAGGGGTTTTAAATTTAATCAGTAAAACAACATTATGAAGTAAATAGTACTTATTATTATCTCCATTTTAGACATGAGAAAACACAAGTACAGGGAGCTTGAATAACTTGCTTGTGGTTAGTAAGTCAAAGCAAAGATTGAGACTCAAGTTGTCTAGCTCCAGAGTCTGTGGTCTTGACCACTATGTTACCATATCAGATTCATAAAGTGTTGAAGACAGTTCCTGCTGCAGGGCAAGCATTCAATGGCACAGTCCAGGAAATTAAAACAAATTTGTCTCAGGACCTACCCAATGACACTGATCCTTTGCAAAAGATAAAGATCTAAGCCTACATTTGCATTAAGGGCTAACAGCTAAAAGGTAAGAACACCTGTCAAGGGAGCACAAAGTAGATGCTCAATAAGTATTTGTTAAATGATAAATAAATGGATAAGCCCTGGATGAGATTAGTAAATGTATCAGAATATAGGACCTGCTCTGCTACTGTCCCTTGGCTATGTCTCTCGGAAATATCACTTCTTTTCTTAGGTCACAGTTCACTCGTTTGTAAATATGTTGGTGGAACCATCCAACAGGGCAAATGATATACAGGCTACGTGTTATCACTCCTTATTCCTGCCCCCTTTGACAGACATTGCTAATCCATCACAGGCCTATTTCCCAGTAAGCCCAAGCCCACTTTCAACACCTTGCTCTCAGAAATCGCCAGGGATGCCACTGAAGGTGCAATCTGTTACCTGATCCTGAATTCCATGGCCTCTGACGTCACTTCCGGCCCCAACATCTCATCACTCCCTGAAATAAAGTCCTGCTTTCTTAAGACCCTCTTCTGCACAAATCTGCTGCCTTTCAATGTCTTTGCTCAACCTCAAACCTAGATCCCTGGCTTGACTGCATTCTGTTCAGGCATGGGGGGAGAATACGAACCACATGCTGAAAGAACTCCAATTATTGACACATCTGACTGGCAATGCTGAAGCTGCCCTGGTGACTGGAGGCCACGTGCTGCTGTCAGCAGCATCCTTCATGAGAGGCCTTCCCATGTTTCCTAGGCATTCCCAGTGTTCTCAGGAGTAATTGGCTTTTGTTTTCTTTTTGCAAGAATTCTGCTCTTCCTAAATTTGTTTCTTGTCTGCCTGTTCACAGCTTCAATCTACTAGGACCAAGCAAACCAAAATGAAAGCACTATTGCTGACGCCCTCAACCTCTCCCCTCATGCCCAGAAAAATGGGCCTCTGTGATGCTCCCAGGATTGTCTAACCTCCTCTTGCTTCCCTCTGTCTTCTCTCTGCGGCTGTGCACTGGGACTTTAGGAAGCACTTTGACCAGACACACATTTTAAACAGCTTTAGAGCTGTTTTTCACCATCTGCCTTTAAGTATTGAAACCAACAAAAAATGTCTTTGAGCATCATTCTGTATTTCCCCCAGCCCTCTCTCAACACTGAATCAAGACCCATCACCAACTCTAATTTAAACTAGGGAATAACAATATTTATAGTATGATTCTATATGTGCAAACATGGAACACTGCAAATGAGCATAGCTGGATGGCCGCCAGCCACCAGTCCCCACCATACTGTGTGGGTTGGCCATGGGTGGAGCCTTGGCAGGATGAGGCTGGACTGGACGTCTGAGTTTCCACTTGGCTGCCTACTCACCGTGTATGACCACAGGCATGTCACTTTCCTACTCTGAGCCTCAGTTTCTTTCTCTGTGAAATGAGGCCATGGAGCCATTTCCTCCACAGCTATGGGGGTGAGACCCAACTTGCTCTGGAGATGGGGAGTGACTGTCAAAGAGAAAGAGGAAGAGAACAGAATTCTTGGGGCCCCCTATCTCAGATGTAGATGAGAAAAGAAGGCTGGAGAAAGGAAGGCAGTAAGACATCAAGTTTTCAATGTTTGACTTTTCCTATAGCTATGTTGGGTAGTGAGTGGGGGATAGGGTGCTTCCTGTACCTGAGCAGCACACAAACGCTGAGAATAGGTCCTTCCAAATGGGCCCAAAAAAATGATTTGCAAACATAGAATGGTGCGGTGGGCCCCCGCAGTTCCCTGCCTGATGCCCTCCCACAGGCCCTCTGACAACATGGCAGTTTGCCTCTCCAAAGCCAGCAGGAGAATCCCTTGCTGCAGTCTTATGTGATGCAATGCACAAGAGTGAAATCTCATCAGCTTTGCCATTGGCTAGAAGCAAGTCACAGACTTCACTCCTACTCAAGGACAGGAAATTATATAAGGGGGTGACTCATTGAGTGTCAGCTTAGAATCCTACCTACCATAAGCACCCCATGCTGTCTTCTGCACATAAACACCCTGACTCCTCAGCAGCCAGCATCAACCCCAGTGCAGGGAGCCTAAAGGCACTGTCTGACCTCAGTAGTCCCAATCTTACCCTGCCTTCACATAGCACATTTGCCAGTGAAGACTATCTTAGTCAATAAATCTGCAAATATTTATTGCCAATATATTATATACAGAGGGTATGAAAACACTTTTATTATAACGATTATCATAATAGAAACATTTATGGTGAGTTTGCAATTTGTAAAGGACTTTGATCTGCCCTCTTAATTGATCCTTACAGAAACAGACAGGGGAAATATCCTTGTTCTTTTATTTCATAAGGAAGCTGGACCTCAGGAAGGTTAGACGACATCGTCAAGATCGCACAGCTAGTAAGTAAAGGATCAAGATGAGAACGAAACATCCTAGGTTATTGTTTCCAGGGATATATATCCAGTAGTGTAAGTATAATAAATGTGCACTTTTATGAAAAGACCAGCAACAATAAGTGGGATATCACTTAGAACCATATGAGCAGTATGATGTTAAAGGATTTTGCAAAAAAAGTCTCGTCTGGCCCAGGGGGATCTTACAGAAAACGTAGGACATGAATTGAATCCTACAAAACAAGATTCACCTACCTGGTAGGGTGGATGAAAAGATGGGCACTCAAGTGAGAGGAACAGAATGAATAAAATCAGAAAATTATGAGAGTTTCCAGGGGGCCACAGGAAGACTACCCAGCTAGAGAAAGACTTCTATAACAGACAAGTGGAAAAGACTGGAAAGCCTCTGGAATCCCAGGAGTCTCTTTGCAGATCTAGAAACTGTGGTGCCAATGGGCCCCTAAGCCCTACCAGCTTTCCTTGAATCTCATGCATAAGCAGCAGCCTGCAGACGCGACCATGCCTGGCTACCTGGGGCAGGATGCTAGGGCAATGCTGATGCCAGTGCCTCCTCTGCCGCTGAAACTTAGACACTTGGCTCACCTGGAGAACCAGCAGTGTGAAAACAGCTGGGCAGATCTGGTTCGCTTTTGACTTTCCAGGTAGGTAGCTTTCATCTCTCCAAGTCCCAGTTTCTACCTCTAAAAATCGAGATTAAAAATACCTACCTTGCAGATTGAGCAGGAAAAAAATGAGATCATACTTGCAAAGTATCTAGCTCAGCACATTCAATAAAGAGGAGCTATTATAACGAAGTTAATTAATCAATCTGTTGGTATGCTATGAATTTGTCTCCCAGGCTTGCACCCATGAGAACTCCCGGGCATATATTCCCCATAGTCTACATGCCTCTTCCTTGGTCATAAGCCCCAAGAATCTCTTCCTTGTTTGTCTTCAGTTAAAGGATAATTGATATTTTAAAAAGTTGCTTCTTTTA
The DNA here is from genome assembly GCF_028885625.2 of Pongo pygmaeus. Classification (NCBI taxonomy): domain Eukaryota; kingdom Metazoa; phylum Chordata; class Mammalia; order Primates; family Hominidae; genus Pongo; species Pongo pygmaeus. Next base: position 16,100,590 of record NC_072376.2, read on the forward strand.
CAATTGTGTCATTGTAAAAGTGAAAATGCATTCACAAGTAACTTAGCATAGAAGTTGCTTTAGACCAGAGCAGTGGTTCTCAACCAGGAGACAAGCATTTGGTGATGCTTGGAGACACGTTTGGTTGCCACAACTGGAGAGAGCTACTGGCATCTAGTGAGTCGAGGCCAAGGATACTGCCAAACACTCTACAATGTACAAGATAACTCCCCTATCCTCTACAGCAAAGATTTATCCAGCTCCCAATGTCAATAGTGCCACGGTTGAGAAACCTTAGGCTAGAGACAAGAAGAACTGGGTTCTGGTCTTAGCTCTGCCCAGAATAAACTCTGTGATAGTTACCTACTTTATGTGGGCTTCAGTTTCCTTATGTGTAAAATGAAGACTGCAGCTTAGATCTTCTCCCACAGAATGAAAAAAAAAAAAAAAAAAGCAAGTTGTAGCAAACTTTGCATAAAGCTAAATGTGTTCACTCTAAAATAATATCCTTTATACTGATGTTATAGTCTGCTTTGTTGAAGCACGATGTTAAATGCCTTTTCTTCTAAAAATGATTGTGATAGTTTACTTGAAAAACATGTAAAAATATTCTCAGCAAAATAATCATTGTGAATCCCAACTCAGTCACATACAATTTAAAAAATTACATTTGTCAATGAAATCCAAATTTTGAGGAACTATCAGCCTACATGATCTCAAAGATCTCCTCCAGCGTCAGCCAACTGTGATTCTGTAAGAAATAACTGAGGGAAATGGCTGGTGAGTTGCTGCACTGTGAAGTGTTACGCTTTTCTGAAAAATATCCTGCATTAACCAGGTTCCTTCAGTGAACTGGAAGCCAGTCTATGCATTCCACTATTGAAATTAGAGGGCTATATAACTGAGGGAAGAGTAGGAAAGTAGAGGCCAGAGAAGCCACCGCTGAAGTCGTCAGCCTGAAGCACTGAAGCAGGTCGTTCTCAAGCAGTTGTCAGGAGGCCTCTGTGAATTGCACCTCTGTGCACATCCCTGCTACAACTGCCTCCAGAGAATCACAGCTTCTCCTGCTCTTCAACCTTCCAAATCTTGTGCAAGTATGTCTCCCTGGCAGGCAAATTTGGGGAAGGAGATTTGGGAATATGTAGTCCCCACTTCTCCTCCGTAACATGGTAGAGACCTTAGAAGGGACAGGGTGGAGGGGGCAAACAGGCTGCCAGATTGACCCAAATTCAACCCACTTAGTAAACAGGGCCAAGATGTCATCCAGTGCCTCCACCCACACCCTTCTGCCCCATCGCTACACAGATGCCTGGAGTAAAGCCAGCCAAGACACAGGCAGCTTGCCCTTGAATGCGTGCTGCTCTGTTGCAGAGGAGAGGAGTCTGAAGAAAGGGACTACAATCGGTTAAATAAATCAACATTGCTTACAAAAAGGTCTGATTGTTGAACTAATTCCCGAACTGATTTGTAAAGATCGTTGGGATGCTTTTTGGAGCTTTCAATTCCCCACTAACATTTTGTAAGCCAACAAGTCTCTGAGATTCAGATCCTGTGACCATCACATTAAGCTACAAAACATTGTTCTGCTGATGCAGTAATTGCCTGACAGGGCTACCTGGTTCGAACTCGTGCTTAGTATGCAAATCTGCTCCAAGAATGCATTTGACAATCACTTTTCCGTCCACAGAAACTGCCCGTTGACAGAAAATGTATTCCAAAAACGACTTTCTATTTTTTGCCTTTAAAACGAAAGCTTGCAAGTCCAGTGGTAGCTGAGAGCAACAACATATGCTTATAATTAGGATTACCATCAGGGAATTCAACCTTACTGAGGGAAGGGGAAGAGGCCCGCCAAGGGGGAACACAAAAGCTCTCTGAAAAATAGCAGATGAAACAGCCCAGTCGGTTTGGCTATTCCTGGGTAATGGGAGAAACTTGATTGTGAAAAACAGTGCTGGTTTTACTCCAGATTCTAAAGAAATGTTGCGTGGGCAGAACAAGAAATGCTGACAAACAAAATCAAGCTTTGGGGAATCTGCCTTACAGGGCAGCCTGAAGCAGCCTCACTAAGGGCAGGCAGCCCTATCCCTAGCAGTTGCCCCAGGGTTGGGCCTGGAAATCAGGCAGACCACTTGCTTCAGCCCCATGTGACCCATACACTGCTTTGCTCCCTAGCACAGGAGGGTGTGGGGCCTCTCGCTTCTCTCCTGCTCTGATTCCCTATTGGATTTCTGGATTCCAAGCATGAGTTTGCAATCAAAGAAGCAAGTCTTTGAATCTCAGCCTCTGATAGTGCATGAGTTGGACAGTTCATATAACATCTCTGACCTTCAGCCTTCCAAATGGGAAGGAGAATGCCTACCTCGCAGAACCATTAGGGATTTAAATAACACGATGGAAAGGAATGCCTGGTGTCCACTGGCCACTCAGAAAGCAGGCACTGCTGTTGTTGTTCCTTTGTTTGGTTGGCTCCTAAGCGTCTTGGGATTGGTTACTATTTGTGGCTCCATGGCTCTTAATTAATTTATTCCACAATTATCTGTTCCATGCCTACTATGTACCAAGCATGCTGGAGCAGCAGTGGCATACAGGACAAATGCTGTCTTTGTTGGCTGCCTGGTAAAGGAAACAGGAACAAATAGGATATTACAATAAATGAGATGGGGAAGGCACGGGATGCTAGAGAAACATCTAAGAGGGAAATTTTACCCAGATTTGGGGACCAGGGAACGTGGAGGAGGCAGCTTCTGAGTTACACTTGAATGGTGAGTCTGATAAAGCCAGATACAGGATGGTGTGGAGTAGAGAGAGGGAAGACCTATAGCTTCAGACCACAGTGAGTGCCAAGGCGCACAGTGAATGACTCCATTTTGTGCCTGTTAGTGAAACAAGTTCCATAGGGGTGAAAGGGGCAACAGGGGCCTAAAGAAGGACAGCGAGCAGCCTGTGAGTCACACGGCCAGCTAATGGGCAACCAGGCTTAGACATTCCTATTCTATCCCAAGTCTGTGTGCCAATTAAGCCCTTTGCTCTTCCGGGAACCTCCTTCTACCTTCCCCTTCATTTCCTGGTATTCTTGCCATGAATCTGGCAGAATCTCACTGTGTGGCTTTGGGCAAGTTGTTTCATTTTGTGAGCCTACACTTTTTAGTCAATCAACTGTCACTCTTGTACTAGTTTGTTTTCATTCTGCTATAAAGAACTGTCCAAGACTGGGTAATTTAAAAAGAAAAGAGGTTTGATTGACTCACAGTTCCACACGGCTGGAGATGCCTCAGGAAGCTTACAGTCATGGTGGAAGGTGAAGGGGAAGCAAAGCCCTTCTTCACATGGTAGCAGGAAAGAGAGAGCTAGCAAGAGAAGGGAAAACTGCCTTATAAAACCATCAGATCTCATGAGAACTCATTTGCAATCACGAGAGTAGCATGGGGGGAACCACCCCCATGACCCAATCACCTCCCACTGGGTTCCTCCCTCGACATGTGGGGATTATGGGGATTACAATTCAAGAAAAGATTTGGGGGGGACACAACCAAACCATATCAACTCTATTTGTGAAAGTATCCTGAAAATGTTAAAGAAAGTAACTGCATGAGAATTGGGCCCAGGGTCAGTAACGTATTAAAGAGACAGAGAAGGCTGAAAGCAAAATGTCCTGGCAGTGAGCAGATGGACCATGGACTCTGCTATCCACTATATGTGTCCCAAGTTCCAAAAAGATATTTCAACTATTGCAACAGACCCCTATCAGTGTCCAGAGTCACTCAATTAATTCCCATATGCAATAAGAAGCATCAGGGTCTAATGTCTTTGCAATGATACCAACTGGAATTGAAATTCCTTTTATGGAGAGCCAAGGTCAAGTCGTTCAACCTCTATGAAGCTTTTTCGTACGGAAGAGGCAATCAATGTACCTCATAATCTTGTTAAGAAAACTAAATTAAATGCAATAAACCATGTGAAGTGCCCAACACATAGTAAGCACTAAATACATTCTTATACCCTTGTTCTTCTTATTGAGCCAAAAAAACTCACTCAATACTCCACTTACCCTGATGTGATTATTACATATTGTATGTCTGTATCAAAAAATCTCATGTCCCCCATAAGTATATACACCTACTATGTCTTCCCCAAAATAAAAACCAAAGAAACTCACTCAAAGACAGAATGCCATATGTGGTGTCCACTTTAAATTCACTTTCTCCATTACTTCCTCTAATTACTCTTTTCTCCCCCTATCCCAAATCACCGTAACTTCCAGTGTAGATGTTCTGCTTAGCCTTTTGTTTCATAACAGAGTTTGCTCAGTTTAACTTGAGAAATGAAAGGCTTATGAAAAGGGAGCTTGGGGAGATAAAAAAGCAGGAGTCGCAACTGTTTAGCCCGGCACCATGAAAAGACAGTGAGCTTCGTGGACACAGGAACAAACAGGCCTTTCAGAATCCAAAAATGTTTTGGCTCCACCATGTCTCGCCATCAGAGGAGTTCATGGATCACCCCCTGGATCTCCATTATTGTGACTTGGTTTACCTCTTGGTGTCTTCTCTCTGTGTGTCTTTTGTCGTCTTTCATCTTGCCAGCAGTTGGTCAACTCTCTCCAAATTAAGTTCTAATTCCCTCAGACAGAAGATGTAATTGGCCTCATTAGCCATGGTTTTCCCAGTCAGATGCAGTTTTCAAGCCAAACCATCTCAAAGGCAACTCTCAGCCCAGAAATTGGCTACTCTTAGGAGCTTTGCCTACACTAAATTACTGGGGTCAGAAGGTGGGGGTCCCATGGTCCTAGGCTAACCAACTCATCACGGTTTGCCTGGAACTTTCCCAATTTTAGCATGGAAAGCCCTGCATCCCAGGAAAGCCTTAAGTGACAGTTTTAAAACTAAAAGTATCTCACCCTATAAAGAAATCAACTTAAGATGGATTAAAGACTTAAATCTAAGACCTGAAACCATAAAGATTCTAGAAGATAACATCAGAAAAACCCTTCTATACATTGGCCTAAGCAAAAACTCCATGTCCAAAAACCCAAAAGCAAATGCAACGAAAACAAAGATAAATAGATGGGACTTCAATTAAAAAAGCTTCTTCACAGCAAAAGAAATAAGCAGCAGAGTTAACAGACAACCCACAGAGTGAGAAAAAAATCCTCATAATCTATACATTCGACAAAGGACTAACATCCAGAATCTACAAACAACTCCAACAAATCAGCAAGAAAAAATCAAACAATCTCATCAAAAAGTGAGCAAAGGACATGAGTAGACAATTCTCAGAAGAAGATATACAAATGGCCAACAGGCTTATGGAAAAATGCCCACTATCACTAAATATCAGGGAAATACAAATCAAAACCACAATGTGATATCATCTCACTCCCGCAAGAATGGCCATAAATAAAAAATCAAGAAATAATAGATGTTGGTGTGGATGCAGTGAAAAGGGAACACTTTTATACTGTTGGTGGGAATGTAAAATAGTACAACCACTATGCAAAACAGCGTAGAGATTCCTTAAGGAACTAAAAGTAGAACTACCATTTGATCCAGCAGTCCCACTACTGGGTATCTACTCAGAGGAAAATAAGTCATTATCCAAAAAAAAAAAAAAAAAAAAAAAAAGAACTTACACATGCATGTTTATAGCAGCACAATTTGCAATTGCAAAAATATGGAACCAGCCCAAATTCCCATCAATCAATAAGTGGATAAAGAAAATGTGGCATATATATATAACATGGAATACTATTCAGCCATAAAAAGGAATGAAATGATGGCATTCACAGCAACCTGGATAGACTTGGAGACTATTATTCGAAGTGAAGTAACTCAGGAATGGAAAATCAAATGTCCTATGTTCTCACTTATATGTAGGAGCTAAGCTATGAGGACACAAAGGCATAAGAATGACACACTGGACTTTGGGGATTTGTGAGAAAGGGTGGGGGCTGGGGAGAGATAAAAGACTACACATTAGGTAGCGTGTACACTGCTTGGGTGATGGGTGCACCAAAATCTCAGAAATTATGACTAAAGAACTAATTCATGTAACCAAGCACCCCCTGTTCCCCAAAAACCTATTGAAATAAAAAAAATTAAAAAAGAAAACAAAAGATAAAACTAAAAGTCCCATATCCTGGAAACTTCTTCAGTCCCAGGCAAACCAGGACACTTGGTCACCCTTTGTGCCCCCAGAATGAGAATTTCTGCAGTGGAGGTGTGACCGAGGCATGGCCTCTCACACAGTAAGAATTAAGAACTCTGTAGCCTGCCAAAATCATTCTGACATGGTAGAGTCAATCTGTCTCAGAGGATCATCTTGTTGGTATGTGGGATTCAACTGATTTCTATTAAAACAATGTTTAAAATAAACATTCTGGGATAAAAAAATCTCTCTTAACTTGCAATTTGGAAGTTTTAACCTTTTTTATTTTTACTGCATTTCAGCTTTCTAAGCTTGTAACCAAAACAGTGCCACTTGGACCCAAATCAAATATGATAGTCTGGCTCAAAAGGAAACGCTGATAAAGTCAGTAAAACTTGAAAGCAGATTTATGGTATAGGGGACCCACAGACACAACCAGGGATCCCCAGACTGTGAAAGTGGTATGTGTGCTGACTGCCCACTATCATTCTTTTATTCTCTTCTTACATCAACATTCAGTAGGAAAATTTATTGGGCGATCACCACATACCATGCTACCCAAAGTTAGCCAATGTATAAGATTTACGGACATAGTCCTCAGACTGCCAGGTCTGCTCAAGGTGTCTAACACCAACTGCAAGTTTGGGGATATCCCCAAATTACCCTCAGGTTGGAGAGTTTGCTGGAAGGACTCCCTGAACTCACTGAAAGCTACTGTGCTCTGTTATAGTTTATTACAAGGAAAGGATACATTAAAATCACACAAGGGAGGAGATGCATGGGACAGAATCTGGGAGTGTTCTGAATGTGAAACTCCTCTTGTGCTCAGGATGCATTATCCTCCCAGCATTGGTGTGTGACAATACACACATCTTACTGTAACCTGGGAAGTTCACCTGAGCCATGGGGTCTAGAGCTTTTACTGGCACTGTACTACTTGGGCATGATTAGTTGATTACCCATGTGGTTGAACTCAGGCTCCAGCCACCCCCTCCATGGAGGTCAGGCTGATTTTCTGTGGCTTGAGGGGCCTACCACGAGTCATTTTCTAGAATAATGAATTATCAAGTGTGAGCCAAGGGCAACCTATGAATTTCAAAGACATTCGTACCAGAAATTTTAAGAGTTTAGAGGTTACCTCCCAGGAGCTGTGGAGAAGGTCCAGAGCTCTTTTTGGGCAAGGTCAAATTCTTTACTACATCCAGCCCAATGATAAACAATCTGTCTTTATCTTCCCATTTAATCCTCAGAGATTTGTGAGTAAGCATTATTATTATTATTCTTTCGATTGTATCTTGAGGAAACAGAGACTTAGAGTACCTGACCCATGATTGCATAATAGTGAAGCTGGGATAAGAACCAATTTTGTCTGACTCCAAAGCCTGAGCTCTTAACCACTGTGCAGTGCAGTTGCCAGGTGTTCAGGATTTGTGATACCACTCAAGATATACCAAGATAAAAATGGCATGGTCCATGTATCTATCAGGGGCCTGGCAGGAAACAGATGGCCTATATATTCTTCCTAATTCAAAAGACTTTGATGAAATGACCATTTTCAAAAGTGCAAACAATAGCACAGGTTGGTGCTCTATCCTGGTGCCAGCAATAATGAGGCACTGTTAGCAACCCTAGCCCTGAACATGAGTGGAGTCAGTGATTCCTGGATCTCAGAGACAGTAGGCCCAACTACTGGGTAGAAGCTGTGGCCTCTGGTAAGGAAACACAAATACAGCCAATACACAATCCAGTTAGGAGTGGGGAATTGAGAACTCTGGTAAAAAACACTCCAACCTAAACTTCTTTCCTTCTTCAGATTTCCCCCCAGTGTCTCCCATTGGCTGAAATCTCCAGGAAGCCTGGAGCAAAAGAACTTACGGATATAGTCTATACATAGTCCTGGACACAGATCAGGGTTGAAAGGTGTGGAGAGTTGATCTGGAGGGATAAATAAAAAAATATTCTGCACTCCTCTGCTCACCACAAACTCAAGTATAATAGGGTAAAGAAATAAATACATACATAATGGCAACTCACAGAATAAACATCATCTTTAACAGAGATAGTAAGAATGGGCTTAGGTGCAGTAGAAGGGCTGAAAAAAATCATCAACCAGCAGAAACACTTGCATCTTTTCTTGACGGACGAATAGATTACTATTTGGGTAGGAGACGGATGGACATGCTCGAAGAATTTTTTTTTTAAATAGGCAAGTCAGGGAGGCTTGAAACAGTGAAAAGAACTGTATAATGTTCATCAGGCTTGGTATGGACTGTTGGGGGAAGCAGCTAGTGATGAGGTTGTGAAGTTAGACAGGGCCAGACAGGGAGGGACTTCAAGTACCTGATTAAGTGAAGAGTGTCTTGATCCCTCTAAGGCCATGAGAAACATTCCATAATTTTATGATAATATTTTAATTTAAGAAACTCCTTCTGGCAGTTTGGAAGATAAATTAGAGACATATGATTTGGTGGCAAAAGATCTGTTAGGAGACTATTGCAATAGTTTGGGTAAGAACCACAGAAGATGTAGTATAGGGAAAGGGTCTGATGAGCTTCCTGGATGCAGAGGAAGACAGCATGGAGCACATGCAAATCACTGCATGATGTGGAACCAGGATCACTTGGGAGGCTGATGACACAATGAAAAGGAAGGTCACTGCTAACAGCATGTGACAACAGTACTCAGATATTTAAGTACTAAGCATTTGAAAAGATGAGCATTTGTTCATCAACATCACACCATAAGACACTCTTTCCTTATTTCCTTATCTCCTGATAAAGAAGTCCTAAAGAGAGACTTTTAGTAGATGATGTTGGATATGGGCATCTGAAGTCGAAATGGTCATGGATTTATAAAATTGTAAGATCAGTAGAAAAAGGAAAAGTGATTAGATGATGGACCAATAAATGATGAAAAAAACTTAACAGCAGTGGAAAAACTTTTGAGTTGTATAGAAAACCTTTGTACTCTAAAGAGTGAACCCTCAGTTGTCATGAACATGAAAATGGAAAACTATTTTTAGTGGTTCTATAAGCGCTATTCAGAAGGAAGCTGCAAAACTGACCCACTTTGGGATTTATTTATCTAACAAACTTTGATCCAGCACCTGTTACGTACCAGGCATTATCATACTATATTTTAGGTTAGATCAGATTAGATTCTCTCTCTGATCCTTATAAAGACTTACACTTTACTACCATTATTATATTATTATCTCATAATATAAAAAGATTCTGATTCTATTCCCTATTTCTATCCAGGCAGAGTTACCAGGTACAGTGATGCTGTTTATTCACTGCCAAAATATGCCTGTCTTAGGGAGTGAGTCAGGGCCAAAATCCCCCACTGCATGTGAGACATGACTCAGGTTGACATTTACCTGGAGGAGAGGAAGGATCACATTTCACTATTATTCATCCAGAAAAGTTCATTTTTCCTAATTTACAAAAAGGCTGATGCCTGGCCCAAATTTAAGGTCCCACTGAGAACAGAGACTTGGCCAAGATGCCATCCAGTTTACTGTGCTCCCCACAGCCTGTCTAGCTCTCTCTTGCCAACCAGGATCCTCTTCTCCAAAGTTCCAAGGATGGAGCTCTAGTTCCTTGACTTCTAGTTGATCTTCTGCTCTGAATAGACTGATTATCCCAAAGCTATCCAGGTACCTGTAGTCTCTGCTACACTCTCAGAGCATTTACACCACCATAGGCAGTTCCAACGTGCCTTTGGTATAGGATTTGCTAAGTCGTGAGTGATGTATATTTGAAGTAATCCCTGGCTCAGAGCACCTAGATATGGGTAAAAGAATGGAACTTCCTATCAGATATTGACAACCTGAGATGATTTGAGGGCAAGGGATGGGTGGGGAACTGGTTGCTACAGGTGTGAAATCATTAACTCTGGTCTCACTTTGTCCACCACTTCTTGAGTTTAGAAACTGAAAGCATGGCCATTTCGAACCTCTGTTTCCTGGAAGTTAAGAGCCAGATCACAATTCTTCATAGAAGGCTGATGAGGCTTCCCAGTACCCTCTTCATTAAGCTCCTCTTCCTCCCTACCTCCCTCATTCCCTACCCTTAGTCCCAATGCCAAACCATATTTCCACAGCCCCACTCAGGCAATCTGAACCATTTCTGGCTAATGCCAAAATTGCCAGGAGATTTGTTTCTGATAAAAGAAACTCACTCTCTGATGTTGCTTCTAGGTGCCTTTTCTTAATAAATAGGCAAGATCATGATATGCATCTTAACCACATAAGAAATTAGTAGAAAATGAACAAAATCAAAACAGCATGGGCTTCAGGGTCAGACAGAACTGAGTTCAGTGCTAGAATAGCTAATTATTAGCTGTGTGTCCTTGAACAAGTTACTTCACATCTCTGAGTCTCAATTCCAAAATATGTAATATTGAGGGTACCAATAATTATCTCCAAGTGTTGTCGTGAAGATGACAGTAGGGTCCCCTACAAAAAGTGCCTCATGTAGTTGCTGGCAAAGAAGAAGTACTGGATGAGGCACTTGGAGGAATTGGAAAGACTACCTCTGCCTGGCTTGTTTCCTTATCCAAAAGGAGCCCACAGAGCAGCTGATTCCAGAGAGAATTCACTGGTGAATTTGTACCCTGACTTCCCCCATCTGATAGTATGCAATAAAGGAATAATACTTATGTAGATATGTGTTTGAAGCACCATTTGCCATCAACATGAACATAAACAACCTATTAGATTCTAAATACCTCATGTAAGCTAAATTACTCATCTGCATACTGTGGCAAAGACTTGCCTTGGAATTCGGCACTCAACTTCTAAGTCTGGCTCTGCCTGTCATCAATCATGTGTCCTTGGATCAGTCACACCCTTGCAAAATTACAACTTTGCAAACAAATGTTTGCCAAGAAACAGATAAAATCATTGATGTGGGATACAACATAGAGAAGAGGCTCAATATATTAGAATTCTCTACAGTTTTTTTGTAGATCAATACTGCCAAACTTACAAACTGTGAGATGACACCAACTGTACCCTGAACTGTTATTTCAAATCCTTTATTCTTCAGTATGTTTTGGGAAAAGGACTTGTTGATATTTGGACAAGTTAGCAACATGGTTTTGTTTTATGGGCTGCCAGTACTAAATGTTGTCTGTATGCACTTTCATCTTGTTTTTATTTGAGCTTTTGCATAAACTTCTCTTCTATGTTGATTTGACCTTTTCAAAGCCCCATTCTCCAAGTGTTTGAGACAAGATGAGGATATGTAGAGTGATGAAGCTGAACTCACGCCTTTTAGACTGAGAGGGGAGTGAGCCCAGGCAATTGGGTGCCATGCCAGGAAAGCCTATTAAAATATCAAATGAGGAGTTCATGACAGGTTTAACTAGGCTCTTGTGGCATACCTCCAAATCTTAACTTAGTAAGGGTGGGTTTTGGCTGCAACAAACCAGCTGTCACAAGCTGTGTGAGACCATTAATTATGTACATGAGCATTGATAAATTAATGCCTGATGGCTAAAAAAATTAGGGGTTCTTGTTTTATTTAATGCACCCTCTTCCCACCTTTAATGGAGTTCCATGAGAAAATTACATTGTACAACAAGTTTATGGAGCTACAATGAATAAAATGAACAGTAACAAATGCATGGCATAGATCTCACTGCTAAAGAGTGAATGTTGGACTCATGTTCCTAATAGGTTACTCTTACAGTGGAGCACCTATCCTGGCATTTTAGAAGATTATCCTGGGAGATCGTTCTTAATGGGTCAGGCAGGCTTATAATGAGGCCATTTTTTATATTTTACTAACCAAGAAACTTTGGATCTGTTCCAAAATACAACCTTATTCTGAATATCTGCACTATAATGATAATAGCCTATATTTACTGAGCAGTTATGGAGTACCAGGCAATCGCAAAGCCTGGAGATTATCCTAGTAATTATAATATGATATTAATAACATGTAAGTAATGAGAGAATACACTGAGGCAGGACATCCTATGACCTAGAAGCAAAGAACATGAGAGGAGAGGAGAGGAGGGGAGGGGAGGGGAGGGGAGGGGAGGGGAGGGGAGGAGAGGGGAGGAGAGGGGAGGAGAGGGGAGGAGAGGGGAGGAGAGGAGAGGGGAGGAGAGGGGAGGAGAGGAGAAGAGAGGAGAGGGGAGGGGAGGGGAGGGGAGGGGAGGCCTTTGTGTATTTCAGTCTTATGCTCAATATTGCAGGGGGTCAGCTGAGTTTGGGCCAACACTAGCTGGTACAGTACCCCTTGAAATGTCAGAGTTCTCAAGACAAAGAAAAATCATTCCTGATATTTCATTTCTGACATATTACTAGGGATGACAGCCAGCTGATGTGAGTAGACAGTGAGATATGGTTAATAGAATTTGATTTCATGCTAATAATTTAGAATCCATGGTAGACTGATTGTAATAATGGCTTCTTTTCTCATCCCTCAATGTAAATCATTCCCTTTGCCACATAATTTTGCAGTCCTACTCATTAAAGAGAGATAAAGTCTATTTTGCCCAAAATTGAATATGGTTGGCATTGTGACTTGCTAAGGCCAATAGAAGGCAGCAGAAGTGACCATGCCCAGTTTTGAGCTTAAGCCTTAGGAAATCTTGAACTTATGCAACTGCTATGAGAACATGCTTGGGCTAGCCCACTAGAGGAGGAGACACATGGAGCAGAACTGAGTTGGCTCACTTATCTCAGATGGGGCCAACCAAGATCAGCCAACAGCCTTCCAGCTCTGGAACTCAGAGTGAGCCCAGCCAAGATCAGCAGAGGCATCTAGCTGACCCGTAACTGTCTGTAGACACATAAGCAAACCCAGCCAAAATCAGCTAAGCCCAGTTCAGATCAGCTGAACTCTGAAAACTCAAAAACCAGAAATTGTTTACTGTTATTTGCCACAGAGAATCTCTGGTTGTCATACAGCATTATTGTGGCCATTGATAAACTATATAGAGTCTTACAGAAGCTACTGTTTGACTCGAGATTTCTAAGAACAAATTCACTAATGAGAACACCATTTGTAATTCACTTCACAGGGCTTGTGTTACTGAGTCAAAAAAAGGAATCTTAAAGCTTATCTTGCCTACCTGTCCAATCTTAAACAGAAGTTTTACCAGATTCAATTCCACTCAAAACACATATGGAACTTGCAAAGCACAATTTTGTTACTGGGAAGGATGATTCTCAATGGAAGTATACATTGAAGAGACAGAGCAGAACTGTGCTGTGTAACTCCCTTTTTCTCTCTACACTGAGATTCAGTGGGTGATATTTCCTTCATCACCTCTGTAAAGCACCTCTGTTGCTAATGGGAGGAAGTTATATCCTTCAACCATGTTGGGTGAAAAAAATGAGAGCCATCAACCTAAAGTCAGAGCTTACTTTCTATTGTCAACTATAGCTATCATTTGTGTGTTATTCATCATAACAATGCCTGACAGGCAGTAAGGAAAAGAAGACAATGTTCACAAGTCCCCATGATTTGCAGGTTCTGTTCCCCAGCAGCCTCCCTCTCAGTCAATGTTTTCACATCATGACAATTTACAGATGGGCACAAGGTCTTCCTGGAACCAACAGATGATTATTGATTCCAAAAGAACCCTAAACAGGGTTCTCATTAATGGATTTGTTCTTTACTCCATAACTTAAACATAACATCAGGTGGTTCATTTATTAAATGTCATGCTTGAAGCCAAGCTTTGTGATGAGATTCGTAACCCAAGTGTGGGTTAGCAGATGAGTAAGTTAGGATCCTGGGTCCACACAAGAATATGAGTAGTTGGGAACCAGAAAACTTGGCTGAAAGACATTCCCTGATTCTAGCATGTATTGCTCAGATCCACAAAATTTATTTTACTTTTAGAAAGACCCTCAATGGTATGCAGAATATTCTATTTGATGGTTAATATTCTGTGTCATCTTGGCCAGGCTATAGTATCCAGTGGTTTAACCAAACACTAATCTAGATGTTTGCCTTGAAGGTACATGGTAGATGTGGTTAACATCTACAATCATTGACCTTAAGTAAAGATAATGTAGCTGAGTCTAATTCAATCAGTTGAAGGCTTTAAGAGCAAAAACTAAGGTTTTCCAGAAAAGAAATTCTGCCTCAAGACTGCAACATCAATTCCTTCCTGTGTTTTCAGCTGCCAGCTTCCTCTACAAATTTGGGATTTGCCAGCCCCCACAATCACATGAGCCAAGTCCTTAAAATAAATCTCTTTCTCTCTCTCCACATATACAATATATTAAAAGATATATATTACATGTATAATATTCATATGTAATATATGTGTATATGTATGTACATATTACATAATACATACTCATATGTAATATGTGCATGTTATAGATATATATATATTTAATATGTATATATCTTACTGGTTCTATTTCTCTGCAGAATCCTGGCTAATACACTACATCAATTTAAACTTCCATCACTCTCACAAAATTAACTTCTGCAACCCTGAAGGAACTACTTGCACCTATTTTACACTCAGTAGCTGAATTTGCTTTTGATACGTTTGCTTCTAACCATTTTTATGGTCTTAGGATTTGGACGTGAAGTTGCTTTGTGTATTATTTGCTATGACTTTTGAGGGGGACACTGTTAGCATTCTGCTCAGGTCCACCTTAGATCCCTTTTAACTTTACTGTGAGTCCTTCCCCAGAATGTTGTGTGTTTTTGCTTCTGCAGCTCTCTTTGTTGGGTCTTCTCTTATGTTACTGAAGCCTTCTTCCCCATGAGCACAGAAAGCCTACGTGTTAATATCTTAGTCAATGACTGACTGGTGTAGGAATATGGAAGCCCAGTATCCTCAGCTTAAGTTGGGGTAAACACTGAAATGTAGTTTACACTCCAGAGGTCCCTGTGGGATCAGATTGAGTCTGGGACTCTGGCTTGGCTTCTGCCCATTTCCTGTCCTGCTTCCTGCCTCTCTTAGTACTATCTCCTAGGAATGCTTCCTTATCTCAGGCCTTGCTTCTGGCAAGCTCAGTCTAAGACACTCTGTTATATCCTACTTTGTCTGGAATCCATATTCTTATTCTAGCTATGCTAGCTTGGAAGAGCCTGGTTAAGAGAACCTGCCTGTAATTCAGCAGACCAGCCCATCAAGAGTGAAATTTTTAGTTAGTTCTGTCTCCCTGTGTAAGATCCAGAGAGATCTGAGAAAATACTAAATACAGAAATGCAAAAGCAAAGGTAGAATTTTAGACTGACACATTCATAGCAGCTCAGAGTTGGAAGAAACCTAAAAGTATTTCATCCAAAATCCTACCTACTCTTGAATTCCTTCTTTAACATCTCTGGAAAGTGGTTGTTGCATTCTTTTTGAATAGTCTACTTTTCAAAGCATCGTGTCCCATTGTTGAAGTGTTATGTCAGAAAGTTTAATCTTACACTGAGTCAATTTATTCTCCTATAAACTTCACCCATTTGAAAGAAGAAGTCTTTGCTGTTTATAAGAATTGCGTTGAAGAAGAGTGATCCCAGGGGCTCATGTGCACCACAGTGCAATTTCTTAATGAAAAATTTTAGAAGTTTCCTTTTACACCTGAGTTTAATCCAATATCCCTCCAATAGTTGCCTTGTTTTCCACAGGAGTGAAAGAGCCTCAAGACACATATGTAGGGAAGATAAGACATTTCATTGTTCAGCACAGGAGAGACCCATGGCTACAAGTTAGCAAACTTCAGAAAGACTTCTCATAAGACTGCTGATAACATATTTGAAAAGGTCCCAGTCCTTATCCAATAAACACTCAGGATCTATAAAAGGGTTTACAATATGTGTTCAGCTGAGTGAGACTCTCAAAATCAATAAAGAGCCCCAGGAGGAGGAGGTGAGCATCAAGGATCTCTTTGTTAGTTAAAAATATTTACTTCTAGAAAAGATGATGTAAAAACCAATTGATTATGTAGGGGCTGATTTCAGTGTGAATATACATAGTGGGTCTAATTCCATGTTCATTTAACTGCCATTTAAACATTTGAGTCCTGGCCTAAGGCTCTCTTTGACCATCTTCAAGTGCTCGGGTCACTTTTCAAAAGACACAGCGAAGCTCATTGCTCTCAACCCTTACCTCTCAGCGCCGTGCCCTCTTCTCCTCCCAGGGATTCCGCCTCTATATTCCTTTCTGGACTCCGGGTCCTCCTGATCTTTGCATTTTATTCTCCATCAAACTTTGTTTCTTTTTGAGAGCTGAAACTGGAGTGGAAATGACTATTAACTTAATATCCTTACTCTGGCCTAGAGGCCAACATGATTTCCCCCATCGACATTCTGCTCTGAGCTCCTATCATCCCCATTAGCCTCTCCAGCCCCACTGGTCTCTGCTGTTTCTCAAACACTCCTGGGACTCATGCTTCAGGGCTTTAGCATTTGCTTTCTCTCTGTCTGGAAGGATCTTCGCCACACGGATTCTGATGGCGCCTGGGTTAATCCATTCTCACAGTGCTATAAAGACATGCCTGAGACTGGGTCATTTATAAAGAAAAGAAGTTTAATTGACTCACTGCTCTGCATGGCTGGGGAGGCCTCAGGAAACATAATCATGCCAGAAGGTAAAGGAGAAAGAAGCAAGTACCTTCTTCACAAGGTGGCAGGAGAGAGAGAGTGAAGGAAGCCACACACTTTTAAACCATTAGATCTCATGAGAACTCACTCACTATCACAAGAACAGCATAGGGGAAACTGTCCCCATGATCCAATCACCTCCCACCAGTTCCTTCCCTCGACACATGGAGATTACAATTTGAGATGAGATTTGGATGGGGACACAGAGCCAAACCATATCAGAACCCTAACCTCCTTGAGGCTTTTGCCCTACCTTCTTACTAGAGCGACCTTGTCTGACCACCCTGTATATTTCCTCTCTATTTCCATTCATGGCATTTATTACCTCTTGGTGTTTATAAGCTTCTTCATGTACTGTCTTTCTACCCCTATTAGAATATCATCACTAGAGGGCAGGGAATGTGTCCATTTTGTTTTCTGCTGCCACCTGACACTCAGAACTACATTTAGCATCCAATGTAACTGCTCTATGTCTATATAACCAAAAATCAAATTTTCATATTACCAAGGTTCATGTCTTAGCATATTTCTTTATTTGCAATATGTTTTGCAAAAGTTAGAAGAGTATCTCTGCATCTCTGCTCCCAACTACCTAGATTTCCTTCCTAAAGGCAACCAATATAATAATTTCTTTATGTATCATGCACAGGAAACTTTTTGCATATACAGGAACATATACATGAAGGTATTCTTTTTTATATTTTACTCAGATGAAACCATACTATGCATACTATTTTGCTAACTAAATAATATAACATGGAATCATTTCATACCAGTATAAATGAAAATTATTTACAAAGACGTATCCGCACGGTCTTCCACTGAAAGAATGTACCATAACATATTTATCTAATCCCCTATTGATGGACACTTTGCTTATTTCTATTGCATGATTTCTTTATACACTCATTACTTTGATCATTTTCAAGTGTTACATTGGACCATACACAAATACAGATATTTAACCATTTTGCATTAAGAGGATAAATTTCTAGAAGTAGAATTGCTGGATTAAAGGAGAGAGACATTTGTGAAGTCAATCAATATTGTCAAATTGCCCTCCAAGGAGAATGTGCAGATGACTTTCCCATTACGGGAGAGTCTCTATTTCCCCACACACCATGCTGGCACAGAATATTATTAAATGTTCTTAACTTTACCAATCTGACAAAAAGTGATACCTCATTGTACTTCTAATACGCATTTATTTTATTATTAGGCTAAGCATCTTTTTATACATGTAAAAACCATTTGTATTTCCTATTTTATAAACTGTTTTGCCTATTTTTCTTTTAGGTGTTTTTATCTTTTTTTATGTTGATTTGTAGATTCTCTCTATTAAATAGATGATTTCTATATTTGCAGTCTGAGTTGCAAATATTTGCTCCTACTTTGTGGTTTGTCTTTGAATTTATGCTTGTTTTTTTCTTTGCAGAATTCTATTTTTACATTTATGTGGTTAAATTTATGTTTCATGTTGGTTTTGTGTTCTAGGAAATGACTTCCTTTCTCCAAGATTAATATTAAAAAATTCTTCCATATTTTCTTCTAGTATTTTATGGTTTCAATTTGTATTGAATCTTTTAAAAATATGGAGCTTATTTTCAAGTGTGGGTGAGGTCAGGAGCCAGCAAGATAGATATTTTTTTCAGATGGCTACCCCATTTTCCCAACTCCATTTTTTGAAGTTGGCTTTATCCCTTTTTCATATATTAAGTTCTCATATGTATTTGCATTTATATTCTGCACTTTCTGGTATATTTCACTGACCCATCTGCGCATGCATATAGCAATACCGCATTAATTAGTGTAGATGTATAAAATGTTTTAATAAACAGAAAACCTAGATTCCCTTAATCGTTCTTCTTTTCTAGCATTTTTTAACTCTCTCTGCTTGCCTAATTTCCATATTAATTTTATACTCAACTTACCTAGATCCCTGCAAAAAATTCTGTTGAAATTGAATTTAATGAGTCTATTGTTTCTTCATTAGGCATAATGTTGATTTTCAGGTTAAGGTACATTTAAAATATATATTCATATAGTTGTATGTCATATAAATAAGCATTTCTCTTTTTATTAATTAAAGTTTTATTAAGGTGAACTATTGAATTTTATCCAATATCTTTTCAGTAACTTTAGAAATAATTATATCATTTTTTCTTTTGATCTGTTCCTCTGATGAATTACATGGATGGATTACCTAACATTTCAATACCCTGGGATTAAGACCCCTTGATTATAGTATTACTTATTTAATGCATTCTGGATTTGGTTTGTTATCAATACAGGAAAATTAGTTTCTTCTGCAATTTACTTTTTTTTTCTCTTTATATATGGTTTAGGTTTCAATATTATGCTAAGTTCAAACAGGAGAATTTCAAAAACTGCTTTATACTTCTGTGTTCTGGAACAGTTTAAGTCACATTGGATTAGCCTCTTCCTTAAAGGTTTGGTGGAATTATTCTGTGAAACCATCTGGGGTGGTTGCTCTGGGGGATGTAACACTTTGACTATACTCCCAGGTTTAGTGGATGCTAGTGAACTTAAGCTTCAGGGCTCCTTGCATGGGACCCTAATAAGTCCCTGAAAGGGCGCTAAAAATTTGTCCACATGATCATATGCTTTTGTGAAATCTGTAAAGTGAGATGTTTTAGTCACAATTGGCTTAGGCCACTATCTCCATGCTAATTTCTAAGTTAGCCTTCTGTTTCTGTCAGGTGGTGTTGGAGGGACTGCAGACATTTTTGGGGATCTGGCTAAAGGGAACGTGGTAGACTTGCAACTAGGCCACTCAAATCCCCCTTTAAGAAAGGACTTGCATCTCACCTGCAGAAAGTGTGGTTGGCAGTCTGCAGCTGCTGGCTCCTTTGGGGAGAGCCTCCCTGCTGACCATGTTACCCTTGCCAGGGCAGCCCTCTTACCTGGTGATTGAGTGAGAAGAACATGAATGCCCAGGTGTTTCAGCCCAATGGAGAACACTCTGACAAATGCTACCCTCTGGAGGGCTCTCTACAGCACCGTTGATGTCTTCCTTTGTGTGATCCTGCGTCCTCTCCTTCCCAACACAGCTGTTGATTCCTAACGAACACCTTGCACCCCAAATAGCCTCCCAGCATCTGCTTCTAGAGAATCCAGCCTGCCATAGGAAAGTTGAGTTCGATGTACATTTAGTTTGATTTTAACAGGATACCACACACACACACACACACACACACTATGGTTTTCAATCAACCATAGTCAACCAACTTCTGTGTTTTGTTATTTATTGCTGCCAGATTTGGTGTGTAGTCTTGGCTTCCAAAGTACTCGTACTCCCCAGGGTATTTCCTCACCTGGCATTATCACATGAGTGGTGCCTGGCTCTGCAAGTATCCAGGGAGAAGGAGAAACCAAGTTTGAAGTATAGGGAATCAGAATGTAGTCCGTAAAAAAAAAAAAAAAAAAAAAAAAAAAAATCCAATTGCCATACGTGTAAATGTGTAAGCAAAGAACTTGTTTTCAGTCAATACCAGTCAAAATGGAAGATTACTCCTGAAAGAAAAATCTTCAATAATGTAGCATATTCACTTTAAAAAGCATCACACTTTAAAAAATCAAGCTGCACAAAATAGAACTTAAAATTCTCCTATGTATGGCACAAATCTGCAGCAATACTCAAAACAGCAAATACATCTGTATGTGAAGTAGAATGTTGTTTGTTTGCTTTTGTGTCCCTATCTATTGAATTGCACCTTAGCAAAGTTGAGAGATTCCAGACAAATGGCATGCCAAATTACTACCCCACACTGAAAGAGCCTGAATAAACAAGTATTCCAGTGACAAAACCACACATATTTATCAATATGTCAATGCATGCTGCTTATGAGTAATTTGATTACACAGTTATGCAGTTCAATGCAACATAGAAGAAATTTTAAAATGTTTTAAATTGCTCTAGGTAATGAGCGATATAAATTCAAACAGTACTTAAGATTAGTCATTGCATAAGAAAACTTAAAATACCTGAAAATACATATCTCATATAGGAAAAAATACAGTGGTTTTCCCAAACTTGCCAATAATCCTAAAATACTTTTATATTATCAGTAATGAGTTGTGAAACTAAAAAAAAAACTGTAAGAGGCAATAATTAAAAAGTTTTAATTAATATCGCTAGAGGAAAGACCAAATTGCCTTTCTCATCTTTCTATAGAAAATGATGCTCAAAAGGCATTATTATATGAAGAGATAACAAAGTATGCTGCCAAAAACTGTTGCAAAAGTACAGTATGGATGTATTGTTTAATAAAAATACTATGTTATTTACCTGAGTTTTGCAATTTTGCATTTGGGTTTATCATTTTGTTTGTAATTTATCCTTTTTTATATCTTCTTTCCAAACAAACATTAACTTTGCTTTTTTTTTTTTGAGACAGAGTCTTGCTCTGTCACCCAGGCTGGAGTGCAGTGGTGTGATCTTGGCTCATTGCAACCTCCGCCTCCCAGGTTCAAGCAATTCTCCTGCCTCAGCCTCCTGACTAGCTGGGATTACAAGCACAGGCACACACCACCATGCCCGGCTAATTTTTTGTATTTCTAGTAGAGACAGGGTTTCATCATGTTGACCAAGCTGGTTTTGAACTCCTGACCTCACGTGATCCGCCCACCTTGGCCTCCCAAAGTGCTGGGATTACAAGCATGAGCCACCACGCCCAGCCTCACTTTGCTATTTTTATTTCAATATTTTTATACTTATTTATGAAGACAGTAACAAAATTTTTTAAGTATTGAGACCCTAAAAACTGGAATCCAGTTCTGCTCTCAATGTGTATGTGTCTGTGTGTGTGAATGCAAACATGAGCAACTTACGGAATTCTACCTTTTCAGATGTTTTATTTCTTATAGGGTCAGTTTTAGTAATCTATGTATTCCTAGATAATCATTCATTATCATTACTCATTTTATTCTGCTCTCCAATCTATTTGCAAAAAGCAAAGTAGTCTCATATTTTCAATTTCTTTTGTCAGTAGGGGTTTGCCTCTTATGATCTAATTTGTATGTTCTCTCTGTTTTTCCTGAGTGGATTATCCAATAGAGTTTATCTATTTATTGTTCCTCCCTTAAAAACAGTTTATTTTGGCTGGCTGCGGTGGCTCATGCCTGTAATCCCAGCACTTTGGGAGGTCGAGGCAGGCAGATCATGAGGTCAGGAGTTCGAGACCAGCCTGGCCAACATGGTGAAACCCTGTCTCTAGTAAAAATACAAAAATTAGCCAGGCATGGTGGTGCACACCTGTAATCCTAGCTACTCAGGAGGCTGAGGCAGGAGAATTGCTTGAACTTGGGAGGTAGAGGTTGCAGTGAGCTGAGATGGCGCCACTGCACTCCAGCCTGAGTGACAGAGTGAGACTCTGAGGGAAAAAAAAAAAAAAAGTTTTTTTTTAGTTCAATGATTGTTTACATGAATTACTTTCTGCTCTTATTTTTTACTTATCCATTTATCCATTTTTTCCCTGGTGTTTCTTTCCTAATTCTTATATTTTCAACAACTCTTTGCTTTAAATGAGTCTTTTTTTCTCAGCATATAATGGGATTTTGCTTTGTAAAATCCAGATTTTTTTTTTTTTTTTTTGAGATGGAGTCTCGCCCTGTTGCCCACACTGGAGTGCAATGGCACAGTCTCAGCTCACTGGAACCTCCGCCTCCTGGGTTCAAGTGATTCTCCTGCCTCAGGCTCCCAAGTAGCTGGGATTACAGGCACGTGCCACCATGTCCAGCTAATTTTTTTGTATCTTTAGTAGAGACGAGGTTTCACCATGTTGACCAGGCTGGTCTCGAACTCCTGACCTTGTGATCCACCTGCCTTGGCCTCTCAAAGTGCTGGGATTACAGGCATGAGCCACTGTGCCTGGCCAAATCCAGATGTATTTTTAAAATATAGTAGTTAAGCCATTTATAGTTATTGATACATCAGATACATTTAATATTAGCATCATGTTATGCCATTTGTATATATTTTCTTGACTTTAAAAAAAAATTTCACTATACAGTGTGTGTTGTGTTTCTTCTGATCATTTGGAAGATTTATGTATATCTTCTGGATAAGTTCTTTATAATGATAATAACATAATACACTTAATGCTTTCTTTAGACGGTGTCAATTGAATTCCTATAACGGTGATAAAACTGATACATGTCCACATCTCCCCTTACCCTACTCACCAATTTTAGTTGAATGACTTTCCATAAATTATCATGTTTAAATGGTATCTTTTTACTCCTGGTTATAAAGGATAAGAACGTAAGAACACACTTATACTGCCTTCATTTTTTTCTCATCCTTCTCTCTCAACTATTATAATTTATATAGTTTCTACATTGGTCATATATGTAGCATTTGTGTTATGTTTTGTAGCTAAAATACTCTTACTCATTCAGTCTTTATTCTACTCGTATAATCCTAACAGGGTGCTTTTTTTTTCTTTTTTTTTGCTACGGATTCTCCAGTCATCTCTTTGTTGACTAAACATTATATTTCAGTGGTTTCTTCAAGAAAAATTCATAAGATCTACACATTCAAAAATGTTTTTCTGATTTTTTTTTGGTGTCTGAGCAAGATGTAAAATTAATGGGTCTTACTTTATTTTCTTGAAGACATTGTCACTTTTGTGTTTTTATATTGGGGTTTCTGATGTTATTTAGAGGAAATATAGTTGGGTCAATGGAATTCCTAGAGCCCCAGAAATTAAAGCCACTAAATTGGTCACTTGCTCTCTAGATTGGGTGAAACCTGAAGCTTTTTGGGTTCTTTCCCTCTGATATTTTGTAATCTGGGTTTAAGCCAAATGCGCCCCTTTCCAATGATACCAACTGATTTGGGGTGATATAATTGCTTATTCATTAGCAGTTTGTTGCCTTTTAAAAAAATTGTTCATTTTTAACTCTATATTTCCTAATCAAAAGCCTGTGTGGATTTGGGGTCCATGAGAAGCTACTGCTCACCCTTTCTGACAATGAGGATGATGCAACTTTGTCACACTCCTCTTTCTTCTGTGGCTGACAAGAAGCTTGCAGCAAATCTGATCCCTATTCACAGGCACTTTCCTAACTCCAGTGATTTGTGTTTGCCTCTTCATCCCCTCATGGTGCTGACTTTTTGCCTGGCCACCTTGCTCATATGCAGGGTCTTTTGGTTGCTATTCCCTTTCCAGGAAAGCATCCTTTCCACTCTCTTCCCATTGCTAACTCCTAGATACCCTTCAAGGCTCAGCTCACACATCAGCTCTTTCTGCAAGCCTTCATGGGTGCTTCCACAACCTTCTATTATTGCACTCATCCCAATGCATTATAATGTTTTTGTTTATGTGGTTCCTCAACTACACAGAAACTGGGAACTCTCTCAGATCACGTAAGTGTTTTTTGTTTTGCTTTGTTTTTGTGTTTGTGTTTTTCTTTCTGTTTGTTTGTTTGAGACAGAGTCTCACTCTGTCACCCAGGCTGGCGTACAGTGGTGCATTCTCAGCTCACTGCAACCTCTGCTTCCCGGGTTCAAGCCATTCTCCCACCTCGGCCTCCTGAGTAGCTGGGATTACCAGGCACCTGCCACCACGCCCTGCTAATTTTTGTATTTTTAGTAGAGACAGGGTTTCACCATGTTAGCCAGGCTGGTCTCAAACTCCTGACCTCAAGTTAACTGCCCGCCTCAGCCTCCCAAATTGCTGGGATTACAGGTGTGAGCCACCACGCCTGGCTGACGTAAGTGTTTTTTATCTCTGATTTCCCAACATCGAACAGTGGATTTATGTTTATTCAATGAATAACCAAATGAAGGAATGATGCTTGTTCTTATATTTTTTTAAGCTGTAAACCACATAAAATATATTTTATCAAGGGCCCTCCTGCTATCTTTCATGGCCTTTGCTTTCTGTATTCAGTTGTATCATTCATCACTTCCTTTTATACACCATCTGACCCAACCAACCATAAGTCTTTACTCACGCAGTTTGCGTTTCCTCCCTCACCCCATCCCCAGCTGGCTCCGCAAAACCAGACATCCCACATTTAATCTGGTGACATTGCCTTTCCCCTGACTCCACTTACCGTGCAGCCAAAAGATAATTGGATGCTTAGTTAAAATAGAGCCCTCGCAGAAGCCTTGCATTCTTTTCCCCTGACGTGTCCGTATTTTGACACCTGGGTTACTCTTCAGGCTTCTCCAACTGACTCTCTGGTTTTAATTTGCCTCAACATGCCATTTGGTTTCTTCAAGTAGCTGAACTGCTCCCTTCTTTTTGTCCCTGGAAGAGGGGAGCTCATTTAATAATTTCATAATGTAATGCATTTTCTCTTATAAAACTGATTTATGTCTCAACTACATCTAGGGAATGAAAAAACAGATATCCCTGGCAGTTTAGTCAATTACTGATCGGCCATATTTCCTAGGCTCCATCATCAGATAGAAAAAACGAACACTGAATTTGGAGAAAAATGATCTGGAGTTGATCCTAGCTTTATCATTTGCCCATTATGTTTCTTTGGGAATGTACACCTCCTGAGATTTGATTGCCTCCTTGGAACTAATGATTCTTCTGTGCTTCATAAGATTATCATGGGTATGAAGTGAATTTACGAAGTCAAGAGTCATTTTAAAACTCTGATGGATTACACAAGCAATAGTTGTTACTATATAAGAAATTTCAAGTCAAATATGTAACTCCTACCTGATCTTTTCTTTTCAACAATGGTTATATATTTTTTAAACATACAATATAGTTATTATCCTTCTAGCAACAAAATCAATGAGGGCCAGCATGTGAAGTTCTAATAAATCCTGAACTCAATGTGTTCTAATATGCACTGAATTAGTTTTTGACACACCCTCTCCCAATACCATGTGATGTAAGGGTTGTGATCAGTCTTATAAATCTTCATATCATACTCCTAAGTGGTGATAGAAATTCTAAGCCTACCAATTCATTTGTTCAAAAATTCATTTGTTTCTCCAAGTATGAATTTAGAGGTGTGCTTCCTAACTGTGGCCTTTAAGAAGCTGTATATCGGCTGGGCATGGTGGCTCACGCCTGTAATCCCAGCACTTTGGGAGGTCGAGGCGGGTGGATCACGAGGTCAGGAGATCGAGACCATCCTGGCCAACACGGTGAAACCCCGTGTCTACTAAAAAAATACAAAAAATTAGCTGGGCAAGGCGGCGAGCACCTGTAGTCTCAGCTACTCGGGAGGCTGCACCAGGAGAATGGCGTGAACCTGGGAGGCAGAGCTTACAGTGAGCTGAGATCGCATCACTGCACTCCAGCCTGGGTGATAGAGCGACACTCCGTCTCAAAAAAAAAAAAAAAAAAAAAAAAAAAAGCTGTGTATCTGGCTCTGGAAAAAGTTCTACTCAGTCTCATCACAGTGGGGCTCAAGTAGTGGATGTGATTTATTTTGTGTTGGTTTTCATCATAAAGCCCTGATGTTGAACTTTAGCTTCTTTGATTCAATAATGATAATACTAACGAATGACAATGATTATGTTATTTTTAAGGCTTCTCTGGAGCTATGTATTTTAAGAAATTAAGGCAATTTACATGTTTTATACTTGAAATGATGGTTCATGACCTCACTATATAAGGCATTAGATATAGCTAATTATTTGCCTGTGTTAGAATCACCTTATTTTGATATAGAAAGCAGTCTTTTTTTTACTTTGCTAGATTTTAATTTTTTTCTAAAATTTCAGTAATCTCATTATTAATTTCCAGACAGTAAATATTAATTGCATAACATTAAATACACAAAAAGTATGAAGATATTTAATAATATTTACAACCTTATTTTTGATACTACATGTCAAAATTGTTGTATATGTCCTTGCAAATAAACACACACATTTTTAAAGTGAAATGTATATTAAATATTTCACCTGGGACATTTTACAAATTTTTTCCTGTTTTAAAACAAATGCCTATTTATTATAAAAAATTTGAGAGGACGTTTAAGATGTTTTTACTCATTAAAGACATCTTAAAGAAAGTAAAACAACAAATTACCAACTGCAAGAATTAATTTGTAACACAATTAATTGATAAGTGACTAGAATCAAGAATATATAAAGAGTACATAAAAAGTTCCTTTAGGCCGGGGCAGTGGCTCACTCCTGTAATCCCAGCACTTTGGGAGGCTGAGGCAGGCGGATCACAAGGTCAGGAGATCGAGACCATCCTGGCCAACACGGTGAAACCCCGTCTTTAAAAAAATAAATAAATAGCTCCTTTAGATACAAAACAAAAAGACAAAATACCCCAACGAAAAATGGATTTTAAAAGTATAAACAGGAACAAAATAGGAGCAGAAATACAACAGGCTAAAAAAAAAAAAATACAAACAGATGTTCAATCCCCATAGTAATTAGGAAAATGTAAATCAAGATTAAAATGTAACTTTACAGCCAATTGATTGAAAAATAATGTTTTGGACAAATTTGTGATGGACAATAATTTAAAAAGTTTGAAGAATATCAAATTTTGAAAAAAATGTGGGAAGAAGTTTAAGATGTTTTTACTCATTAAAGACATTTTAAAGAAAGTAATAACAACAAATTCCCAACTGGGAGAAATCATTTGTAACACAATTATTGATAAGTGACTAAAATCAAGAATATGTTGATATTCTTGATATCAATGGCACAAATTTTGGAGACAGAGAGAGGAGAGAGATTTCTGTCCATTATTAATTACCTAGTCTCAGGTATCCTATTATAGCAGCACAAAATAAATTGATATACCCTCTATGGAAAATTGCCTCAATCACAACCCTTGCGAAGGGATGCAGCCAGTGTTTTTGCCTTTATAGCAGGGGCCATATTCCGTACCAAAGAATCACTCCTCAGCCACGATAATTTAACTAGAAATGATCACCTGACTCACAGTAAAATAACAGGTTGATAATTCAGACACTCTGATTTTAAAAATACGGCAGCAAATTCTTTGGCACCCTCCTATAAAGAAGACAGAGGTCGTCTATGCCTCCTCTCCTTGAATCTGTGATTGCCTAGCCAAAAGAATATAGCAGAAATGATACAATATCAGTTTCCAAAGCGAGGCCTTCTGAGGTTGCAACCTCTACTTCCTCTCTTTTGAAATACTAGTCACCATGCTGCAGAGAAGCACAAGTAGCCATGTAAAGAGGCTCATGTGGGAAGGAACCTAGGTCCCTGGCCAGCAGCCTCCACTGAGCTCCCAGCCAACAGCCAGTACCAACTTCCAGGTATGTGAGTGAGTCATCTGGGCTATGGATCCTTCAGCCCCATTTGAATCATTTTGGTTGACACCCCGTGAAGCAGAGATAAGCTGGGCTCACTGAACCCTTCCCAATTGCAGAGTCACAAACAAGTTTTGGGATGGCTTGTTACACCGCAACAGATAACCAGAATTCCTAATTTCTCAGGCCCCACTTCTCAGATTTTTTAATGTGGCCTGGCCCAAAAACGTTTCAGGAACAGGGAGCGACCAGTCCCATTAGATTCCTGTGGCTAGGAATGTAAATTAGAAAAGATGGAGAAATAAGTGTTGGCAAAAAAGAGAAGTTAGAAGTCCACCAGGATGGAAGACAGGCCATGAAGGGAAGAGGAAGCAAGGCAAGAGAAGCCAAGAGAGAACTGACGGAGTCCAGGTTAAACTCCAGCCTATGCTGTCAGGTAACTATTTACATTAAACTTCCTCTGCATACACAAAAACATGGGTTTTGCTGGTAGTCAACACATTAGAACTCTCAAAATAAAACTAATCCTGAGCATCACCTAGTTAAGAGAGAAAATGACATCATTTCCCTCATCTGGGATTTATGAGTATCTCTGGAATTACCGAAAAGTGACTAAAAATTTTTTAAATGAAGACAAAGCGGCTCACGCCTGTAATCCTCGCAATTTGGGAGGCCGCAGTGGGTGGATCACCTGAGGTCAGGAGTTCAAGACCAATCTGGCCAACATGGTGAAACACCGACTCTACTAAAAACACAAAAATTAGCCAGGTGTGGTGGCAGCACCTGTAATCCCAGCTACTTGGAAGGCTGAGGCAGAAGAATCACTTGAACCCAGGAGGTGGAGGTTGCAATGAGCCAAGATCATGCCATCGCACTCCAGCCTGGGCAACAGAGCAAGACTCCATCTCAAAAACAAAAAAAAGAAGAAGAAGACAAAGAAATTTGTCTTGATTTACAAAAAGACAAAGAAAAAGACAGACTTTGATGTGTGTATTTGTTTTCCATTGCTGTTTAATAAGTTACCACAAACTCAGAGGCTCAAAACACCACCAATTTATTATCTCAGAGTTTCCAGGGGCATAAGTCAACTGGGCTCTCTTCTGAGGGTCTTACAAGGCTGAAATCAACGTGTTGGTCAGCCTGCATAACTGGAACTACCATTTCTTCCTAGTTGTACCTGGGGACTGCTCTCAGGTGGTAGTCACATGTGCTCCTCCACTGGCTATCTCTCTCCACATGGCTGTCTACTTCTTCAGGACCAGCAGAGGAACTGCTTATACTCTATACATTTTCCTTCAAGAAGAGAACAATGTCTTTGAAAGGCTCACCCAATTAAGCCACACTCAACCAGAATAATCTTCTTTTCGATTAACTCAAAGTCAACCCCTTAGGGACCTGAATTACATTTGCAAAATGTCTTCATTTTTGTCACATAACCTAATTATAGCCACAGTCTTGCCCCACTCAAGGGGAGAGCATCATATAGAGCATATACATAAGGGGTGTGGACAGTTTAGGGGCCACCTTAGAATTCTGCTTACCACAGTAGGGTTATCAGGTATAATTATAGGATGCCAAGTTAGATTTCAATTTCAGATAGACAACAAATAATTTTTTAGTATGCTTGTTTCCCGAACTTAGCCTTCAGAATGTTCTAGTGCCTACAATAGGGTCATGAGCTCAAATGTTCCTAGGGGGCAAGAAGGTGATGTGAGTAGAGAGGCCAGGTAGGAACTGTGGCCGACTTAGAGGCTCATGCCTCAGGTAACGGAGGCCACAGCTCTGCAACTGCAGCTGGCTGTTGCCATGAGGACTCACAGGCCAAGTGGCAGGAACTTCTGATGCTTTTTCAAGAGATAGTACTTCTACTTGAATTTCTACATGAAGTGTCCCAGGGATGACCATTAATCCAAAATTTAAAAACAAAATCATTTTATGAGTTATATAAAACACATTTATGGACTATATTTTGGCCCATGGAAGCCAGTTTGCAGCCCATATCTAAGGTCTGCAATCCTTGAGACTGTGGTTCCTCCAGGATGCCAGGAGGGCTTCCCTTGGTCCTGCTCATGACACTCTCCCGTCTGAAGCCCACAAAATTTATATCTCTTTGTACCCCCATCTCACTTAGCCACCGAGCTTCATCTCTAAAACAAAATTGATTTGCCACATCAGAAAACCGATTTACAAGTCCTCTACAGCAGCCCTAATGCCAACAAATCAAATGCCAGATTTACAAATCCTCCGAAATGCACAATAAATGCCAAATAAAAACTTTGAATTTACCAATCTTTATTTGTAGGAAGCATAAATCAGAAATGGGATGGAATGGCTCCTGGCACTATTATGATTAAGTTTTGAAGTCCTGATTTTTTTTTACTTTGTATTTCCTTTCAAATTTGATCTTCTCTTTATGAGTGGACTTCTGGTTTTAATGACGGTGTAAAAATAATAGCCTTAGTTGCAGCTTAGCTGGGTGTAGTGGCACATGCCTGTGCAGGAGGCTGAGGCAGGAGAATTGCTTGAACCTGGGAGGTGAAGGTTACGGTAAGCTGAGATCATGCCACTGCATTCTAGCCTGGGTGACAGAGTGAGACTCCACCTCAGGGAAGGAAAAAAAAAAACAAAAAAAACTAAAGTGACAAGCAGCCACTATGAATTGAGCATCAGTGCACATTTGCAGTATAGTTATGTATGGCTATAAGGAGTTTAGGCTACAGATCAAGCTTTGTGCACATCTTCTTACCTTGTAATATCTCCCCTCCCTTAACCCAACCTACACGCACTCAGTTATTCCACTCACACAATCCAGTGCTGTGTCAGCAATATATGAGTGAAATCATTTAATAAAAATATTTCCCATGCATCTACTATGTTTAAGGCATTGTGCCCAGATGCTGGGAATGTACTTGTGGTGAAAAAAAAAATCTGAGCAAAATACCTGTGTTCCTGGAGCTTGTATTATAGTGGGGAAAAAGTGACTCAGTTGTGAGCTGTTTTACATGTGATTTTTGCTAAAAATTATTATTACAAGAAATGGCAAAACCACAATGACTTTTGCACCAATCTAACAATTTAAAATATTTGCAAATTATTTATTTATTTATTTATTTATTTTATTTATTTATTTTTTTTTTTGAGACAGAGTTTCGCTCTTCTCACCCAGGCTGGAGTGTTGTGGTGCAATCACGGCTCACTGCAACCTCTACCTCCCACTTTATTTCTTTGGTAACAAAACTCTCACTGCCATTTTGAATTTGCTACCTTGGGTGAGAAAGGAGGAGATGGAGTTATGGTTACCATTTAGGAAAATGTAGATAATAACCCTGTGCTTTTCCAAGACACAGCATCACATATATGAACATTCTGTATACAACTCTCTGTTATAACTGACCAGAAAAGAAGCAAGGATCACTGCTTTGTGGAATTAATCATAATGGGTGGTTCCGTGGGCAGACATGGTACCCACAGAATGAGCCATGGACCTTCTGCAAATACCTACTGTTGCAGTTTCTGAAAGTAAAATGATCCTCACTGGTATTGAGGAAGGAGAAATTGAACAGATGTGACCAAGCAGGACTCTAGAAAGTACAGCAAACCTTCATGAGGGTGTCTCTGTGCTTGGCTCCAGAATACATATACAAATCACCTCACCCCATACCTGATGGGAGCTTATGACTGAGGGAAAAAAACAAAGTTGGCTGAGTAATCCACAGACACAGTACAATATGTCCAGCTCACAGTTAAATCAACTGTTAGTAGAAGGGACAATAATCACTTTGCAGAGTCTCACTGAGGGGGTAACTACTGTAGAGTAAAAATGGTCTGTCCAGCAAAGAAGGAAGTGAAAGAGCATAATTCCAGTAGAAGGAACCATATATGCAAAGGCACAGAGCCTAAGGGATCATGACCTGTGAAGGGTGCAAAATCCTTGGAGCCCAGAGAACCAACTGGAGTAAGATACAAGGCCAGAAAGGTGATCTGGGGCCAGATCAAGAAGACCTAAGGCTATCTCGTGTTGAGATTTAATCCTGAGGGCTAGTGTTCCCAAAAAAGAGCATGTTACCCTTGTTGGCACACCAGATCATTTTAGAAACATTTAAAAATCATTGTTTACTTATTTTAACTTTCCTTCATGTTCAATGAAGAAAAACCAACACATCAAAACTGAAATTTAACGAAAATTATTGCTTAGGACAAGGGCATGTTTAAAATAAGAGTACATTTAAAGAAAATATTAAAGAAAGCATTGTAAAGATGGTGCATGATACAGCAAAAAATATTGTAAAATGTGGAGGCAAATAGTGAATGTTTGAGAAATAACCCTGCTAGAGTTAGACAGGGGAGCAACCTGAGTGACATGTCTAGGTGTGCAGGGCATTGTTGTGGGCTGTGATTTGCCTTCCAAAGATCACCCAAGCACCAAAGCGGAGGTTGCACTAAGGTAAGTAGAGGACAGTCTGGAACTCTGATTTGGGAGACCAAAGAGTAATCCCAGAAAAAGACCTTGAAGACTGGAACTACAGCAGTGACAGTGTTGATAGTGACGGAAGGACATATTCAAATATGCTCCCCCTGCTTCCTTTCAAAGTAGAGCACAGCCTGGCACACAGGCAGGAAATGAGAAGGAGAGATGGCTTTTCCCCAGATTATTATCATTTACGCTTCCTTTCCCAATGACTGGTATTAGAATTATAACGTCGCGTGATAGTGATGTTTTCTCCTGGTGTCCGGAAGCTGCAATCTAAGTGCTCATAAACATCTTTGGGAATGGATGAACAGAGAGTATGAAAATGGACTTTCTGATTTAGTCATTACAGCATCTGTGCTGAACTGTCAGCCACCTGCAACTGGCCACATGCAAGGAAATGCCACTTTGAAGTTCACAGTCACCATCAAATATAAAAAAGAAGACAATTTATACCAGGTGGGTTGATGGTTGTTTCAATCCCCAAATTTTCCTGCTTGGTATTCATCTTTATTCTCTCTCCTATCAGCACCCCAACTTTCCTCCGAAAGCCACCCTTTCTCCACTTTAATCCCTGAGTTTAGGTGGTCTTAACACCCTCCCTTGCCTTTGAGGTGGACACAAATCTCAGGTTTGGCCTGGTTCACAAATAGGCACTTGGTACAATCTCAGGAAAGAAGACTCAATCAGCACTATGCGCTGGGACTATTTGATAAGGAAGCACTTTGTCCACTCCTGACATTCAGACCTGAAGTTCAGGAGGGCCACTACAGGGAAGCAGAATGACCCTCATCCAGAGAGAAATAGACCTTTGGGAGGTAAAGACTCTATATCCTCATGGTAATTTTTAGCCTTTTGGATATGGTTTTTCTCCCTAGACTTTTCAGTTTTGTGAGAAAATATTCCCCTCTTTTTTCCCCTCACGGCAATTTGAGTTGGGTGTCTATCACCTACAAACTAACTATCATTGCACAGTCAAGCCCAGCTTAGCAAATCAGCATGTAACTGGGATGGGATGGGGGAACAACAGTGAAAAGGAGGCAAGCACTGTCAGGAAGAGGCCAAGGGGCTCATTCTGATTCATCTCTGTAAAAATTTATTGAGGACTTGCTATGTGAAAGGAAGTGTATTGAACAAGGTCGGGTAGGGAGTAGGACTGTAAAGACTTAAGAAAGTGGTCTGTGTCCTTAAAATTATTATCCTCCCTTCAGGCTGGAGTGTTACCAGTGTAAAGCTTACAGGGCATAGGTAAGTTTCTACCCTACCCTAACTCCACTGACCTTTAGGAAACAGGATGCCTGTGGTCAGAAGTTCCCCTTCGTGGCCAAACTAGTCAAGACTTGTGAGATCTAAGACGGCAGCTCACTTGACCTAAGAAGAACCTCTAACTTTGTTATAACCTAATTTCCATGCTAAATGACACTCCCACAGTACCATGACAGCTGACAATCACCATGACACTGACCAGAAGAAAGTATAAAAAGACAAAAAGGAAGGCAGTACTCTGGTTCCCAGAAGTTGTCTGCTCATTCTCAGAAAAGATATGAATATTCCTCCCCTTGTTTTTAATACCCAGTCCTTTCACTAAAGATGTCCTATATTTGTGGCTTCCGGCTCTCACGAGCTGAGAGGTTGATTTGGGAGCCAAGCTCCTGCCTGTCAATTCCATGGCCATGGAATAAAATCTGTATCACTCAACGCTCACTTTCAGTTTCGCGTATTGGCTTCACAGCACTGAAAAGGGAAATATCCCATTTTGGGGAGGATTGGCTTTGTTAGTAACAAGAGCAAGGTAGTGTTACCTCTGGACCTTGCCTCTACCAAAGCACGCTCCACTGCCACCTTCTCTCTTACTCTCTACATGAGATGCTATCTCCAATCTCATTGAGGAAGTCCACACCATCAACCAAAAGCTCCCCCAACATCCTCCACGTTGTATGAAGAATGCATTGTATGGAAGGTTTTAGAGCAGGAAGTGTGGCAATCAGATCTCTGCTTTTTGAAAAGTCACTTTTGAGACTTAATTTTGGCATAAAGCATTGTATGAATTTCCTGATGACTAATTTTGTTCCATTTCTGGGCAAAATTAGCCCTCAGGAAATTATGTTTCTATGTATATGTATAAAATTATTTTTGTGTGACATGTTAAAAACCCTAAAACTGAAAGGGCAACATGCAGATTGAATGAACTATGATGACTATTCTCACAGCCTCTTCTCTCCTTGTATCCCCTTTCCTATTGTGTTTGTCCTTCTGACAATTGCACTTTGAGTGTGGCATGAAACATTTGGAAGGAAAGAAGAAACAAAAAGGAGGTAAAAGGAAGGAAAAGGTGGGAGAGAGAGAAGGAGCAAGGGAAGAAAGGAGAGATGGGAGGGAGGGAGGAAGGGAGGAAGGAAGGAAGGAAGGAAGAAAGGAAGGAAGGAAGGAAGATTGGCTGCCTCTTGGAGTTTGTTGGCATGGAAACACAATGTTTCTCTGAACAAAGCCTCCTGCACAATTGCAATGCTACTATGTATCAATCCCACAAAATAACCACTGGCCAGCAATCACAAAGTATTACCAAAGAAATGCAGGCTGAAGGGGAGCCTCCATAGAAAGGGTGGATATGCCCTGAAAATTCACAGAGAAGTATCTAGGGCTGGAAGTTGAAGTCAGGAAGCTGAGTCCCAGCTCTGCAGAGCTGGGGGAGGCTGCTGTAGTGTTTCTCTCCTCCTGCTTAGCCAGCAGAAATCAGATCATTTGCAGATCTTGCCTGCCCTTCTCTTTTGGAGTAAGAGATGTATGGCCATTTGTTATTTCTGCATGTGCTGAGGACTCTTCTCCCTCCCACCTCCTAAATGGAACGACAGAGTCTGTAAGTGCAGCAAGAATCCAGCATGCAAAACATCAACACTATGGATCCCTTCTTGCTTTTTTGCTGCGCATCCCCTTCTTCCTGCCTTAGGAAACCTTATCTTTAGCCTCCTTTGCCCAGCTGCTGGATTCTTAGTGTGGCTTTTCAAACTGAAGGACACATATTTATGGCTCTTCCTCTGAAATTAAAATCCAGGATAGGTTACGCGTATGGGGAAAGGAGGGGGGTCCTTCAATCTTGAACATGCTGCCAAGCGAGTCAGCACACAGGCTGGCTTGAGGGAAACAGAAATATCTGTAACAAACAAAAGCCAGGAAATAAAATCATGATGCTTGCAATACTTATCAAAATGACGACCACCACAGGAATCTAACATGGGCAACCCCACACTTTGTGCAGGGCAAACGAGATGTGTTTCCATAAACAACAATATACAGTTGCCACCTTGAATGCTTTCTTTTGGAAGTAGGAATGTATAAGTTGTAAATTAGTATTAAACTCAAATTCACACCTGCCTTTATAAAGACCCTATAGCAAAATTGATATGTGAGCCTAGACAAAAGAAGGTACTGGATCCCTATAGACTCTGGCAACCCCTGGGAATGGAGTGCATTGTCCTCTAAGGATGTGTCAAAGGACAGCTGTGAAGTCCACAGGGACCCACAGCATGATCATTTTGGGATGGAGATAAAAGAGTGTGGCTGAAAAAACACAGAGTCTGTTTGGGAAATGGTGACTGGCCCAGGAACCAGATCAGGAGTATGAGATATGAAGAATGGCATTGAAAACCAAAGAGGTAGTATTGGAGTCAAGGAGCACTATTTTAGGGAATTTGAACTTTATTCATAGGCAGGGAGGTGCCATGGAAAGTTTTGGAGCAGGGAGTGATGCAATCAGATCTATGCTTTTTGAAAAGTCACTTTTGAGACTTAATCTTAGCATGAAACCTACAGCAAGCACTTCAGGAAATTAATCTTTCTATGGTCATGTATTCTAAACTTTTATGATAAACTGGTGATTCCGGGTATGGCAGAAGCAGAGAGGAAGGGTATGGCAGAGAGTAGAGGGGTCCTCTGTTTTAGACCCACCTTTAGAAGCAACCACAGCCTGGCCCTGCAGCCCTTCCAGGCTCCCCGTGTGG
This sequence comes from Pongo pygmaeus, assembly GCF_028885625.2. Taxonomy (NCBI): domain Eukaryota; kingdom Metazoa; phylum Chordata; class Mammalia; order Primates; family Hominidae; genus Pongo; species Pongo pygmaeus. The sequence goes on from NC_072376.2 coordinate 16,137,003, forward strand.
AGTGAGTTGTTAGCTCATCACACCAGAAGCCATTTAGAGATACAGCCATTTAAGGGGAATTCCTTCCTCCTCTCCTCTCCTCTCCCCTCCTCTCCCCTCCTCTCCCCTCCTCTCCCCTCCCCTCCCCTTTCCTTTTTTCTTCCTTCCTTCCTTCCTTCCTCCCTCCCTCTCTCCTTCCTTCCTTCCTCCCTCCCTCCTTCCTTCCTTCCTTCCTCACACAGCCTAGACAAGAGGTAGGTCAATCTATAATATCATGAAAAATTTTTAATTAAAGGAAAAATGAAAAATCGGCTGCCTTTGGGTGCTTGTCACATAACAACATGACACAGCATTACTCAGAAACAGATTCTAGTTTTTTTAGCCTCCCTCACTCTCAGGCTCAGATACCAATCAATCCCTGAGCCCTTAATGCCTTAGCATCCTCAGCAACAAGGAACTCCATCTTTAATTCACTAAGGGGGCCTATTAAAATGGCCTGGCTGCAGTACCCAAACATGGTTCTTCTGCTTCCTTCCTTCTCCAGCAGACGCTCCCTGCTCACAGTTCAGAAGCTCCCTTGCTAACCCTCTTTACCCTTGCCTAATGTCAACTATCCTCATCCACCCTTGACCACTCTTCTCAACCTCATGTATCTTCAGTAACCCTCATCTACCCTCGATCACCCTAATCCGTCCTCCATTCTCCTCATCTAATCTTATCTATCCCCAACTATCCCCATCCACCTTTGGCTACCCTTGCCTCCTTTTATGAATCATTAGCTTGCATTACCACCATCATACCTACCCCCAGAATATAGTAACAAGGATTACAATCATGCCCTCTCTGACACGCAGCATGTTTTCCACTTGAGAAATATCTTTGGAATGAAGGATTTGTGTAGCAATCATAATCATTTGTGTTTACTGGCAACTTATATCTTCGACGTCATTTTACATCATTGTTATTTAATCCTCATAAGAATCCTGTAAAGAATGTGAGATTTTCCCCAGATGAAGAAATTTCACAGCTTTATGAAAGTGAGGTTACACCTAAGTACAGGACAAAGACTCAGGGACCTCCTGCTATTCCTGCTCACAATAACAGATATTGTTTAGTGTCACACTGCAGTATGTTCAACCCAACCATGCATGAGGAACTTTATGGATATGGTGTATCATCCTCAGAGTCTCACAAGGAAGGCAAGCATCTTACAAGTGAAGAATCTAGAGCTCAAGAAACCTCAGTGACTGACCCAAAGCTACCAAGCCAGAAAATGGCAGAATAGGGACTGAGAACCAAGGTCCTCTAACTCTGGGTGTTTCTTTTGTATCAGAAATAAACTCATTCACACTCTGATATTATCGAAATCATGTGCATTTCTTTTTCATGAACATGTGCATTTTAAAAGGAAGAAAAAATTCATTTTCATGGTACAGAAAATATTTTCAGTTGGAAAAATTGTCTGAAAAATTATACCAGAATGATTAAAGTTTCCATAGTCCCTCAAATTATACTTTGTACTTCTAAAGTCATTCCTGTGTCAAACACCAAAGAGGAAAATAGGTCAGATATTGAAGTTATCTTCCTTCTACTACATTCCCCTCTGTTTCATGCCTGTTTCTACTGCAGAGCACATTTGACTCTCTTGAGCTAAGGCTCAAGAAATGTGAGATACTCTGTTATGCAAATCACAGGAGGAAAGAGCAAGCAGGAAAAAAGGGGACAATCTGCTATGGTGGAGGTTTTTGAATTATGAAGCTTTAAGGTAAATAGACAGATTAAGCAGTGACCTAGTTTGACCTCACAAGCAGATGGAAGACTCTTAAGAAATTGTGTTATGAAGAAAAACTAGGAAGAAAAAGGGAATTGGTATCGACTGAGGGCAGAATAGCACATTGGCTTGGGTGAGTGTTCTGACCCCAGACTGCCTGCATTTGATTCCTGCTCCACTTCTTAACTGTCTCAGTTTCGTGATCTCTAAAAAGGGAATAATAATAAAAAGAGTACCCAACTCAAATAATCAGAGAGAAGCCAAGGAGCTGTTGGGTATAGCCTATTTCTTTTTTCTTTTTTTTTTTTTTTTTTTTTTTTTTTGAGACGGAGTCTCACTCTGTCACCCAGGCTGGAGTGCAGTGGCACGATCTTGGCTCACTGCAACCTCTGCCTCCCGGGTTCAAGCAACTCTCCTGCCTTGGCCTCCCAAGTAGCTGGGACTACAGGCACGTGCCACCACACCTGGCTAATTTTTGTATTTTTAGTAGAGATGGGGCTTCACCATGTTGGCCAGGCTGGTCTTGAACTCCTGACCTCACATGATCCACCTGCCTCGGCCTCCCAAAGTGTTGGGATTACAGGCGTGAGCCACCGTGCCTGGCCGTGTGCAGCCTATTTCAAACAGGCACTGGTGTGTTTATTAAATGCAGCATGAATGATAGAGAGACATCACTAGCAAGCACCCTTCCTGGATGCTCTTGGGCCACTTCCTGTGCTGGGTGAATTAGGCTGCTTCACTTGTACGGTGCAGAACCTCATTCAAGGTGCAGCAAGGAGGAGGAGTTTCCCATAAACTGTGCAGGAAATGAAGAAGAGCAGGAAACAAGTGCTCAGACAGACTACACGGAGACTGGAATGTGCTCAGCACGTGGGAAACTCTGTTCTGAGCCACCGGGTGCCAGCTCGTGACTGAATGGATAGTGCACTCTTCCCCAATCTCTTGCACCACTGTTAGGGCAATGAATTCATTCTCTCTGTAGTAGGCTGCCTTCAAAGGCCACTAGAAATAGGATCTCATTGGTTCAGTGGGGCAACACAGGTCTTGGCAGTTAAAGCCATTATTTAGCCAAGTAACCACACAGGTTCTCACCAACCTATAATTAGCCTCCAATGGGCCAAGAGCCAACCATGATCAATAAACTGAAGTCTAGGGAGAGAGATCCCAGAGCCAGCCTTCCTGAGTGAGGAACAGGGTAGGACAGGTATACAGAGTACAGTAGGTTCCCATCTAATACAGTTATTTCATATGATCTTATACAGCCTGGTGAAATGGGCATTATTAAGTCCTGTGTTTCAAAATGCATTCTTCTAGGCTTTTTTTTTTTTTTATTTTAAGAATGATGTTCAGCCATAGACTTCAGAAGTAACTAGGGCTTAAAATCAAACCTTTAAAAAAATTTAAATTTGAGAAAAGTTAGAGTTCCCTAAGGAATTGTAACTCGAATGTGTTTTTATTTCACCAATCCTCAAATATGAAAAGTTATAAATACTTTATAGAAATGTTATGGCATTTGGATTTTTATCATGTGTTCTTGATTTTATTATCATCTTTCCTAATGAAGGATAAACACTTATTCATTTAAGAAAGGAAGATGGGATTTAGAAAAAAGGGAAGGAATGAAAAAAGCATTTTACAGCCAGTGTTCCCCAAATTAGATACACATCAAAATCATCTGGGAAGTCTGTTTGAGAAAGATATTTATTAAGGTATTATTTACAGCCCATAAAATTCACTCATTTAAGTATAAAACGTAATACTTTTAGTAAATGTATACAGTTGTGCAACTATGCCACAAGTCAGTTGTGACATTTCTGTCATCCCCCAAATACTCCCTCATACCTGAAAGCTTTTAATTTTGATTTTAAATCAATTCATTCTCGAATTACATAGAAAATCAATGTTAAGAGGTTGGTGTTTTTTCCATACTTTTATCAATACATTTAGGCATTTATATACTGTCTTAGTAACTCAGGCTATCATAACAAAAAATGTCATAAACTAGGTGGCTTGTCAACGACAAGCATTTGTTTCTCACAGTTCTGGAAGATGGGAAGTCCAAGATCAAGACATTTGCGGATTTGGTGTCTGGTGAGAGCCCATTCCTCATAGACAGTGCCTTCTCATTACATCCTCATGTGGTAAAAAGGGACAAGGCAGCTCTCTAGAGCTTCTTTTATAAAGGCATTAAACCCAATCAGAGAGCTCTGCCCTCATTACCTAATCACCTCTCAAATACCCGACATCCTATTACCTTGGGGGTTAGGATTTCAACACACACATTTGAGGGGGACACAAACATTTAGAACATAGCACGTACATAAGGAGATAATAGCCACGCATGTTGAGCCTTTTTTGTTTCATTAGTAAAATTAATGCGGCCAGGCATTGTGTGGCTCATGCCTGTAATCCCAGCACTTTGGGAGGCCAAGGCAGGTAAATCACTTGAGGTTAGGAGTTTGAGACCAGCCTGGCCAACATGGCAAAACACTGTCTCCACCAGAAAATACAAAAATTTGCTGGGTGTAGTGGCACGTACCTGTAGTCCCAGCTACTCAGGAATCTGAGGTGGGAGAACCGCATGAACCCAGGAAGTGGAGGTTGCTGTGAGCCGAGATTGCACCACTGCACTCCAGCCTGGGTGACAAAGTGAGAACCTGTCTCAAAAAAAAATTTAAATATAAATAAATAAATAAATAAATAAATGGAACCATAGCATGTATTATCTTTCATGATCTGCCTTTTTCAGTGAAAAATATGTCTCAGAGATCTTTTCATGTTGGTTCTCTTTTATCGTTCTCTTGTAATATCTTCCTGGCATTCCAGAGAATAAATACAGTGTAATTCACTTGGCCACCGTTTCCCCTTTTGATGAAAATGTAAGCTGTTTTTTTTTTTACTTTTTATCTTAAATAATGTGGCAGTAACATTTGTGTACTATATCCATATGCATCTGTGTGTTATTCCTGGAGGACAGACTCCTAGAAATGCAACCACAGGTGTGAATTTTTTTTAAAACCAGGTATCCTAACACCCTTCCTCTCCATTCTCAGTCCTCTAAGAGTTTATTAGATCTGGGTGGAGCTGTATTTTTACCAAGAACCTGCTCTAGAGATTCAGATACAGCCAGCCTGGCACCAGCTGCAACTGTCATTGTGGAGTCTTTGTTCTAAAGCAAACATCAGTGACTTTGTAGTCAGAAAAGTGTAGGTTCACATCCCAGCTCTGTCCTTGAAACTGGTATAACCCTGGATGCCATTCATTCTTGCCTATGCCCATGCACTCATTCATTCATTCACCATCTAGTAAACAAGCATTGAGCACTTCTTATGTGTTCAATTCTCAGTCAGCAGGTGACACAGATACAAAAACAAATGAATAAATACAGTAAAGTATCACAGATTTTATGAAGAGAAGGCTAGTCCATTGTATGTAGAGAAGGATGACTGGGGAAACTTAAAAAGATGATAGAAGGAACTCTAAGGGTGAGTCTTAAATTAAGGTTTCAGCCAAGCCACCACACATAACCCACTCAGAGGAAACAATGAATGCAATGGCCTGGAGGTAGCATGCATTGTGATTTTGCAAAATACAAGGTGCAAGGGGCAGCAAGGAGGCTGGGAAGGCAGACAGGATTATGGTAGGCTTTTGTAGAGTGTACTAGGGTCCTTTTAAAGGGCTGTACCATGGGACATACCATGGTACAGTTGCATTTAACACAACTTTAATGCTACGGTATGAAGGAAGAAATAAAGGGGCTTTGGCAGGGAGACCCAGGTCATAGAGTGAGTTGGCATGGAGCCTTGTCCCAGGCCAGCACTCTTTGTACAACCCACACCAAACACTAGTGTTAGAACCCATTAGAAAGCCAAGTAGTGCTCCCTAATTATTGTTGTAGTGCTCCCTAATTATTGTTGACTTGCCCAGTTGATAAGCTTATTGTTCTTGGCCTTGCTGCAACCCAGCACTAAGCCTAGTATTGAATGTTCAGCCAGGTACGATTGTTAATTTTATATGTCAGCTTGGTTAAGCCACTGTGTCCAGGTATTTGGTCAAACATTATTTTGGATGTTCCTGTGAGGGTGTTTTTGAATAAGACTGACATTTAAATCCGTGAACGTCAAGTAAAGCAGACTGCCCTTCTTAATGTGGGTGGGCCTCATCCAATCAGCTGAAGGCTGACTAGAACAAATGAATGACTTCCCCAGAGTTAAGTGGGAATTCTGCCAGCAGATGGCCTTTGGACTTGGACTGCAACATCAGCTTTTTTCTGGGTCTCCAGCCTTCTGGCTCACTGTGCAGATTTTGAACTTACCAGCTTCCTTAACTGCATGAGCCAATTCCTTGAAATGAATCTCTCCAGATATATGCACATGAAGGGGGTGGGTCGCCCCTCCAAACCTGTGGGTGTTTCTCGTTAGGTGGAACGAGAGACTTGGAAAAGAAAAAGACACAGAGACAAAGTATAGAGAAAGAAATAAGGGGACCCAGGGGACCAGCGTTCAGCATATGGAGGATCCCCCTGGCTTCTGAGTTCCCTTAGTATTTATTGATTATTTGTCGGTGTTTCTCAGAGAGGGGGATGTGTCATGGTCACAAGACAATAGTGGGGAGAGGGTCAGCAGACAAACACGTGAACAAAGGTCTTTGCATCATAGACAAGGTAAAGAATCAAGTGCTGTGCTTTAGATATGCATACACATAAACATCTCAATGCTTTGCTAAGCAGTATTGCTGCCCGCATGTCTCACCTCCAGCCCTAAGGCGGTTTTTCCCTATCTCAGTAGATGGAACGTACAATCGGGTTTTATACCGAGACATTCCATTGCCCAGGGACGGGCAGGAGACAGATGCCTTCCTCTTGTCTCAACTGCAAGAGGCATGCCTTCCTCTTATACTAATCCTCCTCAGCACAGACCCTTTACGGGTGTCGGGCTGGGGGACGGTCAGGTCTTTCCCTTCCCACGAGGCCATATTTCAGACTATCACATGGGGAGAAACCTTGGACAATACCTGGCTTTCCTAGGCAGAGGTCCCTGTGGCCTTCCGCAGTTTTTGTGTCCCTGGGTACTTGAGATTAGGGAGTGGTGATGACTCTTAAGGAGCATGCTGCCTTCAAACATTTGTTTAACAAAGCACATCTTGCACAACTCTTAATCCATTTAACTCTGAGTTTGACACAGCACATGTTTCAGAGAGCACGGGGTTGGGGGTAAGGTCACAGATTAACAGCATCTCGAGGCAGAAGAATTTTTCTTAGTACAGAACAAAATGGAGTCTCTTATGTCTACTTCTTTCTACACAGACATATTAACAATCTGATCGCTCTTGCTTTTCCCCACATGCACACTCATTTGGTTCTGTTTCTCCAGAGAACCCTGACTAACACACCAGGGAAGACAGTATAAGTCTTTAGCAGTTCTCTCTAGGGCTAGAAGCAGGCCTAATACTATGGTGGGAATGCTTCTCATCACAGGAAGAATATCCAGAAAGGTTGCGGGGGATAGATAGACAATCTGGCGACATAATCTCTCTCTCTACAAATGTCTCCATTATAGCAGTTATTTATAGGTATCTTTTCTCAACTTCTTTTCATTCTCTATCTTAGTTCAGGACCTGGACTGGACCAGGACCAGGATACCTGCCTGAACCTGCACAGAATGCTGCTTTGCCTGTTTTTGTTGTGGTTTGTTTTTTGTTTTGTTTTGTTTTCTTACATTTTCTTCAGTTATTGGCACAAGTCACTGAACTCTCAGAAGGTGGGATCCATATATTGAAAATTTTTCATATTTTCCTTATAAAGTGAAGGTAGTAGTCAGACTGGCACTTTCTATTTAATATTACTTTACAATTTATAGAATAGTGCTTGGTTTAATTAAGCTCTTAGCCTCAGTTATGAAATCTGTAAACTGAGGATAATATAATAATTGGGACTAGTACTACAGTACCTCATAGATTGTTCTAAGGATTAAATGAGAACATGTATGTCAAGTGCTTAGCAATGTACCTGGCATTTAATAAATGCTAGGTCTTTCCCTTATGAGATCATAAGTCTTATATGATTATTTCAATAAGCCTCTAAAGTAGACAAGAAATGATCAATTAACCTTGTTTCATGAATGAAGATGAAGCTTTGAGGTAAAGTATCTTCCTTGGGGCCACACAGCCAAAAAGTAGAAAAGTTAGAACCTGAATTCAGAACTTCTGACTTCAATGCTCTTACTACTGTGCACACTCAGTTTCTGGGGCACACCATAGACCCTGAAAAGATACATACACACAAAAGAGTTTATGCAGATCTTTATGAGTAGGTACAGCCAACAATAAAACAAATATACTGTCTATGTACTTACATGCATATTAGAAACATCCATGCACATTTTCCCAAATCATGTAAATTTTATTATTCTTACTCAAATATTACTGTTTTAATTTCCTCTTAAAATCTTTATGAATGGACTGCTAAAAATGTACACTAAGGCCATTCATTTTTTGGTGGGTCAGGTTTCTCGCAGCTCTTTTAATGTACCAAAGTGGTGGGAGAATGTGAAACTTTTAATACAGCCACTTGAATTGTCTACATATTCTTTTTAAGGGATATGAACCTTAGTTACACATTTTTTTTCTGTATGTTTACATAGACTCCATCAGAAAGGTTTCAGCCGAGTAGCCTCTTTCCAGCTTCCAATGCCACATATTTGCAGAATGAAGAAAACTCAACTGGAGAAGAAATGGAATGTATGTGGCCGACTGGAACAGTGCTTTACTACAGCATCACCATAATATTGCACATCAGTAGAAAACCACATCCAGCATAAACTTCAGAGAAGGCAAATGTGTCATGGTGGAGACCCAGGCTGCGGAGCCAAGTAGGGGTGGGTTTACATCCCTATTTGTCAATGGAGCAAACTTGTGCCCATCTTAATTTCAAGGCCATACATTTTAATAAAATATGTTTGTCTGAGTAGATGTAGAAATACTATATTGGTCAGCATCTGCACAATTGGTATTAATTAATTAGTTGGTAACTAATTATTCAAAACTCAGTGGCTTATAACACTAAGCATGGATTTTCATGTTCATGGATTTTCATGTTAATAATTTTGGCTGATCCAGGCAGGACTCAGCTGGGCATTTCTACTGCAGGGCGCTGAACCTACCTCCAGTGTATGAACTGTGTTTCATTTGGGCTCAAGCCTGCAGGGCAGTGACAACTCAGTACACAACATAACCATGTTAAGTTACAGGACTGAACAAAACCTCAAACCAACATGTACAGTCAAATATTTGACAATGACATTGATAAATAATTATGCTTTTTATCCTTTATAATCTTTCAAATGCTTTCAATTTTAACTTTTCATTAATTAGGAAGTAAAGATAGGTATATATTTTCATGTGGCTTTAAATAGAAATTTCCTTAAATGGCCTCATTTGGGGGGAAAATACCTGAAGTAAATATTCCTTAAAGTATAGCTTCTTAAGCTTTGCATGGATCACTTTTTAGCTTCCTAAAATGTAGATTGTCATTCAGTTCATCTAAGGTGATTCTGCAGTTTTGCATTTCTGACATGTTCTCAGGGATGCTGATGATGCTTTTGAATTCTGGACAAATTTTAAGTAAGAAGGAAAATAATGCTACATCCACTTTTTTATTATTTTTGTAGAGAAAGATTTTGTTTCTCAAATGATAGTTATATGGTTTATGTAATAAAATGAAAAAAGTTTATGCAGATCAATGAATAAAAATGTGTATTTCAACAGTTTCTAGATCATGCCAGATGAATAATAAACACTGAATAATATTCAACAAAAGCAAAACCTCAATCAACAGTTCTTAGCCTTGATACATTTCTCTGTAAAATATTGAGCAGATCATTAATACCTCAAATGCTCAGCAAACAACCTGAAGTTCTAGCATGCACTCCCTTCAGCTCCCAGGGTCACTTCTGTTCCAGAAAGCACAGGCCTATAGCCTCTTCTGTTCTGAAACTCTTAGCTACTTTTGTGTAGCTGCTGCTTCCAATTTCCATTGCCAGGATTCCATTCTCTATCCTTCATCATTTCTTCTAGCATCAGAGATATCTTTCTGAAACTCAAATCTTATCATAATCTTCAGACACTTATCTGCAAATTAAGTTCCCTCCCAGCACCTCTGGGTTAAAGTTCAACTCCCCTCACAAGGCCTACCGGCCATTCTTCATGCATTCAATCAACAAATATTTACTGTGCCATACTAAGTGCCAGACAGAGTTCTACATGCTGGGGAAATCAAAGCCTCGACCTTCATGGAGTTTGCATTCCAGTAGGAAAGATGGATTCACAAGCAAATAAATGTAAATAAATCAGATATTGTCCTAGCACAGTCTTACCCCCTTCTCCTCCTGCCACTCTGCCCTATACAGTGCATACTTGCTCCCCATTTCTCTACACCCCCAGGTACATCATGTTCTTTCCTACCTTTGAGCCTATATGATTGTTGTTTCCTCTATCTAGAATGTCCTTGACTCTTCTCTACTTGGAACAGCATAATTGTCTTTGAAGATACAGTTCACATGACCTGCAATGTGAAGCTTTTACATATACATATATATATATATATATATAAATTTTTTTTTTTTTTTTTTTTTTTTTGAGATGTTGTCTCACTCTGCCACCAGGCTGGAGTCCAGTGGCGCAATCTCAGCTCACTGCAACCTTTGCGATTCTCCTGCCTCAGCCTCCTAAGTAGCTGGAACTACAGGCGCGTGCCACCATCCCCAGCTAATTTTTGTATTTTTAGTAGAGACGGGGTTTCACCATGTTGGCCAGGATGGTCTCGATCTCTCGACCTCGTGATCTGCCCACCTTGGCCTCCCAGAGCTTTTCCATCTTAACTCCATGTAGTTATGTCCTGGTATGTGCCTAATTAAATCTGAAATGTCTGTTATGGCCATGTTTTTATTCAACCTTTTTTTAGTAGATGATCCACCCTCACCCAATGTGGGCTTGCACCATCCGATCGGCTGATAGAACCAAAAGGCAGGGAAAAGGCAAATTCTCTCTCTCCATTATGGGGCTGGGACTTTTTTTTTTTTTTTTTTTTTTTTGAGACAGAGTCTTGCTCTGTCGCCCAGGCTGGAATGCAGTGGCACAATCTTGGCTCACTGCAACCTCTGTCCCCCGGCTTCAAGTGATTCTCTTGCCTCAGCCTCCAGGTAGCTGGGATTATAGGCACGTGCCACCACACCCTGCTAATTTTTGTATTTTTAGTAGAGATGGGGTTTCACCATGTTGGCCAGGCTGGTCTTGAATTCCTGAGCTCAGGTGATCCCTGCCTACCTTGGCCTCCCTAAGTGCTGGGATTATAGGTATGAGCCTTCACACCCAACCTGGGACATTCTTCTTGTCTTGCCCTTGGACATCAGAACTCCAGGTCCTTTGTTTGGTCTTCGACTGAAAGTGACACCATTGGCTTCTCCAGTTCTCCAGCTTGCAGACAGCCTATCGGACTTCTAAGCTTCCATAATCACATGAGCCAATTCCTCTAATAAATATGCGTTATATGTCAAATTATCTACATGTGCCATTGGTTCTGGAGAACCCAAATACAACCCCTCCCCTCATTCCAAGCTTTGCAAATATGACTTAACAGCCCCTTTTCATCAAGAAGTACAGTCTATTTCTTTACACCTTGAATCTGGGCTAGACTTACACTTGCTTTGGTCAGTTGAATGTGTGAGAGAGTTGGGGTTCTTGCTGACTTCTGCTCTCTTGGACTCCTGTGTCTGCCATGAGAACAAGCATGGGCTAGCTGGCTGACGGATGAGAGACTTAGTGGAACAGAGTCAAGATAAACCAGTAGTCCCCGCAAGATCCCAAGGCAGAATCAACAAATCCCCCCAGATAACCCACTGATTCATGAAACGAATTCAATATTTATTGCTCTGTGTCCCTAAGGTTTGTGACTGTCTGTTACACAGCATCATTGTGGCCCTTGAACACTGATGCAAATGCTTTAGGGCATCATCAAATCTTACGATTTTTTATATCTGACACATCATTTGCATTGTTTTAGTCATTTATTCACTTATTCATGTATCTGTATTTCAAGGAGGTTTGTCTACTATATGCCAGACACTATTATAGGGCTTAAAGATTAATATGGTATATTTTGTGCCCTAATCAATAAATGTCAATGAGACAATTGACATGTGTCTTTTCTCCTTGAGCAACTCTAGAAACAGAACTTCCCTGACTGCTCCATAGAGCCAATTCCTCTGTTTAATCTCTCCAGCAGTTAAGAAGTTCTTCCTTATGTCCAGCCCCAAACTCTCCAGCTTTAGTCTGAGCTTCTGTCTTTTTGTTCAGTTGCCCATGAACCTGGGGAATAAAGCTCAGCATTTGCCTCATAAAAACCCTTTATGAATTTAAATTCAGTCATTAAGTCAGGGAAATAGTTAAGCCACTTTATATGTGCTGAAGATTTTATTTTGGGATATCTCTGTGGGAAGGGATGTTTGGGATTAATTGAGCTTTCTGGATATCTGCACATGAGCACTGGAGTTTTATATATAGAACCAGAACACCTGATCACAGCACCTGCAAAGGGAAATTACTCATTTAACCTCTTGAACTCCAATCAGAGAGAGGAAGGTGTTGAGGATCTGAAGGGAAACCCTGTGGCAAGGGGTCAGGTCCCACGGATGGGGTGCAGGAGAGACATTCCAAAGATACCATCTTGGTACTCACCTTTGTCTGCATCCCCTCTCCCATTCCTCATGGTCACTCCAGGTCATATTCTGCTTAAAACCCTTTCTCAGGCTAGGTTCTTAATCATTCACTAATGTATATGTCTCTGTCTGATTGCTCCAGATATCATCTTCTATAATATTTTAAGAGGGTGGTTTCACACACTTTTGTAAGTACTGGAAAGGAAAATCTATCTTTTTCATTCTTTCTTCCATCATAGAGTTTAGAAAATCATCATTCTTGCAGAAGGTTTGATATTCACTTTTCTCTTTCCACCATCTTTAAAATACAATGAACTCTATTCAAACTCATGTTCTAAACTCATATGATCAGAGAGAACTTCCCTGACCATTCTATATAAACTTACATGCCCTCTCATTATTTTATTCTGGCTTATTTATCTATTTATTTTATTGCTGTAGTTTATTCCATTGTGTGACTCTATTACATTTATTTATTTATAATGTCTGGGTTTCTTTTTTTTTTTTTTTTTTAAGTAAAACAGGTTCAGGGGTACACGTGCAGGCTTGCTATATAGGTAAACTCCTGTCGTGGGGGTTTGTTATACAGATTATTTCATCATCCAGGTACTAAACCTAGTGCCCAAAAGTTATTTTATGCCCCTGTTCCTCTTCCTCCTCCTACCTTCCATCCTGAGGTGGGCCCCAGTGCTTGTTGTTTCCCCACTTTGTGTCCATGTGTTCTCATTCTTTAGCTGTCACTTATAAGTGAGAACATGGAGTATGTGGTTTTCTGTTCCTGCATTAGTTTGTTAAGAATGATGGCTTCCAAGGGCTGGGTGTGGTGGCTCATGCCTGTAATACCAGCACTTTGGGAGACTGAGGTGGGTGGATCATGAGGTCAGGAGATTGAGACCATCCTGGCTAACACAGTGAAACCCCGTCTCTACCAAAAATACAAAAAGTTAGCCGGGCGTGGTGGTGGGCGCCTGTAGTTCCAGCTACTCGGGAGGCTGAGGCAGGAGAATGGTGTGAACCTGGGACGCGGAGTTTGCAGTGAGCCAAGATTGCACCACTGTACTCCAGCCTGGGTGACAGAGCGAGACTCCATCTCAAAAAAAAAAAAAAAAAAAAAAGAATGATGGCTTCCAGCTCCATCCATGTTCCTGCAAAGGACAGGGCATCATTCTTTTTTTATGGCTGTATAGTATTCCATGGTGTGTATATATATATCATATTTTATTTATCCAGTCTACCATTGATGACATGCACTCTCATTCTTGATCTCCTTTTGTTCCTCTATTCTTTCTAGTTCCCAGCATCAGCTGACCTCCATGTATTTATGTGCATATGTTTTTTAATGTGTTTTTCCCCACAAGAAGTGGGAATTTGTTTTGGTGTTTTGCTTCGTTTATTTTTTTTTTTTCATTTTTTATTGAAATGCAATTATATGGTGTAAAATTTACCTTTTTTAGTGTAGAGTTCTATGAATTTTGACAAGATATCTGTTTAAATTCTTTGCCAATATACAACCATATAACCACCACTACAATCAAGATGTAGGACAATTCCATCACCCTCAGAAATTTCCAAATGCCCCTTTGTAACCAGCCCTTCCCCTCATCATTCACCAGCAACTATTAATCTGTTTTCTGTATCTCTAGTTTTACCTTCTCCAGAATGCCATAAAAATTGAATTGTGTATTATATAGCCATTATGGCTTCTTTTACTCATCATAATACATTTGAGATTCATCCTTGTTGCATGTATCAGTAATTTTTCTTCCTTTTTTAAAAAAATTAATATGTTTTATCCATTTTTCAACAACACATTTTGAAAACGGAATAAACAAATTATAACATAAAACAGGGTCTGCTAGATGGATTCCAAGTATTTTTTTGTCAGAGTTTCCAGAAAAGGTCATGTAGTCATGCCTAATGAGAAGCAGCTGACCCTCTAACGGAGATTTCTGGACCAACTGGGTGGATCTTTTGGCATTCCTGGGGAGGCTCTTTCACCATCTTTATACCACGCACTTCAGCATTTGATTGCAAATAGATGTCTGTGATTCTAGGCATCCACTTTGTGACAAAACATCTTGCATATACATTGAGATCCACTGTTGTTTTCTCTACACATGGCATATCAATTCAATGACACATCCTTAATCAGCAATCTCATGAGTCTCTACTTTTTTGTACCTCACTCATGGTCACTTAGACTGATGTTGGTCTATCCCTTTGAGATGTTCCTAAGTTCCAGAGTTACTGCAAAGACTCGTTAGTGCTGCAGAAAATCCCTCTCAAGTGGCCACAAGAAAGATCTCTCCCTGTTTTATCTCAGATTAATTTCCTGGTATTCTACCAGCCTATCTTTTAAACCAGGCCATCCTGAACAAATTCAGATTGGTAAAAATTCATTTAGCCATTTTTTGTATACTTTAATTTCTGGAATACATGTGCAGAACGTGCAGGTCTCTTTCCTTTTTTAATGCTAAGAAGTGTGCCATTGCATGAATTGTACCACAGTCATTTATAAGTTTAAGGACATTTGAGTTATTGCCAGGTTTTGGCTGTTACACACAAAGCCGTTATAAATATTTATATTCACATTGTTTTGTAAATATAAGCTTTCGTGTCTCTTGGGTAAATACCTAGGAGTGGGATTGGCAATTCGTAGATTAAGTGTACGTCTAATCTTACAAGAAAGTGTCAAACTGTTTACCAAAATTACTGTACTATTTTGCATTCTCACCAGCAGTGTGTGCGAGTTCTAGTTGCTCCACATTATTTCCAGAACTTGGTATTATTAGTTGTCAGTTGTCCACTTTTGCTCTGTTTTGTTTTGTTTGGGATTCCAGCAGGCAAGTGGAAGTATTGTGTTGTGTGATTTTGATTTTTCATTTCCTTAGTGATAAATGATGCTCATCTTTTTTTTTTTTTTTTTTTTGAGACTGAGTCTCACTCTGTCACCCAGGCTGGAGTGCAATGGCACGATCTCAGCTCTGCCTCCTGGGTTCAAGCGATTCTCCTGCGTTCAAGCGATTCTCCTGCCTCAGCCTCCTGGGTACTGGGATTACAGGCACCCACCAGCAGACCTGGCTAATTTTTGTATTTTTAGTAGAGACGAGGTTTCACCATGTTGTGCAGGCTTGTCTCGAACTCCTGACCTCAGGTGATCCAACTGCCTCGGCCTCCCAAAGGGCTAGGATTACAGGCATGAGCCACCATGCCCGGCCACTGAGCATCTTTTTATGTGCCTATTTGCCATCCATTCATGTTTGCTGGTGAGGTGTCTATTTAAATTCTTTGCCAGTTTTTAATCAAGGCATTTATTTACTTATGAGTTTTGAGAGTTCTTTATGTATTCTGGATACAAGTGTTTTATCAGATTTATGATTACAAATCTTTTATTCCAGTTTGTGTTTTGTCTCCTATCCTCTTAAAATGGTCTGTTGAGGAGCAGAAGTTCTTAATTTCAATGAAGTCCAATTTCTTAATTTTTTTATGGTTTATGTTTTGGTGTTGATTCTTTCCCTAAACCAAAGTTACAAAGATTCCCTACCTTGATTTCTTCTAAAAGTCTTACAGATTGAGGATTTAATTTCATGAGTATGATTCATTTTGGTTTAATTTTTGCATATGGTACAAGACAGGAATTTATTTATTAGTTTGGTGAAGGCTATAGATTCCTTTCTCAGAATAATGTATTTAAATGCACAAAACAAAAGCATAGGATTACAAAGGAAACCAATTATATTGAAATACAGTTTTCAAAATACTTTTATAAAATTGTGACATGGTAATATATGTGTTTCTTTATTTAAACATCATAACATTATCTAGCAGCAAGTCTAATGACTACCATCGTGTCAGAGCAGGGATAAGCTTTAGATACTTTAAGAGGTCTGCAACAACCTGTAATGTGATATAGAAACACCTGGGATTGCTATTGTTGCAAAGTTACAGGCACTGCTCATTCTACTGTGGCTTGTTGCCTATATCATGATTGAAGGACATGCTAAATTTCTGTTAGAGGTTAGTGAAAATAAAGATGTATTCTTTTCCTATTCAAATTCCCAGCCCCAAGAATTGTAACTCCATTGAAGAACTCCTGAGCTGGAGGGATGCACAGATGAATAAGATAATAAAACGTGGCCCCTATTCCTAAAGAAATTACATTCCAGTGAAAGGCAAAAGACATATGAGCAAGAGAGTCTACAAGATGCCAGATTGTGTTGAATGTGCTAAGACAGTATGGCAAAGGATTTACAAAGATGGAAATAATTTAAGTCATCCCTAGAGGAACATATTAAGCACTGTGGTCACATGAGAGGAAAAGATGACCTCAATGATCAGTATAATCTCTTTCTCCATCCCACCACTGAATAATCAGACATAGCCGTGTTTTTAAGAGCTTGGCCATTATTAAAAAATTTTTGAAAATGGAAAAAGAAGGTACTGCTGTGTGGGGCAGATGGTGGACATGACAAATAAGTTCTCTTCCAGTGGAAGGGGAGAGCTGCAGTTGTTTGCTCTCCCTGGTATGTGTGCATGTTGTGTGTGTGTGTGTGTGAGAGAGAGAGAGAAAGAGAGAGAGAGAGAGAGACTCAGTGCATTCAGGGGACAGAAATCACACCAGTTACTTGAAAAGAGTATTTAATATAAAGAATTGTTAACTAGATATAAAGTTGTTACCAAGGTAACTGAAAGAATAAAAGAGAGCTCAAGGGTATGGCAGAGGTAGTAACGCAAGCAGCAGCTATCACCCATAGGGCTGGGGGAACACAGGGAGGAAGCTGGCGTCATTACAACCTAGAACTTGGAGAACAGACCATGGCGCTGGGACTGAGACCTCTGAGGAAGGGGCACTGCCAGCCTAGGAGTGCCCCTGTGGCGCAGGCAGGGGGAGTATAATGAGGTATATTTTACAAGTGTTTTTTTAAAGCTGCAAACTGGATTTAGCCACCTCTATATGAAGGAAACACCACTGCCAGGGTGAGGGGAAGAGGCTAGGTGATGCTCAAAGGAACCCAAAGTAGCCAGGAAGCCAACAGTTTCCTCCTTTCCCCTCTGGCCTCCCATACTCTCTCTCTAGTGCCCCCTATTGGCAGATCCTAGCAGGGAGTAGCCAACAAAGCCCAAATGCAGTCCCAATACTGGCATTGCAGAGATGAGTATTAAAGGGTGGATTTGGAGCCAAAATACAATAGTGTAACAATTAGCATAAGGGATGTATGTGTATGTGTGTGTATGTATCAGTATGGTGGGGCATACATGTGTGAAATAGGAGTGGGAGGAAGGAAGTTCACCTCTACTTCTAGTCCAGTTTTATGACTATTAAGGCATTTGATTCTTATGTGACTATTATGTTTATCTTTTAATTGGTTAAAAATGCAAAAGGAAGAATAGTGTGATTCATTACTGCCTCTCACAAACCCTGAGACATTTCTTACCTAATAATTCTGCTGTGAGAATATAATTTTAAAACATAAGTGAAATGGCTAAAACAGTTCCTTGCACGAAGTAGAAAATCAACAAATGCAAATGTTCTCTTTTTTTCTCACTCTTCCTCCCATGTACAACTGAAACACTGGATACAGAAATAAATTTTTCCCAACATAATTACTTATATTTATAAAAAGTAAAGAGTTGATAGAGAATTTATGTTTATAAAAGGTTTTCACATGTATTTTATTCAATTCTCACAATAATCTTACATGCAAAATATTTATTCCCATTTTGCAGAGAAGAAATCTACAGCTCAGAAAAGTTGGTAGACCGGCCCAAGGTCAAACAGCTGGACCATATACTTAACTGCTCCAGTGTTTCTGCAGTGTGGCCCTTTTACCATTTGACTCAGAAATACTTCTGGCATTTGTTCACATGCATACTTATAAGCCTCACCCAAATCTATGGATTCAGAATCTCTGGACTTCTCAGATTGTGAACTTCACCAGGACTTTGTATTTTTCACAAGCTCCCCAGATAATTGTGATGAACAATGGAGTTTGAGACTCATTGCGCTACTGTGTATGTCTCCCTAATTGGTAATAAAAATGTATTCTGGAAAAAGCCCTTTAATTGATTCCCTGATGGTTAAGATACTACTCCTGACATGATTCTTAAAGATTTCACTATCTTTGTAGCTATTAATTGAAGTAATTCTCAAAGTATCGTCTTGAAACAGTAGCATTAGGAGCCCATAGGAACATGTTGGGAGTGCAAATTCTTGGACTGCAACAGACATGGGGGAGAGGGGCCTCCAGATGATACAGAGCATATGAAGTTTAAGAGCTACCTTTGCAGATGACACTTCTAGTAACTATCTTTTCAATTCCTTGGCCTACTTTCTTTGGAGGATCAACCGTCCCACCTGCACATACTGTCATCTGTATATAGCATTGGTAATACTTTTATAAACTCTGTTCTTACCAATAACTGTACCCTCTCCATAATCACTATTTCTCTCTCCTATTCTCTAACCAGCACTTTCTACCTTTCCAGATCATTCTCTTTAGTACTGTAAGTCCAACAACTCTTCAATCCCATGGAAATTTCCAATCCATTGACTCTATCTCCTTTTCATTTTCTTTATCCACATACGTAGTTCTCCCTAACTAGATAGTATGGTCCCCCATTACATTCATCTCTTTGCATATACCCTCAATTTCCTTACTTCTGTCCCTTTATTGTGTTATACCTGTCAAATTCCCAATGCTGGCTACATCCAATGCTCTGCCTATTTTGAGCTTTCACATACATAGTGGAACACATCAAGAGAAAAATATAACCATGCTGACACGTCTCACATTGAATTCAGTCCTTGGAACACATCTCAACTGTATCTACATACGTTCCTTAGGTAATCTCATTCGATCCTCTAGCTTTCAATACTTTCTACATGCAACCATTCTAAAAATTATATCTCTACCCAGATTCATCCCTCAAACTCCTGAATCATACAAAATCCAAACTCTTCATATGTATACCTACCTGGAATCTCCAACTTCATATCTCCGAAACCCCTGATTCCACCTCCTTCCCTGACCTGCTTCTACTACCAGTCTTTTCCTCCAAGGAAAGTGGCAGGTCTGGCCTTACAACTTCGAGATTATCCTCCATTCTTTTGTTTTCTAAATTCCACATCAAAAAGTCTTATCAGCATCACCTTCAAAGTATATTTTGAACCTGACAACTTTGTCTCATTTCCATCACTATGATATTAGGCCGTGACAACATCATCTTCCACCTGGATTATTTTACAAGAGCTTTCTAAACACTTACCTTGTTCCTACCTTTGCCCTGCTCCCAAACCCAACAGCAGCCTAAGGGATCATTTTCAAAACAGGAAGTCCAATCATGTCAATTATCTGCTCAGAACTTTCCACTGGCTTCTCAACTCAGTACAGAAGACAGATTTCCTACAGTTGCCTGCAAGGCTCTGTATAATCTGCCTCCTCTTCCTCTCAGACTCTACCTCACACCACTTTCCTTCTCCCTCCCTCCCTTCCAGCCACTCTGGGCCTTGTATCTCCACATACCAGACAGGATCTCATCTTAATGTATTTGACTTCACTCTTCCTCTTTCATGTCTCTGTCCATGTGTCCATATCAGTAAGACCTTCCCTGACCATCTGCATACCCAGTAGCCACCTTGGATCAAGTCTTTATTGTTGTCCCTATTTCCCTGCTTTATAGCACATATCACCATTGGGATATTATATTTATGGCCTACTGTTTATTTGTGTATTGACTATCTTTTGACACTAAAAGATAAACTCCTTGAGAACAGATACTTTTTCCCTCCATTGTTATACTCAGCACACATCGAACAGTGCCCAGCACACACCACACATTGTATTTACCTCATTAACCTTGTTGAATAAATAAACTAGTTTTTGAAATTGGGAGATTTTTGCACAAAAACTGATATATCTCTTTTTAAAAAAAAAAAAATATGTGATGTCTATGAACCCATAGCTCCTCTGCATCTCCTCTACATTGGGCCTAGCAGCTGAGGGTGAAAGGGAGCAGATCCACTTTGGAGGGTGTGAGCCCTCCAGTTTACAAGGTCCTCCCTCCCTCACTTGCCAGCCTAGACTCCGTAGGCACTTGAGTGTGTTTTAAAATCTTGTTTTGTTTTTGTGGGGTTGTTTGCTTTATGGGGTTTTTTTTGGCTTAAACAACAGAAATGTATTATCTCACAGGCACTTGAGTTTTCAAGAATCAACTGTAAACTTTTAGCCTTTAAAGTCATTAGAGCAAGAAGCAAAACTCAATTGCTTCCTCTCCTCCCCTGCCTGTGTTGCACTGGGTGGAAAGAGCTGAGATGGATTAACCACCCTTCAGCCAGATGACAGGAACACACATAGCAATCCACCCAGTGGCAATATAAAGGCTCTGCTCCGTGAAGCCACGGCTGCCTGCAGTAACTTAGTTAGAAAATAAATAAATAAACCGCCCCTATACATTGACCAGCATGCCGGCCCCAAAGCACTTCAGTGTTGTGAAATAAAGGGAGGGGCTCTGAAGTTGTACAGCTGTCATTCAAATCCTGCCTCTGCCATTTATAACTGGTTGACTTTAGGCAAATGTTTTCATTTCTCCATTTCTCGATTTTCTCATCTGTAATATGAAGACGATAATAATATCGACCTCACACAACCCTCTTGAAAGGCCTCACTAATGATCACTCAGTAAGAGTAGCTATTGTATCTATTCAGATTTGTATTCCTTTCTCTCTCCACCATTAGACTGCAAGCTCCTTTCAAAGTCAAGGATGATGTTATCTATTCTTGAATCCTCATGCCCCACAGCTGTGATTCTCAGGGTACTGGGTTGGGAGTGATCCTAAGTTACAGAGAATGGAAGGGGCTGTTTCAAGTTATAAAGGGGGCTTTCTTCCCTGGTTTTCTGAAATCTAGCTAGGACCAGGGGAGTCTATTTTCCAACAACCACATGTTCAATGATTTAGGACTCTGGAGTCAGACTGCTGAGGCCTGAATCCTGACTCTTTCAGCTGTGTGACATTAGACAATTGTTCTGCCTCCCTTTGCTTCAATTTCCAAAGTGATCATATCAGAAGGTGGAGTCTTTGATATGTGATTAATGTTAGGTCATGAGGGTGAGCCCTCACGAACAGGTTTAGTACCCTTATAAGGGGATAAAGAGACGTTTCCAGAACTGCAAGAAATTTCTGTTGTTTGTAAGCTGTCTAGGCTATGGCATTTTGTTATAGCAGCCAAAAATGAACTTATATATTATATGTACATATGTTTAAGATTATATATATGTTAAGATATGTATATATCATATATATACACATTTAAGATTATATACATTTTAAGCTATACATATCTTAACATAAGATATACATATCTTTACATATATATGTTTATGTTTAAGATATATATATATACACATCTATGTTATGCTTATGTATAAGTAAAATGAATGACAACAATGATATGAGGGATAAACTAGGATTATTTTGTTATTATAAGATATTCACACTACCTGTGAGGTGGTATAGTATTATTTAAGAAGCTACTTGGATTACTTGTTAAGTGTATGTTGCAAACTCTAGGGCAATCACTAAAAAAGGTTTAAAAAGGGTATAACTGATATGCTAAGAAAGAAGAGAAAATGAAATCATATAAAATGCTCAATCAAAACAACAGAAGGCAGAAAAAAGAAGACAAAAATAGAACAAGGGCAACAAATAGAAAATAGAAACAAATATGGTATATAATAATCTAACTATATCACTAATCACTTTGAACATCAATGAAATAAATGCTTCAATTAAAATACATATATTGTCAGAGGAGATCAGAAAACAAAACCTAACTTTATGTTTTCTACAAGGAACCTACTTTATTTTTTGAGACAGCATCTAGTTCTGTCACCCAGTCTGAAGTGTAGTGGCACAATCACAGCTCACTGAAACCTCAAACTCTTAGGCTCAAGTAATCCTCCCACCTCAGCCTCCCAAAGTGCTGAGATTACAGGTATGAGCCACTGCACCAGGCCAAGAAACCCACTTTAAATATAAAGACACATGTAGGTGAGAAGTAAATAGATGGATAAAGATATACCATGTATCAGTAATCAAAAGAAAGTAGGTGGGGCCGGGCGCAGTGGCTCACGCCTGTAATCCTAGCACTCTGGGAGGTCAAGGTGGGCAGATTGCCGGGGCCCAAGAGTTCAAGACCAGCCTGGGCAACACAGTGAAACCCTGTCTTTACTAAAATACAAAAAATTAGCTGGGAGTGGTGGCGTACTCCTGTAATCCCAGCTACTGGGGAGGCTGAGGCACGAGAATTGCTTGAAACCCGGAGGCGGAGGTTGCAGTGAGCTGAGATGGCGCCACTGCACTCCAGCCTGGGTGACAAAGCAAGTCTCTGTCTTAAAAAAAAAAAAAAAAAAAAAGAAAGAAAGAAAGTGGGAGTAGCTATATTTATTTCAGAAAAAGCAAACTTCAGAGCAAGACAAATTATTGAGGATATAGAGGGTCATTACATGCTGAGAAAAGGTTCAATTCTTCAAGAAGACATAATAATCATGAATGTGATTCACCTAACCACAAATCAGCAAATTGTGTGATGCAAAAACTTAGAAAACTTCGAGGGGAAACAAATGAATCCACTATTATGGTTAAAGACTTCAACATTCCTTTATCAGAAATAGACAGATCTTGCAGGGGGAAATCAGAAAATAACATAGTTGAATTCAGCAACACCATCAATCCACTGAATATAACGGACATCTATAGACTATATCATCCAGCAACAGTAGAATACACATTCTTTCCAAGCTCACATGGAAAATTCACCAAAATAGACCACATTCTGGGCCACAAAACACATCTTAACAAACTTAAAGGAACACAAATTATACAACGTCTGCTCTCAGACTACAAAAAAATTAAACTAAAAATTTGTCACAAGAAGATAGTTGAAAAATTCTAAAAAACTTGAAGAGTAAACAACACATTCCAAATAGCACATAGGCTGAGGGTGAAATCTCAAGAGAAATTTAAAAATATTTTGAACTGAATGAAAATGAAAATAGAACTTATCAAAATTTGAGAAATGCATCAAAAGCAGTGCCTACAAATAAATGTATAGCACTGAATGTATATATTAGAAAAGAAAAAATCTAAAAATAGTTATCTAAGCTGCCACCTTAGGAAACTAGGAAGAGCAAATTAAATTTAAAGTAAGCAGAGGAAAAAAACAAATAAAAATTGAGCAAAAAAATCAATGAAATTGAAAACAGTAAATCAATAGGAAAATCAACAAAACTAAAAGCTGGTTATTTGAAAAGATGAGTAAAATTTAAAAAAAATGTAGCCAGGATAACTAGAATAAAGGAGAAAGAACAGAAATTACTAATCTCAGAATGAAAGAGGGGATATCACTACAGACTTTATGGATGTTAAAAGAATAATAAAGAAATGATTTTATGCCCACAAATTTGAGAATGTAGGCAAAGTGGAACAATACCTTAAAGCACAATCTGCCAAAACTGTCATAAGAAGAAATAAACAACCTGAATTAGTCTTTACCAATTAAAGAAATTGAATTAATAATTAATAACCTTTCAAAATAGAAATCACCAGGCCCAGATAGGTTCACAAGCGATTTCTACCAAAATTAAAAAAAAAATTATACCAATTATCTACAACCTTTTCAGAGGATAAATGTAGAGGGAATACTTTCTAACTCATTCTGTGAGGTCAGAATTATTTTAATACCAAAACCAGACAAAGTGATTACAAGAAAGGAAAACTACAAACCAATATCTTTCATAAATGTACATGCAAAAATCCTCAACAAAATATTAGCAAATTAAATTTTAAAAAAATAGTAAAAATTACACACTATGACTAAGTGGGATTTATCCCAAGTGTGTGAGTTGGGTTCAACATCTGAGAATTGATTAATGTAACCCATCACATCAACACGCTAAATAACAAAAATCACATGGTCATATCAATACATTCAGAAAAATCATTTGACAAAATCTAGCACCGACTCATAACAAAAACCCTCAGGAAACAAGGAATAGAAAAGAACTTCCTCAACTTTATAAAGTGCAGACTACAACAAACCTGCAGCTAACGTCATATGTAATGATGAGACATCTGAAGCTTTTCCACTAAGATCAGGAGTAAGGCAAAGATGTTCCCTCTCACCATTCCTTTTTGATATTGTACCAGGAGTCCTAGCTAATACAAAAAGAAAAAAAAAAGATATATGGATTGAAAAGGAAGAAATAACATTTCTTTGCAGATAACAAAATTCTCTATGTAGAAAACTGAAAAAAATGACCAAAAAAAAAAAACCCTTCTGGGACTAAAAAGCAATTATAGCAAGGTTGTAAAATACAAGATTAATATACAAAAGTTCATTGCTTTCCTATATACCACCAATTTAAAAAGTGGAATTCAAACTTAAAAACACATTACCATTTACATTAGCACCCCTAAACATCTATACTTAGGTAGAAATCTAACAAAATATATACAACAAGATCTATATGAGGAAAACTACAAAACTCTGATGAACAAAATCAAAGAATAACTAAATAATACAGATATATTCCATGTTCATGGATAGGAAGACTCAATATTGTCAAGATGTTGAGTCTTCCCACTTGATCTATAGATTCAATGCCATGCCAGTCAACATCTTAGCAGTTATTTTGTGGATATCCAGAAACTTAATTTTACAGTTTATATGGAGAAGCAAAAGACCCAGAATAACCAACACAATATTAAAGGACAAGAACAAAGTTGAAGTACTGATGTTAGCTGACCTCAAGACTTACTAAAATGTGACAATAATCAAGAGAATATGGTATTGGTGAAAAGAAAATAGACAAACCAGTGGAAGAGAATAGAAAGCCCAGAAACTGACCCAAATAAATTAAATCAACTGATATTTGACAAAGAAGTAAAGGCAATACAATGGCACAAAGACAGTCTTTTTAGCAAATGGTGCTGAAATAACTAGACATCTACACGCAAAAATAAATACACAAATCTAGACACAGATCTTACACTATTCAAAAAAAATGAACTTGAAATGGATCACAGATCTAAATTTAAAATGCAAAACCATAAAACTCCTAGAAGATAATATAGGAGAAAATCTAGATGACTTTGAGTTTGGAGGTGACTTTTTTTGTAAACACCAAAGACATGACCTATAAAATAAAGAACTGATGAACTCAGTTTCATTAAAATTAAATTTTTCTCTTCTGTGAAAGACACTGTCAGGACAATGAAAAGACAAGCCACAGGCTGGGAGAAAACATTTGCAAAAAAAAATCTGATAAATAACCGTTATTCAGAATATACAAAGAACACTTAGAACTTAAAAATAAGAAAAGAAAAAACCCAACTAAAAAACGGGCAAAAGACTGCAAAGACACCTCAGCAAAGATGATGTACAGATGGCAAATAAACATAAGAGAAGATGCTCTATGATGTATGTCATCAGGGAAACGTAAATTAAAAGAACAAGGAGCTACCACTACTTACCTACTACAATGGCCAAAATCCAGAAAACTGACTACACCAAATGCTGATGAGGATGTGGAGCAACAGGAACGCCAATTCATTGCTGGTAGAAATGGAAAATTATAGAATCACTTTAGAAGACAATTTGGCAGTTTTACAAAAAAAACTAAACATACTCTTACCATACAATCCAGCAATCACACTCTCTGGTATTTACTCAAAGGAACTGTAAACTTGTATTCACACAAAAACATACACAAAGGTGTTTATGGCAGCTTTAGTCATAATTATTAAAACTTGAAAGCAACCAGTATGTCCTTCAGTAGGTGAATCAGTCAGTAAACTGTAGTACATCTAGACATGGAATATTATTCAGGACTAAAAAGAAATAAACCATAAGCTGTGAAAGGACATGGGGAAACTTCAATGCATATTACTAAGTGAGAGAAGCCAATCTAACTGTGCTACATACTGTGTGATTCCAACTATATGACATTCTGGAAAAGGCAAAACTATGGAGACAGTAAAAGGATCAGTGGTTGCCAAGAGTTACAGGGGAAGAGAGGAATGAATAAGCAGAGCACAGCAGATTTTCAGGACAGTGATTCTGTATGCTACTGTAATTGTGGATACATATGATTGCATGTTTGTCCAAACTCATAGCATGTACAACACCAAGAGTGAACCCCAATGTAAATGCTGGACTTCAGGTGATAATAATGTGTCATTGTAAATTTGTCAACTGTAACAAATGTACATTCTGGTGGGGGATGTTAATAGTGGGAGAAGCTGTGTGTGTGTGGAGGAGCAGGGTTATTGGAAATCTCTGTACCTTCCCTCAATTTTACTGTGAACCTAAAACTGCTATTTTTAAAAGTCTATTAAAAGGAAAACCAAACAAAAATATGCCTATGAGCACCACCCTAGATCAATTGAAATGAAATATGTGGGAGACAAGGCCCTGGCACTGCTATTTTTTGAAGTTCCCCTGATGATTTTAATTTGCTGCCAGGATGAAAGCTGCTGTGGTAGACCAGAGGTTCTCAAAGTGTGGTTCCCTGGCAAGCAGCATCAGCATTGCCCAGGGAATTATTAGAGATGCAAAGCATCAAGCCCCAACCCCAGCCTTCTGAAGGAGAAACTCTGGAATTGGGGTCCAGCAATCTGTGTTTCAACAAGCCTTCCAAGGGATTCTGATGCACACTCAAGTCTGAGAACTGGTTGGTACAGCCATGATGTAAAGAGAGGAAGCATGTAGGAGTCTGTGCGGAAAGAGGTACATAGAGGCTCCAAACTTTCATGTCCCCTCGAATCACTACAACCTATCATGTCTGGGCCTCTATGTACTCCTGCTGCTTATTTCAGTCACCTAGAATGCTTTATGCATATGTAGAAACACAGGTACTCACTCTCTAGAGAGGGAAGACAAGGAATGCACTCTCTACCCTCCAGTGCCCCTCAGATGGAGCCTGTCACTCCCTTTGTGCACCTGAACACAGCATCGGGCCTGTATTTGTATAACAGCCTGCTCGTGAGTCTTTCTCAGACCACAAGACCCTGAGCCTCTCAAGGGCAGAGATAGCGTCTTACATATCTTTGTTTTCTCAGCACTTGGCAAGGATCTGGCACAAAACAAAAAGGGGATCAGTAAGTGAATAATAAGTAAAGCTATCTAATATAAACTATTATAACCATTATTTTCTTTTACTGACTACCTTTTCAGAGAGGAACACTTTAATCACAATAACCTTACATATACAGTGATTCCTTGGTATCTGTGCATGACAGAAACCCCCTCAGATACCAAGCTCTGCAGTTGCCGAGGTTGCTTATATAAAATGCCATAGTATTTGCATATAACCTATGCACATCCTGTTGTATACCTTAAAGCATCTCTTCTCTAGATTACTGATAATACCTAATACAATGCTAACACATCACTTCATTCACCGGGATTCAATGTAGTACTCTGTGCACAGCAAATTCAAGTTTTCTTTTTGAAACTGTGTGAATTTTTTTTCTGAATATTTTTGAGCCACAGTTGGTTGAATCCACAGATGCAGAACCCACAGATAGGAAGGCTGACTATTATTACCTATTTAAACCTCCCAGGTACACTGAGGTACTATTGTCCCCTTTTCACAAAGAGGGAAAGACAGAGATTTAAACAAGTTACTAAAGGCCACATGACAAGTAAGTGGCAGAACTGGGAGTTTGGAGTCAAGTATCTACACTGCCTGTTTTAACCACTGCACTGTACTGTTGTAGGTATTAGAAGAATTAGAATCCAGTCCTGGCTAAGTAACCACTCTCTTGGTGATCTTGGACAAGTCAATTATCTCTGGGTCTCAATTTTGCAATTTGCTAAGTAAGTTTGTCTAACCACACCAATGCCTTTAATCCATGGGCCCCAAATTCTTGGAAGTCATGGAATTACTATAGGAAATCAACAAGTCCATCTGTATACCAAGCACTGTCTAGGACTTACACCTATATGCAGTACTTTTTAAATGTATGTAGAGGATGTTGTAAATCATTCAGTTCTCAACAAATGTTATACTGAGTACCTATATATATATATAATGTATATATACACATTATATATACATATATACGTATATATGTAAACATATATACGTATATATATACACACACACACACATTATATATATATATTTTTTTATACATCTCCCAGGCTGGCACCATCTCGGCTCACTGCAACCTCTGCCTCCTGGGTTCAAGCAATTCTCCTGCCTCAGCCTCCAAGTAGCTGGGACTACAAGCGCCTGCCACCACGCATGGCTAGTTTTTTTTGTATTTTTAATAGAGATGGGGTTTCACTATGTTGGCCAGGCTGGTCCTGAACTCCTGACCTTGTGATTCACCCACCTTGGCCTCTCAAAGTGCTGGGATTACAGACGTGAGCCACTGCGCCCGGCCGCCTATCCATATATTTTTCAGGGTAAGTAATATTAGTCCCTGTAATAAAAAAGCCCAAATCTCAGTGGCTTAACACTGAGTTTATTTCTTGCTTCTATCATAGTTCATTGTAAATGGATACAGGGGCCTTGGTTCCATGCAGTAATTCAGGAACCCAGGGTCTTTCCAGCATGCGGCTCCTCCATATTTCAGGACACATCCTTAACCATCTCAACCTGGAAGTGATACACATTTCCTCTGCTCTCATTCAATTGATAAGCAACAGCCACTTGACCCCACTTAGAAGCAAAAGACCTAGAAAATGCAGTCAAGCACACTATTAGAAATGTGTAATCCAGGTATTAGGGAGCATGAGCAGAATCTGCTTCAACATGTAGCTGGCAATTTGCAAACAAAATACAAAGGTCAATGAGTATATGAGAAATGTTTAGCCAAATTAGAAATATGGAAATGTGTATTAAGATAGAAATAACATTATTTTCTCATTTATCAAATGGACCAATTTTTAAAAAATATTAGAAATTGTGAATATATAGGAGCTAAATGTCCATTAATAAGGAGTAATTTTAAAAGATTGTGACACATTTTTTTCTTTAAATACTATGTGATCATTCAAAAGAATCAAGATGAATCATGTCTACACTGACATGAGTAGACTCATCTTGATTCTTTTGAACAAAAGTGGTACTTATTGTCATGGAAAGAAGTTTGTGATATATTTTGAGGTGAAAAAAGAAAAGTGAGCAATATAGTGTGTGTGTGTGTATGTGTGTGCGTGTGCATGTGTGTATACATAGTCTGATTCCATTTATGACCAAGTACGTGCAATCTAAATGCATAGAGTTGTTCTAGAAGGATGCTCACCAAATTTTAACAGAGGTCCCTCTTGGTAGAGAAACTGGATGGGAAGATCAGGGAAAGAGATACACAGAAAGAAGGAGATTTTATCCTTTATTTTTCTACATAATTCTTCATTATTGGTTTGTTTTTTGATTTTCTTTTTTAGTACGAGCATTATTGTTTTTGGAATTAAAGGAGAAAGAAAGAAAGAAAGGATAGCCCCAAGTTGAGATCAGTGAAAGGAAATAGGCATTATCATATCCCACTGGTGGACATATCAATTGGCACAAAGTTTCTGGGGGGAAATTTAGAAATGTATGTATCGAAAGCTTTAAAAGTTTGCGTACAACCTCTAGGAATTTAATCTGAGGAAACACTACATATGCATGCACAAGTTGAGCCCCAAAGACTATGGAGCAGTTTTGAAAGATTATGGCACATCCATTTTGTAAAAAACTATGTAACTGTCCAGAAGAATCATCTATACATACTGTCATGAAAGATGTTTGAGATACATTGCTAGGAGCAAAAAGGAAAGTAAGCCATGAAGCATGCTGTTTGTAATACAGGAACATTGGGAATAACTGCAATATCCAACAATAACCTATCAATGGAATCAAATACTATTTAGGTATTTAATGTTGTAGAATTTCTAGTGATATATTGTTTCCATTAACTGAGTAGGTTTTAAATTAAAATCTCATTTTTGTTTAAATATCACTGTATAGAATATACATATAAGGCATATTTAATATACTGTATCTAATGAAACATACATATATGTGTATTTCATATGTACATACATACATATATGCTTTATATGTATATATACATAGATGTATATATGTGTGTGTTTCTGTGTGTATACGTGTGTGTATATATATTACTGTATATGTGTGCATGTGTAGATAATCTCCTTTGTCTATACTGACATGAGTAGACTCATGTCAAAAAGACTAGGCAGAGACCAAATATGGAGATTGGTCAAAGATAGGTAATGGGTATAGTAACAGCCACTTCACCTAAAACCAGTTTTCCTAAAGATCACTTCTCCAAATATCTACTAATAATTTGCTAAGATCATCCACCTTTCAAATGTGTCTTATTATTTACAAAACATTGCAATTTTGACAAATCCTAATTTGATAGACAAAAATAAGTTAGAATTGCTTTTAAGTTAGAAGTGCCTTTTTTGTTAGGAATACTTACATGCCAAAAAGATGCAAGGACACAGAGTAAGCTCCAAAAAGATGCACAAGAGGATTTAATTTTAGAAAAATGTAAATTGTCAAATGATTCATAGACAAACTTGTTTTAGCCAAACCAGATTTAGGTAAATTGATCTAGATACAGTAAGCCTATAAATGGCTTTTTCCCCCTTTTAAAAATTCTTCTTTCTACTCTTCTCTTCATTACTTCTTTCTTCCCTTTCATTCTTTCTTTCGTTCTTTTTGCTAATCTATGACTTTTAATTTTTCTGCAGATCTATAACTCTTATAATAAAAGTTAAAAAAGGAAAGTTATTTTTTAAATAATACTGGGAGATTTTGACACTAATTAAAAGTGGGCAAACCTGCACTGTAAAATCTATTCCAAGTATGACATCCTTTGATGAATTCTACACGCAAGCTCCATCTAGTACCTACTATGTGCTAATGTCCAAGGTGGATGTCATCTAAGCATGCCCTCACTGCCAAGAGCCAACAGTGAATACCAACAAGTATGGAAAATCCCTGTCCCAATTCTGCTGAAGTCCAGGCTTGGTGACCAGCCCTGGGGAGTGCTAACTCTGCCCAGAGAATCCATTTGGTTGACAGCAGCTGACTTCTACAGCTTCTATTAGGAATCTGGGAGTCATTATACACCCCTCATTAGCATTGAAAAACCATCTGGTGGTCATTAGGAAGCAAACATTACATATTATGCATTAGGCCCTAAAAACAATTTAATTACCATCAAGGTCTAGTCAAAATCCTTCAAATAAGGGGGATTCCCAGATAAGGGACAACCTTGCTTCCCCCTTTATAACTTGAGTAGATGAAGAATTATGTCAGGCTACAGTCCTGCTGGCTCCAGGCAATGCCTAGTGCAGATTCAATCAGCTCAATTCAGAGGTCACTGGCCAAACCACCATTTCTTTTAGGAGTCTGCAAAGCTGAATTTTTTCAATCTTTGACAGTCTGTTTTTGAGGGGAACAATGCTATTTCCCAGATACTCTGAAAATGCTGCAATAGGGAACAAAACTACATTCCCCTGCCTGGCACACAACAGTTTTTTGTTTTGTTTTGTTTTTTACTCTGGGATTTGGTGTGTTGTAGTTGAAAGAGCTCTAATTAGGAATCATACAACTGTATTCAGCCCTGTCCAGCTTACTCTCTGTGTGATGTTGGACAAGTTGCTTAACTTCTCAGAGTGTTTCCCCCGCTCTGTTGAATAGGCCATCTCACTGAGGCATTGTTGATTCTACCTAACACAAATCAAGTCAATATTGAATTTATCAATAGGCCAGTTTGGAATTACAGAATCTAAATAGCCCACAATCCCTTTGGCTTCCACAAAGCAGCATCTTGGAGTGTGAGGACCAGTCCTTAGAAAATAGTTTTCACTCTAGTGTTTTTAAGTGACAAAATCCAGAGTGCATTTCCCAATATCCATTTTTCCACAAGATTTGAATGAGGTTAATGCATTCCATTTCAGACCCATGCGCTCCCTCTGGTCACACGTGCCAGTGATCTCTTTAGGGGCATAACATCAAACTAGACTCAAAAATCCTTACCCCAATTCCTTACTCATTCCACACAAAAATCTTTAGTCAACTGGTCTTTAGTTACTGGTCCTGGCTGGTCCTCAAGCACAAATCTGGGCCCCTCTTAACGAATTCTACTCTCTTTTCTTCTCGCCCAAAGGGAATCTTTTGAACACCTAATTTGTGCTGGGCATCCTATTAGTATTGGGAATACAGGTGCTTCGGATACAGTTCCTTTCTTTGGGGAACTCACGGGTTAGTGGGAGAAATCAACACACAGGAAATTACAATCAAGTGCAATGATCACCGAGACAGAGAAAGCAAAGTGTGCCCCAATCCCTTGCCACTCAAAGTATGGTCCTGACACCAGCAGGACCATAGCAGCAACAGCACCCGGGAGCTTGTTACAAATGCAAAATCTCAGGCCTCACTGTCCCTACCAAATCAAAGTCTGCATTTTCAGATCCTTCGTGACTCGAATTCACATTCAAATTTGAGGGACACTACTACAGAAGACTAAAGTAGGGTTAAAAAAAAAATCCTGTTTATGTGAGAGTGAGGCATTTCCTGGAATATGGACCTTGCAGTGGTAAAACTGGGGCAGACTCAGGCAAACCGGAACAGTTCATCATCCTAAACAGAGGGTTCACTGAGCTGTGACTTGAGGGGTCAGGAGCAACTTCCAGGATCACACGAAGCCTGAGATGGCCATGGAGGAGTTAGACAGTGAGAAAAGTCTGATGAGGGAGGATGGTCTAAAGGTAGCAAATGTGCCTGGAGTGGGTTTCCAGCCTTGTTTCCCAAGATCTAGCTTGGCATGATGAAGCTTCAGAGGCTGTCAAGTCAATATTGGATTTATCAATAGACCAATTTGGAATTACAGAATCCAAATAGCCCAGGATCCATTTAGCTTCCACAAAACAGCATCTTGGAATGGAAGACTGGTCCTGAGAAAATAGTTTCACTCTAGTGTTTTTAAATGACACAATCCAGGGTGCATTTCCCAACATCCGTTTTTCCAGAGGATTCTAATGAGGTTAATGCATTCCATTTCAGGGATAGGAGGTGCGCCAAATGACATGTGGCCACCATCCACCCACACTTCAACAAAAATACTGTATTGTTCTACTTCTTAATTTGCATATTGGGAATCTTGTTACTTTTTTTTGTATACCCATCCCAAAGCATTATGCTGCTAAAAAGAAAAAAAAAAGTTTGAAAACCTCTGTTACAGAGATAAAAGTGAGGCTGTATAGCCAGGAAGACGTAGGTTGTTGATCAACCCTAGTTCTTTTGTTTACTGGTTGTGTGATCATAATCTAGTCACATAAATCCTCTGAGCTTTAGTTCATATGTAAAGTGGAGTTCTGTGGGAGGTCTTTAAGACCACCTTCAGATTCAATGATTCACTAGAAGGACTAAAAAAATTCAGAAAAAAACCTTTCATACTCACAGTTATGGTTTGTTACAGTGAAAGGATACGGATCAAAATCACCAAAGGAAAAGGTACATAGGGAAGAGTCCCAGAGAGACAAGTACAAGGTTCCTATTGTCCTCTCCCAGTGGAATCATACTGACAGCACTTAATTCTCCCAGAAACGATGTGTGACAATACACACAAAGCTTTGCCAAAACCAGAGACGCTCAGCCAAGCTTTGGTGTCCAGGGTTTTTATTTGGGGTCAGTCATGTCAACATGGAGTGCCCGTGTGACTGATCTTAACTACTCAGTCTTCAGCACCCCCAGAGGTCAAACTTGATGCAAGCTAGGCCTCAGGTGAACAAAAACACGTGTTCACTTTAAATCACATTGTCAGCGAAAGCAACCTAAACTATCTGGTATGGGGCTAAAGCTTCAGTCATATGAAGACACTTTTACTAGGCAGGATATTCCAACAGTGCAGAGGTTACCTCTCCGGAGCTGGTCAAGGGCCAGTCCTTTCTTCGGAATGTACAGGGTTCGAACACACCAAGTCTGCTGAATTAACTAACCCTTTACTACATATGGGGATAATAGCCTTTACCTTGCAAGAGACAGATACTTGTAGTCTGGCACATAATGGGTGATGAATATAAGGAGGCTTTCTTTACTCCTTGAATAAGAAGTATCTTGGCCCTGGCTTTCCCTATGTGGTTCTATAGCTTCATATATTTTTTCTTTCCTTAGGCCCATCCAGGTATTTCCCACTGGGAAATGCTCTCTTTAAAGCCCCTCTTCCAAAAAGTCTTCCTCAGTAATATTTTTTCTCACTCCTTCTGGGAGCCACCCGCAAGCAATCTCTCATGGTTACTTTTAAATATATATATAAAAAACATTATTTTTGTAAATAAAATATACACTTATTGTGAACTCAAGCAACGCAGAAAAGCACAAACAAAAAAATTCCCAACAAATTAAAAATCATTTCAAATGATCTTACCCGAAACTAACCATCAATATTCTAGATAAACATTGTTCTACATATTTTTCTATCTATATATACAGATAGATAACAGATTGATATATACATTTCTAAAAATAGAATCATGCTATAAGCAGTATTTTTATTGAATGTTTACTTGAATTTACCAAAACAAAAAAAAATTAAAATGAAATGGAAGGAATTGCTAATCTTAAAATGTTTCTTTACTATAATAGATATTTAAAAACACTTCTGATGTTAGGTAATAAGATTATGATGATCATCATTAGAGACATTAGATGTTTTTAAACTAATAAGTTTGAATTTTATGCAGCATTGATTGACTCCGTGAGCAAAGAAGCCATTAGCACTCTCACGTTTCTTCCCTCCAAACCTCCCGCCACCTCCCAATTTTCATTAGCTAGAGCATCATTTTACACTGTCAGGACTGTAGTATTTGCATTCTGCTTCGTAGCAATAATTCTCACAATTTTTTAGTATTAGCTCTATATTTAAATGGATTCAATGTTCACTCTTACCACATCCTCCATTCCTCACTGCTATGCTTTGATTCATCTCTTAAGTGGCCTGATTTCATTTTTAAGTGATTTTTTTCCCTGTAAGAGCTCAAGGGTGCAATATTTCCTGAGTTCTATGAGTTATTTAAGAATATCTGCCTGTTGTCCTATTCTTGAACAACATCTTGGTTATAACTGATATTACTGAATCACAATTTCCTCCAAAAAATGTAGACATTGGGCTGGGTATGGTGGCTCACACCTGTAATTCCAGCCCTTTGGGAGGCTGAGATGGGGAGATCACAAGTTCAGGAGATCGAGGCCATCCTGGCTAACTCGGTGAAACCCATCTCTACTAAAAATACAAAAAATTAGCCAGGCGTGGTGGCACTTGCCTGTAGTCCCAGCTACTTGGGAGGCTGAGGCAAGAGAATTGCTTGAACCCAGGAGGCGGAGGTTGCAGTGAGCCAAGATCGTGCCACTGCACTCCAGCCTGGGCAACAGAGCAAGACTCTATCTCAAAAAAAAAAAAAAA
Source organism: Pongo pygmaeus (assembly GCF_028885625.2). Lineage (NCBI taxonomy): Eukaryota > Metazoa > Chordata > Mammalia > Primates > Hominidae > Pongo > Pongo pygmaeus. The sequence continues at coordinate 16,172,956 of NC_072376.2, forward strand.
AAAATGTAGACATTGGTCTACATTTTAATAATGCTGTGATCAGTCTTCTTGTCTCCTGCTTCTGTGACTTACTTATTCTTCCGGGATGCCTGAAGAGCTCATTATTTTTCTTGGAAGTTCAGCAACGAAACCAGGATATGTCTCCACATTGCGTGCCCTCTCTGCTTAGGGGCTCTCCATTAAATGGTTTTGAAGCAGAGCTAGTTCTGTTAATCTGCAGAGTCGTGAATTTTTTATTTCATTATATCTTTGAATATTTTTTCTGTTCTATTTGCTGGGTTCTCCACTTCAAAGACTTCAGTTATGCACTGATAACTCACAAATTTATATCTTTAAGCCAGAGCATTTCTCAAAATTCCAGAATTGTACATCTAACCACCTCCCATATCTTCACTTGAATTATGTGCAAATTTAACACACCAAAATCCAGACTTTGGCTCCCATCGCAAACCTGCTACTACCAGAATCTCCCCAGTTTCATAAATGGGGGCTTTATCCTTCCAAATTCTAAGGCCAAAACCTTTTCAGTTACCCTTGGTTCCTCCCCTTCTTTCAGACTCCATATCTGATCCTACAAATCCTCTGATCTCTCCCTTCAATAGATCCAGAATCTGACTGCTTCTCACCAACCTCCCCTCGGCCCTGCTCTTTCCCACCATCATCTCTTGCTTCATTTACTGCAACAGTCTCCAAACTGCTCTCCACATACCCCCTTCACTTCACAACAGTCTCATCTCAACAATTCATCCACAGTGACCCTGTCCTTTTCCGTTCAAAGCATTCTATGGAATTCATACCCAATCCCTGCCATGGCCTACAAGGCAATGCTCATCTGGCTCTTTCCACTTCTCCGGCCTCATCTCCTAGCACCTTCCCCATTCTCTGTTTCCTTTGCAATGGCCCCCATGAAGCTCCCAAATGTATCAAGCATGTTCTCACCCAGGCCTTTGAATTTGTGTTCCTTTTTCCTGGAACTCACTTTCCCTAAATACCCTCGGGCTGGTTCCCTCACTTCATTCAGGTCTCACCTCCAGAGTTGCCCCATGAGGCCTTCTCTGAACATCCTGTATAAGATAGCTACAGCCCCACCACTGCCTTCTCCAATTTTCCTTTGCTGTTTCTCCTTGATGCTTATCACCATGTGACATGTTGGCCTGTTTATGTTTATTGTCTGTAAACTCATTGATGTCACAGATGGACTCTATAATATTTGCTAAATGAATTGAATAATTGTTAGATTTATCTTTTTCTGCCCTATCAGCAGTTACTTTTCTTGGTCTTTTTAATCCACCTTCATTGGTACTGCTTTCAAGCCTTTTTGTATTTTCAATAATTAAATTTTCAGCAATGTCTCTTCCCTTCTTTAGTTTTTTAATTTTATTTTTTAGTTCTGTACTGAAAGCATGTTATTCTACCATTTTTCTTCCTTAGGGCTGCAATGTCCCTCTGCATCGTGTTCTATTGCTTTAGTAGCTCATCTTTGAGCTTTTGTTTTTATTGAATTCACACTCTTACCCAGTTGCTCAATAACTAGAAACACATGGGGAATTGCCTTTGGTTCCTTGGGTTATGTTTTCTTCTAGACTGAATTCTCTATGTTTTGGATGAAATTTTCTTTTTCTTTACTTTTTCTTGCAGTTTATTTCTATAGTTGTCACACTCTTTTTTTAATTCCTTTCTTTTTTTTTCATCTTGCTCATACTGACTAGTTCTTAACAGTGCTTCTCTTTGTTCCAATGTGACTTTTAAGACTAATAATTTCTTCCTCAACATGCATCTCTGAGGATAGCTACTATGTGTTCCTTTTGGTATATCTTTTCAGGATGGTGATGGCTGGAGGAAAGGGTCAGGGAAGCTCAGCTGACCAAAGTGCAAGGTTCTATTAGATGTGACACCCTTGGGATCCCTGGAGGCTCCTCTCTCTTCTGACACTATGTTAAATGCCTTCTTCCAGTGTTTACTTACTTGGGGGGCCTGGGGGAATTAAGCTATTCCCAGCAGGGAGAGGAATGCCTCTGGCTTCATTGCTTTGATTCAGCATGGAGCCCCAGAGTCCTCACTGCATCAGAGCACATCACTCTTTGGGACCTCTTTGCCTTCCATTTGTCATTAGACTTGCCCTTGCAGCTTTTCTCACTGTTCCAATTGTAAGAAGAAAAATATATTAAGTTTGCTTCTCTCCAGGTTTGGATGGTCTGTGTGAATATTCTTATAAAAGTTGCTAGGGCTGCCATAACAAAATACCACAGACTGGCTGGCTAAAATAACAGAAATGTATTGGTTAACATTTCTGGAGCCTGGAAGTTCAAGATCTCAAGGCCAGCAGGTTGGTTTCTCCTGAAGCCTCTCTTCTTAGCTTGTAGATGGCCGACTTCTTGCCATGTCCTCAGATGGCCTTTCTTCTGTGCTCATATCCCTGGAGTCTATTCGTCCTCCTCTAAGGATATGAGTCTTATTATATTAGGGATCCCACCCTAATAGCCTCATCTTAACCTAATCATCTCTTTAAATACCTTCTCTCCAAAAATAGTCACATTCTGAGGCACTGAGAGTTGGGGGAGCTTCAACATATGAATGTGAGGGAGGAGGTTACAATTCAGCCTGTAACAATTCTCAACATGTAGTTGACTTCCTGGTTACCATGCCTGGGGTGAGAGCTCCATTAGGGGCCTCCCCAAGGTCCTCCCTGCACCCAGCTATGCTCCTGTGCCTCTCTTTTTATTCTCCTGGATTCATGTCATTGGGCCATGATTGAATTGCTTTGACTATCTGTTCATTTTGTTAGGAACCTATGGTGAGTGCAGGAGAAGACTGGGCACGGAGAGTTCTGATTCAACAGATTTGTTTTCTGCTATAAATCCATTTTGAGCACACTCTAAGGACCAGGCATAAGGTTATTCTGCCAGGCTCTGGGCCACCACTTTAAGAGGGTAGCACATCCTGAGCCCTATTGCCCATATTTCCTGCCTGTCTTCTTCTGTCCCCAGCCTGATTATGTCCTACTGGAGGGAAATGTCCTCATCTTTCTTCCTCTGATCTGCCGCTGTCTAGCCCAGCTCTTTGTCTGAAGTTGGGGATATTCAATAAAAATCAATTAGAAAAAAGAAATGGACATGAGAACTCTAAAAGGTACTGTCACTGTGTTATTTGTTCTTAGCCCCAAAGAAAGAAAGAAAAAAACCTGCCCAGTTTTCTTCTGATTTCAAAGGAGGGGTGAAGAAAAGAAAGACTCACATCTGGCCAAGTTTTAACTGTGAACATTTTGCATAATCAATTAGAAACCCTTTGTTAGCAGGCCAGATAGTTGCTACACCCCAAAAGGAAATTAAGTACGTAGGCAGTGGCAGTTTACAGGAGGAATTAGAAATTCCTTTCTAAAGAGAAAGGACTTCATCTGGAGTGGGCTGGTAGGTGTGGTTAATAGTGGCCATTGGTTTCCAAGCAACCAAGCCCTTTCCCTTTCAGAAATATTTCAGCACTCAATCTTTAAAGGATTGCCATAGATACTGGAGGATGCACCCACTACCCGTAATGCCCTTCAGAAGAACTGGAAAAGCCCAGACCAATAAAGATAGGCCAACCCAGCTTACCTGCTGCCACTGATATCCCCATCAGTGGGATTACCCCTTGCACATTTGGTCATGAGTCCTTTGCCTAGACAGGCTACAGTGTCCAAGATTCAGAACTCTGAAATTATTCTTGACACATAAAGGGTTTCTAAGGCAAATCCAGCATACTTTTCTGCCCATAATTCAGAGTGTACACTCATCACACTTGTTCAACGTTCAGCATCCTGGATTATTGCAGCCACTCCCTGACTGATCTCCTGCCACTAAGCCATTGTCCCTCCAGTCTATCCTGCTCATGCAGCTGGAGTCATCTTTGCAAAAGGAAATTCTACTCATTTCTGTCTCACAAGACCTTTTGTGATATGGCTTTTGCTTAAATTCCCAGCCCTTTCATTCTTCCATATGCAACCTTTGCTTAGGACAGATTATACTATTCATAGTCCCTTGGATACCAGGTGGTTTCCCATCTCTGTGACACAGGACATGCTTTTCCTTCTGCAAATTACACCCTAATTTTCTAAACTTCTAAACTTCTAAATTTGCTGAATTCCTCTGGGAAGTGTCTCCTCACTCTCTTTCTATGCCTACTGTACTTCATGTTTCCCCTCTTTGCTCCTACAGAACTCTGGGTTTACATCTATCTTAACACTAAGAAAGATGTGCTCTTATTTATCTGTGTTCCCAACTTGATGTCACTTTTCCCCAAATTCTCCTTACCCAGCACAGGGTCTAGTACAAATTAGATGCTGAGTAACTCCATTGAATGAATGAGTAAAAAGTGAAGTAGTCAGTATGACTTGGCTCCTTCCTAAAGCTTCTCATATATGTTTCTGGGTTTTCTCTAGACTAGAATTCTGCTTTTATGAGAAGTCAGCTGAATGCTATGGAAAGGAGTATAGAGAGTGGCTTAAAAGTTTCAGGCAAGTTCACACCAAAACTTGCATCCTAACCTCCCTGAACCTGTGGTCTAGAAGGGACATATCAGCAAGATGATAACCAAAAACGTCTAGAATCTGAGACTCTTCTAAAAAACCTAAGATATTACATGAAATAATCTCTCATCTGGTAGAAGAGTAGCCTCTTTATAAATGATCCCAGAGATGTGTTTTAACTACCTTCCATATCCTTGAGCACAGGACCCACTCAGGGGACCCATTCTGTTCTTCAGCATGTCTAAAGTCTTAACAAAACAGTTTCTATCTTATTATAAAATCCAGTCAGTTTCTGTGCATTAGTCACAGCTCTTTGCAGGTGAGGTGCATATCTCCTTCCCAGTTGGCTGAAATCTGCTTCCATACGTCTTCCACATATTGGCTTGAACTTTGGCTTTTGTAGCAGCCCAAAGGGCATTCATTTCTTCCATGTTACTCTTAAAAGACTAGAAGGCTGCATTCATGTTCTCTCTTGGGCTGCTGTTCTTTAGGATGAATTCTTTGAGTTCCTTCAACTGCTCCTCATGAGATGTAGCTTTCAGATATTTCCTCATCTTATCACCAGACTTTATATTTTTATCACAGGTATCCTGCCCAATCAACAAGAAATTACCAAACTCCAATTGTCAAGACTATAAAGGTCTGAGATTTTATACTCATTGCAAGTTAACAACTTAACCTGCCAAAGTTTTATGGATGCTGGCAGAAGATACAAGACTCCTGGGTCACAAACAAGGACAAAACAGCCACAGCAATAGCTGAAATATCACCAATGTTTGTGCCAGCTCCCCAAGCCTCAATTCCCACAGAGAGATGTGAAGAGGACCAGATAACACCTGTACGGTGGGTTGCATTACAGAGGAGGGGCCATGAGTTTAAGAAATTCCATCTATTATAAAGATTGGGCAACCTTGCCTAACCTTTCTCCTAAAGGGAGACATTATCTTTATCTTCCAAGGCTCTTTGCTGTACAAACTTACTCAAAAAGATAATTCAGAAAAGGTTTCCAATACCCCTACTCACAGGATGTACATAAGTGTGAGAGCTCCATGGAGAATATCAGCATTCAGGAGATGAAACAGTTCTTTGGCTGTAAATGCACCATACAAAAGAGACAAATTGGAAACAGCTCTGGTCTCTGGAAACAATAGCATGAGCATCATCTTCAGGTTCATGGAGCAAAAAGACCACCTTAGAAAAGCTGTGGTCTTGAATTATGGAGGACAGTAGACAGTGGACTTATATCCACTCATTTATTATTTATGTGCACTTTTCCTTCCTCTATTTAAGTGTCTATTTAGTAAAACAGGGGTCAGAAACCATGGGATGCCCTTGGGAGCGAATTCTGGGTCCCATGTGGCTAGTGGCACTTTTATTTATTGCTTTAATTATGCTTATTGTATCCAGCCCACAAGACCAAGCAAAGGGCATGTGTCCATGAAAACTGAGTTTATTACGGAAATTTTTAGTGACTTTTTATGAACATAACAGTATAGAGCTAGCTTAATCCTAAGCAGAACAGTCATGAAATATGACAACAGTTTTGTCAGAATTTTCAGGTCCATTCAGTCTGTTATACATCTTTGGATTTGAGAATAACTTGGGTTTTATTCATTGATTCATTCAACAAATGGATATTGAACTGTATCAGGTACTACGTGAAGTGCTAAAGATAGAGCAAGGAAAAAGACAAAGCCCTTAACCACTCACATGGAGATTACATCCTAGTGTAGGAGACATAAAACTAACAGGTAATTACATAGAGAAATAATCTCAGGTAGAACGGGTCCGGAGAGTGATGCCAGCAAGATGGCAGCATAGGAGTTTCTAGTGCTTATCCAATTGCAGAAACATTAATTTGAACAACTATGCATGCATAAAAGCAACTTCATAAGAGCTAAGAAATCCAGGTGAGAGATTATATCATCCAAATGTAGCACAGAAATAAGAAAAACATTGAAGATGATAGGAAGGACAATTTCACATTACCCACTTCACCTCTTCCTTTCCCCAAGCTCACACAGCACAGTGTGGTGAGAGATGCCTTCCAAGCGGGGGAGGGAGAACAAAGTGAGCACCCAACTTCACTGTGGACCCCAGCACCAGCCCTGCCACAGTGACTCATGGTACCAAACTGACCACTGTGAACCAGGCTTCAGGCCCACACCAGGGCCAAGCTGGCCCCTAAGGCCCCAAGCTCCAAGGCAATCCCTGCAGACCCGGGCACCAGTCTGGCCCCACCAACCCAGACTGTAGGCCCACTCTAGCACCAGGCTGGCCACCATAGTGCGAGGTTCCTGGCCCACCCTATTGCCAGGCCATCCCCTACTGATCCAGACCCCCAGGCCAACCCCATGGACCCAGACAACACACTGACCCTCAGATACCTAGCTTCCAGACCAGCCTCTGCAGACCCAAACTCCAGAACTATTCCAGTACCAGACCAGTCTTGGAATCCCCACATGCCAGAATGGCAGCCATAGACCAATGCTCCATGCCCACTCCAGTGGACCTCATCACTAGGTTGACCCCTGAGTACCCAGGCTCTATGCCCACCCTCATGAACTCGGGCACTAAACCAGCTCACCTTAAGAAACATAGCTACAAGCCCACCCACAGACCCTGCCATCCAGCCCACCCAGAGTCTCTGGATGGGCTGGCTGGTGAAGGACTTTTGTTGCCAAAACTAGTCTGTTAAGATTGGAAGAGGTGCCTACTCCTTCAAACACAGAGATACCAATACAAGGCCATAAGAATCACAAATAATCAAGGAAACATGCCACCACCAAAACTAACAAAGAAAAAATAAATAAATAAAGCACTAGTAACCAACCCTAAAGAAATGGAGAATACCTAACAAAGAATTAAATTTGATCAACTTGAAGCTCAGTGAGCTATAGAGAACGCAGATATGCACCTATATGAAGCCAGAGAAACTATATATAAATAAAATGAGAAGTTTAACAAACAGATAGAAACCATAAAAAAGAACCAAACGGAAATTCTGGAGTTGAAGAACACAATCACTGACCTGAAAATTTCCATAGAGAACTTCAACAGCCTAATAATATATTTGACAGAGTGAATTAATGAATGAATGCATGAATATCCTATGTTTACATATATTCTTTATCAGCAATAAGCATTTGAATACATTCCTCTGGACCACTATAGAAGCTGCTCTAATCATACCAAAAACATTTACTTTTAGTCCTCTCAGAATATAATACAATAAATTGTTTTAAAGCTACAATGCATTAATCAACCAGATTTCAAAATTTCACACTGCTACTATCCTCTAATAATTTCAGAATCATTGGAAACAATCTTATTGGCTCCCCTTTTCTTTCTGGGCTCACAAATAGTGATACCAAGAATGATTTTGCATTTTATGGTCTGAAAACCCCACTTAACAGGAGTTAGCAGACCTTGAAATCCCTAAAGAAATATAACCCTTCCTTCAGTATAATTGGTCTTTACAGAGAACTCAAATCTTTGGTGTCTTTATAAGTGTTTAAAATGAAACTCAAAGTCCTTAGCCAATATAGCTCACAGTAGAGTATGTTAAATAGTTGAATGGAATACTCCTGAGTTACTGCTGCTGGAACAATGTGTAATGTTTATTTTAATTTGGGTCTTCTCAGAAACAGAACTAGAGACAAGAATTTGAGTAAGACATTTATTTGGAATGTGCTGGGAACCCCAATAGGGGACCAGGGGAAATCATACAAGGAAGAGAAGGCAGTTGATAAAGGGTGTGCTATTAAGCCAATTACCCTGGTGGGTGGCTAGAACTTCATCCCAGGGAAAACTCTGGGAAATGATGCAAAACACACTCTTCACAAATATCCCCCTCAAAAAGTGAGGCATCTGGGGTATGTATACAGCCATACAAGAGTCACTGATTCAAGATGGCTTAGGAATTGTTAATCTCCAAATACTTCATGCTTGCCTCTTGCTCCTATAGGTACACTTAGAAGGAGAATGGTAAAGGTCCTAGACACAGAGATGCATATACTGGCAGGCAGGATGTATAGATAAGACACTGACAGTGTCTGCTGTAGGCACTTACTCAGCAAGTCTCTTTCTTGCCTCTGAACAATATGGAGGTCCATGTTAAGCTCACATCTCAATGAGCTCTCCTGCCTAACAAATAAGAACAAATGTTCACCCTCCTCAGCCTTACTTGATAGTGGACTCAGATAGGATCCAGCACTCAGGTTACTGTTGCAGGAAGTCAGGGACCCCAAATAGAGGGACTGGCTGGAGCCGTGGCAGAGGAACATAAATTTTCAAGATTTCATGGACATTTATCAGTTCCCAAATAATACTTTTATAATTTCTTATGCTTGTCTTTAATCTCTTAATCCTGTTATCTTCATAAGCTGAGGATGTACATCACCTCAGGACCACTGTGATGATTGTGTTAACTGTACAAATTGATTGTAAAACATGTTTGTTTGAACAATATGAAATCAGTGCACCTTGAAAAAAAACAGAATAACAGCAATTTTTAGGGAATAAGGGAAGACAACCATAAAGTCTGACTGCCTGTGGGGTCAGGCAAAAAGAGCCATATTTTTCTTCTTGTAGAGAGCCTATAAACAGACGTGCAAGTGGGGAAGATATCGCTAAATTCTTTTCCTAGCAAGGAATATTGATATTAGTACCCTGGGGAAGAAATGCTTTCCTGGGGGGAGGTCTATAAATGGCTGCTCTGGGAATGTCTGTCTTGTGCAGTTGAGGTAAGGACTGAGATAATGCCCTGGTCTCCTGCAGTACCCTCAGGCTTACTAGGGTGGAGAAAAACTCCACCCTGGTAAATTTGTGGTCAGAGTGGTTCTCTGCTCTCAAATCCTGTTTTCTGTTGTTTAAGATGTTTATCAAGACAATATGTACACCACTGAACATAGACCCTTATCAGTGGTTCTGCTTTTGCCCTTTGCCCTGTGATCTTTGTTAGACCCTTATTAGTAGTTCTGCTTTTTGCCCTTTAAGCATGTGATCTTTGTACCTACTCCCTGTTCTTACGCCCCCTCCCCTTTTGAAACCCTTAATAAAAACTTGCCGGGCTGAGACTCAGGCAGGCATCACAGTCCTACTGATATGTGATGTCACCCCCAGTGGTCCAGCTATAAAATTTATCTCCTTGTACTGTCTCTTTTTATTTCTCAGCCGGCCGACACTTATGGAAAATAGAAAGAATCTATGTTAAAATATTGGGGGTGGGTTCCCCTAATAGGTTACAAAGAGGGCAACAGCATGAAGCAAAAAAACAAAAGCCTTCTTCAGAGTTGGAAAAACAAGCAAACAAACAAAGAGTAGGCACTTATAATTTTACAGAGCATATCAAAAACAAGCAAAACTGAAATAAATAAATAAACTGATGAAGACTGCTTAGCTAAGTGCAGTGGCTCACGCCTGTAATCTCAGCACTTTGAGAGGCCAAGGTGGGAGGACTGCTTCAGGTCAGGAGTTAGAGACCAGCCTGAGTAACATAGTGAGACCCTATTTCTATCAAAAAAATAAATAAATAAATTAGCCAGGCATAGTGGCCCTTGCCTGTAGTCCCAGCTACCCAGGAGGCTGAGGCAGGAGGGTCGCTTGAGCCCAGGAATTCACATTTACGGTGAGTTATGATCATGCCACTGCACTTCAGCCTGGGTGACAGAGCAAAACCCTGTCTCAAAAAAAAAAAAGACACTGAATACAGTGAACAGTGATTAATCACCAGAAGTAATGAATGAGAAAAAAAAAATAAGTGGGACGAGGCAATATAGGGCATTCATCTGGAAATCAAATGGAAGGAGAAAAAGGCTGAGAATCCAGGCCTGGATAAGAGATGCTTTCTTAGTCCAGCTGGATCTGGGTTATCTTTATTTCCTTGCAGAAAAGGACCTGGATATTGATATTAGAACATCACCGTGTTCGTGGCTGTTGTAAGCATTTCTGTCTAATCACCTGCATAGTATCTCTTTCCAGAGTAAAGGATTAGTCTTGCTCAACTAATCCTTTTATCATCTTTAAAAAATCCTGGAGTAAAGAACCTATCAAGATATTGCTGTATTCAGATATCAAGCCTGGGAGGGCACTATTTGATTTTTACTAGGTCAAAAGTCTAGCACCCAGAAGGTACAAACCATGAAAGCACCTTTTAAATACACACACACACACACACACACACACAAACACACACGGATTTCTGCTGGGCATGCTGGCTGCATGTCATAAAATGTCTCCTGAACAGCAGGAATTTTAATTAAATCAGGGGAGATCTAATTTGGCCTAAATTGGCTTGCTACAAAAGGTGTTAAGGAGAACAAAAATTGTTCTGCAATATGGATGTTTGTGAAAGGGATGGGCTGTATCCATTGACAATGGTAATGCAAAGTGATGTGGAAAATATGAAGCCCACTGAAGATGCTAGAAAGCCTGAGAATGCTAATCTGTGATAAGCTGATTACAGAAGAAAATATATTACATGCATGAACTCCTGGAACTAAATTCATCTGAAGGTACAACCAATATTGAAGGCTGATCTCTGGTAGCCCTCAAAGAAAATAAGGGAGAACGATGAGGGAAAGAGAAGCATAAACCACTATTATTGTGTAGACTGGAATAGGAAGTGGAAGAGTATCACCGCTTGGACAGAGATAACGATAAGTATCATATTCCTTCATAGTTTCAAGAGAAGAAGACCTTTGATAGCAGGAATGAAAGAATGACCAAGCAGAACTGGACAGGTCTAACAAAAGAATAAGAGGGTGAGAAACTTGAGGATGCCAGCAATAAAGTTGTCGAAGTTGCATGCCATGGAATTTGGACTGAATGAAGAAAGAAAAGTACTGGAAAGGGTATGGCGGGCCATGTGGCAGAGGAAGTTTGAAAGTATAGCAGTCTTGATGTGGTTAAAAATCAGAAGCATTGTAAGGAAGTGAGTAAGCTGAAAGGAGGGAAATTTAGGTCATTGTGGGGTATGGAAATTTACATTCTTTAGGTGTAGGATTCCTGGCAATAACCATGGGTGTAGGTGGTTGAAGGGGAGTAAGTGTAAGGATCATGGGAGTCACAGAGAAAAAGGAGCCTGGAGGTCTGGCTGTTGGGTGACTCATCTACATAGATGCTGCCCATGATAACTGAAGGAACTGGGGTGGAGACAAAAATAGCTATGCAATTGCCAAAGGCTTCAGTGTGGAAGAGGAAGAAGCCAAGAGTTAAGCAATTAAAGGCAATGAGAAGTAGTAAAGAGTGGTATAGATGAGTGTCATTAGCCTCAAAGGAAGAGGGCTTTTATGCCCACAAAGATGAAAGGGTAATGGTCCGGAAGCAGCTGGGAGAACTTCTCCCATGCTTAGGTCTCCATGAGATGTGAAGTCTGGGAGAAAACCCAGGTCCAGCTGCTATTTAGGTAAAGTGATGTTCCCCAGTTGTGTCCTGTACAACAGTAGCTTGCCCAGATGTTACAGATGAACAACCAAATAATGTAAAATAAAGGTTTCATGATTATATACATTTAAGAAATATTGCACAGTAAACCTTCTTCTGGAAGCATCATAATACAAACTAAAAAATTAGAGCAATACTGTGCAGTAGAAGCATATTTTACCATAATCTTTTCATCTATACTTGACTACTAAAGCATTGCTCTGGGGGGATACCTAGTAACACCACAACATAGGTATCCTGTAGAGAATGGGGAAAGCTAAGTTAACATAAGAAAAAGAAAGAGCCTTCCATAAAAGGGTAAAGAGGTTGAAGATAGAGAGGTATAGTGTGGGGTCTAGAGGAGCCTGGCTGGTTTTAAATCCCTGATCAGGTACTTCTCAGCTCTATAACCTTGTGAAAACTGCCTCAGTTTACTTATCTGTAGAAGAAGGAGGAGGAGGATGAGAAGACATCTCATAGGGTGGTGATGAGGATGAAGTTAATTAACACAGGAATGCCTAGAAAAACACCTGGCACATGATATGTGTCCCACAAAGGAAAACTGTTATTATTGCAGAGTTTATTTGCAATGGAAAGAGAGTTCTAAATGACAAACTGTTTTCCAAGCACTGAGAGTTGCTAGAAAGAGCAATCCCGGCTCCAAAGGAAGAGAGTAGGTGAGGTAACTCTCAGATGAACCTGAATCGGGAAGAAATGTGGATACCAGGGGCAATTTTTTGAGAAACATAATTAAACATCCCAATTGTGTTTGTACAGTCTAGGAGATTTTAGTTTAACCACTTCATACCCACCATTGTATGGGCTACCTAAGACAAGATGAACACTTTCTATTGTGTTTATTATTTAACTTTCCTCTGGTGTAAACTTTCATTCATTTCCTTTGCCCATGTACATATCAAGGTCTTAAATGACTTTTCATCCAAATGTAAATGTAGGTAGTTCTTTCCACCCTCTCTTTCTGCCCCTTTCTCTTTACATGACTGTAAGAGCTGCTTCCATGCACACCAGTTGTGTTAATGATCTTCTCATTTTGAATATTAAGAGGCATAATCACTTCATGTTTTAAGGATAATGTGTGAGAAATACAGAGATCTTTCTGATCACAGAATCTGTCTTTAGGTCTTGCAACTATTTTCTTCCTTTCACTTAATATCTTTTCAAATTACTAACCCAAGACTTCAGTCCCCTCTTTTTAGCTGACAGTTTTGAATCAGGAATATTGTACCGTGTCCACGTCTCTGAAATCTAATAAGACAGAACATGCTTTTCCTGCTCTGTGGAAACAAAGGAAAGCAACTGGAGAATGCTCTAGGCCACCGTCAATGAGCCCTAACCCTTTTCAGACATCTACCATACCCCACCCCTCTCCAGGAGATGCCAGAGATATTAGCTGATTATTCAGGGCCCAGCCTGAAAAAGCATGGTGAACCAGATGGGATAGAAAAAGCAAATCCAAATCCTCAAAAAAATTCCTTGCTGGTACCTTACCTCATGCAAAACTTTACTAGTCACAAAACCCTGTCATGTTCATCATCTTCCCCTTGGATAGTCAAATAATTCTGCCCCAATGGGCAGTTCTAGGCTGGCCAGCCAACACTTATTTTTGGAATTTCTGTAAATATCAAAATATCTGAAATGGAATTATTTATACCTCAAAAAACACACAGGGAATTATATACTGTGTGAAGACAGCTCATCAAAAAGGTGTTCTTGTTTTTTTGGCAATCTGACCTTTAACAACTTCCAAGGCAACTTATTATAGCATTAATTGCCTTTTATTTAACTATACTGAAGTAGAGCATCATTTCTTATGTTTATTAGCCATCTATACTTCCTCTGAGGTACTCAATATGGGCCTTTTTAGAATGGGAGTAGAGGAAAACCACAATCAGAAGAGAAGGAGGGTGAGATAGAGGATCAGGGAAGGAGAGAGGAAGAGAAGGAAGGTTTACAGGTTGTAGGACAGAAAAGATAAATTTCCTCAACCATCACAAGATTCATGGCTGACACCCCTCTAACAAAAGGCAGAGCAACAAGAGAAAAGCACAACACATGTATTTAATATAAGTTTTACATGACATGGGAATCTTCACAAATGAAGACCCAAAGACTCAGGAAAAACTGGATTATTTTTATAAACAGTCATGCAGAAGTATGATGGGAGGACAAAGGTATAATGTAATATTAATAACCTGGGGGGAACTTAGCAAGGCCTATTTGTTCAGATTCTGCTTGGCCTCTCTATGTGACATTCACTCCCTGCTGGTGTAGGGCAGGACACCTGTCAGATGAGTCTCCAGAAAAGAAAGGACAGTAAAAGTCCGAGAGCAACTGTGATGGTTAATATTGAGGGTCAACTTGATTGGATTGACGGAGGCAAAGTATTGTTCCTGGGTGTATCTGTGAGGGTGTTGTCAAAGGAGATTAACATTTCAGTCCATGGACTGGGAGAGGCAGACCCATTCTCAATCTGGCAGGCACCATCTAATCAGCTGCCAGCACAGCTAGGATAAAAGCAGACAGAGAAACGTGGAAGGACCAGACTGGCTGAGTCTTCTGGCCTTTATCTTCCTCCCATACTGGATGCTTCCTGCCCTCGAACATCTGACTCCAACTTCTTCAGCTTTTGGACTCTTGGACATTTGACCACAGACTGAAGGCTGCACTGTTGGCTTTCCTACCTTTGAAGTTTTGGGACTCAGACTGGCTTCCGTGCTCCTCAGCTTGCAGACGGCCTATTGTGGGACTTCACTTTGTGATCATGTGAATCAATACTCCTTAATAAACTCCCCTTCATATATACATCTAGCCTATTAGTTCTGTCCCTCTAGAGAACCCTGACTAATACGGCAACCTTCCTGCTTCTGTGGTTTCCTCAGTTTCCTTCAGATTAAAATCCTTAGCAGACCAAGGTGCCAAATTTGGGGTTATCATGTTTTGAGCTCCAACAAGGTCAGATCCCACACTTCTAGTGAAGACTTTCCCAATCTACTTCTCTCCCCTTTATTACATCTAAGGCCAAATTAGCTCTTTGGGGCCTATACCTCCTCTCAAGGATAATGTGCTTAAAAATCTAAATCCCCTTTGTCAGTTTTTCTTAGAAGACCCTTGGTCCTAGATCCTGGATCTCTCTGATATCTCATGATATTTGAGGACAAAAAGTACAAAACTGTGGAGACCTTGTTTCCCTTTAAAACATAAAAGAGCAGTATTAATGCCGGTTTTTCCACATTGTCTGTTTACCTCCACTTTGTAAACAAGTGTATTTTGAGAATGAGCTGGTTGAAGGTCACCAGGTTGAAAGTGACATGACCAAGATCTTTGCTAAGGTTTTGAGAAGGACTCAAAGCCAGTTCTTTTGACTCCTAGACTCCTGTAGCAATGTGGGCATGGGACACAGAGACTAAAAGTGAGGCATTCTGGGTTCCTTTCCCAATTTTAGCCACAGCAGCACAGTTCTGATGTTGAATATCTATTGGGGTTCTGTAATATCTTATTGCCAAAAGGGTACCATTGCTGAAATAGAACTTTGGAAACCATAGCACTACACTGGGCTAGGAAGATGAGAGTAACAATTTCTACCTCTCCAGAAAGTTATGATCAAGAGAAAGCAATTGTCATTATCATCATCAAAATCAGAATATATTTGAGCTCTTCCTCTTTTAGGACATTATATTTTTCCAGCTGCTAGAGACAAAACGGCTTTAAGACATGGCCTCATTACTTAAGAGCTAATAACTTAGTTGATAATGAGGACATTTCTAAAATGTTAAGGTGTGCACTAAAAACTGGTATTTCCCAAACAGTAACGTCCACTCAGAGTTCATTGGAAGAAGAGATCCTCCTAAAAGTTACAATTCAAAGATGGGCTCTCTAGGATTTCAAAAATGGAAATAGTCTACAAGTATTATCCAGGGCAAATTAGAGACTGTCATTCATATGCAAAAGCATACTGGGGATCTCTGACTAACGACCCAGGAAGAGGAAGGATGCTTTAATAATATCCACCTTTATTATGCTAAGTGTTGTATATGAACTGCCTCATTTGATCCTTACCTAAACTCAGTGGTACAGGTATTATTTTTCTCATTTGGAATAAAAGGAAACTGATGCTTAGAGGGTAAAGTGCACAAATCAAACATCAGCACTTCTCAAACCTAAATGTGCTTCAGATTTAAATACCTGTGGATCTTGTTAAATGATAGATTCAATTCAATAGGTCTGGAGTGAGGCCAATATTCCCTATTTCTAACAAGCTCCCAAGGGGATGCCAAAGCTTCTGGCCCAGATTATTCTTTGAGTAGCCAGGTTCTACACTATCATGCTTCTTACTGTGCCATTCCAGAATGAACTGGAGCTAGCTGGCATATGGGCATTGAGGAGCGGAAGGGTCGGCAGGGGATACTGGGGACAAGGGTGATAAAGAATAATGCAGAACTGAAGGGATCTTTGGAAGATGATTTTTAGATACAGAGATAGAGTAGATAATGAAAATTTAAGATGAATATGAAAATTCTGAGTAGAAGACATTCATTTGTTTTGTCAAGAAATATTTATTGAGCATCTGTGATGTGCCAGGTCCTATGTGAGGCACTGGGGCTACAACTCTTCAGGTGGCTTAAAATTTAATGAGAAACGAGTAGACAGTCAATTAGGATAAACATGGGAGTGGTAGGAAGAAGTGAGATGCTATGGAGTTCACAGTAGAAGCAACCCCATAGGACTGCAGAGTCAGGAAAGACTTCCCAGAAAAGTGATGTCTATGTGAAAACCTAACTTTGAATAAGAGGTAGCAAAGTGAAGGTGGCAGGGTGGGAGGGAGGATTTTTCTGACCAAGGGAAGAAAACTCACGAATGCCAGGAGGTAGGCAAAACATGGCCCTGGAGGAATGGAGGAACGTTTAGGATGGCTGGAGTCCAGAGGTCAATGGAGAATCCCCAAGAAGGAAGCAGAGCAGAAAATAGAGAGGATTCATTCTTAGAAGCATGGCCCACACACAGCAGCCAAACCAGTAAGCAAAGATGGGGAAAGAAGGAGGGATGTTGCTTATTCTTTCCCTCTCAGCTGTTTAGCCAACAAAAGATTGCTTGGGGACATACATGCTGAAACATGGAACTATGTCCCCTGCACTTTGTCCTTTTGGTAAGCCTTCATTTTCGAAGATAACATTCCTACCCTCTAAACCCCAAGGAAAAGATTATTAGATGAAGATTTTCGGGCATATTGTCAGGTCATCCCACATCTGCCAGACTTTGTTGATAATGGCTAAACTGTGACTTATAAAGAAAGAACTTGGGAAATAGGAAACTGACCCTGATCTGGGGAAGAAATGGGAAGAAAACTAACAACCAGCTTTTATTGAGCATGTACTATGTGACAGCACTTCTTCCCAGGCATATTACTCACTTTTCTCATTTTACCTTCTCAGCAGTCCTATACATAAGTGCTATTACCATTTCCATTCTGTAAGTAAGGAAATCTAGGTTTTAGAGAGATTAAGCCACTTTCTCATTTTTTTCCATTTTCTTGGCTAGAAATGACTGAGACTAGATTTGTGCCTAAGCTCATCTGAATCTGAAGCCCATTGTCTTAACTACTTTAGATAATGAAGGTTAGGTTGGAGGGAAGAAAGGACCCATCTGAAAAGTGTGGCATGGCAACTGCTTCCTCAGAGCAGTTTACTGGGTCAAGGATCTTAAAGATAGGATCTTGTCCTGTGGTGGATAAGATGGCTTGGAAGACCCAGTGCTAAATAAACAGCTATAGCATGGTCAGCACTCAGCAATGGCCCAAGTTGAGACCAGATCAGAGAGGACATAAAGCCAGACTTGGGTCCAGCCTGAAAATGGATTAGAACCAGTGTACAGCGTAAATTAGTCAGAATAGACTGACTTTTGCCATGGTAACAAATAGCCCCTAAATATGAGTATGTTACCACCACAAAGATGCATTTCTCAGTCATGTAATGTCAGCTACTGGTCCAGGTATCTCTCCAGGGCAATCATCCTGATATGGTTTGGTTTTGTCCCCACCCAAATCTCATCTTGAACTCCCACGTCTTGTGGGAGAGACCCAGTGGGAGGTAATTGAATCATGGGGCAGGTCTTTCCCATGCTGTTCTCATGATACGGAGTAAGTCTGACAAGATCTGATAGTTTTAAAAAGGGGAGTTTCCCTGCACAAGCTCTCTCTTTGCCTGAGGCCATCCATGTAAGATGTGACTTGGTCCTCCTTGCCTTCCACCATGATTATGAGGCCTCCCCAGCCATGCGGAATTGTAAGTCTATTAAACCTCTTTTTCTTCCCAGTCTCGGGTATGTCTTTATCAGCAGAGTGAAAATGGACTAACACACCTTCACTGTGGGGTAACCTCAAATTCTAAACTGTTGGAGACACCACTGCCATTCTATGCCTCCTCCTTGGCTGATTCAGCAGGAACGAGCAAGACTGGAAAGACATATGCTCCTTTTACTATCTCAGCTCACAGGTGATATCTTTCACTTCCATTCATCCTTCATTGGCCAGAATAAGTCACATGGCACCCAGTTCACTGCAAGGAAGCTAAAGAAGGTAAGTATATTCCTTGCACCACGAATGGGGAAGAAATTGGACATTGATGGACACTGGTATGCCCAACCACGAGAGACTCTTGAGAGTTCTCAACATACCTCTCTTTATAGTGAATTACTGGAAATCCACAATCACCCTTCACCGACCACTGCCTCACACCATCCACTGGGAAGTCATCAGCTAATACAATTTAATTCCTTACATTGTCGCAATGCTGTAACTTATTTGACTTGGGAGTCTTAAATCCCCTAATCCAAGATACACCATTCTGATTATCTTTCCCAGAATTGGAACACAGGTTTTGGGTGTTTCTGCATATATCCTTAAATTTAAGGATACTACTTTTCTGCTTAAGTGAGCTCAAGTTTATTTCTATTCCTTTATGGCCTTCATATTTACATTTACAAATGTAAATAGCCAGCTCAGAATGAAGGACTGACAGGCATAGACATTTCTCAGGTAAATTAAATAGGGTTTGTTTATTTTAAAGATTCAGAAGAAAGTTAATAAAGTCAGAATTCACAGCAAACAGATTAGCAACATTCTCCAGGAGACACTGGGATGCAAACATCTAGATCCTAAAGTCCTCCTTCTGGAGCCTCACATCTGAAGGAGAGTGAGGATCTCATCAGAACTTGTGGAAGTCCAAATACATCTCTCTAAAGACTCTGCTTTATCACACAAGCTGTCCTGTGTGCAGCCTGGTTTGGATGCTTTCTGGAGATCCCCTCATCTAAGGCAGATTCATCTCATTAATCTCAATACCATATAATAGACACCATGCTTACCCAGAGTGCAGTGCAGTTGTTTAAGCTCAGGGAAATGTTTAAGCAGCTTCTGAAGGGACACTGCTCAGATGGAGTCACAGGCTACGGAGGCCTCAGTCAAGCAGGACTTTCGCCTTCACCAATACAGACACTTGAATTCTAAGGGGCAAGAATGAAATAGAAAACAGGGTTAAAATTCAACCTTCAAAGTTTTTTGCTAAGCCAAATGGGGTCGAGTGCTGATATTCAAAATGCACAAGGCTTTTTTTTTCTAAAAACACTTGTGGTCGAGAATAAAAGGTCATATCTTAAATCTCTTTAGTGACAATTGCTTGCATGCCATCAGAATACACTTAACTCCAACTGTCCTTTCATTGTATCTTCCTTGAGAGGAGTAATGCTATTTTAATCATAATTCAGTCACAGGAGTTGAGCACTATCTTATTGAAATGGGATGGAAATTAACAACAATCATCTCAAACAGAAGTTTAACAACAATTTATTCTGCTTAGGGACCTCAGCGAAGTAGTAGAGAGAAGAGATAGAAATAATCAAAAATGGCAAAGGGTAAAATTTAAAGGATTTTACTTTCTTAAAAGACTCATAAAATTTGAATTTCAAACAGTTATAAACATATTATGTACCTTTTTTCTTAATATTATAACTTGATTTCTTATTATAGTAACATTTGCTTATTGCAAAAAGTACTTTAAAAATACAGATAAGAGGCCAGGTATGGTGGCTCACACTTGTAATCCCAGCACTTTGGGAGACCGAGACGGGAGGATCACCTGAGGTCAGGAGTTCAAGACCAACCTGGCCAATATGGCAAAACCCCGTCTCTACTAAATATCCAAAAAAAAAAAAAATTAGCTGGGCATGGCGGCGGGCACCTGTAATTCTAGCTATTCAGGAGGCTGAGGCAGGAGAATCGCTTGAACCTGGGAGGCAGAGGTTGCAGTGAGCCAAGATCGCGCCATTGCACTCCAGCCTAGGTGATAAGAGCGAAACTCCGTCTCAAAAAAAAAAAAAAATAGATAAGAAAAAGCAGAAAATAAAAATCATCTATTGTCCTCCTACCCAGAGAGATTCTGTTGACTCTATATGCACGTATGTATCTGTCCACATCTATCTTATCTATATCTCTATCCAAACAGATACACACAGAGACACACATACAAACACAACACATATATACACACAATTTTTACAAGCTGTATTGTCATTTTAAACTCTAAACAGAACATGTTAATTGTAAGAATACTACTATTCATTGATATCTTGGTTCTCTTCTCCTTGCAAGACTTACTTCCCTGTCCTTTGAGGTGCAATGTAGCCATAGACTTTGTCAAATAAAATTTAAGTTGAAGGGACATATGTCACTTTGAAGTAGAAGCATTTTAGTAGTAGTGACTATCGGATCTGCCTTTTTCCTGCTGTGACATGGAGATGGAAATATAAGAGATTTTCCCATAAGAAGGAGTTATCTTGAAATGCTAAACCAACATGTGGAGGGATGAGAGCTGCCCTTAACAGTCACTCAGTTTTGGGCCATTGTGTAAGGCACCGAGAACTCTGAAATTCTTCTCACACTAGATTATGCCTATCTCCATTTATCTAGTTTATTCTGACCAGTAAAATTTTTAGCATCGTTCTGACATTAAATATTCTACAAAATCACTCAAATGGCTAAATTATACACCATAATGTGCAAGTGGTATAATTTATTCAGCCAATTTTTTAGTGTTGCATATTTATTTCCATTTTATAAGTTTTTATAAACAATATGGTAAGAAATATATTTTAGTTAAATTTTTGCTCATATTTATGTTATTTTCTTAAGCTGCAATCATAAATTGGAAAGTCGTTGTTCAAAAGATACACAAAGCCATCAGTTTTCTTACGTATAGCGTCAAATCACCCTCAAAAAGACTGTTCACAGCATCATCAATGGCATAAAGAATACATGATTTCTCTGTTCGATATAAATATTCTATTTACCTACCTACCCTACTTTTGCCAAATTTAAAGGTGAAAATGGTGCCTTATTTTTTTTATTGTAATTCCATGAGTCAAATATTTTTTTCATAGTTGTATAAGTTATTTGTATTTCTTCTCTGGTGAATTGTCTTTTCATTATTTTCTCATTGATTTCCTAATATCATTTATTGAATAATACTTTTCTTAAATGCTTATTCATGCCTCGAGTTTGCAAAAAGGCCTGACAGTGGGCTTTAATTCTGCCCTACTGATCAGTCCATCCATGCCCAAATCATCACCAGGCTGCTTTAATTATTGCATCTTTAGACTTGTCAATATCTTATATAATATCTTTTTGACCTTTTTTTGCCTATTTTTAAACATTTATTTTGCAATTTAAACTTTTAAAAATTCTACTGGGATTTTCATCTTTTCCAGGAACATTATTCAAGTCTTATTTAATAACATTTCCTTCATTAATTCATTCAACAAATGTTTATTGAGCACTTAATACGAGTCAGGAATTATTTTAGGTACTGAATATAAAGAACAAATAGAATTCCTTGCCCTTATGGAGCTTATATTCTAGTGAGATAGAGATAAAGACAATGAACAAGATAAGTAAGTACAACAGAGAATGTTAAATAGTAGACAGAGCTAAATAAAAAAAAATGAAGTTGGAAGGGGGCTCATCAAATAGCATTGTTGGTGGGTTTCAATTCAAGTTCTTCAGGAAGCCAAAGTTAGAACAGAATCAGACGTGTAAGAGATGCATTGTGGGGTGTGAAAGTTGTAGACAACAAGATGAAATCACTTTTATCAGACCCAGACAAGATAAGGCTGGGAAGGCATGAAGGAGAGGAAGCACATGCTTACATGCCTGAGATAAAAACCTTTCACAAGGACTTTCTAAAAACCCCCGTAAGAAACCCTTTCACCTTCACGTATCTCCTGCTTTGGTAAGATTTATTACCAGACATTCTTTAGGACTGCAGTAAATCAGGTAAGATTGTCTCAGAACACGTGCCCAGTAAATGGGAAATCCACCAATGAACTGACAGCAATCCTGGCTTTGAATCTCTGGAACCAATAAACTTTGTTTCTAAGCAAATTATTTAAATTCCTTGCAAGCTTCCTTTTACCCTTCTCTGCTGGTTTGCCATTCCATGCATTCCAGATTATAATCCTGATTTCTTATTCCTGAGTAAACCCAACATATTTAAAGATAATTTTCTCTAGTGTCTTTTTTAGGTTGTGGGGTAGGTGGTGGGGGAGACTGAGAAAAATATAGGAGAGAACACAGGAAAAGGCAGGAACACCGTCAGCCACTGATGAAATCTGACATTCATAAAGAAGGAAAGGAATAAACCTCAAATGTCTTATTGAGAAAAAGAGGGGATAGGGAAAGGACAAGAAATGGGTTGGGGGAGGAAATGGGTAAAAATAGCCTCACACTGCTGTGCAGCCGAGAAAATCTCACCCAGCTGATGGGAAGCCTAGGCCAAAGATTTCACAATGGAGGATTTCCACCTCTGGTAGAAATAGCCATGTGCTGGTACCCAATCGCTCTTGCTCATTGACTGGGAGCATCCCGGGGAGGGCGTGGCCTTTACATGGTGGGCGGTATTGGAGCCAAGCAGGTTCTCTTTCCATGGCCACCACAATGGGATAAAGTTTTGAAATTTTAAATAGGTTGATTTTGAAATGTAGTACACATATTTGCCCATTTATTATTTAATTATAATTATTCTATAATATTGGCTGATGTTATAAAGAGGGTGGGACTTTTCCATGTCATTTGAAAATTAATTATTGCTAGAAGACAGGAAACCTACATTTTGGATATTTATTTTCTTTTCTAACCTGCCACCTTCTCAAACTCTTATTAATTTATTTGCTTCTTTGGTTGAGATTTTCATATTTTTAAGAATACCATCACACATAGTTTTATCTCCCTCTTTTTGAATTATTCTGCTTTACTTCTTATCTTTTTGCCAAATCAGGGTTGATGACTGTGGATATGTTCATGTTCATGGGAATCCCTTTCAGTTTTGCCATTAAAGGATATTACGCTGGATGTCCTGTGCCGACACATGAGAAAAAAATATATATATATATAATATAGGAATATATTCCTATATTATATACATATATTATATATATATAATATAGGAATATATTCCTATATAATATATATATATTATATATATATATATATTCCTTGGTCAATTTCCTAAGAAATTCTAAATTACTAAAATTAACTTAGGAAATTGATCTGGGAACATTTTTTCACATCTTGCTATAGAATTGTAACGTATTCATACATTTTCCACCTCCTCTCTAATACATGATATACCTTGTCATTTCTAGTGTTTCTGGTTGTGCTTTTACTTGTTCTTTTTTTTTTTTTTTCATTAGACTTCAATAAGTTTCTTTCTTTCACGGGATTTTTTTTTCTAAGAATCAGCTCTTGAAAGTGTCTATCATTTCTGCATCTTTCTCTTCTATAATTTATTAATTTCTGCTTTTATCTTCAACATTCCTTGATTCATTCTCTGCATAATTGAATTTTATTTTTCACAGGCTTTTAAAAGAGAAAAAGTGAGAACTGTTGTGCCTTTTCTAGCCACATCTCTAATCATAGTTATAATCATCACATATTGCAGGCAACATGGGGTTATGGTCAAGGATGTAGATTCTGTCTGCTATGTATTTCCTGGGTTCATATCCCAGTTATACTTTTGCCAACTGTGGGAAATGGACCAGCAGTTTCCACATGTGTAAAATAAGGATTATTATTGTAATAAAATTTACCTCATAGGGTTACTGTGAAGATTACTTGAGCTAATATTTGTAAAGATTTCAAAACAGGGGTTGGCACACAGTAACTGCTATGTAATACATGCATAATGCAGTACTTTATTCTTTACAAAACATCTTCACATTAATTTTCTCCCTTAGTTATAACAATCCCATGAGACAAACAATACTCATCATTACTTTTCCTATGATAAAACTGGAATGCGTCAACTTAAATTAGTGGATGGAAGAGACAGGTCTTATGATTCTGGGATCAGCATGTGGCTTGAAGCCCAAATGACCTCTTTAGTTTAGGGTTTGTGGGGACACAGACAGAGAAGTCCGTGTTCAGCTCAGCTTTAAGCACTGGCAACAGTCGCAGATTTTGAGACCCTCAGCTGGATGGTCAACCGCTGAAGACTGGGACCAGCGGCTGGAACAACTGTTAAGAAGAGCTTTAAGGTACCAGGCTCCTGGACAAGTGAAGCCAGCCTCGGCAGGAAGGTGAGACAGGACCTAGTTGATGTGCAGGAGATGTGGGTTCTTATCCTGGTCTTGTCTCTGTCTTACTCAGTAAGTGTAAACAAGGCACTTTGCCCTGCCACATCTCCATTTCCTCAAATACGAAAACAGGGAAAATAATTTCTGCCCGGCCTCTTCCACACGGCCCCTATAGGATTCAGAGGATGCTGCTGGCAGTGCAGCACTTTGAAAGTTTATGAAGTTTTCCACATAGGCAAGATGCTGTGCATGTCTAAGATCTCTCCCCTCCCACTTTCTTTGCTTACACAACCAGGAAGTGAAAAGCAGATGTGGAAACCACTCTCAAACTCTGTGCCAGCCCCTCAAATCTTGTGTCTAGGAAGTGTCCTCCAACTTTCCCTCACACCAACAGCATCATTATCTTGGCATAGAAGAAAAAAAATCTATACATCTCTTCAAACAGAAATCTAATTTCCAACTGGCTTCACCTGGACTGTGAACCATAGGAAACAGACCACAACCGAATTTTCCACAAGCACTGTTTTCCATGCACACCCAAAACCAAGTAGGAAAGAGAGGAAATGGAAAACTCCCCTGGGCACTTAGCTCTTCATTACATTGTAAGAGTGTGAACTACCTGGGGAAAATAATCAAATTTAGGGGAGAAGGAGATTAATCCAATTCTGGTTCACATTACCAGAACTGTTTCTGTAACTATATATTTCTCCAGATTTTAGGAACTGTCCACTGAAATCGTTTTACATTTTAAATCCATTGTATTTAGATTTCTTCTTTCCCCAACAAGAACTGAATCTATTAACTAACTACCCAGTCTTTTCTTGGTGAGTAGCCACTTTTATTTTCCTAAAGTGTACAGGATGGAAATTTGAAGGAGATGTGCAAATCACAACTACAAGGCAGGCAAGTGAGTAGGGGAGGCTTCTACCCTTTCTTCTGTTCCTGACAGAACCCCCTTAAAGCTCAAGAAAGAGATGTGAGCAGCTAGACATTAGAGTTCTTCCTTCTTTTGCAAGGAAAAAAGGGGGAGGGGAAGAGAGAGAGAGACTGATTTTCTGAGCACTGACAGGCTCTATCCTTCATGAATTTCATTCTTCCCTTGTTCTATGTGTGTAAGAAGGAGGGAGAGAATTAGAAGAAAGAGTGACAAAGAAATTGATATCCAATGGGTATGCAAAAGAGACCCTGGCTGAACTTACTATTTGAGGGCAGGGCGCCAATGATCTGTGGCCACCCATAGATGCCAGTTATACCCTACTGAGGCTAGGAAAGGACCCACAGAGCAAAAGAACTATCTCCCAAGAGTTCCTGTGAATTAAGGTTGCTCTTAGCCAAATTTAGTACATGTCCCTAACAGAGGAAGGTTATTGTCAGGCCCAGCTGCTCTGCCCTCATCAGACATCGAGAAGTATGTAGAGTTCAGGGCCAGCAAGGGATGAAAGGGAACCAGTGATTAGTGGGTAGCCACTATGTGTCAGATACTTGTTAACAGACACACACAGACACACATAAAATCTCATTTAACCCAGTAGAAAGTTAGTTTCGGGATAGTAAAGGATTTTGCCTATTTTGTTCACTGTTCTAGCCCTAATGCATTGACACATAGCAAGTGCACAAGAAATATTTGTGAAATGAATAAATGGATTGTCACAACCCTATGGATATAAAATAATTACCAATTTTGTTTTAAGATGAGGCAGCTAAGTTTCAGAGATATTGGGGAGTAGATGAGCTAGGATTCAAACCTAGCTATATCTGGAATCCACAGCCAATTCCTCTCAGGACCCCTTGCTGTTCTCACATAAGAAACTGAAATGTATACAGAACAAAGTGTGGCCAGGGTTTTAAAATCACATTCCATAAAGAATCACTGGAGAACTGAAGTGTTTATCTGTGAAAAGGAACATCAGAAACTAACAAGTTATGGAGAGGCCCCTCCCCTTTCTGGAATTTTGTTCCTCATGAGTGAGATGAAGGTTTTGGACTAGATCAGAGAACAAATAATTGACATATGTACCATGACTCTGCCCTCCTATGACAGCCATTACTCATTGATTATAGTACTCTTTCCCACTGAATTTGGATGCAATTTCATAAATATTCTCAACAGCACTCCATGCAACCCCACCCATGATTAAAATTGACATGCATAATAAAGGCTGTTTAATTTCTCTAGACTAGATCATCTCCATGTCCCTCAAATTTATTTAGTTTTTAGGAGTTTTTCATTACTTTATTTTTCAAATGGTTTCTAATGTCAGCCTCATGAGTTATTCCATATACAGTCACTCTCTACATAGCAACATTAATGTCAATGACAGACCACATATATAGCAGGGGTCCCATAAGATTATAATACCATATTTTTACTGCACCTTTTCCATGTTTATTTTTTATCTCCATTTACAATTTTTTTTATTTCCATAGGTTATTGGGGAACAGGTGGTGTTGGGTTACATAAGTTCTTTAGTGGTGATTTGTGAGATTTTGGTGCACCCATCACCCGAGCAGTACACATTGCACCCTATTGGTAGGCTTTTATCCCACCCCCCCCCCCCCACCCTTTTCTCCCAAGTCTCCAAAGTCCATTGTATCATTCTTATGCCTTTGCGTCCTCATAGCTTAGTTCCCACATATCAGTGAGAACACACAATGTTTGGCCTTCCATTTCTGAGTTACTTCACTTAGAATAATAATCTCCAATTTCATCCAGGTCACTGTGAATGCCATTAATTCATTCCTTTTTATGGCTGAGCACTAGTCCTTCATATATATATACACACACACACACAGTATATATACATACATATATATATACACACACATATATATATATACACCATAAGTGTAATATATACATAAATAGTATATATATACTGTTTCTTTATCCACTTGATGGGCATTTGAGTTTGTTCCACGTTTTTGCAATTGCAAATTGTGCTGCTATAGACATGCATGTGAAAGTGTCTTTTTCATATAATGACTTCTTTTCCTCTGGGTAGATACCCAGTAGTGGGATTGCTGGATCAAATGGTAGTTCTACTTCTAGTTCTTTAAGGAATCTCCACACTGTTTTCCATAGAGGTTGCACTAGTTTACATTCCCACCAGCAGTATAGAAGTGTTCCCTGATCACCACATCCATGCCAACATCTACTGTTGTTTTATTTTTTTAAATTACGGCCATTCTTGCAGGAGTTACGTGGTATCACATTGTGGCTTTGATTTGCATTTCCCTGATCATTAGTGATGTTGAACATTTTTTCATATGTTTGATTGGCCATTTGGATATCTTCTTTTGAGAATTGTCTATTCATGTCCTTAGCCCACTTTTTGATGTAATTGTTTGGTTTTTTCTTGCTGATTTGTTTGAGTTCATTGTAGATTCTGGATGTTAGTCCTTTGTCCCATGTATAGATTATGAAGATTTTCTCCCACTCTGTGTGTTGTCTGTTTACTCTGCTGACTGTTCCTTTTACTGTGCAAAAGCTCTTTAGTTTAATTAAGTCCCAGCTATTTTTATTTGTTTTTATTGTATTTGCTTTTGGGTTCTCAGTCAAGAAATCCTTACCTAAGCCAATTTCTAGAAGGGTTTTTCCAATGTTATCTTCTAGAGTTTTTATAGTTTCAGGTCTTAGATTTAAGTCCGTAATCTATCTTGAGTTGATTTTTATATAAGGTGAGAAATGAGGATCCAGTTTTATTCTCCTACATGCAGCTAGCCAATTATCCCAGCACTATTTGTTGAAAAGAGTGTCCTTTCCCCACTTATGTTTTTGTTTGCTTTGTCAAAGATCATTTGGCTGTAAGTATTTGGGTTTATTTCTGGGTTCTCTACTCTGCTCCATTGGTCGATGTGCATATTTTTATTCCAGTACCATGCTATTTTGTTGACTATGGCCTTATAGTATAGTTTGAAATCAGGTAATGTGATGCGTCCAGATTTGTTCTTTTAGCTTAGTCTTGCTTTGGCTATGCAGGCTCTTTTCAGATTCCATATGAATTTTAGAATTGTTTTTTCTAATTCTGTGAAGAATGATAGTGGTATTTTGATGGGAATTGTGTTGAATTTGTAGATTTCTTTTGGCAGTATGGTCATTTTCACAATATTCATTCTACCTTTCCATGAGCATGGGATGTGTTTCCGTTTGTTTGTTCATCTAGGATTTCTGTCAGCAGTGTTTTGTAGTTTTCCTTGTAGAGGTCTTCTACCTCCTTGGTTAGGTGTATTTCTAAGTATTGTATTTTATTTTATTTTTTGCAGCTATTGTACAAGGGATTGAATTCTTGATTTGATTCTCTGCTTGGTCGTTCTTGTTGTATAGAAGAGGTACTGATTTGTGCACATTAATTTTGTATCCAGAAACTTTGCTGAATTCTTTTATCAGTTCTAGGGGCTTTCTGGAGGAGTCTTTAGGGTTTTTGAGGTAGAGGATCATATCATCAGCAACCAATGACAATTTGACTTCCTCTTTACCAATTTGGATGCCCTTTATTTCTTTCTCTTGCCTGATTGCTCTGGATAGGACTTCTAGTACTATGTTGAAGAGGAGTGGTGAGAGTGGGCATCCTTATCTTTTTCCAGTTCTTACAGGGAATGCTTTCAACTTTTCCCCGTTCAGTATTATGCTGGCTGTGGGTTTGTCATAGATGGCTTTTATTACATTGAAGTGTGTCCCCTGTATGCCAATTTTGCTGAGAGTTTTAATCATAAAGGGATGCTGAATTTTGTTGAATGCTTTTTCTGCATCTATTGAGGTGATCATGTGATTTTTGTTATTAATTCTGTTTATGTGGTGTATCACACTTATTGACTTGCATATGTTTAACCATCCCTGGTATGAAACCCACTTGAACATGGTTGATTATCTTTTTGATATGTTGTTGGATTTGGTCAGCTAGTATTTGTTTAAGGAGTTTAGCATCTATGTTCATCAGGAATATTGGTCCGTAGTTTTCTTTTTTTGGTTATGTCCTTTCTTAGTTTTGGTATGGTGTGATACTGGCTTCATAGAATGATTTAGGGAGGGTTCCCTCTTTCTCCATCTCATGAAATAGTGACAATAGCATTGGCATCAATTCTTCTTTGAATGTCTGGTAGAATTCTGCTATGAATCCATCTGGTCCTGGATTTTTTTTTTTTCGGTTGGTAGTTTTTAAATTACCATTTCAATCTCACTGCATGATCTTTCGTATTTTTGTGGTGTCAGCTGTAATATCTCCTGTTTTGTTTCTTATTGAGCTTATTTGGATTTTCTCTCGTTTTCTTGGTTAATCTTGCTAATGGTATATCGGTTTTATTTATCTTTTCAAAGTACCACCTTTTGTTTCATTTTTTTTTTTGTATTTTTTTGTTTCAATTTCATTTAGTTCTGTTTTGATCTTGGTTATTTCCTTTCTTCTGCTGGGTTTGGGTTTGGTTTGTTCTTGTTTCTCTAGTTCCTTGAGGTGTGACCTTAGATTGTTTGTTTGTGCTCTTTTAGTCTTTTTGATGTAGGTATTTAGGGCTATGAACTTTCCTTTAGCACCACCTTTGCTGTGTCCCAGAGGTTTTGATAGGTTTTATCACTATTGTTGTTCAGTTCAAATAATTTTTTAATTTTCATCTTGACTTCATTTTTGACCCAATGCTCACTCAGGAGCAGGTTATTTAATTTTCATGTATTTGCATGGTTTTGAAGGTTCTTTTTGCAGTTGATTTCCTTTTTTATTCCACTGTGGTCTGAGAGAGTGCTTGATATAATTCCAACTATCTTACATTTATTGAGGCTCATTTTGTGGTCTATTATATGGTCTATCTTGGAGAAAGTTCCATGCGCCATTGAATAGAATGTATATTCTGCAGTTGTTTGATGGAATGTTCTGCATATATCTGTTAAGTCCATTTGTTCCAAGGTATAGTTTAAATCTATTGTTTCTTTGTTGACTTTCTGTCTTGATGACCTGTCTAGTGCTGTCAGTGGAGTATTGAAGTCCCCATTATTACTATGTTGCTATCTATCTCATTTCTCAAGTCTATTAGCAATTGTTTTATAAATTTGAGAGCTTCAGTGTAGGTGCAAATATGTTTAGGATTGTGATATTTTCCTGTTGGACAAGGCCTTTTACCAATAATGTCCCTCTTTGTCCTTTTAAACTGGTGTTGCTTTACAGTTTGTTTTGTCTGATATAAAAATAGCTATTCCTGCTCACTTTTGGTGTTCACTTGCATGAAATGTCTTTTTCCACCCCTTTACCTTAGGTTTATGTGAGTCATTATGTATTAGGTGAGTCTCTTGAAGGCAGCAGATAGTTGGTTGGTTAATTCTTATCCATTCTGCAGTTCTGTATCTTTTAAGCAGAGCATTTAGGCCATTTATATTCAACGTTAGTATTGAGATATGAGATACCATTCCACTCATTGTGCTATCTGTTGCCTGTCATTTTTTGTTTTTGTTTTTTAAATTGTATTTTTGTTGTAAAAGTCCTGTGAGATTTATGCTTTAAAGAGGTCCTGTTGTGATATGCTTCCAGGATTTGTGTCAAGATATAGGGACCCTTTTAGCAGTCCTTGTAGTGGTGGCTTTGTAGTGGCGAATTCTCTCAGCATTTGTTTGTCTCAAAACGACTGTATGTTTCCTTCATATATGAAGCTTGGTTTTGCTGGATACAAAATTCTTGGCTGATAATTGTTTTGTTTGAGGAAGCTGAAGGTAGGGTCACAATCTCTCTAGTTTGTAGGGCTTCTGCTGAGAAATCTGTGATAATCTGATAGGTTTTCCTTTATAGGTTACCTGGTGCTTTTGCCTCACAGCTCTTAAGATTCTTTCCTTCATCTTAACTTTAGATAACCTGATGACAATGTGCCTAGGTGATGATCTTTTGGCAATGAATTTCCCAGGTGTTCTTTGTGCTTCTGTATTTGCATGCCTAGGTGTCTAGCAAGGCCAAGGAAGTTTTTCTCAATTATTCCCCTAAATATGCTTTCCAAACTTTTAGATTTCTCTTCTTCCTCAGGAACACCAATTATTCCTAGGTTTGGTCATTTAACATAATCCCAGATTTCTTGGAGATTTTGTTCACATTTTCTTTTTCTTTTTTCCTTGTTTTTGTTAGATTGGGTTAATTCAAAGATCTTGTCTTTAAGCTATGAATTTCTTTCTTCTACTTGTTCAATTCTATTGCTGAGACTTTCCAGAGCATTTTCCATTTCTGTGTGTCCGTTATTTCCTGAAGTTTTGATTGTTTTTTATGTTATCTATTTCATTGAATATTTCTCCCTTCACCTCGTATCATTTTCTTGATTTCTTTACATTGGGCTTCACCTTTCTCTGGTGCCTCCCTGATTATGTTAATAACTAACTTCCTGAATTCTTTTTCAGGTAAATCAGGGATTTTTTCTTGGTTAGGATCCATTGCTGGTGAGCTAGTGTGATTTTTGGGGGGGGTTAAAAGCCCTGTTTTGTCACATTACCAGAGTTGGTTTTCTGGTTCCTTCTCATTTGGGTAGGCTCTATTGGAGGGAAGGTCTAGGGCTGAAGGCTGTTGTTGAGATTCTTTTGTCCCATGGGGTGTTCCTTGATG
The DNA here is from genome assembly GCF_028885625.2 of Pongo pygmaeus. Taxonomy (NCBI): domain Eukaryota; kingdom Metazoa; phylum Chordata; class Mammalia; order Primates; family Hominidae; genus Pongo; species Pongo pygmaeus. Next base: position 16,205,083 of record NC_072376.2, read on the forward strand.
TAGTACTCTCCCCCTTTTCCTATGAATGTGGCTTCCTGGGAGAAGCACTACAGCCTCATTCCTATGAATGAGCTGTAGTGATTGTTATCTTTCTTCTGGATCTAGCCACCCAGGGAGTCTATCAGGCTCTGGGCTACTACTGGGGGCTGTCTGCACAGAGTCCTGTGATGTGAACCATCTGTGGGTCTCTCAGCCATGGATACCAGCACCTGTTCCAGTGGAGGTGGCAGGGTGGTAAAATGCACTCTGTGTGAGTTCTTAGCTTTGGTGGTTTAATGCACTATTTTTGTGCTGGTTGGCCTCCTGCTGGGAGGTGGCGCTTTCCAGAGAGCATCAGCTGTGGTAGTACGGAGAGAAACAGATGGTGGGTGGGGCCCTAGAACTCCCAAGAGTATATGCCCTTTGTCTTAGTTACCAGGATGAGTACAAAAGGACCACTGGGTGGGGGCAGGCCTAGGCATGTCTGAGCTCAGACTCTCCTTGGGTGGGTCTTGCTGCGGCTGCTGTGGGGGATGGGGGTGAGGTTCCCAGATCAACGGAGTTATGTTCCTAGGAGGATTGTGGCTATCTCTACTGTGTCATGCAGGTTGTCAGGGAAGTGGGGGATAGCCAGCAGTCACAGACCTCACCCAGCTCCCATGCAACCCAGAGTGCCAGTCTCACTCCCACTGTTCACCCCCAACAGCACCAAGTCTGTTTCCAGGCAGTGGGTGAGCAGGGCTAAGAACTTGCCCCAGGCTACCTGCTTCCCAGCTGCAAAAGCAAGGATGGATTTCCTTCTTCCCTAGTCAGTGGAATCCGCACACTGGATTCACACCCTTCCCCAAGTTCTGACCAGGAGGCTTCTTGATCAGTTCAAATTGTTACAATGTTCAGCTGGAAATTTCCTTCTCCCTGTGGCCTTTTCCCAGTGCCTCTGGCAGCCCTCCCAAAGGATTCCTGTGAAGCCAGGCAGGAATGACGAGCTTGGGGACCCAGCGAGCTCACAGGGCCTTTTCCACTGCTTCCTCTACTTCAGTACCTCGCTTGGCTCTCTGAATTGACTGAGCTCCAGATAAGGCCAGAATCTTCTCCCGTAATCTAGACCTTCAGTTTCCCCAGTGGGGATGTGTGTTTAGAGGTAGACAATCTCCCTTTCCCACTTCTGCAGTTTGGGTACTGAGCATATTTGGGGTATCTCCTGGGTCCTGCAGGAGCAATCTGCTTCCTTCAGAGGGTCTGTGGGCCCTCTCGGGTTTCCTAGTTTATTCCTGCAGTCGTTCTGGAGCTAAAATTCATGATGTGAGCCTCCATACACTGCTCTGTCCATCTGAGTCAGAGCTGCACTAGTCCTGCCGCTTGTCTGCCACGATTTCCCTTTTTCTCCTCTCAAATTCGTTTGTTTTTGTCCATGAATTCATCACTGTTTCTATCTTGCTCTATATATTGTTTATCACAAAAGAGACCATGAGCAATGAAAGCCTCCAATCTTACCTGAGAGCAGTAGCATAAAAACCATGTAGCCTCTGGACTCTAGGTTTATTCAAATAGAATCTTCTATTAAAATCACATTCCAGATAGGAAAAAAAAAGTTTTAACTACAACTGATCTAAATATTGTTGACAGAAGACCCCTCCTCTAAAACTGAGACAATGCCTATTACAAAGACTACATTTCAAAAGTAAAAAGTAAGCTAAAGTAAAAAGTTGGGACAGAGTTTAGATTTAAGGCTTTGGCCCATGGATTGGCTTGTAGTCAATATTTTCTTGAGTTACACATACAGTGAAGATTGCCACAAAATAAGATGACTCATTGACAATAACATTATCTGAGCAGTATCATGTCTGGATTTTAGCCAAGCTCAAGAAATATAAAATAAGGTTATTCTTATATGGTAGCCTCACAGCTGAGTATCTGGCTTTTAATGGTTTAGTGAGAAGATTTCATATTGATTTTTTTTCAAGTTTACTTTTTAATAACACAAATAACCTTCAGTAACTCATAAGGTATTCCATTAATACCATAAAAGTACAAAATTTGAATTTCTGGTTTCGAAGTTCTCACATTTCGTAGAATGCAAATGTTAGATGCATTTATGCAATCACAAATGCAACTAAGGTCATTGGTGGCAAACATCTACAGAAAGCAACTCTGGTTGATTTACACAGGAAGGGAATGAATAAATGGTGTTGAGACATTCAAGGAATGGATCTAAAGGCAGAGGAACTAGGCTCAAGAGTCTGTGAGTAGAGCCAGGATCCTGCCCCATCACTACCGGCCATGTGCTCCCTCCCAACCCATTCCATGCTGCTAGACTCACTTGCCATGGACATTCACTCCACACCAGTGATCTCCGGAGTCCAGCACAGATGCCATGGATAATGTCTAACAGTCCCTATCTCTTCACATCATTCTCTCATTATTCAAAGTCCTAGATAGAAGCTTCTTCTTATTCACACTCAAGTTTTGGCCCTGGGTCTAGCTGTTAGCTGGTAGAGACAGGAAATACTTTCCCCCTCCTTGGGCTTCTGCTCAAACAGGAAAGTATCCAGAAACTGGGGAATCAAAATGACTAAAGTTTGTTAAAATAAACTACCTAAATGAATACAAAGTGAATATTTCATGCCAGTGAAATACCCCAACAACAAAGAACTGTAATTTATTGAGGTGACTTTCTTCCAGGCAATGCACTATGTACAATATATAATATATTGCATACTTCTAGGCAATGCACTATGTATAATATATAATATATATAATTTCCATCTCATTTAATCCCTCATAACACCCCTAATGAGACAGGTATTATCATATTAAGGACAAGGAAAGAGTAACATGCTCAGGGTCACACAGCTATTGAGCATCAGAGCCAGAATTTAAAGGAAAGCCTTTCTGAAACAAACACCAGTTCCTCTAACCACTAAACTACACAGTCTCTCCATGAGTATTGCTACTGTGGGTTGGCTCAGGGTTTGCACTTACAAGGCATATGATGCATGTTTATTTTGACATTTCCTTTCAGTAGACATTCAGTGAGTTCCCACCACCTATAAGCCACCATCTTAAGCACCATGGGTGGATATAAACATGAGCAAAGTACACATCGGTCACCAACTACAATATGGAGAATAACAAAATCCATGCAAGTGACAAATAAAAGATAAGTCATACCCTAAGGGCAAGGATTGTGTCTTTCTTGCTTACTCTCTATCCCTAGTACTTAGCATGGTGCCTTGACATAGCAGACTCTCAGTAAGTATTTAATAAATGAATAAAAATAATTAACATTTATTATGCACTTACCATGAGCCACGCATCCTGCCAAACCTCCTGTGAGGTACTTATAATGATTAATCTCCATTGTGTATGCTACCTAGGATCACATGTGAATAAGGGGCATACAAAACCATGCAGACTATACTTTACTAGGGGTGAGAGCTTTAGCTTGATGTCGGCAACCAGACAGCATGCTGGCTATAGCAATCTGGGCTCCACATCTGTACCCCTTGGCTATCATAAGAAGAAAAGGCATCTTCTTCAATGGCTCTGTTAAGAGAAAAGAAATTGCTTTCCCAGAATTTTCCCACAGATCCCCCATTTGCATCTAACTGGCAGGAATTGGTCATATACTTATTCCTAAATTGGGTCCTGTAGCCAAAGTGGAGTCATGAGCTGACTGGCCTTGGCCAACATGGCCAGTCCAATCAGGTCCAGAGAAGTACTAAGAGGACTATTAAGTAGTATTAAGAGGGTTCTGATGATTCTTAATAGGGTCAAACCCTGCAGCTGGAGGTTGGTTCAACTTCCCCTGGAGCATATGGGCTATTGGGAGATGGGTAGCTACCTGAAAATAAGTGGAACTACTCTCAGGAAGGGGAAATGGACAGATGGATGCTCTATCGGTAACTGAATATGTCCACTATGACCTCACTCTTTAAATTCCTACGGGCCCCCACAACTCTCAGAATAAAGTCCGAATGCCTCAGCAAAGCACACAACGTTCTTCACCACTTGCCTTCAGCCTGATTTTCCAGGCTTACTTCCAAACCTTGCAGGTCTCCTCCCCTAGTTTCCTAGAACTATTCACTCTCCTCTGAAAGCATGCCCTGCACTTCCCCTTGCCTTTGCCCATGTGATCTTGTGCCCGGAAAACTTTTCAGCTCTCAGATAACATGGCAGCTCCTCCTCTCAGCACCACATCCTGCCTACTCCTTTTTGGTGAACTGCTACCCAGTGTCTCAGGGGCCCCCAGGAGATAGTCTGCAAGGGCAAGCCTCCCTCACCAGGCTGCAGTGGTGCCTTCCTTGTCTTTGAATAAAGCAAGAAAATGAAAAGTCGTTTGAATGAGTGAATGAATCCTAATGCAATATACTGTCTCAATTTCCTGAGCTTTTCCTTCCCAACCCTTATCACAATTGAAATTACATATTCATTGACATAATTATTTGTTTGGTATCTGTTTCCCCCCATAAAAATATAAGCTGTCTGGGGGCAGGAACCATGTCTCTTGTTCACTCCTGCACCTACCACAGTGTCTGACACATCTCAAGGGTTTAATAAATATCTGTTAAATGAATATAACATCCAGGATATAAAGCTGCCTAAAAACTGCACATACTATTTTTTCCATCGTATCTATTTTCTTCATCAAGGAAATAATATTGCTCAGAGGAATGAAGAAGAAACCTAAGCTTTATTCCAGACAGCTTTTCACGGCTTTGGTTGCTGGAAAGAGGCAAAACCCCAAGTCACATGATTTTGTATTTAGAATATTAATTTTCCCTAGGTCATGCAGAAACAGCGATACTTTCCTTAATGAAATGCTCTTGTACTAGTTTCTATTTGTATGCAAAAGACATCACCGGTTTAACATATTGAGACAATCTCCCCTACCCGTGCACACCCATATCTGCCTAGCCGAAGAAGGGGAAAGGCTTCTGATTTATTACACATAAACAAAATGAATAAGATAACATTTTATTAGTTAGAAACTATTATAAAAACAGCAATAAAATGGGGCAGTACAAGTGGAAGACGCCCTTATCCATAAATCCTCAGAAGTTTAGGACCCTGGTGCATGTTGTAATAATAAAAAAGATAATTAAAAGGATCGAATTGCACAGCTGTATCATTTTATCAAGCAGCAGCCCTCTAACAATAGAAAACATCAGGGCAGTAATAGTCAGTGAGTCTCTAACCTTTTTAAAAAGGAAAGGTATTTGAGATTCAAGTTGTTTCAGCTATTGTGAGAAGAATCCATGTTTACGTTGTGTCTCATTGAAACACGCAAATCCAGGCAAGAAATGGCTTTCCTTTAAAATCAGTATCTTTATGAGTCTTGTTTCTGGTGCTAAGCAGTAACTGGCTTTACTAAATTAGCCATGTCCATCCTATCAATTATGGCTGATATTATAACAACTGTAGGTGAGAAAGACAGTTTCCTTACTTTTTGTCTAAGAAAGTCTTGGGTTTTCTTCCTTTGACTGAGAATCTTCATTTTGTCTTAGAAAATCCTTATGACACATTGCAAATACTTTTTATACAAAGACATCACAAGGAAACACAGAAACCTCAGAGCTTTTTCATTTCCCAGAGAGCTGTAGTCAGTTTTTAGAAAGTAAATTGTGTCCTCTACCCTCCCCTCACTCCCTCCAGGTCAACGTTTCCCCTCCCCCATCCTGGTCAGTTTAATATGAGTCACTGCCTGGGCTTTGTTGTATGGAATAACATATTCTCCTGGGAGTCAGTTCATGCAAAACACTCCCCACTGAGAGAGTGGAAATTTACCCATAAGACATTCTTCCAGCAGCAAGCCCCTGGAGGAAACCTGACCAGAATGTTTAAAGACTTGAGGAGCTCGGTCTCCTTAACTCCCTCAAAATTTCTCAGAGCAAAAAAAAAAAACAAACACATATTTAAGGTTTATAACACCTGGTGACAACAGACACAGTGAGATATGATGTTATTTAGAAAGAAAACTGAAAATGAGTAGATTATTTCCAATATTTCGTCTGCCACTCTGTCTTCTACCACGATTTCTATTCTCTCTATTCTCCCTTCCCATTTTGGTTTATGGTCACTCTGCAGTCGTTCCATTGATCAATGTATGAACTCTTTCTTTTAACAACTGCCACATACTCAATAAGTTACTTTAAGCCAAGTAGCTATTATTTTGCAACATATTTATAAGCTCTGATATATTTTCTGTAGTGCAAATGACATCAATTTACCACTAAAATAATACATGTGTTCATAAACGCATAAATCACAAGAAAGCTTAGTTGGGACTTCTTTATAAAAAGTCTTGAAACAAGCCCATCTTTGTAAAACATACACATATACATAATATAATTAATAATGTAATATATACATATACATATAGATACAGATACATTTTTTTTAATAGTAAAGCTAAGGATCATGAAAGAACATGGAAATGGAAGCCCAGCCCAACAACTTGGCTTCTCCTTCATCAACATTTACCAAATGGTGATGCAAACAAATCAGAAGAAATACTAATTTCACCGAAGGCAGCTCCCATCTTACAGAGGGCCTAGACAAAGCTGGTAAGAACCGGCTGTCTTGAAAAGGCATCAAAAGAGATTTACTTGATGGCCCCTGGGCTAGACATTGTGTCATCTTTTCTTTTTATTAAGAACTTGTTATCTAGGTTTTCAAAAGTGCACTTATAATACACTTTACTAAATAGTTTGTAGAGTTGCACAATGTATGCCTGTATAAAAACCCTGTTAAAAATTTCAAAGTTTGCAAACTGGAAGAATAAGTGAGTGGCTCATTTAATTTATTTTAATCAGTTATATCAGGAAAATGCAATTATATTGAAGGGAACCCTTTGCAGAAGCAGAGAGCAATTATGTTTTGCATGCAGAGTACTTTTTTTTAAAGCCCATGTCTGCAGCATTAAAGAAAAGCATAATGTCAATCATCTTGATTTCAAATTCCTTTAGTGCAGTCCTTAAACAGTGCAAAAATTATAGAAAGCTAAAGCTATTTTTCTCAAGATTGTGTGCAGCTGTTTTCTGCAATTCTTGAACATTCTTGATATAAATGTGTTTCCAAAGGTACCCGTTTTTAAAAGTAAAAATTACTGCAGTAATGCTCTTAACCTTATTTTAAATAGATATTTTCACATCATCTCTTAAAGAGAATAACTCACCAAAGAGGCCCCTTGAGTGAGCTAAAGTTTCACTAAATTTAAGCAATGGGATTTCCCTGCTCATTAACATCACCTTATGCAAAAGAGTAGCTTAAAAGTTGACAAGTAGATGGCAACAGTGCAAAATGGCAGCCTATTTAAAGGGAATTTGTTAAATTGTCGAAGATGTGGGTGGGAGACAGGTAAGAAAATTTTATAGCAAGTACTGCACTTCCAAAGACAAGTCTAAAATTCTAACCTCAGGAAGGGCAGGGATCTCTCTCTCTCTCTGCTTTCAGGGCTTTGGGCAGCTTTAAAGTGAAGCCAATGCATTTCACAAGTAAAAACAATCACGTTTCCTTTCTGCCTAATGTAAATAAATCAACTTTGAGCTCAATATTGAGTTGAAATCTCTTAAGATATATAGTGACTTATAACCTGTCCAGATATGATTAACAAAGACCTTTGATTAAAAATGGGAATATAGGTGGCAAGTGACAGGTAGATCCCTGGAGCTCATTGTGCAACTTCTCATTGTTTCATGTATTCTTAGATTTGGGTCATTTTCTGTTCCGTAACATGGGAACTTGTGTAAATTTCATTATTATTAGAAATTCAACCAGTGGCCTGAAACTTTGAGCAAATACTTCAAGTCTCCTGGAAGAAATGAATCACCTAAAAGTACAGTGTCAGCTTCATAACACATGCAACCCCTAGCTTAGAAAGGTACTGCATTTTCCAGAAGTTCATTGGTTAGCTGATAGTTTAGTATTCAGAATGCATTTTTTTGATAGAAACAATTTCATACGTTATGACTGGTTTTCTAAATTAGCAAACAAGCCTATTTAACTCATAATGAACCAGAAGTAGGTGTTAATACTAATGTGGAAGTATTATAAATACATCGTTTGACCACTTATGATACTGTAACTGGGGAGAAATATATTTTAATTTTTAAGTCAGGCTACTGAGAGCAGATATCCTACTCTGCTTCAGAAAGACACTGCAAATACACCTGGACATGAATTTGTTAACTCTTGACAGCTCTATGATTGCAGAAAGAAAGGCATTGTTTCCCATTCTTTGATTCATATAATAAAAAACAATTGTATATCTGACCATGCATTGGCTGTATGACCTTGGGCAATTTACTTATTCTCTCTGTGCCTCACTTATTGTGAAATTAAGTGAGGTCACTTTTCTGCAAGTAGACATTTGCTACTTGCTTCGCCCACCTTCTACCCCTCTCACAGCTGTTCCCCTGGTTTTCACTGGGTGATAGTCTCTCTCTACCCAGCTCTCATCTACATGGTATGACTGGTGCTCCATTCCCATCCCTAGAGTGGAGCACATGGCTTGGGCCTGCCAATCTCAGCTGGCTTCAGGGGTGATTTTAGGGCAACTGCTTTGAGGGTGGTCCACCTTCCTGAGTAGCTCCAATAAGAGTGAATCTCATAATGTTTTTCCCTGAGAATTCTGGGACAGAAGTCTTTCTCTGCTAGGTCTGCATCAGGAAAGATACAGCTTCAAGAGCACCTGGTGCCATGTTAATTGATTCCAGTGGTTCTGGTGGCTCTCAATGACCTGCAGGGGACATTTGGCAATATGTGGGAACATTTTTGGTTGTCATAACTCTGGGAAAGCTGCTCTTCTCATCTAATGGATAGAGGCTGGGGTGCTGCTAAACATTCTACAATGCATAGGATGGCCCCCCACAACAAAGAATTTTCTGTCCCAAAATGTCAATAGTGCTGAGGTTAAGAAACGCTGCTCTGACTGCATGATTACATCTAACAACATAAGGAAACAGCTGAGAAGTGGAGGAACATCAACTCCAGGTGATATTGTTTGAATCCTGGATAGAGTCAATACTTACTTGATTTTTCTGTCACTTACACTCAAAAAAATCTTAACTGACCAAATTGGTAAATATGCAACATACAGTAGACACCCCATAAGTGGTGGACTTTTCATTAAAGGTTATCATCCACATGAGATCCAGGATCAGGGGACTTCGGAATCACAAATGTTAAGGGATCAGATGCTGTCTACATAAGAATTGCATGTTTTAGCTCCCTGCAGCACACATCTGTGCCTTGTACTGTGTCCTCAACACATTCTACATTTCTGATTTGTACTCAGAAAAAACAAAGATTCCAAAGATAATGCCATTTTTGTATGGAATTTGCAATTTTTCTCTAGTTTATAGCTATCATCAAGAATTTAATGCATCTGATAAGAGATTAAAAAGTTAAAGAAAAGGTTGCAAGATTTCCACAAAATTACTAAATCTTTTTCTTAAGTAACTGCCAGGCACTAGTCTCTGGAGAGCTTGATTTACCATAAATGTTTAAAATGAAAATAAAGGAGTTCTGAAAAAAAATGAAAAATGGCTATTTAAAAATTGCTTCATAAATTAACACATAGGAGTGAAAGAATCTCATTTATATTTATATTCTATATTTTCTTTTCAGCTCTTGTGTGTTTGATTATGTCATGGAAGGGGACTGGATGGTATTGTATTCTAAATTGATTGACAAGAAATTTTAAGATCTTTTTATTTATTTTTAAGGTTGCCCATTACCCTAAAGGTGGTTAAAACACATATACAGTATATGCCATTTCACCAACACAAACTAATTATCACATTTTTGATTTCATAATTCTATGGTCTTAAGGTCATAATTTTCACAGTATTCTCACTCTTTTAACAGTTTGTACATTTTCATTCCTTGGTAAGATATGAATATCTTCTACTAAGAGATATGATATAAATAAGACCATTATTCAGAATGAGAATTTTCTCTACTAACATCATCACCATTTGTAGCATAGAAGACTAAATAAATGTCTCCCATGAGTGACTAAATGCAAAATAAAAAGTAACCACTCAACTTTAATAGTTTAAAAAATGCTATTAAACATAATGGCTTCTTGACATTTAAGTGGCATTGTGTTTTAAGTGATCTTCATTTTTGAAGAACTACTTTATTTTCGTCTTAAATATTGATGGCAAATCAAGTTCTCCAGAGTGAGAAACCACAGGAGAAAGCTCTTTGGAGAAAATAAATTACCGTGGACTCTGGAGTTCCAAGGTGCTATTTTTTAATTTTGTTTTTGTTTGGCTTTATTTTTGTTTTCTCCTGAGGCTGTGTAATAAAATCATATAAATGAACAACTTGAAAAACTGACAAAACAATCTCATTTCTCAAGATCTTCAATCCTTGCTGGATGCAATTTTGACCACATTGCCCTGCTCCTTGCTTTAACCTTCAGGGGGAGCTCTGATGTCTGTCAGGGACACCCGAGGAACAAAATGGTCCAGTGGGACCATCACAGAGTGAAACTCCCTGAAAGGGAGGAGACAGGCAGGGGAGGGAGGAAGTGGGGAAGTGAAGCCTTCAAAGGAAGCAGTGATCCCGTCACTTTCTTATCCCTCTGCAGGAGATTAGCACTAGAGTCGAGCTCTAAGGGAAAAGTAAGCATTAGGGAGGCACCAAGTTGCCCAGGCCTAATTCCAGCCCAGAAGTATGTGAAGGGCACTTTCAAGGTCTGTCTCTTATCGCACTCCAATTCATCAGGTTAAAAGGGAAACTCCCTGGCTATTGCCTGTGTGTAGCTGACATCCCAAGTGCTGTATCACAAGAACATGGTGATACATACATGACCAGCAAGGACTCAGGGTGAGTGAAGACATGAGCATAGCTTTAAAATGAGTAACATGCAGGGCTCCGTCGCTCACGCCTGTAATCCCAGCACTTTGGGAGGCCGAGGTGGGCGGATCACAAGGTCAGGAGATCAAGATCATCCTGGCTAACACGGTGAAACCCTATCTCTACTAAAAATACAAAAACTGAGCTGGGCGTGGTGGCGGGTGCCTGTAGTCCCAGCTACTCGGAAGGCTGAGGCAAGGATAATCACTTGAACCCGGGAGGCAGAGGTTGCAGTGAGCCGAGATGGCACCACTGCACTCCAGCCTGTGCAACAGCGCGAGATTTCATCTCAAAAAAAACAAAACAAAAAACATGTTTAGTTGATTATTGAATGATGCTAAAAGAAAGATTCTAATCTCTGACTTCACACGCTAAGCTCTCTGAGGGCAGGGCCTGGGTCCATCTCATTCTCTACAGTACAAATATAATTCCCAGAGCAGCTACAAAACTCATCAATCACTTATCTCTAGGAAACAAAATGAAACCAATACTTGCTTAAAGGCTTTGAGCAAAGTAATCTAGCCTTCCTAGGTTTTAGTCTCCTTACTCCAAAGAATGTAAGGGATGCAGTAAAGGATTTATCTAGTTCCTAGTAGCCCAGTGGGTCTTTAAACTATGCCCTGCTAAGGTTTAAGCCTGGCAATCACAAAACCTGCAGATGTCTGTCCCATGATACGACAACCAACCACTTGGTATATATGTCACTTGATGTCACAATTAGGAAAAATTTAAAAAATGAAGACATTTGTCAAATTAACTATTCCTGTCATAATCAAGAGGAATGCCAAAGCCCACCCCATACCACCTTTAAAGAGAGCTCCATTCTGGCTACCATTCAGGTGGGGTATTTTCATCTTGCTGTGGTCAACAGTATTACTGGTCCTGAGCTCTCAAAGGTTTCATTCTTGACTCACTGAACAGCCATATTTGATATTAAGCAACGGAAATAAAATTACCAAACCATCAAATTCCCACAGAGGATAGTCTCTGTTGAGTAGCATGACAGCACAGCCAAAAGATTATGGATTTTGGAGGCTCATATACAGAGCCTGAGTCCACTAGAATGTTTGACCTTGGCCTGCCTCACTGAACTGTGAAGATAAAGTGAAATAATATATGTGAAATGTGTGTCCATAGTTAACAATAAACAGTAGCAACTGTTATTGTTTAAGGCCCGTCACTTGCTCTTACACAGAAAGAAAGAAATTATTTAAGGGATTAAAAAAAAGTGTATGATGAGCTCTCTTTGGAAGACAGGAAATAGGAAGATCTGAGAAAAGACTGAATTTAGAATCAGAAAATGTGGAATACCTCCTCTACGTATAGAATATATGATCTTGGGCAAGTCACTTTATCTCTCAGAACAGTTTCCTCTTCTGGAAAACAAGATGGATCATGTGTCCCTAGAAAGCATTCTGTAAATTCTAAAGCACCATTCAAATGTTTGGTACTAATACCATTATTACAGTGGACAAAACTCAAGGCCATACTTACAACACAGGCTTACAAAACTGTGACATTGCTGTTGACAAATGGGAAGGAGTAGCTAAAGATCTGCCACATTGACATTCTGGAACTGGAGAGAGAGTGATCATGTTTTAAATTAAGTCTTTCTTTTGGCAATTAAGAAGCAAAGAATCACAATTAAAATTGCAACCAGTTGTACATTTTCCAGCAGTCCTAGCCTCACCAAGATGGGGTGAAGGGAACTTAACTTGCTTGTATTGTGCTATACGTATTCAGAACCATTTCCTTAGATGCAGCCATCAACATCTTTGACTTCAAAAGAGGCTTTTTTCTGTGATTTCAAAGCATTTTATGTCCATACATGGGTTTAAGAAAATCACATAGCAGAAGACAAAAGAACAAAGCTTCAACAGCAGAAAAATTCATTGTAAGCCCCTTTAAACCGTCACACTGAAATGTTCAGTGGAGGAAAGCAAGCTCTTGTGTATACACTGAGTGTATCAAAGGCCACCTCTGAGGTTAGTCAGGAACCTGTCTTCTTCGGAGATGTCAATATTGCCACAGAGTTTCCAAGAATCCACAAATCACTATTCACAAACCAATCCCCCCCAGCTTTGACAAATACTGACATTCCTTAGCAAACCAGAGGGAGCTGTGTGGTGCTTTTCAGGGGATGAACGACAAGTGGGGAGGAGTTGATTGTCCACAGGAGAAGCAGTCTGGGCCATAAAGCCTAGCCAGTCATTAATCTCCAGGAAATGCCCCCAGCCAATGTTGTTATTGCTATTATAAACCAAAAATTAAAAGAAAAAGAGAAAGCATGTTGCTCTTTTTTATGGGTGATACAGTTTCAATTGGCACATATTGAGCATTTCTAGACATTTAATTAAGCAATCAGATTGCTTGAGTGGTCTCAACATTCAGTGCCTTTTATAGAGTTCTTTAATGGCTATGCATAGAATTATTCTGGATACTTTATGGAGCACAGCAAGTGAAGTTTTATGTCTTCCCAAGAATAGAGTGAACCTTTCCACTGCTACTCTAGCTTAAACAAAGACTTGTTGTTGTTGTTGTTGTTGTTGTTGTTATTGTTGTTTTGGGGTAGAGTGATTTCAGATTCATGTCTAGAAAAGTATATCCAGAGAATTAGAATAAAGATAATTTACTTAAACCAAAAAGCACTTCACTTTACCTCTCTATAACTTCTTCCACTGAAATGCAATACCATCATCTCGTAAAATAAGGAGAGGGGGCATATTCAATACTGTTTTCATTTATTCACTCATTCATTTCCTGGATCATAAGGATACAAACAATATCCTTTTAGAACCAAAATATGGTAGCGAAAGGAATCCATAAGATCCACATCCACACATCGAGCAGCACAGCACAGTGGTGGCACATATACACCATGGAATACTATGCAGCCATAAAAAATGATGAGTTCACGTCCTTTGTAGGGACATGGATGAAATTGGAAATCATCATTCTCAGTAAACTATCGCAAGAACAAAAAACCAAACACCCCATATTCTCACTCATAGGTGGGAATTGAACAATGAGAACACATGGACACAGGAAGGGGAACATCACACTCTGGGGACTGTTGTGGGGTCGGGGGAGGGGGGAGGGATAGCTTTAGGAGATATACCTAATGCTAAATGACGAGTTAATGGGTGCAGCACACCAGCATGGCACATGTATACATATGTAACTAACCTGCACATTGTGCATATGTACCCTAAAACTTAAAGTATAATAATAATAAAATTAAATTAAATTTAAAAAAGAGGACTGAGACCTTGGACAAATTACTCAACCCCTCTCTACTTCAGATCTTTCCTCATGGGCTCTTGTAAAGACTAAGTGGGCAATATACATGAAAGCACTTAGAACAATGGCCAGCATGTAATGTGAGCTATGTGTTAGCCATCATTATTACATTTTTATACACAGAAATAAGACAATATACAAGGGAATAAATCAATAAACATCTTGTTTATAAATAGTGATAAGTGGCACCAAAAACAATTGGAGTAGGGGTGAATTTATCAGGAATTTCTCCTCTGAGAAGTGGCATTTTTGCTTAGCCCTGAATTATTAGAATGTCTCATGATGCAAACTGAGCAGAGGGAGGCAGGGGGCATCCCAGAGAAAGGGAACATCCAGTGCAAAAGGCCTGACAGGGGGATTGAGTTTGGTGTGTTTGAGATAAAAGAACAGGGTGCTGGAATGTGGTAAGGAAGTGGGGAGTGGCCCAGATAAAGTAACAGAAGTCAGGAACCAAGTCATGTAGGACTTTGTAGATCAAACTAAGGAGGTAAATTTGGTCATGGACAAATTATCACCTGTATTTTCTATAATGCCTTGATAAATATGTCTAGCCATGTACATACAGCTATGAGACTGGCAAAAAGTTTAGATATGAACATTCCTAACTAATAAGGAGTTAGATTTTATTTGAAATATAATAAAACCATTATTAATAGAGGAAGAGAGAGATGTCTGAAAATCAGGTTTTTGTTTTAAAACTGGCTTCAGGGGCTAGGAAGGGAATAAACTGAGTGTGAGGAGAAGCAGAGAAGGAGGAAGAATGAGAACTGGTCTCACCTGTCAAAACTTGTGGATTGTGTGATAATGGCCAGTCCAATTCATGTCACCTTAACTAATTGAACATGCATTTACTGTGTGCCTACCATGTGTGAGGGCCTTGTGCTGGGAAGGTGTCTTAGTCCATTTGAGCTGCTATAACAGAATACCATAGACTTAGCGGCTTGTAAACAGCAGACATTCATTTCTCATTTCTGGAGGCTGGCAAGTCCAAGATCAAGGTGTCAGCCAATTTGATATCTGGTGAGAGCTCATTCTCCATAGATAGTGCCTTCTCACTGTGTCCTCACATGGAGGAAGGGGCAAGGCAGCTGTCTGGAGTCTCTTTTAAAAGGGGACTAATCCAAATCATGGGAACTCTACCCTCATGACTGAATCACATCTCAAAAGGCTCCACCTCTAAAAACCATCACCTTGCGGGTTAGGATTTTATCTTATGCACTTTGGGGGAGACACATTTACACCATAGGAATGGGGAAAAAAACAGAGATAAATAAAATAGACACCTGAACTAATAGGGCCTAGATCCAGTGTGGACATTGACAAGGAAGAGTAATAAATGGTTTTACAAGTCCTGTCAATAGAGTCCCCCATAGTAGTCACTACAGAAAATGGTAAAATCTGCTTGAGGGAGAAGAGGACAAGAGGCTTTAGAAAGGAAGTGACACTATAGGTGAACCTTGAAATGCAAACAGGTGGCAATGGAAATTCTCTTCAGAAGTTACAGAGTGAACAGGGAAATGGAGGTGTGAACCCACCTGTTGAGTTGGGAACTGCAGGTTGATGAGTGTAATCAAGACATAGCCAACTTGATCAGGGTGATAAGAGGTCCTAAAAGAGAGGAGAGCATGAGTTAAATCTGGAAGGGTCTTGAATAACCCATGAAAGCATGTGTTCTCCACCCTGTCTGTCTTACCATGTGCATTGGGAGTTAGTGAAAGGAATCATGTTTAGAAAGATTGTCCTTGGCCAGCTCCATGGTGGCTTAGAATAAGGAAGACTGGCAGAGGGATAAAGAAGAGAAGAGTTAATGAGAGCCAGATGAAGGCAGTAGCTGTGGAGACAGAGAGATGGAAAGAGAGCACAGAGATGTTAAGGGAAGAGAACCAGTGGACTTAACTGTAACTGGATTTGCAAGAAATCTCATTGGCTCCTATGTAAACTTATTTCTGAATGAATGAATATCTCCAATTGAATGATTGAGTAGGTGATTCTGCCCATTATCAAGCATTATGAAACCATGGAAAAGTGGGCAATAATATATAGAGGAGACAGCTACAAACAGATATGTGTGAGAGACAGAAAGGATATATAGGATATATAATCCTTCCCTCAACTGCCACCTGTCATCTTTTGAGGTTCCGGAGGGATCCATATGTATAACAGAGGCACTGATGTCAAAGTTTTAATTAGATCGGCAGACTTTGGAAGGTGAGACAGATGGTGCAGAGTCAGGAAGATTTCTTCAGCCTGGACAAGGCAGAACAACAGCCTCTCTCTGATTTCCTTGCATAGGAAGGAAGGGCTCCTCTCCCCATGCAGGAAGAGGCATCTAGCCACCACCATATGACCTCCCCAGATATTTGGAAAGGACCAATCAGAAAGCAGAGAAGGGTGTGGAGGTCACAGCCAAAGAAAGAGAGATGGCCAGGTCTTCCCCTAAGCAGGAACAGTCCCAGTCCCCCGGCATTGTCTTGGCCGCTGGTAGCAAGAGGATCTAAAATAAAGAGAATCCAAATATGGACACCAAAACAATAACCTCACCCCTTGGAACTATAGAGCATTGAAAAGAACTTTGAGCCAAATATATCTATAATAATATTACTAATATTGCCTAATGATACTATTCTAGGGCATTCCCTGGGGTTAGAAGGGGTGGGACAAAGGACTGGGTAAAACGGCCAAGAGAAATATGTGAGTTTCCTTTAGGTAACAACAAATAACTTGGGCATATTTTGAAGGGAAAATAACCTTTCATCTTCACCTTTTATCAATAAACATGTTTGTAAATAGTGATAAATAGTATCAAAAAATAAAACAGTGTAATGTGATTGGAGTAGTAATTATATTTTAATGTAATCATCTGTGAAATGAATGGGTTTTCCTGCATGACTTCTAAGTTTCTGGGTCTCTACATTTCCATGATTCCAAGGGGCTTTATATTTTACTGGACACAAAATTCACAACAGAGAACTCACAACCAGAGAAATCTGATCACATGCAAAGTTGCGTCTGTGATTTCTACTTTGCCTCAGCCTTTATGAATATGTCTGGCCATGTATGTACAACTATGTAACTATGAAGCTTAGATTTGAACGTTCTCAATGTCTAAAGATGACTACTCATATTTTAAAAAGAGGATAACTATGTTTCCAGGCTCAACAAAAATTATTAAGTGCTCTAGTCTTCTAGGCAATCAAGCCAAGAAATCAGCAGTGAACAATTCTTTGCTACTTCCTGTGAAAACACTTAGTTCAGTGCCCTGCATGAGTAGACGCTCCACACGTGTTAGTAGTGAAAGAATGAACCACTCTTTTGTCTTTGTTCCTGCAGAGACTTGCTTCAATCTGTCTTAAATGCTTATTCCATTCTTCCTGGTAATAAAATTGGTTGTCTCCATGTATCTAATAGATTGTAAGATTCTTGAGGAACAAGGGGTATGCATAAGTAATCTTTGTTCCTTCACAGCACCTTGTAGCAAAATTGACTTTTGAAAAAAATCCTCCTTCTTCAATAAAATAGAAGTGGGTCCTCCTGTGTTGTCCCTGGAATGAGGTGGGGCAGCTGCACACTGAGAGAGACTATGGTCTGCATTCATCACTGAGTCCCTCCAGGAGCCACTTCTCTGTGGCTAAGAGCACTTGGTGTAAGCTCTGAGGTTTCAGAAGGAACTAGAGTTGGGGTCGCTGTTGATCAAAACTCCATATTTGCTAATCTTGGGGAAAAGAGGGTAGAGGAGGAGGAGGGCTGTTGCCATTATCACTGTGGACCTTTGGTCAAATCAGAGGCAGCCATCGTTTTACTCCCGTGTCCCATGTAACAACATTTTGGTCAATGATGGACCGCATATAAGACGGTGGTCCCATAAGATTATAATGGAGATAAAAAAATTCTCATTGCCTAGTGACACTGCAGCCACTGTATATCATTACTCATGTGTTTCTGGTGATGTTGATGTAAACAAACCAGTCATATGAAAGGCTAACAGGTACAGTTATGTACAGTACATATTACTTGATAATGATAAAAAATGACTATGTTACTGGTTTATGTATTTACTACGTTACTCTTTTTTTTTTTTTTTTTTTTTGAGACGGAGTCTTGCTCTGTCACGCAGGCTGGAGTGCTGTGGTGTGATCTCGGCTCACTGCAAGCTCCGCCTCCCGGGTTCACGTCATTCTCTTGCCTCAGCCTCCCGAGTAGCTGGGACTACAGGCGCCTGCCACCACGACTGGTTAATTTTTTGTATTTTTAGTAGAGATGGGGTTTCACCATGTTAGCCAGGATGGCCTCGATCTCCTAACCTCGCGATTCACCCACCTCGGCCTCCCAAAGTGTTGGGATTACAGACTTGAGCCATCGCACCCAGCCTGTTATACTTTTTATTATTATTTTAGAGTGTACTCCTTCTACCTATGAAAAAAAAAAGCGAACTGTAAAATAGCCTCAGGTGGTCCATCAGGAGGTCTTCCAGAAGAAGGCATTGTTATCATAGGAGATGACAGCTCCATGTGTGTTGCTGCTCTGGAGAACTTTCCATGGGACAAGATGTGGAGGTAGGAGACCTTGATATTGATGATCCTGAGCCTGTGGAGGTCTAGGCTAATGTGTGTGTTTGTGTCTTCGTTTTTAAAAACTTTTTAGAAATAAAAAATTTAAAAATAGAAAAAAGCTTATAGAATAAGAATATAAAGAAAGAAAATGTATTTGTATATCTATACAACGTGTTTTAAGTTATTTTGTGTATTACCAATAAGTCAAAATGTTTTAAAAAATTATAAGTTTCTAAGGTAAAAAAAGGTAATTTATTATTAAAGAAAATACTTTTATAAATTTAGTGTAGCTTAGGTGTACAGTGTTTATAAAGTCTATAGTACTATCTAGAAATGTCCTAGACTTTACCCTTCACTCAGCACTCACTCACTGACTCACCCAGAGCAACTTCCAGTCCTTCAAGCTCCATTCATGGTAAGTACCCTATAAAGGCATACCATTTTTTATTAATATCTTTTATATCTTTTTTTACTGTACTTTTATGTTTAGATACGTTTAGATACACACATACTTATCATTGCATTGCAGTTCCCTGCAGCATTCAGTACAGTGACATACTGAACAGGTTTGTAGCCTATAAGCAACAAATGCTTAGATGAATAGTAGGCTATACCACTTAGGTTTGTGAAAGTACTCTATGATGTTTGCACAATGATGAACTTGCCTAACTACACATTTCTCAGAACATATCCCTATCATTAAGAAGTGCGTAACTATACATGAGAGGTTCTAGAGTTCTGTTTTTTTGTTGTCGTTGTTTTGTTTTTGTTGTTTTTATTTTTTTTTTTGAGACGGAGTCTCGATCTGTCGCCCAGGCTGGAGTGCTGTGGCGCAATCTCGGCTCACTGCAAGCTCCACCTCCTGGGTTCACACCATTCTCCTGCCTCAGCCTCCCGAGTAGCTGGGACTACAGGCGCCGGCCACCACACCCAGCTAATTTTTTATATTTTTAGTAGAGATGGGGTTTCACCGTGTTAGCCAGGATGGTCTCGATCTCCTGACATTGTGATCTGCCCGCCTCGGCCTCCCAAAGTGCTGGGATTACAGGTGTGAGCCACCGCGCCCAGTCTAGAGTTCTGTTTCAACATGAGGACACCAATAAAGTCCAGAGACAAGATGACTTAGTATTAGAGATCCAAAGACTCATTTAAATCCAGCTATGCCAGTAAGTGACCTTGGGAAAGTCACCCCCACCCATCCTGGCCCTGGGCTTTGGTTTGTGCTTCTGTAAAATGAGGGGATTGAATCAGTCAGAGGTTTTCAAATTTCTTCCTGAGCAGCAGAATCCTTGATATACACCATTGACTCAAGTGGAGTCTCTCAGGTTGAGTTGATGGGCCCTTAATTCTTCCCCCCAATTAGGCTGCTTTCTCACCTCCAAGGCAATCTGGGGCTCCAAGGAAGGGAGTTTCGGTGCCCCCAGAACCATGGCATTTCCAACATACCTTCGGGGACAGTGATACAATAAGCCCCTTGCTTGCACAGCTGCACACCATTTACAAAGAGCTTTCCCCCAACCCCCTTTCACTTAATCTGACATCCGATCATTTAAAGTAGATCAAAAGTGAGAAGTGGTTACATTTCCAGCTTTTAATGCCACAGAGTGTGGACAGCACAGAAGGTTCAGCAGCCAGCATGTTCTAAAACATTAAGATGAATTTTGGAATCCTCAAGCCAGCCAGGCTGCTGGCACTTTACAAATGTTTAAACAAATTCACTTGTCTGCTCTTGTTTCCTACTAACGTAAGAATAAATGCCATTTTTTTAACATTACTATGCAAATTAGATCAGAGACCATTGTGGCTAGATAACTATAATAATGGCAGCTAATACACATAGTGTAGAAAAAGTTTATTCAATGAGACCACATTTTTCATATTCTAAGATAACTTGCATTTTCATATAAGTAATACATGTTAATGATAGACCAAAGACAAAAATTAGCAAAAAAAAAATTACTCCTAATTGCACAAACCAGAGATAATTGCTGTTCACATTGAGTGCACACATCCTTATCTTCATGTAAAATGTAAATGTTTTCACTAAAATGGTGAAATACACAATATTGTGTATATACTTTTTAATCTGCTTTTTTCACTCAGCAGAATATTTATGATCATCACATCAGGTCAAAGAGTACACTGCAGCAACACCAATTGTTTGCTTGTTTTTTGAGAGGAATATGGTTTTCCACCTATTGAATTCATGATAACTGTCACGTAGTCAAGTAATCACCTATTGTTGAAAACATTGGTTATTTCCAGTTTTTTCCTGTTGCTATATGCTTGCAGCCAAATCTTTGCCTTACCTGAGGAATTGCTGGATCACGGTGTATGCAAATTTCTTTTAAAAATTTCAATACATTGAGTATTAAAGTGTTATACCAATTTTATTCTCACCAGCAATAAGAAAGTAACCATTTCCCTTCACTCTCTTAAAAATTGGATAGTGTCACTCTGTATTTTTTTAAACCAGGCTTTAGTGTCAAAGGAAAAAAAAAAAAAACTTCTGCTTTTGCATTCTTCCAAACTCCAAACCAAGTCTGCTTAGTCTTCATGTCTTTTCTTTGGGTTCTATGCTCCTTTCCTAGCCTGTAGCAATGTAAGGAACACTAGGCAAATGGCTCAGGGATTTAACACCAAATCCAGTTGTGCTGATGATCTTATTTGCCTCCTACCATTCTCTACACTTGAGCTATGAGCTTAAGCATTCATCTTAGACCCAATTTTGACCAATGGCTCCCTTAGCTTATTTCCTGGTGGCAAGTTCTCTGAGGATCTATGTGGGTTAAATAGTTGTGCCTCAAAACATATGTTTATGCAAAACCATGAATGTGACATTATTTGGAAAAGAGTCTTTGCAGATATGATAAAGTTAAGAATCTTGAGATGAGATCATCCTGGATTAGGATGAACCCTAAGTCCAATGACAAGTATAGAGAAAAGAAGGAGAAAAGACACAGAAAGAAGAGGAGAACATGCAGAGCTGAAATCCAGGGAAGACAGGCAGAGATTAGATTTTTGCAGCTAGAAGCCGAGGAACACCTGGAAGCACAGAATCTGGAAGAGGTAAGGAAGGATTTACGAGAAAAAAATTACTATTGTTTTTAGCCACCAAGTTTCTGGTGATTACTGCAGCCCTATGAAAGTAATGTAAGACCCTACAAAAAAGTTCTATTCTGAGTGTTTCTCAGTCACTTAAAAATCCTGGTGACTAGCTCTGTGACGCTTGCCTATAAAGTGGATTTTTAAGTGACTAAGTAACACTCAGAATAGAACCTACTTAGACTTTATCCCATTCATTAGGCAAACATTTATTGAGCACCTACAATATAGCAGGCCTTCTTCTGGGTACTGGGTAAAAACAAAACTGAAGAAGACATAATCCTGTAACAGACAAACAAATACCTACTGTTCAACCTACAGGGCGACTGTAGGCAGAGAGAGCGGGCTGTGGCCATGTCATAGAGTACCATATGGACAGAGTTAAAATCTTCGCCTTTATCCTGTAGATAATGGAGTACTTTAGAGGGTTTTAGGCAGGTATTACCTACATCCCCAGGCTCCTCTGATACTAAACTTCTCTGACATCTACTCTAGGGCTAGCCTGGACATCTGCCTGTGACCTGCAGTGGGACTCTCCTGGTTTTACATCTGCCTGCCCTGACTTGCTCTATGACCACCCTAAATTCCTGCTACTGTTCATTCTCCAGGCCTCCATAGTCACAGTCACTGCCCCAGAGTAAACAGCTAGTCAGGTTCTGGCCTCACCTGATCTACCAACTGAGCTCAGGTGTGCTACATTATTATTAATTAATTAATTATTTATTTTTGAGATGGAGTCTCGCCCTGTCGCCCAGCCTGAAGTGCAGTGCCACAATCTCGGCTCACTGCAACCTCTGCCTCCCAGGTTCAAGCGATTCTCCTGCCTCAGGCTCCTGAGTAGCTGGGATTATAGGTGCATGCCACCACACCCAGCTAATTTTTGTATTTTTAGTAGAGATGGGATTTCACCATATTGGCCAGGCTGCTCTCGAACTCCTGACCTCAAGATCCACCCACCTCGGCCTCCCCAAGTGCTAGGATTATAGGCATGAGCCACCATGCCTGGCCAGTGTGCTACATTATTAATTTATTCATTCATTCAAGAATTATATGCTTACTATCTACTATTTTCCAGTCCCTGGTTGTACAAAAATGAGTAACATGCAGTCTTTGCCCTTAAGATGCTTACCATCAAAATGTCTACGTAATAGTCTCCTCAGGCTGCCGTCACAAAATGCCACAAACTTGGTAACCTAAACGACAGTAATTTATCTTTTCACACTTCTGAAAGTCAGAAGTCTAAGATCACAGTGCCAGAAGAGTTAGTGTCTGATGAGGTCTTGAGTTGTAGATGGCTGCCTTCTCCCTGGGCCCCTATATGGCCTTTTTTCTGCACTCAAACTCCAGTTCTCTTCCCCTCCTTATAACGACATTAGTTCTATTGGATTAGGGTTCTACCCTTATGACCTCATTTAACCTTAATTACCACCTTAAAGGCTGTGTCTCCAAACATAATCCCATTGAGGATTAGGGCTTCAGCGTATGAATTTGGGGGTTTGGGAGCATGGGGGGACACAATTCATTCTGTAACACTATCTAAGTGGAAAAGGCAAATATGTACACATAATTGCCATGTGATGAAACAAATACCATAAAGGTATCGGGTATTTCTGTGGTGAAGCATCTAACCTATCTAGATGGATCTTTAAAGAAGACAGAGTTACTTAGGTGGACCAGACGGAGCAGGGAAACCCAGGCAGAGAGAACAGTTTTTGTAAAATGCAAACATGAAACAACATGATCTGTTGAGTAGATGGCAAGTTATTCAGGATGGCTGAGATAGATAGTGGCTTAGGGTATCATGGAGACAAGACTCAAAAAGCATGCCATGTCCTCGTGGAAGCCCACCCCACTCTTCTCACCTTCTGCCACAACCTTCTTTCCCATGCTGTAGTCACTGTGTGTTCCTTCCTCACCCCAATCAAAATATTACTATCCTCTGCCTCAGTCCTAGACACATTTAAAATAATAGCCTCTTATATTTTGCATAGTACTTTATAGTTTACAAAACACCTTTACTAAATCATTTGACCCTCATAGCTGCCCACTAGAGAACAAATATTATATCAATATATACAGTGAAACCAATATTCAAATAGTAATCATAATAATAAACTTGCCCAAGATCAGAGGGCTGTGCTACGGTTATTTTATGGGTAGAACCCAGACCTCTGCCTGGCGACCTAGTGTTCTCTCTTTGACACTACCTGCATTTTTCTCTGCTGTTTGCTTCTTGTGCTGTAATTCTCCAGTAACGCTTCTACATTTTGACAGAGCTTTCTGGAAATAATGTGTTAACCAACAGAAAAAGCTCAGAGTGGGAATGTTGGGCCTGGCAAGATATTTTTTTGGCCTGGCAGGCCTGTCAAAGCCCATCGAATCACACATTTCCCTCACAAAGGGCCAACCCAGAGCAAAGCCCGTGGGGATACTTCGCCAAGAGGAGCAAATTTAAAGCACTTCCAAGTCAGGAAATGCCAAGCTAGACTTTTCTGTGGTGTTAACTTGCTGGCCCAAAGTACACCAAATAGTAATTTACCTACAGCCTAGCTGCAGAAAATTCCTACCCAGCCTAGCTGGAGGTAAATCCTTCTCTGACTGTACTTTTGTCAGTGTTGCCAAGGCAACAACTCTCACCACTCTCTGGTCATTTTTAGTTTCAATGACAAAGTTTGCGTTGACTTAGCTGAAAGTCTGATGCAGCAAAACTTTTACTCACTGGAATGCATGAGGAATGGGTTCCCTAAGTTTTCAACAAATCTGAGACTACATTGTCCCTTAAAAATATTTGTCCACCATTTTGGATAGTAACTTCTCTAAGATTCTTCTCTCATATCTATGTCTTCCTCATACAATCTACAGAGCATAATTTAACTGATTTTTGAGAAGATCCTTTTGAAGAGTGGCCTTTTGAAAACCCAAATTTTATTCCAACGTGAAGTTTAAATTCTTGTAAGTCTGGGAAAGTGCCTTTCACCATTCACCCGTCTACCTTTCCAATCTCATATGTTGTCGGTCTCTTCCCATTCACCAGAGAAACACCGAATTAACCATTATTTTTGGAAGATTCACAGAACACACCACACTCTTTCTTATGTCTGAGTATTTATACACAGGGTAGCCCTTCATTCTTTTCTCTGCTAAGAAAATTCTTATGCAGCCTTGACTGTCCAGCTTGACAACCACCTGTGCAAAATCTTCCAAATGCTCCTCCTAACCACAGTCCCAGAGCATTTTGTACATACGACTTTATTGCAATTTATGTGCCTGACTCCCTAACCTCATCTTTGTACCCTAATGTCTAGTTAGCACAGCCCTGGCCTCATGTAGGTGCTAAATACATAGTTAACATTATTACCAAATAAACAAGTACTAAACTTCATCAAAAATACCACTGACTTGGTGTTTACTATGTGCCAGACACTATGATAGGAACTTTCCATGTGTTTCTCACTAGTTCTCCTAACAGCCCAGTAAGTGCAGAGCCTGAAATCAAACTCAGCTCTCCTGTTCCCCAAAGGCAGGCTTTTCCTCTATCCTACGTGGCACAGCACATTCTGAACAAATCAATGTACTCAACTAAAAGCACGGGGGTTGTTAATCAATTGAAGAGTGACTTGTGGCATCCATGCCATGCAGCAGTTAAACAGCCAAGGGTCAGAGCAGGCTGCAGGAGGTCAGGACCCAGGGTTTGAATAGGCAGAGGGTTTGAGCAGGAATCAGAGGCAATATGCAGAGTCAAAGGAGAAGCTGTCGCTGGAAAAGTCAAACAAATCTAAAACACACTTGGAGTCACATATGCAAATGTTTACAGGGCTAGGAAAACAATGGAGAGGATTAAAGCAAGCCACATCACTTCCGCTCAGAAATCTTTTTCCTTTTCACTGAATCCCATGGCCCTCTGGGTCTTTCATTTGACCACTTTGGATAGCAATCTACGTACAAGACGTAATTTACATTCACTTTCCTTCCACTCCAGGAAAAACAATAACGCCTGCATATGGAAAATGGCAGCTGACACTGGATTGCCATGCGGAGATTATCACTGGGAGATATTGACAGGCTCGATTCCAGGAGGGAGGTGAAGTCTGGACAATTATTTCCAGATGGTGGAATTTTAAAAAAGAAGCTGGAAAGTTGCATTATTATGAAAGACCTAATTTTTAAAAATCAGAGCCATATGCAAAAATGTTTAAAATATTATGTGGGATCCAGCCAAATCTTCAACTTTATTGGACCTAAACATCAATTGGGGAGCTTGTTAAAACACAGATTATGGGGCCCCATGCCAAGAGATTCTGGTTCAGTAAGTCTTGGTGGGGCCTGAAAATGTGCATTTTTAACAGGCTCCCAGGTGAACTGATGCTGCCAGCCCAGAGATCACACCTGGAATAGCACAGGGCTAGACACAAGTAGTACCAGCTTCAGTATTCTGGCAGCCCATTTGGCATCTCTGGTCTAGAAATTTAGAGAAGGAAACTAGGAGCAGGAGACAGCCAAGTAAACCCTGGTCCTGGGATAGAAGTTGTGTTATATACACTTTGATGCTTCTCTTAGAAAAGGTACCTTTAAGTAATATGGGTAAGATAGCAGATCTCCAAAAAACTTTTATACCTTGGTCTTGGACTAGGAAGAATTCAAGGATCCACAAGGTGCATGTAGAAATTTGTTGGGAATCAGACAGCCACGAACATAATTGGTAAATGGGATGGAAGAGGAGAGAGCTAAGGACTCGACATAATTTGGCTTAGAAAAACAAAGACCAAGTGGTGACTCACTAACAATCTTCAAGCACGAGAGGGGAATTTAGGGGAAGACGGTGAACAGCTGTTTCTGCTTCTACTGGGGCTTGGCTAATATAACCGGAGTTTCCAGAACAGCAGGAAGGGCTGAAGTAGAAAAAGAACTCCAGTACCTGACAGCTGTGAAAGATAGTCATTGATTGCCATGGGGGTTCCATCTTTCAGGTCTTTAAAATCAGATAAATGATAGCTTCTTAAAACGTTCAAAGACCCCCCTCCCCCTGTCAGTGTTTCTCAAAGTGCAGGACGCAGGCCACAGCTGGTAGAGAAGACATTTGGGTGCTGCACAGACAATGAATTAAGTGACTTTGGCTCACAAAAGGAAAGAGGTATTCCCTTTTCAATTGCCTTTCATTACTAGAGTGTGTCAAGGAGAAAGTCTACATGAAGTGCTGTCTTTCCTAACTCTCTAACACTTGCTGGTCTCCCTTTTAACAGACAGGGAGGAGGTCTTAGCTGCATCATGTTACACAGGCAACACCATGTGTGAGGACTGACTGTCATTGTTTTGTTTCACGGTATTTAACAGTTTTCTCTCTGCAAAGTAATGCTGGTTTTCCATTTAAGGTAGCAGTAGAAAGTTTCCTCTTTCCAAATCTGTGCACCTTTGCAATGAGACTTTGCAAACTTGCCTACCAAGAAGAGACTCTGAGAGCAATCAATAAATTAGAAAATCAATAAATTTAGGAAGGCAAAGTCCATGAAATTATAGAGAGATATCAAGCCAAGGATACTGTATTCGTTTGTTTTCATGCTGCTGATAAAGATATACCTGAGACTGGGCAATTTACAAAAGAAAGAGGTTTAATTGGACTTACAGTTCCACATGGCTGAGAAAGCTTCACACTTATAGCAGAAAGCGAGAAGGAGCAAGTCATGTCTTACATGGATGGCAACAGGCAAAGAGCTTGTGCAAGAAAACTCCCCCTTATAATAACCATCAGCTCTTATGAGACTGTCACAGGAGTGGCACTGGAAAGATCTGCCCCCATGACTCAGTTACCTCCCACCAGGTCCTTCCTACAACACAGCTTCCTACAGCTGAGAATTCAAGATGAGATTTGGGTGGGGACAAGCCAAACCATATCAGATACTGATGGATGATGGCCATGGCAAAAATTGGCATATGGTAGGTGGAAGAATGATGTTTTAGAAACACTAATCAAATCGAAGCCTCCCTTTTATGAACAAGAAAACTGAAGTTCAGAAAGTCAAAGGACATTCTCAGTTCCATGCAGAATTTGCAGGTGAAGCTGAGACTAGAGACAAGCTTGGTCAGGAGAGAGGAAGAGGAGAGGTGGAGGCTTCCATCACCAGCACCTGCAGCATCCTTCTCTATAGCACAGCGCCTCATCCACTCCACCTGTGGCACATCAAACCCTGAATGAAATGGACCAGTTTTCACTCCAGTGCTGTGGCCATCTCTCTGTGTGACTTCACCTGTGTGAGCATCTCTGTCACTGTCAACAAAGTGAGACCCTAATTCAGGTATCACTTGGGCACAAAGTGAAGTACCACACACTAACATCCCTCAGTAAACTCTAAAATGTCTCAAAATGGAAAGTGCAAGAAATAGAAAAGCATATTCTACTGCTACTTCTCAAAATCTGATATTAATATGTCCTGATAATGGTAATATGTTAGTGGCTGAATATCAATTTTCTCATTGACTTTATCCTGCTTTGAACAAAAAGAAAAAAATAAACATAGCTTGCAAACATTTTATTTCTTCCTGAATTGACTCTCATGCATAAACTATTATTCAGCAGTGGCCTAAATTATACAATATTTTCACAGAACTGTAGGTTTATTTCTTTCAAGCATATCTCGAGGCTTTCTTCATTCAGAAGGCAAGAACGTTTCATAATTAGCACACAAACATGCGTTTCAACAGAAATAACCTTTAATTATGTTGTCTGGAGTGAAATAGGTGTTTCTAAGGACTTAAGAGCAGATTTTACTGTTTAAAACATATGTATTCTCCTTGAAATTGGGTTCAAACTATTTTATTGTTTATTAATCCATCTTTTAGATATTGCTAATAGATGAACTTTACCCCAGGCCTTCTCCAAATAATCACAGATTCCTAATGAACATGACCAAATTAGCAAGTTTTTACTATAAATATATGTGATGAGATTTGGTTGATTTGAATACAGTTATTTTTAAAAATTAAGATTAACAAACTCTCAATTTCAGTTTAATAAAGAAAAAAATGCATTTAATATCAGCTTGCCAGAGATATTGCAGAAATGAGTGATTTCTAACCTCTGGTAATGCAAATCTGTAACATCCATCCTATTGCACAAATAGATCATTCAGAAAGGTAAAGGTTGCTTCCAGAAATAATAGTTGTATAAAGGTGTTCCAACCCTCAGTAAATTAAAGATGCTGCCTCACTCCTACTCTCCATGCTGAACAGAACACTGGAGGAACCTATTAATAGCATCGTTAGTTTCAATGAGGCAGTTTACATGGAATTTGGATCTTAATGTACAGAAATGGATATTCATCTACTCTCCCAGCAATGCAACAATCTTAACGGAATAATATTTTCAAAATGAAAACTCTGCCCTAATGAAAGTCCCCTTTTTCATGAAAATAAGGAAGAGATATAACAATGTCAAGGCTCTTCATTTACTTGAATGATCTCATAGCCTCACCAAAAATGTATACTTAAGCCCAAGGATTATTTTTTAGAAATAATAATGCTAAACTAACTGCAGAATATATTTAGCTGTAGATAATACAAACCAATAGACACTCAAACATTTTTTCTAAAAATGAAACATAAATATTTATTTTAAAGGGTCAACAGTGTAAGTTTTTGTAGCTGAAGCAAGTTTAATGCCACCATGTAAAATAGCTGAAGTAAAGAGATTCTGTATATTTAAACCTGTAATACGTTAACATCATTAGCTGAATTTTAGAATAGCAGACTTTGTTTTCATGTCCCAGAAACCAATTTGGTAGTAGACTAAGCTGCCCTTGGGAAGTGTGTGTGTGTGTGTGTGTATGTGTGTGTATGTAGTGAGTGAATAGCTCTCTTCAAGTATCTGAAGAGCATCTTAAGAAAGAATGATGGGATTTATTCCTTGTAGAACAGAATTAGAATGTGACTCACGCTCCCTGGAACTGTGTAATATGAAGCCTGTACAACTAAATGTGGGGACCCTGGTCCAAGAAATGAAAGGGGTGAAAGCTTGATGGTTCCAAATATGGAAATTGACCTCTCCTCCCAGAATCTGTGCACCTTTGCAATGAGACATTGCAAACTTTCCCACCAACAGGAGGGATCTCTTTCCTTAACCTTTGAACCTGGAATGACCCTGTGACACACTCTCAGAGTCTCAGAGTGATATTGTGCCAGGTCCAAGCCTAAGCCTCAAAAGCCTTTGCACACCTTTCCTCTTGCTCCTAGAACCCTGATGCTGTGACATGAATGAGTTCAAACCACCCTGGTAGAGAGTAAGGGACCACAGCAAGGACAGACCAGCCATTCCAACTGAGGCCATCCCAGACCAGCCAGACCCCAGCCGATCTTCCAGCTGCCCACAGATATGTGACGGAGCCCAGCCACAATCAGCCTATCCTGGCTTGGTTCAGCAGAACCCACCCAGCCCATTGACTCAAGAGCAATAACTAATGGTTGTTACCTTAAGCTAGTAAGAGTTGGGGTGGTTGTTTATGCAGCAAAATCTGTTACCTTCCATGATGAATTCAAAGCTAGAATAAGTGTTGCCGTTTGACTTTTACAACAGGTAGATGGATGGATTTGGGGCATTGAACCTTAGAAACAGGGCTAACTCTGAAAGAACAGAGTGCATCCCTGAGGAAGTAGAGATGCTTTCCTTCAAATGGCCATCTGGCTTGTGCTGGTAGCTGGGCCAGTGAGTAGCAGCAAGCATGAAAGAGACTTTTCTCCATGTGGTCCAGCTATGTCAGCAGGACAGAGAAAGGCCTGTGCTTGCTGAACAACAGTGAGAAGTCACTGCAGAGAGGAGGTACAGGAAGTGGGCTCTCCTTGCTTTGGGGTTGGAGTTGGATGGACATCCTTTGTAGGCTGCTCAGGCTCTCAATGATCTCAGGAAGGGTCACAAGGGCCCCAATTCCCCAAGAGAGCCCACTGTTCTTCTTGTCAATCAAATAGATGAAATTAAAGAAAGTTCCAAAGTAATTTGGATTCATAGAAATGCTCACATCTCAAATAAAGACCTGTCCATATATGCTACATCAAAATTAAACATCCTTTTGTGTCTCATTTAATACACAGACTGTATCTTGAATCTATCTTGAGTAATATTCATATTATTATTCTGCCTTTCTTTTGTTTTGATTTGCCTGATATAAATTCATTAATCTTGTTTAAAAAGTCTGTAATGTAATATGCATTTTAAAAAACATGATAATCAGGCACCACTGCCAGAGTTTAGGTCCAAGGTGGGGCCTGAATGTCAGCACTTAATGTACCACGTAATGTTAATGTACAGCCAGGGCTGAGAACTGCTGATCTAGAACTTTCCCGTTTATCCTACCCAATGGACAAAATCTTTAGCACAGATTTACTTCTCCACTGCACTACCATATCCCCCAAGTTTTCTTGAAAACACCTGGAATTTTATTTCTTCCAGATTTGTTCTTTTTTTTTTTTTTTTTAACATTGTGCTTCTCATGTTCTGGGAATCCTTTCCCTTTAATTTCAGCCTCACTAATAACAATTATTTAGGCCTAATTATGAGTTCAGCTGGCTCCTTTGCTCATCAATGTGTCTTGTATTCAACCTCCCCTTCCATGGAGTTTATGAGTCAATCAAGATACTTTCAGCCACCAGGAACAGACCTCACTGTCCTCCCTCCCCACCTCACCCTACAGCAGTGGTTTGTAGAGTGGGGGCATTTGGTATTTCACAACTAGAAGCCTGGCCATAGTCCCTATTGGTTAATCTAGCAGCTCTACCATGTCATCAAGGCACCAGGTGTTCATCTTTCTGTTCTGCCAGGTTCAGCATACCAATGAGCCCTCTTATGGTTTTAAAATGGTGATAGTGTTTCCCAGTGTTATTTGCAGACAAATAGTATCTGAGACAGAAAAAGATATTTCCTCCCATAGGGCTTAAGGAAAACTTTTTCCAGAAGCACCCAGTGTTTTCTAGAACCTAGAGATAGATTCTCCTCTCCCATCACTGGCAAGGAGAATAAGATCACCACGCCTGGCTTAGTCTAACCACGATTCATTCCTCATGGCTGAAGAGGGGCCAGCCTCTGCTGTACACGTGTCTATCTGGTACTTAGACAAAATTCTGAATTCTATTAGCAAGAAAGAAGGAGCTGTTAAAGTAATGATGTTCTTATAATACATGTAAAAAATTGTAAATTTATTTTGTTGTGTTTTCTCAAAAGAGATACATAGATGGTAAACTTTTTTTTTTTTTTTTCTGAGATGGAGTTCCGCTCTGTTGCCCAGGCTGGAGTGCAGTGGCACAATCTCGGCTCACTGCAACTTCTGCCTCCCGGATTCAAGCAATTCTACTGCCTCAGCCCCCCGAATAGCTGGGATTACAGGTGCCTGCCACCACACCTGGCTAATTTTTTAATATTTTTAGTAGAGACAGGGTTTCACCATGTTGGCCAGGCTGGTCTGGAACTCTTGACCTCATGATCCACCCACCTTAGCCGCTCAAAGTGCTGGGATTACAGGGTGAGCCACTGTGCCTGGCCTCATAGATGGTAAACTTATAGGGTTTATTTATTCAGAAGAAAGTCTTAAACCTCAAACTTGAATAATACTTTGGATAGAATGTTAGTCTAGGTTACAAATACTTGCTCATGATATACTTTTAATCATTTATCAAATTTAGCCAGAATTTTAAAATTAGTTTTAAATGATTTTAAAAGTCTACACGAAGGCAAAAATAAGTATGGAATAAAAACATTATAAGCAACATAAAAGACAAATAATAAAGCAAGGAAGAAAGTTGCAACTTAGGGACTAAAGGCTAATTTTCTGAATATATAGTTTTAAAAAAAAAATAGGAGGGGAAAAACAGTGCATATCGTGGTTTCTAACCACCATTTCCCACTACCAGGAACCCAAAGATGCCTGGAGAAATAGCTCACTGCTAGTCTGGGACAGAAATGTAAAGAATTGGCCTTAAGAATAACTTGAAGAGGTTCCTACTAGCCAAATATGAAATAATGTGAACGTGAAGAACAGTATTTAATGCATTGGCTTAAAACATCAATATATTAAAATCTGTCAGTTCACAATGATACTTCAAAACAAAAAGAAATGAGTGAACACAAACACTTTGGTTAATCCTTGGAAGTAGCTAAGGCACAGATCATTTAGTCTAAAAATTAATTTTTAAAAAAAAGCATTTATTTTGTCTTTTTGGCACAAACTGTACCTCAGGGTAACCAAAAGGCTGATGAGGGGAAGTTTCTATTTACAGAAATATTTTAGCTAGTAAGTGAAGAAAGAATGATCAAGCGGGAGCATCATCATTTTACAACCCCGAGGAAGTAATGCATCTTGACATTGACTGTCAATGGCTGCCTCACATCATGGAATGAGAACCAGACCTAATGCCTCATGATAGAAGGACTTAATGACAGATCACAAGAAGGGTGAAGACAGTAAAAATGAAATATTGAGAAAGAGAGATCACATTCAGATAACTTTTATTACAGTATATTGTTATAATCTATTATTACTGTTATTAATCTATTATTGTGCTTAATTTATAAATTAAACTTTATCATAGCCTGTTTAGGAAAAAACATAGTGTATTCAGTACTTAGTATAGTGAATTCCATACAGTCCACAATTTCAGGCATCCACTGGGGGTCTTGGAATGTATCCCTATGGATACGGGGGACTACTGTATGTGGAAAAGACTTTAAATGAAATGCTCAATAATGATTAGCTTTCAGAGAATCCATTTTATTTTTTATATTTGAAATGCTCTCAAACCTCCGAACATACTAATTCAAATTTTCAAAACTTTATATCTTTTCCATCTCATTAACTCTGCTTCCTTGGATTTTTTTCCTCAATTTTTTTCAGACTGATTCGCTATTTCATGTTGTTTTCTTACAAAGTTTAGTGATTCCTGGCTGCCTGTTTATACTTACAAAGAAGACATAGAATTATTAATATTCATAGTAAGCATGGCACCATTATAACTTTCGTGGGCCCCTTTCTCCATACAAAAATATTAAAAATTATATTTGATAGCTGCATTGGTATAAAGATGAATGTATTTCATACTGAAGTATATTCATTTTTTAAAATTCTGATTTCAAAAGAAATTAGAACATTTTATTGGGCCCCTAACAGTGTCATGGGCCCCAGGCACAGGCACTATGCCCATTATGCCTAGTGGAGAGGCCTGGCAGTGCAAGGAGGTTGTTCTCAGTGCATGGGATTGTGGATTATAATTACAGGGAGCCATACAAAAGAGGCACAGGCCTCTTTTCAGGGTTTACAAAGAGTTTGTGTGCCTTTGGGGTGCAGGGACTCTGGCCACCTGGCAGCAGCTAGACCTTCCCTCGGGCATGATCCTATACTTGTTTTCACCTCTAAGGCACAAGTTCAGAAAACTCAGAGGCAAATCAACCATTCTACCAGGAATGTGTTCTCTTGAATTCATGCTAAGGGCAAACCCTAAGCCCATCCACACTGAAGGTGCTGGGCAGGCTCAGCGATTTGGCAGCCTTTTAACTAGAAACACTGCCAACTCTGGCGAGGCCTCTTCCCATTTGCCAGCCATTGCCACATATTGTAATTGTTTTCCCAGAGTCCTTTTGGGAAACTTCACTTTTTCAGGGGCCTCCTTCTTTGCATTGTGTTGTGGATTCCCCCACAACTGCTGTTATCATTGATTTGATCCCCTTTTCTGTTTATGCCCTAGACATTCCTCAGTGTTGCTGATCAACTGAAGTCTTTGTTCCTGGCTTGCCAGGACTGCCTTGGAATCTTTCTTATTTTTATATTACTTCTGTTATTTCAGTACAATTTGGAGATGGACAAAAATTGTCATATGTGCTTTAATAACCATTTTAGACTGATGTGCAAAATATTAAATTTGTTTGTTGTAGATAATGTTGTAAGTATAAATAAAGAAATGTAATAGTAACTTATGTCAGCCACCTGGGTATCTCCCAGTCCTCTGGCTTGCACTAGCAAAACATATTTTTGTTGTTCAAAATATGAACGGGAAATTTATCTTTCAGCTCATCGTCTCTTTAACTTAGCTTTCCTGTTTCTTCAGAATATTTAACCTATTTTGCATCTCACTTCCTAGTGATGCTGATTTCTCTCCACCCCATTACATCCAATGATTATTATAGCTTTGTATTACATCTCAAAATCAGGAAGTATGATTCATCTAACTTTATTCTTCTTTTTCAAAATTGTTTTGGCTATTACAGGTCATTTGTCTTTTTATATAAATTTTTAAATCAGTATGTATATATATTTAAAAGGCTGTTTGGATTTTAATTGGAATTGTATTAAATCTATAGATCACTTTGGGGAGAATTGACATCTTTGCTAAGTTAAGTCTTCCAACTCATGAATATGTCTGTCCATTTATTTAGGTTTTCTTTTATTGCTTTCAGCAGTATTTTGTTGTCAGCACACACATTTTATAAATGTTATATTAAATATTTTCCTAAGTATTTAGTTTTCTTTGAAGCAATTATAAATGGCATTGCCTTTTAAATTCTGGTTTCCATGTGTTCATTGTTAGTTTACAGAAATGAGATTGATTTTTAAATCTCATATTTATGACCTTACTGAACTCATTAATTCTAAAAGTATTTTTGTATATTCCTTGATATTTTCTATGTAGACAGTCATGTCACCTACAAATAAGAATAGTCAGCCAGGCACGGTGGCTCACACCTGTAATTCCAGCACTTTGGGAGGCCAAGGCAGGTGGATCATGAGGTCAGGAGATCGAGACCATCCTGGCCAACATGGTGAAACCCCATCTCTACTAAAAATACAAAAATTAGCTGGGTGTGGTAGTGTGTGCCTGTAATCCCAGCTACTCAGGAGGCTGAGGCAGGAGAATCGCTTGAACCTGGGAGGCAGAGGTTGCGGTGAGCTGAGATCACTCCACTGCACTTCAGCCTGGCAACAGAGTGAGGCTCTGTCTCAAAAAAAAAAAAAAAAAAAAAAAAAGAATAGTCTTATTTCTTTTTTCCTAGCCTATATGAATTTTATGTCTTTTTGCTTGCTTTATTGCTCTGGCTAAGATTTTGAATCTGATGTTGAATAAAAGGGTTTAGTGTGAACAATTCTGCCTGTTCCCCATTTTAGAGAGAAAGTATTCAGTCTTTCACCACTAGTAATAATGTTACCTGTAGGTTTCCTGTAGATGTTTATGATTAGGTTGAAGAAGTTCTATCTGTATTAGTCTGTTCTCACACTGCTAATAAAGACATACCTGAGACTGGGTAACTTATAAAGGAAAGAGATTTAATGGACTCACAGTTAGGCATGGCTGGGGAGGCTTCACAATCATGGCAAAAGGCAAAGGAGGAGCAAAGTCACGTCTTACATGGCAGCAAGCAAGAGAGAGCAAGTGCAGGGGAACTCCCCTTTATAAAAACCATTAGATCTTGTGAGACTTATTCACTATCATGAGAATAACATGGGACAAACCTGCCCCCCATGATTCAGTTACTTCCCACCAGGCCCCTCCCTCAACATGTGGGAATTATGGGAGCTACAATTCAAGATGAGATTTGGGTGGTAACACAGCAAAACCATATCAGTCTTCAGTGAGAGATTTTATCTTGGATGGATGTAAACTTTGTCACATTATTTTTCTGCACCAACAGATATAGTCCTGTGTTTTTTCTTCTATAGACTGTTAATATGGTGGGCTACTGGATGACTCAAAGTTCTTCGGAGAAACAGAATGAATAAAATGTATATGTATATATACATTTTATACATATACATACATATGTGTGTGATATTTATTATAAGGAATTGGTTTGTGTGATTATGCAGGCTGGCAAATCCAAAATCTGCAGAGCTGATGTCCCAGTTTGAATCCAAAGGCTGGCAGGCTACTGTACAACAAGGAAGATCCTATGCCCCAGTGTGAAAGCCATCAGGCAGGAAGAATCTATGTTCTAGCCTGAAGGCCATTGGCAGGAGAATTCTCTCTCTCTCTTGCTGAAGGGTCATTTTGTTCCATTTGAGCTTTCAACCGATTGGATGAGATCCACCCAAGTTAGAGAGGGCAATGTGCTTTACTCATCCTACTGATTTACATGTTAATCTCATCCAAAAACACCCTCATAGAAACAGATGGGATAAATATCTGGGCACTCCATGGCTCAGTCAAGTTGTCATATAAAATTAACTATCACAACTACAGTGGTCGATTTTCAAATATCAAAGCAGCTTTACATTCTCAGGATAAACCCACTTGGTAATGGATTCCATTGTATAATATTTTTGTTGAGGTTTTTGTGTTATGTTCATGAGGGATATTGGTCTGTAGTTTTCTTTTTGTACTGTGTTTCTCTGGTGTTGATGTTAGGGTAATGCTGGCCTTGTAAAATGAATTGGGGTGTACTCTCTCCACTTTTATTTTCCAAGGAGATTGTATAGCATTGTTATTTCTTCTTTAAATGTTTGTAGAATTAGACAGTGAAACCATCAAAGCAAGTGGATTTAATTTCAGAAGATGTTTAACAATAAATTCAATTTATTTGGTCAACTTTGGGAAATTTTCAGTCATTATTCCTTTACCTATTTTATTAGCACCCTTTATCTTCTCCTTCTTTAACTTGAGAGACACAAATGTTAGGCTTCTTGCTATTGTCCTCCTCTACTGTTCAGGCTGGATAATTTCTATTGTTCAATCTTTAAGTTCATTTACTTTCTCCTCTGTCATATCCATTCTGTTATTTAGTCCATCTAGTTAATTTTTAAATTTTTATTATATACTTCACAGTTCCAAAATTTCCATTTGCTTATCTTACAGTTTTTACTGTGACTTTCTATTCTTCCATCCACTTTAGCAGTGTTTGCAAACTTTCTTGAAGCATTTTTACAATTGCTGCATTCAAGTCTTTGTCTGATAATACAAACATTTGTGTTGCCACGGCTATAGGGGTCTTTTGATTGTTCTTTTCTACGTGAGTTAAGATTTCCCTGGTCCTCTGAATGCTAAGGAAGTTTGGATTGGATAGGTACCCAGGAATGAAATGTATATTAAAAACACAATTTTGAAGGAAAGAAATAACTTTTCTGCTTCAAAATTAATACCTATTTATTATAGAAGAAATGTTTTTAAAACCAATAAACAAAAAAGAAAATAAAATTACCTATAACTATATACAGATGATTTTTTTCCTCCACTTATATATAATCCCTGTCTGTCTCAGAATGCATCTGAAGTTTAATTTCCACATAATCAATTTGATTTACTAAGGTCTACTCTTTACTTCCTCAAATACAGATTTGAATTCTCTGATTGCAATATTAGCTTTCTTTTAATCATCCCTTTCCTCATCCTGATCCCTCCTTATTTCATTTTGTTGCCTTTGTATCTTATCCTTTTGCCTTTTGAATTGATAATGTCATATTATTTCTCAGCCTATTACCTCTCTTCTGCTGAATTTTGAGGTGTTATTAAGTTTGCAACAATATTCATAGGTTGTTGTCACTTTACACTTTTTTCCCACTCAAGTGATAATGACTTTTGTAGAATATTCCTGATTTTCCCAATATAGAAAGAATAAGCGGTATGAGATAGCCTCTAAACATTTTTCCCACTCTAATGATAATGACCTTTGTAGAATTAATATTCCTGAATTTCCCAATATAGAAAGAATAGGTGATATGAAGTAGCCTCTAAACTATTCCCAGCATCCATTAGACCTTCATATATTTAGGTACACAGTTCTACTGGACTTGTGGAGTGAGGATTATGCCAGCTAGGGTGCTTTGGGTACAAGTAACATAATACCAAAGACAAGGTCAGGTTTCAGGCTTAGTAGGACCAGATCTCTAGACACCTCTGTTTCCACTTTGTTTTCAGTTGGATTTTGTTTGCAGCTGTGGAAGTTCTATGCACTTCACTATCCAGAAAAATCTCTGAGATTTTATTCTATTCTCAAAATCATCAAGCCAGAGTCTCAGGTTGCATGCATATTGGATCAACTTAAGTTATGTGCTCATGCTCTAAGCTACTAGGGGCTGTCATAAGAATCTCCCAGATTTCATTTTTCACATGGTAGTAAGCAGTCTGCATCCCACCAAATCTACACACATCGTGTGAGCTATTCCTAAAGAGGAAGAGGTTGGATATTGAATATCATTCCCCCAACGTACACACACACAATGCCTACTACAAGGAAGATGTCCACACCTAGACCACTAGCACTATGAGTCAATGGAATACATGTTCTCCCAGCCACAGCTCCTACATTCGGCACTTATTTATGGAGACGAATCTCTAAGAATGTGGTAGTGAATTATAATTTATCAGCCAGGCAGAGCCCTGTTGGTTTTATTTAATGATTCATGGGTATGTCTCTAATTTTTTTAACCAACATAATCAATCTTATAGCTGGCAGAAATTTCATCCCAAATTCTAACAGTAAGATATCTGTTAGGATCAATTTCAATTTTGTTCTGCATTTTTTATAAGATAGGCCAGTTGCTAGCCATTTCCACCACAGATACTTACATTTCTCAAAATGTTATTTTATATTCAGCTATCTTAAGTAGCAAGTTAATTTTTTTTGTTCCACAAGTAATTTGAGAAACATTCAATGAAACAATTTAAAAATATCTCCCGTGAATGTGAAATTCCATAGTAGATAAAAGCATAGTTTAAGAAATAAATCAAGACTATGTAATACAAAAGCACAAATACTGCAAACCAAAAAGAATAACCAGATCAATTATCCTTATTGCTTTTGGTGGAAAATTGTATTTTCTCTAATTGAGCCTCAAATTTGACTCTGAGCTTCCCAGCAGCCAAAGGAAAAATGGAGACATAGTTAGATCATTCTCAAATATCAAACTGTAATAGTTCTTTAAAAATTTTAATTTTTTCATGACATTAAATATTTAATGAGTATATAGGGAGTTCTGAGCATCATAGTAGAATATCTTCCTTGTCAACATTCCTTTAAGTAATACATTTGCAAGATCCTTTTAACTGTTTTTATGGTATATTTCAATATACACCAAAATAACTGAAAAGTTATAATTAATAATAGTTTAATTAAAGACATTCTGTAAGAGGCTGAGTAATATGTTGCAAGTATATGGCCTTTCCATGACTCAATTTGATCCTAGGACAAAGTTTTAAATATCTTGATAAATTCTTAGACTATGAATTCTTCAGATAATCTGTTTATTTCTTCTCTCAGGTTTTTGACAGTGTTTCATGGTCTTTCATTCAATTCTTTCAACAACCTGAGGTAATACTCTTATTTTCACTAAGTTACATGTAAGGAAGTAGAAGCTCAGAGGAATTAAATGTTTCATTGATGGTCAAACAGCAAGTAAATGTCTTGGAAGAGACTTAAACACAGATGCTCTGATTCCAGATTTTAAAACTGCATTTATTAAGCACCTATTGTGATTAGGCAGTGCTCTAGCGGATGGGGGTAGTTGACTAAAATATAATTCCTGCTCTCAAAGAACGAGTAGAAAAAAACAGATACACAAAAATATCATTTTATACAATTCAGCCAATGCTCTTTGCTTTCATTATACCAAGGATGCAAAACCAGTACTCATGGAGTAGAAAATTTGGCCATATAAGATTGTTGGATAGGAACAAACATTTCCGAACAACTCTCTCAGATCATGGTCTAAATTCTGTGATACACTATTGCTAAAAACTCCATAAATATTGAAAGAAACACAGATGAAAAGGACTGGAGGAGTGATTGCTTCATGCAGTTACTGAGCCTCTTTTGGAAAAATCAGAAGGAAGAGGGAAAAACATTCCATTTATTCCCAGGATGATCATAACTAATTTGTACGGTTATTCTTGGCCATACTGAGAAAATAGCATTTGGTGACAAAATGTGGTTCTGAGGATGAAAAGCTTTCAAAGTCAGATGAGACTATCTTGGTTCAAATATTTCAAATTCTGAGAAGTAAACCATTTGGTTGGTGGTGGTGCTAGTGGTGACTTTACTTAAAATGACAAATTCATGAATGCCCTACCCTAGAAGTTGCTCAGTAGGACCTGGATTACCATCTGTGAGGAAAGTCAGAAAGGTTGACTTGGCATTAATCATGTTTCACTCATAGATAATGAAATTATCTTGGAAATCAAATCTCACATAAAACTCAACATATAAAATAGATGAAA
Source organism: Pongo pygmaeus (assembly GCF_028885625.2). Lineage (NCBI taxonomy): Eukaryota > Metazoa > Chordata > Mammalia > Primates > Hominidae > Pongo > Pongo pygmaeus. The sequence continues at coordinate 16,246,056 of NC_072376.2, forward strand.
GGGGAGTTACTCTAGTTGACTGAATCCAGGGTAAGGGAAGGAGGTCCACCCACACCGTGCCTTGTCACTTTCTCACTGACCACACCTCCAGGTGATCACTGGAAGCACTATTTGAAAAAAAAAATGGTGGGACTGGTCCTGCCAGTTCAAAGGGTCACAGATCCTAGGATGTTACAAAATGATAGACAATGGTGACTTTCCCTCAAATGGCTGCTGCAGATGTTAGCAGCCTTTAGGGAAGTAATAATAATTTACATTTCTGGTTCTTTTCTAGCTGGCCACTTCAGTCGTTCAAACTCAGACAAAGTAGACAGACTCTGGGAGCGATGATTAAAAAGAAAATAAAAAACAGCTCACAGTAATGACCCCTCCCAAGAAAATACCTAGCAATCTTTCAGCTACAGTAACAGTAATCCCAAACCCACTACAGCATCTAATTGAAATATTGATTCTTCAGTTAGATCTCTAACTTAAAATTCCAGAGCAGAGAGCTCCCCACCACATACACCCCTTCGCAGAATCACCGCACAGAGCACATAGTGTTTCCTTCACATTAAGCTTCCCCAGGCTTTCATTTCAATTAGTCATTAAAAAAAATCAAGAAGTAAAGTATTGTCAGAAAGATTCCAGTCAGTATTTTATTGCCTGAAACAGTTCTCAAGATTAACCATTTCATAGCAGAACGGGAGTTCTGCAGAAAGAGCAATGCCTTTGTTTACAGGTAGGATACTAAGGATAAAATAAACAAAGTCTAGTTTCTTGTAAGTGACTTATCCAACATGTTTGCATTACACAATCTCATTTGTGACATTAAAATTTATTTAAACAAGCACCCAATTTGTGCCAAGAAATTACCACAAATCCAACTTTTGCTATCCTTATATTTTCATTTAGATTCTATGAGCAACAAAACCCCTTGATGTTATTATCTCCTATGAATACTAATTATGTCACTACAACTGTGTGTCTGCTAATCTTCCAGAAATAATTTGAGAATTACTGGGATGCGATAGGAGCAGAATGGAATTAGAAACCTATTTTGTGAATTTGTCAAAACTACCAGCTTTCTAAGAGTGGTAAAAGCACACATCCAGAAATTCTTTCATAAAAGGACAAATTACCACAATGAAGATAAATGATGATTCTTAATGGCTCACTTTGAATACAGACGAGTTGCTAGGTCAGGGCCAGCATTCTGTGAGTTCTTTTATCCTTACAATAAGTTTATTTCACAGTACCTAGTATTTTCATCTCAGAGCACCAGCTTCAACTCCAGATAAGACCTGGTTTTAATCATGCCTAATGGTTCTGGTTCCTAGGAGAATAAGCATGAAGGTGGAAATCTCCTCTCCAGCAGGGAGGGGAATAAACTTGTTCTGGGGACCAGGACCTAATCTGCCCCTCTAAAAGCAGGAAAATGTTTATCACAGCACAGTGTCTGCCACCTTGTTGGTTGCAAATATTTGTAGTTAGAAATCCTGAATGAAGGTGTTATTGTGTTTTGCTTATCCAGAGCTGAAAACAATATACTCATGAACTGTTGTGCTTGAAGGAACCTTTGCTGTCTTCTCCTTAGGTTGCCCCATTTTGCAGTGGTAACTGAGACTGCAGGCAACTAAGAAACTGAGGCATAGTAGGTGAATGGGTCTGCCACAGGAATACATGTGGTCACATAGGGCAAACCAGAATGATAGTGTGTTTATTTCCTGAAACTCTGATCAAGGCTCTTTCTTCTACTGCAAAATCCAAAATCCTACAGCACCTCTGTATTAGTCCATTCTCAGGCTACTATGAAGAAATACACAAGACTGGGTAATTTCTAACAAAAAGAGGTTTAATTGATTCACAGTTCCTCATGGCTGGGAAGGCCTCAGGAAACTTGCAGTCATGGCAGAAAGGGAAGCAAACATGTCCTTCTTCACAAAGCAGCAGGAGAGAGCAGTGCCAATCAAAGGGAGAAAAGCCTCTTATAAAACCATCAGATCTCGTGAGGACTCACTCACTATCATGAGAACAGCATGGGGGTAACTGCCCCATGATTTAATTACCTCCCACCACTTCCCTCCCATGACAAATGGGGATTATGGGAACTACAGTTCAAGATGAGATTTGGGTGGGGACACAGCTGAATCATATCACCTTCAAAACCAAGTGTCAGGCATTTCTCTAAGTCATTTTCTTTCCCTACCCTTGGTTCACTGCAGTGGTCTGGGTACTGTCACCTTTTTCTGGACCCTGGCCGCAGGCTCTGGTTGGTTTCTCTAATCCCAGTCTTGCCCACTCTGATCTCTTCACATGACTCTCAACTTCAACTAGGCTCAAAAGACCATTTTATCTATTTCGTCACCGAAACCTTTCCTCATATTTTTGTTCTACAGCACTGCTGAAATGCTCACGGTGTAAAGGTGTATACATGCACATGTGGTCACACACACACACACACATTCTGTGTCAGTTCACCCATGACTTTATCTTTGTGGTCTCCCTTTCCTGGACCGCCCCCCCCCCCATCCATCTGACTGGTTCCATTCCGTACCTTTGCAGGCACCTCTCAAGCCTGCTCCTCTTCCTCCACACTCCACACCAGGCTTGGGTGAGGAACCTCTACTCTCTGATCTCATGTTCCCAGGTATCTGTTGGTATCTGCACTAAATTTAGATATATTACATAAAACCCTCACGTGATTTTCCAGATTCAGTTGGGCTTTGTTTCTCCCTATTACTTGAACCAATGAACATGCAGGCATTGCGTGAAAACCATCTCTGTTGACTTATAAATATTGACACGAATAGGTGACAAGTAGTTAGGAAGTGTTTACACAGCCTTCGTGCAATTTCTAGGCATCTATTACTCCATCTCTTTTTCAGTTCAGTAAATTATTTTGAATATAGCACCTATGCTCCTTCTGATTCTCACAGAATTAGAACAGAAACTTTTGACATAATTTTACTTCTGCCTTTCAAAACCTAATATTAGTTGTGAGCAATCATGTGTTTTTCTTTAAAGAGTTCTATCATTGGGCCCATAAAATGCAGTATCTGAGAAGAATGAAATTCTTAATTGTGTTTGTGATGAGATATATGAATAAATAAATAGAATGCATTAATATTTTATTAATAGTTATGGCTATCTTCTAGAATGGTGTGTGCTATGCCAAGTGCAGCTGGTTGTATTTTAAGTATCTTTTTATATGTCTGTTTCCCACACTTAGTTCCAGGCTAATTGCCTGATTCAGATTGTGTGGCCAGAACCCAGCACAGTATCTGGCACATGATAAAAACTCAATACTTTTTGAATGAAACATTTATGTAGTCCTAAATTCTCTGTGGAACCTTGGCTAGCTTTCACCACTTTCCCTAATATTCCTTAAAAAAAAGTCAGTTCATGCTTAAATTCCAGTCATACTATACCATGAAAAGAGGTTTTCCCCCTATAACTTCTACTCATTGCCTATATCTGCCCTCTAATATTAAAACAGACCAACCGTGACCTCTACTTTAGATCTTTTAAAACCGTGATTGCATCTCTGCCAAATTTGCATTTCTCCAAGCTAACATTTACTTGTTCTTCAATCATTTTCAGACACTATCATCAGGGCTTAACTCCTCTAAGTAAACCTTCCAGGTGGTGAATCTCCCACTGAAGATGTGCCATCCAAACTGCCCACAGCATTGCCCAGAACATCTGGCCAGATCACAGTTTAGTGAGGTTGTCACCTCCTTTGACATTGATGGCATACCTTTGTTAATGAGGCCCAAGTGTGTTACTATTACTAATAGCTAAAACTATAATCATGATGACTCCACACCAACTCTTTCTCTGTTCCCTGTTTAAGAAGATGCATCCCTCCTACTCTTAAAAAATTTAGGGTTAATTCCTCCCACTTGGACTCCTAATCCTGTCTCACTGTGCCTTTTTGAGGATCTTACACCATCACCTATAACCCCTCTTACTTTCAATGTAATCTCTCTCTTATCTACAGTTCTTTCCTGGTAGCTTCAAACATGCTTGATATGGTTTGACTGTGTCCCCACCCAAATCTCAGCTTGAACTGTAGCTCTCATAATCCCCACCTGTCATGGGAGGGACCCTGTGGGAGGTAACTGAATAATGGGGGTGGGTGTTTCCCATGTTGTTCTCATGATAGTGAATAAGTCTCATGAGATCTGATGGTTTTATAAAGGGCAGTTCCCCTGCACATGCTCTCTTGCCTGCTGTCATGTAAGATGTGCCTTTGCCCCTCCTTCACCTTCTGCCATAATTCTGAGGCCTCCCCAGCCATGTGGAACTGTAAGTCCATTAAACCTCTTTTTCTTTATAAATTACCCAGTCTTGGATATGTCCTTATAGCAGTGTGAGAATGAACTAATACAGTGCTCAAGTTCCTCTCATCTTAACAAGTACATATAAGCCATCAATATTGTGTTTCCACCCTCACCACTTCTCTCACAGTCTCATACCAAGGTCATGAATAACTTTACTTTTACCAAATCCAAAGCCTTCAGTTTTTACTTATTTGCTCCATTCGACACTATTCACAACTCCTCCTCTTTAAAGCATTTTCTTTTCCCAGGTCCTGTGACATTTCTCCTTCTGGGTATTCTTCCATCTCTGGCCACACATGCCCATCTTCCAGTATGGGCTGCTCTTCATTCACCCTTCAAATGTCTCCATCTCTCAGGCCTGTATCTTCAGCCTCTTCTCTTCTCACCTACGCATTCTCTCTGAAATTTGCCATCACCTTTCATGATTTCAATTACCATGGAAAATAGAATGTCTCTTTCAAATTCTACCTCCATTGCTAACTTTTCTCCTAAGCTTTAGAGTTAAAGGAGAAAGTGAAAGTGTACTCCCTACTCATCATTTGCGAGTAGGACTATCCCTACTGGTGGATATTCCACACATCCCTCAAACTCAACATTGGCAAACTGAACTCCACTTTCTCTGCTTCTCCCTCCTCCACGTGTCCTTCTTACCTCTCTGAATGCCAAGATCAACCACCTGGTGTGCTGCAGGATGCTTACAGGTGAGATGAGTTGTAGACACATGAACTGATTTGTTGAGTGGGTGGAACTCATGGGCGTTAGGCAAGAGTTTTCTTTTTCCTACATCACTGCCATCAACCGCTCCTGGTTAGGCCTCCCATGCCTGCCCTTGGACCACATTTCATGGCATACTGCATGTATTCCGAATGACTTTTTAGTTAGAAGAGCAATCTCCTGAGTTCTCTGTGGTTCACTTTCACATACTTAAAAGTGTAGTCTTTTTAAAATCAAAACTTTACCATTATCTGTAGCAAACTAACACAGGAACAGAAAACCAAATACCGCATGTTCTCACATATAAGTGGGAGCTGAATGAAGAGAACGCATGGATAAAGAGGGGAACAACACACACGAGACCCTTCAAAGGGTTGGGGGTGGGAGGAGGGAGAGGATCTGTAAAAACAACCTATGAGTAGTAGGCTTAATATCTGGGTGATAAAATAATTGGTACAACAAACCTCCATAACACAAGTTTACCTATGTAATAAACCTGTACTTGTACCCCTGAACTTAATATAAAAGTTAACAATTAAAATTTAAAAAATAAAATGAAAACTCCAACTTCTCACTCAGTGTAAATCTTCTCCCTGCCCTGAATCATGCCTCACATCAGGCCTGACCTGTGGACCACAGACCTATCCCCAGGGAGAGAGACAAGGCATGGTCTTCTCTTTCTTCATTTTGTCGGTCTCTTGCTCTGTGGCTTCTGTGTTTCACTCTCTTCATCTGGAAGAAGTGCCTTTAAGTCACAGAGTGACTCCAAGCCAGTAACTACCATGATTTGGCCTCCCTTTTTTAAAAAAAAATGAAGCAGTTGCAGGAAATTAAATCTAAGCGCCCTTCCAAATCTAATACTGCAAGATTCTAAGATTCTCTTTCTCTGATGAATAACAATTCATTTGTCCACATTGCCTTGATTATTTTTGAATTCCTAGATTTCCTGCTCATCTAAAAGCTGAGTTTAAAAAACTGGGGCTCTATTAGGCATGTTTTTAAGTAAAAGCAATATATGAAGAGGCTGTGTTTCCAAAGAGTAACATCAGCAAAGTGTCTTATTAACATTCTCATCTCTTCCAACGTGGCTGAGGCTAATGCAACATTTTTCATTTCACGTCACAAGTGGGTCATATATATATTTTAAATCATGATCACACTTCAGGCAAGTAGGTCTACAGCCTTACAATGCCCCAGTAAGTGCTTCATTTACCCCTAAAGTGATAATCCACAGTTGCATCAAAACACTTTTTTTCAAATTTCTTGACTGTCATGTAATAGTCTAGTTGTTTTGAAACCATCCTCTAGTCTATAATATATGTATGCTTTTGGCTTACAAACATGAGAGTGATGTTGTTGATCAAACTTTTGTCAGCAGTTGTATGGTTTCAGATGAAATTCTTGCTATCTTGGTGTTTTCTCTAATACCTTAAATCACAATTTTCTATGTTGGAACATATTTCACTCAAGGTGATAGCAATCACAAATTATAAAATTGTGTATTAATCTGTGTGAGAAATATTTTTAATGTAATTTTCATGGGAATAATGTATGTACATAGTTTAAAAGGACAAATAACTGGTTCCCTATTCTATCCCTCTCTATAAATTTAAGACTTCCCAGTGGCAACATTTTTTTAAGTCTTCTAAGTATTTCTTCTGGTATTTAATGAAATATTTCTAAATAATATCTTATACCACTCATTCTTGATTGTTTGACTTCATACGTTACTTTTTGGCTTCTGACTTAGGATATACGTTGGATACTGTGACAGAGAATAAAATGACAGTGCCTTAAAATAAAGAATGGTTTTTCTTTGTAACTGATGGCAGACCATCAAGTCAGAAGGACCCTTAATCACCTGATCTAAGGCAGGCTATCACCATGACCACAATTCATCCAATGGTATGGGGAGATGAGAGTGGGAGCTTGTTGCTTCCCTTTAAGAATATAACCCAGGTACTTGGGAGGCTGAGGCAGGAGAATGGCGTGAACCCAGGAGGCGGAGCTTGCAGTGAGCCGAGATCGCGCCACTGCACTCCAGCCTGGGCAACAGAGTGAGACTCTGTCTCAAAAAAAATAAAATAAATAAAAAAGAATATAACCCAGGAAATGTATAGATTAATTCCACTTATATCTTATTGTTTAGAACTTAGTGTAATGGCCCCATCTCACTGCAGGTGAGGTTGGGAACTCTGGTCCTTACACTGAGAAGCCATACTATTAGCTAAAATTCTCTTACTATGAAAAAAAAAACCATATATTACTGAGAAACTATTTTTCTTCACAATTTTCTATTTTGAAAGAAGAGTGTTTTACCCTTGTAAATAATCCCCACTAGCGTGCACGCACACACACACACACATACATCAACTCACTTTGCATCCCCGTCCTCCTAACTATTGTATCTCAATTTTGGTTAAATCAGTATTTGATGTTTACATTATAAAATATTATTTACAAGTGGATCACATAATGTATTTCCTCCTTGCACATCAGGAGATGTATAGTATCTCCATCATATCTCTACTTGTATTGGTTAGTTATTTCTTCAGTAAAGCTCAATTGCCTTAAAAGGTTACCATTAATTTCATGGATCTGCAGGCTTGACGCTGCACCATCTGTATCTCATTTTTCTCCCAGGACCAGCCAGCTAGTGGGCTTTACATGGTGATTATAGAAGCAAGAGAAAGAACTAAGAAACACACAAATCCCTTGAGACCTAGAATGAGAGCTGGCAACTCCTACTTCAACCCGCATGCCATGTGCCCAAGGAAGTCACATGGGCAAGCCCAAAGCCAACCTCTCCCACCATAAGAGTGTGCCAAAGATGTGTCTGCAAAAAGGGGAAGAGAATTTGAGACATGTAATTTAATCCATCACACCGAGGAGGTTCGATTCTCCTGCTCAATCCAATGGCTGCTCTTCGGGTCTGCTATGTACTGCTCATGATGAATTTTCCAATACTTACCAAGGAAATGTCTTTACATTCAACCTGTTTCCAGAATCCCATGTCTTCCTTTTCCAAATATTACTCCCTTTTTTATGGGTGCCTATATATCCTTGGCTGTCTTTCATATTTAAAACCGAAGTGAGAAATGCTATTGTCAGCTCTGCGGGTATTGAAGGTTTCACATGAGCGCACAGGGCAAAAGACTCAGCCCTTTGATAGGGGCACTCCCAAATGTCATTATTCATAAGTACTTTTCTCTTAAGTTATCAATTTACCTCAAAGAATAATTTTTCAAACTTTAATCTGGGGGAAGGTGATGGCTGGCAACATTTTCAAAGCTGAGATGGGAAAGTGTGATGTCTTCATTAATTAACTTACTATTTTTGAGACCAATTCTCACTCTGTCATCAAGGCTGGAGTGCAATGGTGCCATCTCAGATCACTGAAACCTCCACCTCCCAGGTTCAAGTGATTATCATGCCTCAGCCTCCCAAGTAGCTGGGATTATAGGTGCGTGCCACCACACCTGGCTAATTTATGCATTTTTTAGTAGAGATGGGGTTTCACCATGGCGACTAGGCTGGTCTCGAATTCCTGGCCTCAAATGGTCCACCTGCCTCGGTCTCCCAAAGTGCTGAGATTACAAGTGTGAGCCACTGTGTCTGGCCTCATTTAGTAACTTCTAAAGGATGATTTAGGGAAAGGAAAATGATTCCAGAAGGGAGGTCTAAGATGCAAAAAAAGAATAGTAGGTAGGCATATCTAAAATGTAAAGATGAAATACAATGGTGAATAGTTTTTGGCAATGCCCCCGTTCTTCTATTCTTAAGTATACATCCTAGATGACATGAATCGATATGGTTTGGCTGTGTGCCCCCCGATATCTCATCTTGAACTGTAATCCCCATAATATCCACATGTTGAGAGAGAAACTGGGTGGGAGGCGATTAGATCATGGGGGTGGTTCCCCCATGCTGTACTCATGATAGTGAGTGAGCTCTCACAAGATCTGATGCTTTTATAAGTGTTTGATGGTTACTCCTTCACATGTTCACACTCTCTCTTGCCACCTTGTGAAGAAGGTGCCTGCTTCCACTTCTGCCATGATTATAACTTTCCTGAGTCCTCCCTAGCCATGTGGAACTGTAAGTCAATTAAGCCTCTTTCCTTCATAAATTACCCAGTCTCTGGCAGTTCTTCATAGCAGTGTGAAAACTAATACATGAATCCTCACAAAAGCATTGTTCATAATAGAAAAACTGGAGAAACTACCTATTGGCAAGAAAATAGATAACAAATTATGATCTCACTCAATGGAATATTATATAGCCATGGATAGGAATAAAATGCAGCTACACAAAGCAATGTGTTTTCTTGAAAATATAACGTTGAGTTTTTTAAAAAGCAAGTCCTAAAACAGTATAACATTATTAAACATATCCACAAAGTTAGTTAACCTTTGTTAAAAATTTTTAAATTTAAAATGTTTCTATTGTTGCTGCAATCCAACACATTTTTCTATTTTTCTATTGTTGCTGCAATTCAACACATTTTTCTAGTTTTCTATTGTTGCTGCAATTCAATGAATTTTTCAGATAAAAACAAGTAACAAACAAAAAACATCAGAAGTGGTTCCCTCTGAGGAGGAAGTAGAGGAGAAGGGGATAGAGAAAAAGTACATAACAATTTACAGGTAATGCATAAGCCATACACTTGATGGTGGGTATATGGATGTTCATCAATTGTCACGTTTTATGACTTGGTGTATTATTCAGTTTTCTTTTTTTTTTTTTTTTTAACTTTTTCAAGTTGGCTTTTTTTATTCAGCATAATTTCCTGGAAATTCATCCAAGTTGCTTTTTTTAATTTTTTTTTTATTTTTTTAATTTAATTTAATTTAATTTTTTTATTATTATTATACTTTAGGTTTTATTGCGCACATGTACTATTATTCTGTTTTCATGATGCCGAAAAAGACATATCTGAGACTGGGCAATTTACAAAAGAGATTTAATGCACTTACAGTTTCACATGGCTGAGAAGGCCTCAGAATCATGGTGGAAGGCAAGGAGGAGCAATTAACATCTTATGTGCATGGCAGCAGGCAAAGAGAGAGCTTGTGCAGGGAACCCCCCATTTTTAAAACCCTCAGATCTTGTGAGACCCATTCACCATCACAAGAATAGCACAGGAAAGACCTGTCCCCATAATTCAGTCATCTCCCACCAGGTCCCTCCCACAACACGTGGGAATTATGGGAGCTACCAGGTGAGATTTGGGTTGGGACACAGAGCCAAACCATATCATTCCACCCTTGGCCCCTCCCAAATCTCATATCTTTACATTTTAAAACCAATTATGCCTTCCCAATAGTCCCCAAAGTCTCAGCTCATTTCAGCATTAACTCAAAAGTCCAGAGTCCAAAGTCTCATCTAAGACAAGGCAAGTCCCTTCTGCCTATAAACCTGTAAAATCAAAAGCAAGTTAGTTACTTCCTAGATACAATAGGGGTACAGGAATTGGGTAAATACAGCAATTCCAAATGGGAGAAACTGACAAAAGCAAAGGAGCTACAGGCCCCCAAGGAGGGACAGGCCCTGCAAGTCCAAACTCCAGCAGGGCAGTCAAATCTTAAAGTTCCAAGATGATCTCCTTGAATCCATGTCTCACATCCAGATCACCCTGATGCAAAAGGTGGGTTCCCATGGTCCTGGGCAGCTCTATCCCTATGGCTTTGCAGGGTACAGCCTCCCTTCTGGCTGCCTTCAAGTCCTGGCATTGAGTGTCTGTGACTTTTCCAGGCACATGGTGCAAACTGTTGGTGTATCTACCATTCTGGGGTCTGAAGGATGGTGGCCCTCTTCTCACAGCTCTACTAGGCCGTGCCCCAGCAGGGACTCTGTATGGGGGCTCTGACTCCACAGTTCCCTTCTGAACTGCCCTAGCAAAGGTTCTCCATGAGGGCCCCACCCCTGCAGCAAACTTCTGCCTGGGCATCCACATGTTTCCATACATCTTCTGAAATCTAGGCGGAGGTTCCCAAACCTCAATTCTTGACTTTTGTGCATTCACAGGCTCAACACTACATGGAAGCTGACAAGGGTTGAGGCTTGCACCCTCCAAAGCCACAGCCTGAGCTCTGCATTGGCCCCTTTCAGCCATGGCTGGAGAGGCTAAGATGCAGGGCACCAAGTCCCTAGGCTGAACCCAACTTGGGTACCCTGGGCCCAGCCCATGAAACCACTTTTTCCTCCTAGGCCTCCAGGCCTGTGATGGGAGGAGCTGCTGTGAAGACCTCTGACATGCCATGGAGACATTTTCTCCATTGTCTTGGGGAAGAACATTTGGCTTCTCATTACTTATGCATATGTCTGCAACGGGCTTGAATTTCTCCTCAGAAAATGGGATTTTTTTTTTCTATCACATTGTTAGGCTGCAAATCTTCTGAACTTTTATGCTCTGCTTCCCTTATAAAACTGAATGCCTTTAACAGCACCAACGTCTTGAATGCTTTGCCACTTAGAAATTTCTTCCACCAGATACCCTAAATCATCTCTCTCAAGTTCAAACTTCCACAAATCTCTGGGACAGGGGCAAAATGTGACCACTCTCTTTGCTAAGACATAACAAGAGTCACCTTTGCTGCAGTTCCCAACAAGTTCCACATTTCCATCTGAGACCACCTCAGCCTGGACTTTGTTGTTCATATCACTATCAGCATTTTGGGCAAAGCCATCCAGCAAGTTTCTAGAAAGTTCCAAAATTTCCCACATTTTTCTTTTCTTTTTTTTTTTTTTTTTGAGACAGAGTCTTGCTCTGTTGCCCAGGCTGGAGTGCAGTGGTGGTGTGATCTTGGCTCATGGCAAGCTCCACCTCCCGAGTTCACGCTATTCTCCTGCCTCAGCCTCCCAAGTAGCTGGGACTACAGGTGCCCGCCATCATGCCTGGCTAATTTTGTTGTATTTTTAGTAGAGATGGGGTTTCACTGTGTTAGCCAGGATGGTCTCGATCTCCTGACCTTGTGATCCACCCACCTTGGCCTCCCAATGTGCTGGGAGCCACCACACCCGGCCTTTTCTATCTTCTTCTAAGCCCTACAAATTGTTCCAACATCTGCCTGTTACCCATTTCTACTCCAGTCTACTGGTATCACTTTTCTATACTAGTCCACTTTCATGCTACTGATAAAGACATACCTGAGACTGGGCAATTTACAAAAGAAAGAGGTTTAATGCACTTATGGTTCCACATGGCTGGGGAGGCCTCACAATCATGGCAGAAGGCAAGGAGGAGCAAGTCACATCTTATGTGGATGGCAGCAGGCAAAGAGAGAGCTTGTGCAGGGCAATTCCTATTTTTAAAACTACTGGATCTCATGAGACGCATTCACTAACACGAGAACAGCACAGGATGCCTCCAATATTCAGTCATCTCCCACCAGGCCCCTCCCACAACATGTGGGAATTATGGGAGCTACAAGATCAGATTTTGGTGGGGACACACAGCCAAACCATATCACTTCGAAAAATTATTTTATATGTATCAAATATGTTGAATAGATTATAGAAAAGAAAAAGCAAGATAGGAATGAAATACTAGAAAATAATAGCATGTCAGGCCAGAGGCAGGTTATCAGAACTGAGGTGTTTTTAGGTTCCTTGCAATGTTCTGAATGAGTGTGGAAATATTGATAATTTGGGGCTTTAAGCTAGATAGGCATGTTAGAATTTTAAGGGTAACAATTAAGGAGAGGAAAAAAACAGTAAAGAACTTTCAAATCAGAAGAAAATTAGGGGAAAGAGGCATAAAAAGAGAGAAAAAGTTAAAAACACCAAGTAAAAGGTAAAAATAAAACTAAATACATCAGCAACCACAATGAATATAAATGGACTATATTCACCAATCAAAAGACAGAGATGTTTAGGTAAGAATTTTTAAAAATCTAGCCAAATGCTTATATGCAACACACTTAAAAGAACACAGAAAGGTAATAAGTACAGAAAACTATATATCAGGAAAATACCAAATGAAGGAAAGTTGGTTTTATGATATCAGAAAAATACTTTAAGGCTAAAAGCATTATTAGACTTGAAAAGGATCACTATATAATGGCAATTTTTTAAAGTTTACTTCAAAAATGTAACAATTATAAACTACTTCAATATAATAACATAGTTTCAAAATATACCAGGGTAAAAATCTATGATAGACAACTAAGCTGCCTCCCATCTAACCTCCAGAGAAATGTGATTTCAATCCTAGACCCATTTACTTGGAATCTGTCTCCCTCCCCAACTTCACCCCACCACTCCCCACCCTGTGCTGTGCAGGCTGTTTCTGAGGTTCCCATGTCAGCCAGATTTTCACTGTGTTTGGCCAATGGGAAGCCATTTTTCTCTTTCCATACCTAATGTTGCATCTCTAGCAACAGCAGCATCTCCAGCAACAGCAGCATCTCCACACTGGTTCCAAATTTCGCCTATTAATCCTCCCCTTGGTTCCAGTCATCCAAACTCCCCCTTTTGTTCCTAGAGCCTAGGAGTAGTCATTCCCTGCTAGTACCAATCTCTAGGTTTTCCTCTGTTTTCTCTTTGACTTTTCAGCTCATCCACCACCAGGATAACAAAGTGGATGCATTACATTTCCCTTTTTTCAGGTACTAAGATTCACTCCTGTTTCTACTTGAAACCTGTATTGTTTTCCACAGTTTCTATAACAAATTACCACATATTTAGTGGCTTAAGACAACAAAAATCTATTACCTTACAGATTTGTAGGCCAAAAGTCTGGTGGATCTTTCTGGTTTCTATGCTTCGAGTCTCATAAGGCCAAAATCAAGGTGTTGGCTAGGCTGCATTCCTTTCTGGAGACAAGAATTTGTGTCCAGTGACATTCAGGTTACTAGCAGAATTTAGTTCCATGTGGTTGTAGGGCTAAGGTTCCCGATCCCTTGCTGGCCGTCATCTAGGAACTGCTTTCAACTCCTAGATGCTGCCTGCCTTATGGCCTCCATCCTTCATCTTTAAAGCCAGGAAGTGTGTCAAGTCCTCATGATTCTGCATCTTTTCTATCTCTTCTGCCTCCTCCTCTTTTGCCATCTCTCTCTCATTGACTCTTTTGCCTTCCTCTTCTGACTTTACATGCCCATGCAATAATATTGGGCCTATTTGAATAATCCAGAATAATGTCCTGACTTCATGCCAGCTGATTAGCAACCTTAATTCCAACTGCAAAGTGTATTTTCCCATGCAACATCACATATTCACAAGCCTAATACCAGTGAGCAAAAATTATGGGAGACAAAATTATTGTCTCCAATAATTTTGGAGACACTATATTGTTTCTAAGAATTTTTGGTTTCCTCCAGCTTGAGACTGACTTGACCTGTAAGGGATGACTCCCAACAAGATCTGGTATGAAAAGGAAAATTATTCTGAAGGTGTAGGCTTAGGCCTTGCATTGTTCTCCCAGCTCTCTGTGCTTACCCTCAGCACAGAGGGTAAGCTAAGTGATTAGGACTACATGCCTCCTTCCTTTTCTCATCAGCATTTTACATGTAGGAAGCAAAGGCTTAGAGAGACCAAGCCATTGCCTAAGGTCATTAAATTAGTTAATGGCAAAGCAATGAAAATATTTTATATTCATTCATTCATTTATCTATCAAGTAACACTTGCTAAGCTGCAGCATGCTGAGTGCACTGGGGAAACAAACATGAAATAAACCTCGTCCATCCACCTCGCAGAGATTCTTGTTTATCTAGGACACAAATGCAATAAACATGTTTGCATGCTTGATGCTGGTTCCTTGAAATTTCCCACACATTTTTACATAGAAATTTGATTTGCTCTAGGAACATCTGCTTTAGCTCAAATGCAGCTGTCGGAGTGGTGGGACCTGATTCAAATCTAGGCTGTGTGTTCTCAGGCAATTTGCTCAGTAATAGTGCTTACCTAACAAGGTTTTTTGTGTGCAGGTTTGAGTTGCTGCATGTAAATCATTTAAAACTGGCATGTAACAAGCATTTAACACATGATAGCTGTCATCAGCATTATTATTTAACCTCCTTGAGCCTTCGTTTTATTGTTTCTAAAGTGAGAACAATAATAATCATCTCAAAGGGTGATTTAAGAATTAAATGACATAGTATATGTATATATAACATCCAGTTTGCACATGCCCTCACTCCCTCCTCAGCAACCTCACTAACAAACTTATTCATTGTATAGCTTATACCATTAAAAAGCACTTCAGGGAGGGTCTTTGGTGAAGAAGATAAGCATCAGGCTGAGGATTTTAGGATTCTTTAATGGATCTGAAATTAGGCAAAGGGCTTGGCCTTTCCAATCCTGTTTCCTCATTCATGAAGAACAGGTTGCTAAGATGTCAGATCCCAGAACCCAGAATTCTTCTGTTGCATTAGAAATGAAACCAGAATACAGTCTTCTTCTCCTGTTGAGTTTTTAGATTAACCAGAGAATTAAACCATTCTCTGGAAACGTAAACTTCCAAAATGCATTAGATTTGCAAATCTCATTCAACACAAAGTTTTGGAAGTCAGTCTCACTGCTCATCTAGTTCTCCTTTTGTTGATGTGGCTGGTCTTCCTGGGGAGCTCCTGGATAATCCAATAGATGAGACAAAGGGAGAAATCTTGCCAGTTAGGCTCATTCCCTTGTCCTCCATCACTTTTCAGGCTGGGCTTGGCTTCCCTATGGCTCAGTAGCCAGCATAGGAATCAGCTGCCCTCAAGTCCAATATTCACTACTAATTCAGGAATATCAAATAGCAACTCTTCATTCAAGAAAATATCTAGGGTCACTTTTTGTCAATGGGGCTGTTACCCTTTGAAGGGAGTGGTGAATTGGCCGTCTCTGTGATGTGCATGTCTAGTGAATATCCATCTTTATCCATATAACAAACATTAACTAAGAGTCTAGCTAATGGACCTGTGCCTACCGAGCCCCGAGCACTCACGATGGGTCCATTCCTGGCCCACCGGATCCAATCAGTGGCAGTACCTGGAAGGAAGAAGTTCCAACCTAGGAATGGATATCGCAGGGACTTGATATCCTGGCCTTATGTGTGACAGGAGAAGAAGCCAAGGAGGAAGAAGATGGCAGGTCCTAACTAGAGAGAAGGAGCCTGAGCGGGTGCAGTTACAGCAGTTGTCCTGGGTGGATTTTTGCGACAGCCTTATGGGTTGTCCTTGACGTAGTCACTGGTATCACAGCCCTTCCACCCAGGTGCGTTACTTCTTGTCTGTGTTCCAGGTGATAATGCTAAAAATAATGCTCATACCTATAGGTTCATTTTTTGGGAATCAGACAGACTTGGGGTCTATCTCTGGCACTTCTCTGTGTTCTTGATAAAGTCACCGAATGTCTCTAGGCTTCAGTGTCCTCATCTACAAAACTATGCTAAGAAAATCTTCCTCATATATTCCTTATACATGACCGCTGCATTTGGGACATTATTTTATAATTATTGATATGTGATTTGAAATAAGAAAGTTTGACTCTTAAAAGCAGTGTCATTCATTCTGCAATGGGGAACAGATGAGGACTTGGAACAGAGAGAAGGAAGGACTTCCAGGGCAGCAATGTAAAGATGGAAGGGGGATGGTTTGAGGGTTCCTGAGGTCATGGGCTCCAGAGCCTGTTTCTTACATAGCACTCCCAGGGGTTGGTTGTTGCCCTGGTATGAAGAAATCAAGAGTTATAATGTCAGAGTCTAGGCCATTGTTGACTCAGGGAATCCTTGGCTGATGTGACTCTGAGAGGGGCAGGAAGGTCCTTCCCCAAAACACCACTGGAAGGCCCTATCCAGTCTCCTGTTAACTTGCTGGGATTTGAGAAGCCCAGAGAACACTGCAGGGAGAGGTCTCTCCTTTCTCCATCCATTTGCCCTGTCAGCAGATGAAATGGTTGAATGCCCAGAGCAGCACCCAGGCATCCAGAAAGAAACATGTGATCCCTGGAGGGCAAACAACTAGGCATATCTTCTGTTTTTAAGACCTAGGCCATGTGACAGTTACAGAAGCAACAACAGAAGAAAATAGAGACTAAAAATGGGTTTACCACATTGCCAAGTTTTTCCTCCAAGAACTATTTTGAGGCAAGACTAGATCTTTTGGACTGAGAAAACCTTGGATAATTCAGAATAGGAGAGGAGGAGATATGGGCTGGTCTGCTAATATGGATACGTGGGTGCTGTAGACAGCTTTAATCTGGAAAATCAAAGTGACACAAATCTTATGCATGTCCACAGTAGGAAAAGGGGTCATACAGGCTATTGTGTTATTATTCTGGGAGTGCTACAAGGATGTGGGCCTGGAAGAGATGATCTTTCATGCTTTGTCTGTAGCTCTCCAATGATTGGAGGTCTGTGCAAAGATTCATAGAGGTTCAGGTGTGTTTGGCCCACTTAGAGAGAGAGTGACCAATTAACCTGCTGCACTTCGGCTATGATTACTCTGAAGTAGACTGGCCCAGGTGTCTCAGTACTGTCAGAATCTAGAGTAGAGACTGCAGAGCCAGGTCCATGACTGCCTCTGGAAGCTTGAAGTTAACATGCAGCTTTTGTGTACAACAAAACACAGCAGAGCATGCTCAGAGCAGTAGGGCTGAGAGAGCTGTAAGCAAAAGATGGTTTCCATTCAGTCTGGAAGCTAGCAACTTGCCCCACTTGTTATAATCTTACCTTAATACCTAATTCATCATTTACTCTACATCTAAAGGTTCATCCTTCTCAAATCCTTTGCCCAAACTTAAGATACAATATTCAGTCTCCAAAAAGCAAAGTCATAATGGAGTTAAAGCTCAAATTCTGCTCTCTGCACAGCTGTGCTATTAATTTTGGCATTTAAGCTTTACTCATGAACCACTTAACACCCCACATACCAGGATGTTTTGGGTAACTATAATGAAATTAATATAAAGAAAATAATTTAAGTATCAGTCTAATTCACATAGATTAATTTAGCTCAAATATAATTTAGTTTTTTCTGAATTTGCAATGCTGAATGAGTTATTATTTTTTAGTGAAAAGCAAAAAGGGTCTTTTCTCACCCTTCCCTAGCTGTACAGGGAGATGAACAAGATATGGTCATCTAAAACTTCCATTTCCATCAGTGAAAATTCTAGAAGTTGTCAGTTAATGAAATAGTTCCAAGTGAATGGGTTATTGAATAAAGAAGGAATTGTCTTTTGGGGATGTATTTTGGAAGGTAAAGAGTTTAAATCTGAACTGGGAACCTGAGTGACAGAAAACATGACCCTAGAATATTATCTGTGTTAGTGTCTGGTTGAATGCATCATGCTACTGAACAATATATAAAGATATATAAACAATATATAAAGATACAAGAAAAAAAGAACTAACATGCATTTGTATTTAATTATATGCCGGGCACTGTGCTTGGTACTATGAATACATTATTTTATTGAAGATTGTCCTTAAAGTTAACCTCTGTGTTTCCTCGTTTATACACTTCAGCATAATAATAGTACTTGCACCACAGAGTGGTGAGATAATGTGTGTAAAAGCTCAATAAATGTTGCCTGTTTTTTCTGTGGCTACTGCAAGTAATGATAGAGTTAATCCTGCAAGGTAGGTACTGCATGATTTGCACCCAATTAAACAGGCAGAAAGCAACAAACCCTGCCCTTAGACCAGATTTCCTGACTCCAGACCCTCTGGTGTTTCTACCCTGCTTGGTAAGAATGTATAATCACATTTTTACTCTAAATCAACCAGCAAAACATTTTTCTAAGACATAGATGTGAAAGGAAGGAAAACTAGATAGTGATTCTGATACATGCTTTTGAGTAAGAGAATTCTGGTTTTAAAAATGCAGGCATCACCACCTATTAGTTGTGTGACCTTGGACACATTCTTTAACTTATCTGACCCTTATTTATTTTGTCTGTAAAATTTAAAACTCCTCTGAGCTTTAATATTGCATTAGTTAAGGTAATACTGATTTTATAACAAATAAATCCTAAAATTTCATTAGCATGGAGAAAAGAAGTTTATCTCTTATTCATGTGAAGTAGAATCTGCAGCAAGGCAAATGGAGGAGAGTGTTGGGGAACTGTTCCATGCAGTGATTCAGGGGTTTAGGCTGATGGACTCTTCACCATTTTCAACAAAAAGATTGTAAGCTTGTTTTGTTTTGTTTTTATTTATTTTTTAGAGACAGAGTTTTTCACTGTCACCCAGGCTAGAGTACAGTGTGGTGTGATCATAGCTCATTGCAGCCTCCACCTTCTGTGCTGAAGGGATCCTCTCACCTCAGCCTCCCAAGTAGCTGGGACTACAGGCACGCACCACCACATTCAGTTAATTTTTTTAAAATTTTTTAAAAGTATTTTTAGTAGAGACAGGGTCTTGCTTGTTGCCCAGGCTGGTCTAAAATTCCTGGCCTGAAATGATTGTCCTGCCTCAGCCTCCTAAAGTGCTGGGATTACAAGCATACACACTCAGTTGGCAGAGAAGACAGAGGATGGAGAATTCCTTAGAGGATTTCTATCAGCCAAGCCCAGTGGTGGTATATATCATTTCCACCCACATTCTATTGGCCAGAACTCAGACACACAGGTATACCCAAATGCAAGGGAGGCTGAGAAAGGTAGTCTAGCTGGATGTGCTGAAGGAAGAAAAAACTAACACCCTTAGATTATCTGTGCAATGAAGATATTACATAATTTCAACTTAAATCAAACATACCTCATAAAGTTTGTTGGAATCATTAAATGAAACAACATATATAAAGCATTCAACATGATGCCTACACATGGTAGGTATTCATAATTGGTAGTTATTTTATTAGTATAATTGTTAAATAAAGAGCTAAATTAACTGAGCTTCAGAGACCTATGGGACAATATCAAACAGTCTAACATAAACATCACGTAAGTCCTAGAAGAATAGAAAAGTGAGAATAGGGCAAAATAATTCAAGAAATAATGGTCAAAATTTTCCCAGATTTGATTTTTTAAAAGATTAGCTTATAGATCCAGAAGGCTAGAGAACATCAGGCTAAATAAATATAAAAAACACCATGCCTAGGACATCATAATGAAGCTATCAAAAGTCAAAGATAAAGAGAAAATTTGAAAGCAGCCAGAATAAAAAGACACATTACGTTCAGGGGAACAATAATACAATTATTACTTATCATAAACATAAAAGACCAACAGATAATGGAACTCCTTCCTTAAGGTGTTGGAAGGGTAAATATGTCAAACTAGAATATCAATAGCTAGTATAATTATCATTCAAAAGCAAGGATGAAATATAGATAATTTCAGATAAACAACAGCTGAGAGCATCTGTTGCCAGCCAACATGCATTGCAAGAAAATAAAAAGGATATTTTTCAGGTTGAAGGAAAATGACACCAGATGGAAACTCTGAAGAAAGTGTTAAAGAGCATGAGAAGTGGTAAGTGTTAAATATAAGGAATATACTTTATATTTTTTTAACTTTTATTTTAGGTTCGGGGTACATGTGCAGGTTTGTCATATATGTAAACTCATGTCATGGGGGTTTGTTGTACAGATTATTTCATCAGGCAGGTACTAGGCCTAATACCCAATAGTTATTTTTTATGCTTCTCTTCCTCCTCTCATCCTCCACCCTTAAAGAGGCCCCAGTGTCTGTTGTTTGCTTCTTTGTGTACGTGTGTTATCATTTAGCTCCCACTTGTAAGTGAGAACATGCGGTATTTGGTTTTCTGTTCCTGTGTTAGTTTCCTAAGGAAAAGACATGACCTTGTCCTTTATAATGGCTGCATAGTATTGCATGTTGTATACGTACTACATTTTCTTTATCCAATCTGTCACTGACAAACATTTAGGTTGATTCCACGTCTTTGCTATTGTGAATAGTGTTGCAGTGAACATTCATGTGCATGTGTCTCTGTGGTAGAATGATTCATATTCCTCTGGGTATATACCCAGTAACGGGATTGCTGAGTTGAATGGTAGTTCTGTTTTTAGCTCTTTGAGGAATCGCCACACTGCTTCCCACAATGGTTTAACTAATTTACACTCCCACCAACAGTGTATAAATGTTCCCTTTTCTCCAGAACCTCACCAGCATCTGTTATTTTTTGACTTTTTAATAATAGCAATTCTGACTGGATTGAGACGGTATCTCACTGGAGATCCCAGTTAAGAGATTCCACCCAGTGAAGAGAAACAGGATTCAGGATCCAGGTAAATAAGCAGTCTGACTGGTTCTCTGTAGAGCTACTGGGCTGTGCTGGGGCGCTGCTCCAGTCCCTAGTTTCCTCTGACTCCCTAGAGCCGTAAGGCAACAATGACTAGGGCTGTGAAACAGCAAAGATGGTGGCCCACCTCCTCCTCCTGGGAACCACGTCTCAAGGAGGTGTAATGCTGCTGGTTGGAGCAGCAGCTGTGGCTGCTTGGAGTTCCACACCAGTGGGTCTTATCCTGCAAGGTGCTGTGGAAGTGTGACCTACAGACCGTCACTGCTCAGCCCCCTGGAGTCAGCCCCTTTCCTAGGTATATGTACAGGAATCTAACCTCCCACTTTGCTGGAGTTTCAGTTGGTTTTTCCAGGAAGCCTGAGAATCTAAGGCTCCCAGGACTACACATGTGCGTGGGCAGCTGCTCTGCCGAGACTCCATGTAGGTCTGCATCTCAGACTGAAGGCCCTGGTGGAATGGGTTCATGAGAGGATCTCCTGACCTTAGGGCTGCAAAGATCCATGGGAGAAGCATGGGTTCCCAGGGTCACTCACTCACTTGCTGCTTCCCTGAGCAGGGGAGGTTCCCCTGGCTTCATGTCACTCCTGGGAGGGTAGTCATCCTGCCTTACTTTTCTCCATTCTCTGTGGGCCGAGTTTTCTCCCACGAGTTTAGTCCTGATGTGTGTACCTGAATGTTTCAATTAAAGGTGCTGTATTCACTTACCCCTTCTGTTCCTCTTCCTGAGAATGGTGCATACTACCTGTTACTAGGTGGCATCTTGGCCAACCCCCATATTTCGTATTTTTATTATCCTTAAAAGACAACTTTTAAAACAAATCATTAAAGTAAAAAATTATTTTAAATGTATTTAATTAATATATTATTATTAAGAATATTATTCAAAACATATATATATGCATGGCAGAAGCAAAAATATGGCAACAATAGCACAAAGGGATGGGGAGTAAGTGTTTTAAAGTAATTACAGTTTTGAAGTGGGGAATGGAAAGTGCCAAGTGAAAAGTTTAAAGGGGAATTTTAAGGGTACACTATGGATTCTAAACAGACTTTGATAAATTAAGGATACATAATGTTAGCCCTAGATCAAACACTAAAGCATAATTTTTTTATTATACTTTAAGTTCTGGGATACACGTGCAGAACGTGCAGGTTTGTTCCATAGGTATATACGTGCCATGGTGGTTTGCTGCACCCATCAACCCATCATCTACATTAGGTATTTCTCATAATGCTGTCCCTCCCCTAGCCCCCGACCCCCTGACAGGCCCTGGTGTATAATGTTCCCCTCCCTGTGTCCATGTGTTCTCATTGTTCAACTCCCACTTATGAGTGAGAACATGTGGTGTTTGGTTTTCTGTTCCTTTGTTAGTTTCCTGAGAATGATGGTTTCTAGCTTCATCCATGTCCCTGAAAAGGATATGCATTCAGCCTTTTTTAATGGCTGCATAGTATTCCATGGTGTATATGTGCCACATTTTCTTAATCCAGTCTATCACTGATGGACATTTGGGTTGGTTCCAAGTCTTTGCTATTGTGAATAGTGCCACAACAAACATATGTGTGCATGTGTCTTTATAGTACAATGATTTGTAATCCTTTGAATATATACCCAGTAATGAGATGGCTGGGTCAAATGGTATTTCTGGTTCTAGATTCTTGAGGAATTGCCACACTGTCTTCCACAATAGTTGAACTAATTTACACTCCCACCAACAGTGTAAAAGCTTTCCTATTTCTCCACATCCTCTCCAGCACCTGTTGTTTCCTGACTTTGTAATGATTGCCATTCTAACTGGCGTGAGATGGTATCTCATTGTGATTTTGACTTGCATTTCTCTAATGACCAGTGATGATGGGCTTTTTTTTCATATGCTTGTTGGCTGCATAAATGTCTTCTTTTGAGAAGTGTCTGTTCATATCCTTTGCCCACTTTTTGATGAGGTTGTTTTTTTCTTGCAAATTTAAGTTCTTTGTAGATTCTGGATATTAGCCCTTTGTCGGATGGATAGATTGCAAAAATTTTCTCCCATTCTGTAGGTTGCCTGCTCACTCTGATGATAGTTTCTTTTGCTGTGCAGAGGTTCTTTAGCTTAATTAGATCCCATTTGTCAATTTTGGCTTTTGTTGCCATTACTTCTGGTGTTTTACTTGTGAACTCTTTGCCCATGCCTATGTCCTGAATGGTATTGCCTAGGTTTTATTCTAGGGTTTTTATGGTTTTAGGTCTTAAATTTAATTCTTCAATCCATCTTGAGTTAATTTTTGTATAAGGTGTAAGGAAGGGGTCCAGTTTCAAGTCTTCTGCATATGGCTAGCCAGTTTTCCCAACACCATTTATTAAATAGGGAAACTTTTCCCCGTTGCTCGTTTTTGTCAGGTTTGTCAAAGAGCAGATGGTTGTAGATGTGTGGCGTTATTTCTGAGGCCTCTGTTCAGTTCCATTGATCTATGTATCTGTTTTGATACCAGTACCATGCTGTTTTGGTTACTATAGCCTTGTAGTATAGTTTGAAGTCAGGTAGTGTGATGCCTCCAGCTTTGTTCTTTTTGCTTAGGACTGTCTTGGCTCTACGGGCTCTTTTTTGGTTCCATTTGAAATTTAAAGTAGTTTTTTCTAATTCTGTGAAGAAAGTCAATGGTAGCTTGATGGGGATAGCATGGAATCTATAAATTACTTTGGGCAGTATGGCCATATTCACGATATTGAATCTTCCTATCCATGAGCATGGAATGTTTTTCCATTTGTTTGTGTCCTCTCTTATTTTCTTGAGCAGTGGTTTGCAGTTCTCCTTGAAGAAGTCCTTCACATCCCTTGTAAGTTGTATTCCTAGGCATTTTATTCTCTTTGTAGAAATTGTGAATGGGAGCTCACTCATGATTTGGCTCTCTATTTGTCTATTATTGGTGTATAGGAATGCTTGTGATTTTTGCACATTGATTTTGTATCCTGAGACTTTGCTGAAGTTGGTTATCAGCTTAAGGAGGTTTTCAGCTGAGACAATGGGGTTTTCTAAATATACAATCATATAATCTGCGAACAGAGACAATTTGACTTCCTCTCTTCCTATCTGAATACGCTTTATTTCTTTCTCTTTCCTGATTGCCCTGGTGAGAACTTCCAATACTATGTTGAATAGGAGTGGTGAGGGAGGGCATCCTGTCTTGTATCAGTTTTCAAAGGGAATACCTCCAGCTTTTGCCCATTCAGTATGATATTGGCTGTGTGTTTGTCATAAATAGTGCTTATTAAAGCATAATTTTAAAAGATATTAATAAGAAGCCAATACAAAAAACAAAATAGAATTTTTGTTCTAAAAAATAACTGATTAATCCAAAAGAAGGCAGGAAATTAGCATGAGAAACAAACAGAAGGAACAAATGAATAAGAAGGAGCAAAATAATAAGTTTAAACTCTAAGACGTTAGTAGTACATTAAATGTAAATTAACTATCTAATTGAAAGGCAGGTGTATAACTGGATTTTAAAAAGCAAAAAATATATATGCTACATGAGATATAATTTAAATAGTAAGGTAAAAATAAGTTGAAAACTAAAATTACTGTCTGTCCTGAGGTGTCCCCATAAAATATTAAAATATTAAAATGTTTTTCAAAGAAAATTAAAGTAGGACAAGAACAGAAGTCAATAAAATAGTAAAACAACAGACAATAGGAAAATTAACAAAGTTAAAAGTTGGGTCTTTGAAAATCAATAAAATTGATAAACTGCAGTAAGACTAACCATGAACTAAAAAATACACAAATGACTAATATCAACAAAAAGGGGAATGGGGGAGGAATATCACTACAAACCTTTCAAACATTAAAAGAGTAATAAAGAAATAAAACCAACTGTATTTCCAAAAATTCTGAAGCAGATGAAATGGACAAATTGCTTGAGAACACAACTTACAAAAACTAAAGCAGACTCAAAAAGAAATGGAAAATCTAAATGGTCCTATATCTGTCTAAAAAATTGAATTCAAACACAAATAGCCACATAGAAAACCACAGGTACAGATGATTTTACTAGTCAATTCTATTAAATATTTACAAGGGAATAAATACCAATATTACCCAAAATCTTTCAGAAAATAGAGAAAAGAACACTTCCCAGCTCACTTTTTGAAGTTAATGTAATCCTGCTATCGAAACCAGACAAAGACATTACAAGGGAAAAAAATAACAGCCAATATCTCTCATGTGCATAGACACAAATGTCATTTTAAAAGCAGCAAACCACAGTATATAAAAAGAATAAAAGTTATGACCAAATGAGCTTTTACCCAGGAATGCAAGGTTCATTCAATATTTGAAAATCAGTCCATGTCATTCGCCACATTAACCAAATAAAGGAAAAAGAAATGTGATCTGAATAGATGCAGGAAAAGCATTTAACAAAGTGCAGCACACATTCCTGATAAAACCCTTAAAAAACCAGGAATAGAAGAAAATTTTCTCAATTTGATAAAGAACACCTACAAAAAAACTACACTTAACAAAATAGTTAATAGTGAAATAACATTTTCCTCTTAAGAATGGGAACGAGATATTAAGAATGGGAACGAGATAAATCTGCCTAATTTATTTGAAATTGTAATAGAGGACTTCATGAAATAAAGCAAGATAAAGCAAAAGAAGCATAATGATGGAAAAGAAAGACATAGTGTTCTTTCTATTCGCAGATCACTGAGAATCAAGGACACACCGAATCAACCCTGGACCCCAAACTCCAGGTTCCTTTACATGAGGAAGAAATGTCTTATTTAAAGCCCTGCTAATTGGTTTATTTTTTATTCACAGCTAAACCTAATCCAAGCCAAAACAGAGAAAAGTTTTGCTGTCTATGGGCCTTCTCTCAAGCATGCTGACACAAAGTAAACTCTAAGACCTCTGCTCTCTGTATCTCTGGATTCAATTCCTACATTACCAATAGAGAATTTGTTTAGCCAAGCCTGGGTGAGGTCTTCATTCTTGGTCTAATCAACTGTCACTAGGAAGCAGAACATGTGGCAGAAATCCACTGTTAAAGACCCTACTGTGTGCATGGGGGAGTGAAGGGAAAGCATTCCTAGAGGAAAAATATTGTGATGAACTCTGCAAAACTCCAAAAAATGCCTTCTAGAGTGAATTTGGACACAGCTCTCTAATCCTTACTTTCTTCATCTGTAAGATCAGTGTAATAATAATATCTCCTCTTAAGGTCATCATGAGGATTAAGTGAGAAATGTAAATCATTTTAGATAATGCCTATCCATAACAAACTATTCCCAATCCTACTTCTAACAGCTAATTCCTGCACTTCTTTCAAGTTCTATCTGAGCCATCGCTTCTTTTAAAAATCTATCTGCTGCTCCCAAACTCTGGATAAGTGTCTCCAAATAGGCATTACCATTTGAACTCTGTTATTCCCCATTATAGTGCATACCACACTCTAGTATAATTGCTTGTTCAGTTATCCAGCTCCTGGATTAGTGTCTGAGTGCCTTAAAGGCAAGGAATAAGTTTTACACAGTATTTTATCCCCAGTGCCCAGAACAGGGCTTAACTAAGTTCATTTGTTAGTATGAACTTAACAAATATTTGTTTAATAAACAATGTTGACCCCTTTAATAAAAAAAATGAGCATGATTTCCTCATCAACTTATCACATATTGTAAATGAAGAAACTGAGGCTTGAAATGTTAAGTAACTCACTCTAGTTTATCCCTTTGGTAAATGAGGGAGCAGAATTTGCCCCCAGGGCTCATGAAGACAAAAACCATGGTGTTCTCACCATGCCATGATACCTCACTAAACCAACACCTGTTGAGCATCTTCTATGTGCTGGGTGCAGTGCTGTGTAATTCTATATGATCTCATTTAAACTCTACAACAATCTTTTGAGGCAGGTGTATCAGTTTTATATATAAAGAAATTATGACTCAAAGAAGTAAATTCCATGCCCAAAGTCACATGGCAGGTAGAAAGTAGAACAAGGGTCCAGCTCTTCCCCTTTTTACAGGGACACTATCTATGATCATCAATCAAGTACCCAGTAAGCCCCAACAGCTAGATCCAATATGAGAGATCACCAAGACTAAGCAGATCAAACTTCCACACCTGAAATATTCTGACAGCATTGTCAATCTCAGATTTTGTCTTGCTTCCCTGTCTTCCAGCAGCAGTGCTATACTGTGCTGATGAGGTGTTTATAGATCACCTGAAACATGTCTAAAGATAGTTCACATGTGCCTGCTGCAAAGTATTGTAGGAGTAATTCCTTTTCTGATGGCTGGGGAAAATTCAGGGGGCAAAGAAAAAAATAGCTGAAAAAAAATATATGATTCTTAAGCTGGGCACGGCGGCTCAGGCCTATAATCCCAGCACTTTGGGAGGTCAAAGCGAGCAGGTTGCTTGAAGTCAAGAGTTCAAGAGCAGCCTGGCCAACATGGGAAAACCCCATCTCTATGAAAAATACAAAAATTAGCCAGGTGTGGTGGCACACACCTGTAATTCCAGCTACTCAGGAGGCCAAGGCACGAGAATCGCTTGAACCTGGGAAGCAGAGGTTTCAGTGAGCTGAGATCGTGCCACTGCACTCTAGCCTGGACGACAGAGTGAGACTCTGTTTCAAACATATATATATATATGATTCTTAGGGTGCTTCGAGTCTGTTTATAGATTAGCATTCTCCTCTTTCCTCTTCTCTTTTTAACATTAATATATATTAACCGAATGTGCATTAAAAACACTCAGCAAAAGGCAATATCTTATTTAAATAATGGTATTTAAGTAAAGTGCTGTTTTATAAATTAATATACATTTCCGCCCAGCCCTCTCATTTCATGGGTTTTAAAAAAAAAAGGAAGATTCACCATCACAGTTTGAAAAATAATAAAGAGCTTGGCAGCATTTCTTCAACAGTTACTTCCTATTATGCCAAACACTCTCTTTTTAAGCTAGCAAGATGCAACTGAAAGTTGTAAAATAATTGTCCAAAATAAACGTAACTATACTATTGTATATCAAAGGACCTCATAGGTTAAGAATAAAATGGTGACTCAAGCTCATAAACCCTAGAAAAGACTAAGTATAAAAGTCTGACCTAGAGTCTAAACATCATTCATTTGGCATCTTGCCAAGCATCATAATAAAATTTTTAAAATCATCAAACATTGCCTTCAAATCATCCTTCCAAAGAAAAGTCAGCTCATGCTCAAATCAAACTCTTGGAATGCTGTAATTCACCAGTATTGCTGAGCAGAGGGGACTCTAAATCATGGTCAAGGGGAGCTGGGTCTAGAACCATCTCTGATGCCAACTTGCTCTGTCGTGCCTCTCTCTGGGCCCATTTCTTCACCTGCAGATGACTTTGTACATCTCTTGGGCAATGCTAAAGTTCTCAACACTAAGGGAAGATGACTGGCAATATGAAAGAATGTGGAAGCTGAGGAGGACAGAACCAAGCTTCTTGATACAAGCAGGGGAGCTCTCTGGGGGAGATGGGATTTAAGATGAAGGGAAACTCACTCCCCCCAGGGAGGGAGGCCAGGCATGTGTGGAGTGGACCTATGAAGAGTGTGAAGTATAAAGCCTTATCTGAAGAGGAGGATCTGGAAGGAAGTAAAGAAAGGAAATGTCGAAAGAATGTTAAAAGAGAGCAGCAGATTCAGGAGCAGAGTGTAGGACAAAGTCAGAGAATCCCTTGACCCTCTCTTCCAATTCACTCTCTACAAAGGCTACAGATACATTTTTCTGCCACCCAATTAAAATTATATCCTTTTCCTGTGCAGAATCTTTTAATGACCAACTATTACCCTCAGGACTAAAATAAAAATGAAATCCTACTATGCTCCCATAACTCCTTACCCTTACTTTCAAAATTCAACAAGCTCTGAAATCTAAAGTTTCTTTATACGTAGTTGAGCAAAACTGACCTAAACGGACTCGAGGATCATTATGTTCTTTCTTTCTCGGGTGTGACTATTTGGTGTCAGAAATATTAACAGAATTTTTAAAGGATGCTGCCCCAAGCCCCACTGGGATAGGATGTATACAATACAATGAAAATAATTATGTTTCTAAAATCTGAAAAATTCTAATTCTAAAACTACATCTGGCACAAAGGTTTCTGGATCAGGGATTGTGATTTATACTTTCTTTCTCTTTTTTTTTTTTTTTTTTTTGAGACAGAATCTTGCTCTGTCACCCAGGCTGGAGTGCAATGGTGCAATCTCAGCTCACTGCAAGTGATTCACGTGCCTCAGCCTTCTGAGTAGCTGGGATTACAGGAGCCTGCCACCATGCCTGGCTAATTTTTTGTATTTTTAGTAGAGACGAGGTTTTGCCATGTTGGCCAGCCTGGTCTGGAACTCCTGACCTCAGGTAATCCACCTGCCTCGGCCTCCCAAAGTGCTGGCATTACAGGCATGAGCCACCGCACCCGGCCCGTGATTTGTGCTTTCTTATCATAACAAGGATGGTCCCCGGTGGCCAAGTCCTTGCCAACCTCACTCTCTCCTACCTCATACTCATTTATCTCCACCATGCTGTGTTCCAGATATAGAGTCCTCATCACGGCCTTATGCTACAGTTTTGTCCCCAACTATGGCTTTATACAAGCTTTCCCCACTGCATGAAATAGCTCTACTCCATCTTTTCACTTGGAAAAATACCTTGCATATTTCAAAGCCCATTTCAAAGTCTGCTTTTTCTATAAGGCCATCCTTTCCCTGTGCAGAACATTTTAATGCCCCTGTCCCCAGCCCTCTCTGTGGTCTGCACAGGGCTGGCTACTCACTTTTCTGTGCACTTAATCATCTACACACAGTAGCATGGGCCACGTTTATTATACCATCTCTTTACAGGACAGTGTTCCTCCTCTGGTCTGTAGGCTCCTGACAGGCAGAGCCTGCCCTACTTATCTCTGACCTCAGCATCTGGCAGAGTTCCTAGTACTAGAGAATGCCTGCTGGATTATGGGAGGCATTCAGCAAAGGGCAGTCCACCAATTCATTACTCCAGGAAGAAATGAACTAAACAGCCACCACCACAGTCATTACTGACCCAAAACAAATAAGGAGACTTAGGAGCAAAGGCAGAGAGCTCTCCAACCTCCTTCTCCCAACAGATGCTCTGGTCCTGCACTATCTCTGTCTCTACTCACACCAACAGGAACAGAGTGTCCTACCAAGGTCTCCTAAAAGCTGCAGAGCTAAAACATTCTCCTTCCCAGGCCCTCCTGAATAAGGACAAAGGCCAAGTTGTCTCCTACCAATTGGTGGCTGAGAATGCAAACAAGACAGTGCATCAGGAGGCCTGGACAGAGAACACTCAGCTACCTTCAGGGCCATAATTCTGATTCAAATATAGACGGAATAAATAATAGTAGTCAGAACAACAATGATATTGGCAAAGAGCTTCAAGCTTCAAGGCTTACAAAGCACTTTTACTTACATTTTCTCACTTAATCAAATTCGCACACTCTGTATAGCAGATATTGTTATTGTGCCCAATTAATAGATTAGAAAACTGAAGCTTAGAGAGAATCAGCATTAGTAATAAAGGCTCAAAAGCTAATAAAAAGGAGCTGGGGTTACAAGCAGATTGATGTGGGCTGGGCATGGTGGTTCACACCTCTAATCCCAGCACTTTGGGAGGCCAAGGCGGGTGGATCACTTGAGGTCAGGAGTTAAAGACCAGCCTGTACAACATGGTGAAACCCCATCTCAATTGAAAACACAAAAATTATCCAGGCATACGGGCGGGTGCCTGGATCCAAGCTACTAGGGAGGCTGGGACATGAGAATCACTTGAACCTGGGAGGTAGAGGTAGCAGTGAACTGAGATCAGGCCACAGCACTCCAGCCTGGACAACAGAGCAAGACTCTGTCTCAAAAAAAAAATAAAAAAAGTAGATTGATGTGGAAGCTCAGACTTGAAGGACAGCATATTGGCCAAAGTGATAGGAAAAAGAGAGGACATAAATTTGGTTGAATAGGCTGACATAGTACTGGTGGGAAAGGCAGAAAAGGAGGTTATGGTTCTATGTGTAGAAAAGTGCAGAGCTTTAATACCAGGGAAAAGAAAATGGTGTGACTACAATGAGAACTGGAATTAGAAGAAAAATCTGCTGGGTAAGGGATCAAGGGTATCACAAAACTGAGATGAGTGGGGCTTAGGATCTACTTCTGATTAAAAGCAATATATAATTATTACAGAGAATTTAGAAAAAAAGAAAGAAAAAATTTTATTTAAGAACATTTTTAAAACATGCTAAGGTTCCATTATATAAAGTAAAGTTCCCAATTGTTTGCTATACCCTATTTTAATTTAATGGAGTATTTTTATTAACATGGATAGTGTCTTGCTTTTACCTTCCTTACCTTACCACTGGATGAGAGTAAATATTTTACTTACCCTCATCAACTTTCAGTATTATTATTTCATTTTAAATATCAGATAATTGTGGGGAAATTTTGGAAGAAGAGCTATAACATCCTATTATTGTTTTAATTTACATTTAATTGGTTAATAAGGAAACTTAAATTTTTTTTCAGTTTTTACCAGTGTATTTCATATTTGTCTTTTGCCAATTTTTGTCCTTTTTCCATTTGTTTACTGAGGTCCTGGTATTACTGAATGTATATGAGTTTTATATTTATTTAAAAGAGTTACCCCTTGTTGAATTCTCTACAACATTATTCCAAGTTTTATTGATTGCTTTTTAATCTGGTGATTTTTCTGATGTATGAAAGTTTTAAATTTTTATGTAGTCAGATCTGTCATTCACATCTTTAGTGATGTATTCTGTCAACTTTAAGCTGAGAAACCCTCCCCCGAGGAGGTTTGATAAATATTCACATCTATTTTCTTCTAGAAATTCTAACAGTTTCGGTTTTTAAATATTTAACTCTTTAAACCATCTGGAATTTATTTTGATGTTCTGGGTGAGGTTAAAAGATGTTCAAAATGCTTTTAAAAAATAATTAAACACTTAGCACCTCATATTTTTAGCTGATTTGGCACGAACCTTAAAGTCTAAGTGGAACCATTAAACGCTACAAAATTCTTAATAGTGTTTATTATTTTCTTTCTAATAGCACAGGATACCAAATACACCTACTTGCCAGTCACTGCTCCAAGTGAGTTTATCAGCAAGCCACACACCCAACACATGGTCTCTCTTTTATTATTAAGAAAAGTAGGTAATAAATAAGAAGCAGGGCTCCCACCAATCATTAACAAATCCTCCAAAGAAAATCCAGCACATATTGGATGAAGTCTTGTCCCTAGTGGACTTGTGAAATTTCTCTGACTGAATCATTTAAGCAAAGAAAACTTTCCTCCCTTCCAATCATAGTCTCTCCTTCATAGTATGTGGTGCTCATTCAAAAGAGTACATGCAGAAGAAACCAGAATATATATGTTTGCTCTCTCTCCACGCGGGATAAACAGTCCCGCCTTTCTCTACCTTCCAACCCAAAGGTGGCCACGCCTGGTGCTGCACTGAAAAAGATTTGTGGCTTACTGTCCTGACGGATGCCAGAGTAATGGAATAGCTCTGTAGTATGTCCTGGAAAGGCAGGCCAACAAAGCATTGTGCTATTGATGGCTCACATTATAATGGAGAAATATTAGGGGGATATTTCAATAGCCACCCAGAGGAGAAACAGCAGCTATAAGAATGCCACAGACTGTTTCCAAGGAGAATTACAGTGACATAAAAAAGGGGGAGGGGGCTGAAAAAGGGGTAAAAATGCTTCAGGGGGAAAAAAGTCCACTCCAAGAATATATGTTAATGCACAGGCTGTTTGCTAGCTTGGTTCTCTAGAGAAGGGGAGTAACAATCCCCAGTATGTGAACTCCACAATTACAGCATTATTAATTTATACAGCACCAGAGACCACACATGAGACCTCATAGTAATTAAGTTACAGATAAAGCCAGGTTAGTTTTCCTCTGAATATAAACAACTGTGTTCTGTTTAACACACACTCAAAGAAAAACTGGTGGATTTTAAACCAAAGAACAGTGTCTGGTAAACCTATATTCAATGAGGATCTGTCAGTAATATAATGTTTAAAAAAAAAAAAAAAAAAGAACTGCCTAGCAATAGATTCAGGAGAGAAGTAGAATGATGAAGATTTAGTCAGTAAGCCACTCTCTTTTCCTTAGAAAAGAGAGTAGGCAAATTGGAGGCAGGAGGTTTAATGAGTCTCTCCTATAAGGCCTGAATTAGAAATGTGCAAAGGTTCAAGCAAATGCTGGACACGGGGATAAAATCTATTGCCATGGTCCCCTGGAATGGCAAGAATTAGGCCACGACATAACCTTTACAAGTGGGGTAGACTTTGATCCAGCAATTTTACTTCTAAAAACTCATTCTAAGCAAGTAATCCTGGACATGCGCAACGATTTTGCTCCAAAGATGTTCAACACAGCATTACTTATAACAGCAAAACTCTGCAGTCAATTTTCCCTTTTCATCTCACATTTTACTGTAAACAAATCTCCATGTCTACAGATATATTTGTGGACTCTCATCTTAAATAACTATATAGTCTTCCACTGATGAATACATCACAGTTAGTTTAATCAATATATATAGGGATTTAAGAATGATATTACATTAACCCTTTATCATGTTCACAACATTGAAAAGATGCACTAAATAGACACTATACATTTTAATTTCCTGTTTGCAGAACCTCTCAGGAGTACCCTCACCAGCAATTTCAACAAGATTCTAATAAATTTATTTGTTTTATTTCCAATAAAATTCCTACTTACAAGACATTTTTATTGTATCTAGTTTGCCATTTAAATGACCTAATTTTATGTCAGACTCTCTAATTCATGTCTCTGAGCAATGCACATATCAGATACATGCTCAAGTTACCATTTATTTTCAAGATTGCAAAAACTGTACACAGAAGTAAAGCCATTAGAGGATAGTGGAATTGCATCCAAAGAAAATGTTAAGACAGTGTGTTAGTTATCTATTGCTGCATAGTAAATTACCCAAAAATTTAGTGACTTACAGTGTCAAACATTTATTATCTCATAGTTTCTGAGAGTCAGAAATGCAGGCATGGCTCAGCTGGGGCCTCTGGCTCTGATCTTCTATGAGGCCACAATCAAGGTGTGGGCCAGATCTGCAGTAATCTTAAAACTCAACTGGGAGTCGATCCACTTTTAAGTCCATTCAAGTGGTTGTTGACAGGAGTCAGTTCCTCATGGATTGTTAGAATGAGACCTCCTTTGGTACTTGTTCAACATCTACAGGGCATCTCACAGCATGGCAGCTGGCTTGGCCAGAGTGAGAAAGGAAGAAGGCAAGAGAGGGAGTACAAACAAAACAGAAATCACTATCTTTTAGAGCTAGGGTTGCCATATTTAGCAAATAAAAATACAGGACACTCAAATCAGTGTAAAGAGGGAAATTTACAGCTGCAAATGCATATGGTAAAAAAGAAGAAAGAAATAAAATGAATACAAACTAGAAAAATGAGAACAAACTAAAGCCAAAACTAGCAGAAGGAAGGAAATTAGAGAGAGATAAATGGATTGGAGAACAGAAAAATGGTAGAGAAAATCAACAAAACCTAGAGTTTGTTCTTCGAAAAGCTTAACAAAATTAACAAACCTTTAACTAAATTAACGAAGAAAAGGAGAGAGGACTCAAATGTAATGAAATAGGGGACATTTCAACCAATTTTACAGAAATAAGAAGGATAAGAGAATATTACAAGTAATTATATGCCAACAAATTCAATAACCTAGATGAAACTGATAAGTCCTAGAAACACAAACCCTATCAAGACTGAATCATAAAGAAATACAAAATGGGAACAGACCAATAGCTAGTAAGGAGATATTTGCACACCACTCTTCATAGCAGAACTATTCACAATAGCCAAGAGATGGAAGCAACCCAAGCATCCATCAACAGATCAATGGATAAACAAAATATGGCATATAGATACAATGGAATATTCAGCCTTGAAAAGAAAGGAAATTCTGACACAGGCTACAAGATGAACTCTGAGGATATTATTCTAAGTGAAAAAACCCGTCACACACAGACACAAAAAAATGAAAATGCTGTGTGACTCCACTTTTATAACGTATCTAGAGGAGTCAAATTCATAGAAACAAAAAGTAGAATGGTGGTTGATGGAGCTAGACGCAGGGGAAAATGGTGAGCGGGTTTTTAATAAGTTTGGGGTTTCAACTTTTCGAGATGAGAAAATGTGGTAATTGCACAACAATGTGAATACACTTAACACCACTGAACTGAACACTTTAAAATAGTTAAGATGGTAAATTTTACGTTATGTGTTTTGGTGTTTTCTACTTTTATTAAAAATAAAAGTAAAAAAAAATGTAGACCACCTAATTAAATTCGAATTTCAGATAAACAGTGAATACTTTTTTAGTATAAGTATCTCCCAAATATTGCATGGGACATTCTTACACCAAAAAATTATTCAATGTTTATCTGAAGTTTACATTCAACTTGGCATTTTATATTTTTGCTGGCAGTTTTATTTACAGCCTAATCTCAGAAGTGAAATATCATAAGTTTTACTAAATTTCATTAATTAGAAGCAAGTCACTAGGTTCAACCCCACTCTAAGGGAAGCGATTACACAAAGCCATAAATACAAGGAGACAGAGGTCATTGGGAGCCATTACAGGAGCTGCCTACCAAAGACAGAAAGAGATTATTGAATATTTCTAAATATTTATATTTTTTCTCTCACCAATGAGTTTGAAAGCCTCTTGAAGGTCTACCACAGGTAAGGTGACCGTATAATTTATCATCCAAACCAGAACTCTTTTGAGATCATGAAAAGGGTGGCGGCAGGGGTGCTACAAATAACTACAGCTGGGCAACAAAGACAAACAGAACTGTCCTAGGCAAACCCAGAGGTATGGTCACCTGAGTCAAAGATCGTATTGCTGGGTGTCTTCCTCAACCATTGGCACAATGCCAACATATAAGGAGTATTTAATATATCTTGCTTATGGAATGGCAAAATGATTCCAAGACACACAAAGGTACTTGGGCCACTCGTTGGCTGAGTACAGTCGTTCTCAATAATTTTTCATCAGAGTCTAATTAGGGAGGCCAAAAACCCCTCTTAACCCATTGAATCCTACTTTTCAATCAAAAAGTAAATCCCTAACAACATGGAGACGTCACTCTAGGAAGTCTCTTAAATCCCAACAGAGGGATGAGTTTATTATATAGCCATTGGCTTTAGCATTTGATCTCAACAATCCCAGTGTTATGGTGAAGAGCTCAATGGGTCTCTGGCATTGGAGACTCCTGGACTCTAACCCAGCTCTGAGACTAAATAAGCACAAAATCATGGGAAAATAGCCTGACCCCTTTAAACCTCAGCATGCTCATTTAAAAGTGTTTTTTGATTGAATGTGACAATATGCAGAAAGCACTTAGCATATTTATTCAACACATCAACAAATATTTGAGCATTTACTATGTGCCAATACATAATTCCTGGAAAGCTATAGTCCAAGAATATTCTTGATAGAAATGTATATCACTACACAATCTGGGATTTACCAAAGAGTCCTCAACAAACTAAATTAGAATCCCTAAACTTACAGTAATTTATTATTTTAACAGTCAATCATACCAGCACCTATAAACTATAACCAGTTTAGCACAATGCTGATCCCCATGGATAAAGAAATTTGCTCCTTCCAAATCACAAACATTTCAATTATTGACATAAATTCTTTCACTGAAAAAACTTTAAATTTTGTACCCAGACGGTGTGGTAGAATAATGAGTTCAAGTTTTCAGTAAACTAAAAATGCTGCCATTTCTAGTTTATGAAAAACAAATTTTTGTAACCCTTCATAACTCACAGTTACTAATTAGTCCCTCTTTATACACAAAAATGAAATTTTATGTGATTTTGCCTCTTATGCCTGTAAAAATGAAATAAGATATTGTTTTTAGGGATCAGGTTGCAGCCAATCAGGAAAGCCATTCCACCTCACCATAAAGACATGAATATAAATAATATAATTATGAATATGAATTATTCCCAGGCTTGAGTGGGAGCACAGTAAATGTGCAGCTTGTGACATTAGGACTGTTGTATTAATTTTCTATTGCTGCTATAACAAATTACCACAAACCTAGTGGCTTGAAACAACACAAATTTATCAGCCTCTCATTTTACAGATCAGAAGTGTGACACAGTTTTCACTGGGTTAAAATCAAAGTGTTGGCAGAGCTCCATTCCCTTCTCAAGGCTCTGGGGGGAGAATTCACTTCTTAGCCTTTTCCAGCTTCTAAAGGCCATGTGCATACTCTGGCTTATGGCCTCTCCTCCATCTTCAAAGCCAACAGCAGCAGGTTGAGTCTTTCCACGTTGTATCACTCTGACCTCCTCTCCTGCTTCCCCCTTCTACTTTTAAGGGCCTGACCATAGTTGGCTCACCAAGATAGTTCACAATCAACTCTTCATTTAAAGGTCAACTCATTGCCAACCTTAATTCTATCTACAACCTAATTCCCCTGTGCTATGTAACAGAACATAATCACAGATTCTGGAGATGAGGGCTTGGACATCTTTGTGTGGCAAGGATGTGGGGGAATTCTTCTGCGTAGCACAACTGTGTTTTCCAAAACCTATTTTGGTGAATATCAGTTCTGTGAGATGGCATACGAGGGAAGGGTTCCATGAAGAAATGTTTGGGAAATGCTGCAGCCTCTATCTCATTCTTAGAACTTCACAAGACAGTTTTACATTAAAGAGATGTGCCCAACTAATTTGAAGATGTAATGTATTTTTTTCTTAAAGTAACTGTTAATATCCAAGCAACTAGTGTTCTGTAGAATGTTACGTCCTTGAACTGGTCCAGGACTTATGAATTCTGGCCTCTGCTTACCAATAGCTCAGAGTATGACCCTGAGCAAGCCTCGTAACCCCCTCTACTAACTGAAGGGAGCGTGTGGCTTGGATGTAATCTGCGCCACTATTCTACATTTCCTAAAGTGAGCAAGTTTCCTTTTAAACCTGAGATTCTATGAACCACTTCGGCAAACATTTATGGAACATTACTGTACAGGCAGGAAATGAGCTAAACTCTGGGCATAAACTGATAGGAAGACCAGGCCCTTTTCTTAAGAATCTAACTCTCCAGGTAGGCACACAAGCGTGAAAACAAAAATCTGCAACATGTCTGGTAAATTCCCTAACAGAAGTAAATGTAGAGTGCAGAGGCAGCATGGAGAATAGGTAGTTGACTCCATCAAATACGGTGGGAGGGGGCGAAGTTTGCATTTAAAGGACAGCTGGAGTCTACCTGGTCAAGTGAGAGGGGGAGAAGGGTGTTTAAGTATTCATTTTGAAATATGGGTCAAAGACGGGAGGATCTAAATAAAGGAATTTTTACTGTATTCATAAACTGTAATGTGCCAGTGGAATCTATTGAATCATTGAAGCATTGCTAGAGAATA
Organism: Pongo pygmaeus; assembly: GCF_028885625.2. Classification (NCBI taxonomy): domain Eukaryota; kingdom Metazoa; phylum Chordata; class Mammalia; order Primates; family Hominidae; genus Pongo; species Pongo pygmaeus. The sequence goes on from NC_072376.2 coordinate 16,284,772, forward strand.
ACTCCAATGTTTCCATCATAGAAGACAAATATTTAAGGTGATAGATATCCCAGTTACACTGATTTGATCTTTACAAAACTACATGAATGCATTAAATGATCACATGTAACCCCAAACTATGTGCATCTATTATGTATCAATAAAAATAAAAACAGAAAAAACAAGTGACTAGACTGAGATCCGTAAAAAATTATCCTTTCCCACAGTTCATATCTACTGGACAATTTCTGCCTGGCTGTATCACCAAGATATTACTTTCTAACATCATCAAGCCCCTTTGGGGGACAAGATAAAAGACTTTTCCCCATTCCAGAAACAGCCTTGCCTTTCTTTGGCACTAAGGACATAACAGATGTGATTTATTCAGGCTAAAAAATTTACACCAAATTATAGACCTTGCTTTGCATGTCTTAAGGGCTTTTTCATGTTTATTTTCAACAAAGGTGTATTATATTTTTTCTGCAAGCCTTTTGTCAACAGCATGACAAAGAGAGCACGAGTGTTTCTAAATTACCCTTGCCTCTTGCATGACCAGAAGAGAAAGTCATGCAGGTTGGATATCTGTTAACAAGAACACGGGAATATATTTATCCTCTTTATTTGGACACATTTTTTTTTTTACAGTTCCACTTAGAGTTGTGGGATGTTATTGGAAGGCCACCCATGTTCAGTTGTTATTGCCACTGTTGCTAAGAACAGGGGAAAGGAATCAAAATGGCAATAGAGAAATGTTTTCCTATAAAGAAAAGTCAGCAAAATAAATAAACCAATATACATAACAATGTACTACTTACCCAAAGAGTTAGATCTCAGAAGAAGACCTTATATATCTCTATAGAAATGAGGATAAAAATAAAACACAAGGGAGCTAAGGATTGTTAAATTGCTGCATCGTGTCAAGTATTGTGTTCAATGTTTTCTTTATTTAATCTTCAAGAAAACTCTTTGCAGTAGGCCAAACTCCTACAAATCAATCTCCAGAAAGACCACAACAAAAAGTCTATAAATGCAAATAAACCAATACCAGCCTTTGTACCGTAAATCCTGTGGGGCCTGTGTGCTCTTTCTACAGGATCTCTAGGGTGCTGGAGGTATTTTATCTGAGCTCACAGCCACCTTTTTCAAGCTCTGGGCTATCCAGGAGGAGTTGCTCATGAAAACCTTTGAAGTTGGCATCTTACTTCAGCCCCTCTCTACAAATCTCTGGGAGAAAATTGGTATTTTGCCAAGTGTCTCACCAGTGGTGCTCTCAAAGTTATCAGCTTTTAAATTGCCAAAACAGGTCTTGTTTTCTGCCATCCTTGCCACACCACACCATGCTGAGATCCATGCAGAAGTGGAGGGAAAGTCTACCTACTTTGTGTCTCACTTTAACCCCTGGGCACCAAAGGTAAACCTTCAGGACCATTATGAAAACACCTCATTTAGCTTCTAGTTAGCACCCCCTCCAGATTTGACACTGCCTTAAGGCTGATCTTAAAGACCACTGTCTGACACGGACTCCATGTAAGCCTCCCCTTTTCCTCCCCACACTCAGGCATCTGCAAAGACCTCTGATCTCATTTTCCCTGGGCCAAAATTCCTCATGCCAACTGATTTCTAGCAGGATAGACCTATGAATTTATCAGATACACAAAGACATCTCTGGATTCCAACTTTTGCTCAAACAAGACTCCAGCTATAAACAAGTGAGAAAACTGAGCTTTAGAAAAGTTAATAAATTGACCCAGTTGTTAAAGGTCAGAGCCAGAATGGAAACCCCAGATCTGCCTAACTCCAAGTTACACCATCTTGAGAACTCACTACAAAGCTTATGTGGCATTGCTACAAAGAACCTTGATTTTACTTCTGATGTTTAGGGTGCATCGGTTCCATCACAGGGTTTAATTTAGGCTATCCATTTAAGATTTAGAGGTCTAGGTGGGCATGGTGGCTCACGCCTATAATCCCAGCACTTTGGGAGGCCGAGGCGGGTGGATTGCCTGAGGTCAGGAGTTTGAGTCCAGCACGGTCAACATGGTGAAACCCCGTCTCTACTAAAAATACAAAAAAAAATTAGCCAGGTGTGGTGGCATGCACCTGTAATCCAACCTACACAGGAGGCTGAGGCAGGGGAATTGCTTGAACCAGGGAGATGGAGCTTGCAGTGAGCCAAGATTGCGCCACTGCACTTCAGTCTGGGCAACAGAGCGAGACTCTGTCTCAAAAAAAAAAAAAAAGATTTAGCGGCCTAAAGTCAAAATATTCCAGAAACAAATGTTTTCACTGATTTCTTGCTTGCATAATGTCCGTTCAGTGGAATCATCTGCTAAACCAATATCCTGCATGCCCACTATCTCAGGGAGCTTTTTACCTTCTCTCTTAGTTGTCACATGCAAGCTCTGAAACGTTGGAATTCACATCATCATGGACCACAGCCCTATTGTCTATAAATTTTCACATCTGTTGGAGCTTGTCTTCAGAGTGTGGCAAGATACCTGTAACTCATAAGGGGGATACAAGAAGACATCTCCCAGTTAACAGCAAAGGCTACAGCATCTCCTGATAATCTCCTGAGAATGATTTAACCCCTATCTCCTGAGAATGTTGCTAACACACCTGCAATCATATATCAAAGTTAAGAGCTCAATTTGGAGAAGGAAGTTGTTCTAAAGGGAGATAATTTTTTTATCATATTTGTAAGCTTTGTTGAAAACCATGTATACTTTCAAGATATTCTGGAGGCAGTGCACTGCCTGTTTCCCTTTAAGATTCTTTGGCTTTCAAGAGAAAAAGGAAATCTTTCAAATTTCATGAGCTAGCTTACCTTTGTTTTCCTCAGAAGCTGTGGCTTATTGAAAAGAAAAGCCTGATGTAACAATGCTGAGAAACACTTTTCTCTAGTCCAAATTAAGGCTGATGTAAGGAAAACCCAGTAAGACCCTGAAAGCAAGAAGCCAGGGTGCCAAACCTTTGGGACTTAGACCATGCCTTTGTCAAGATAAGCCCTCAGAAAATTCTTCTATCTAGAATAATATCAGCTAGTAAATGGAGAAGGATGTATAGAATTAGGAAATTACCATTTTATAGCTACTAATGAAATAAGTGATTGAGGCAGGGATTATCAACAACACCAAGACCCTTAGATGAAAAGTTGATAGGGAACTGGATATTTACATGATGTCCCCTACAGCCAAAGGCCAATCACAGGAGAAATATAAGATCACAGGGCTACAGCCAAGCTGCCAGCGCATTACTTGCCTACTAAAGTAATTAAATATGAAGGACACAGCATCATGCATGAAGAGTTCTACCAAAATGTTTACCCTGGATCTAATCAAATGTTCAGATCCAATGTTTAGTTCATGTGGGAATTAAAGAGGAACCAAAACACTAGCAGCAGGAGGAGGCAATCAGGCAATTCAGAAAGAAGGAATTTTTCTAGGACAATTAGCCCCATTCCTTCAAAATCTTCAACAAGTCAATGTCATGAAAAAAAGTATAGTATTAGATGAAAAGAGACTTAACAGACGTAACAACCAAGAGTGATATTGATTGGATCCTCATTTAAACAACTCAGCTGTAACATTTTGGGGGGCAACTGGGGAAATTTGAGCATGAACTGGTCATTGAGGATTTAAAAAAATATTATTAATTATATTAGGCATGAAAATTGTATGGCTTTCCTGTAAAAAAAAAAATGGCCTTTGCTTTTTAGAGATGTACACTGAAGCTAATTCACAATTGCAAAGATATGGAACCAACCTAAGTGTCCACTGACCAATGAAGTGGATAAAGAAAATGTGGTATATATACACCATGGAATCCTACTCAGCCATAAAAAGAAATGAAATAATATCTTTTGCAGCAACTTGGATGGAGCTGGAGACCATTATTCTAAGTGAAGTAACTCAGGAATGGAAAACCAAATACTGCATGTTCTCACTTACAAGTGGGAGCTAAGCTATGTGTACACAAAGGCAAACAGACTGAGATAATGAACTTTGGAGACTCAGAAGCAGGAGGATGAGGTGGGTGTGAAAAAAAAACCTATATATTGGATACGGTGTTTACTACTCAGGTGACAGGTGCGCTAAAATCTCAGATTTCACCACTATATATAATAATTCATCCACATAACCAAAACCACTTGTACCACAAAAGCTATTGAAATGAAAATAGTTTTAAAAAGATGGACGCTGAAGGATTCATTGGTGAAATGCCATTATATAAATAATATGCTTTAAATTTCAGCACAAAAATAGATACAACCAATATGGAAAAATGCAAACAATTGTTATATCTACATCATGTGTATATGAGAGTCCATTAAACTGTATACTAGTCTCCCTACTATTTGGCATTTGTCAGAATTATTTTTTTAAATATGAGTGGTCAGCATGGCTTTGGGCTATGACGGGGAGGAAGCATGAGTGTTCCAAAACGACCCTCCCTGCTTCCAGTTGCTTTGAAAGTCTGATGACACTGTCAGGAAATACTGGAATATTGCTGCTGTAAGAGCCTCCAATGTTAAATCTACCTCTCCTTTATTTAACAGAGAATAAATGGAAGTCCAGGGAGACACAGTGAATTTCTCCAAATTACATAGTTAATAAGGAATGTGGTCTAGTGGCAGAAATCAGATTTATTGACTGCACATCCATCCCTTTCCACTGTACCCAGGCCCTCAGCAGCCCTACAGCCTCTACGCTTTTGATGAAAGGAAGAAGTGGAGCCAGATCTGGAGAAGCTGTAATTGCTATCAGGATTCAAGGAATGCTGTCAGACCCAGAATGTGTTCCCCTCAGTCTCACTTAGACTTGCTGGTTCAAGGCAGAACTAGGTGCAAGCATTTGCCAAGAAGGTGTATAACAGCACAAAGTGACACACACAACTTAGAGCATATACACGAAAGAGGAAAAGCAATTCCAAAAGCCCCTCTACCCTCGCCTTGGATTTCTTCTCCAAATGACAGAGTGAAAGAAGTAGGCATTGGGGTCAGAGAGAATTTTGTCCTCATTCTACCACTTATAATCCGAGAGTCACTTAACTCACCTGATCCCCAGCTTCTTCACCTGTAAAATGGAAACAGCAATACGAGAAGGGATCCAGGAGAAACTGCCTGTCACAAAAGATGGCACACAGACATAACAGTTTAAAAACTTCCATTTCTGTCCCTTTACCTTTCCCTTAACCAAATGATAATGATTGACTTACAATGAAAAACCACACAGACCACTGCATTATCTATCAGGAGACCATTTAATAACTCCTGCTCTCCTGCTATCAGAGTTTGTTCAGATTTTCTCACATTTTCTTTGCCTAAAGAAACATTTGGTTATCAAAATATGTACCTCATATTAGCTCAGGAAACCAAAAAGGGGGGGAAAAAAGTCTTCATTCTGTTGCTGCAATAAAGGTTTCCTTCTCTAGCGATAATCAACTCTGCATAATTAAAATCGTTCAGACTGCTGAACTAATTTTCAGACTGGAGGTTTCTTCCTGTAGCAACACTTACAAGCAAAGTTTCTACTGTGAATGAATTTAATCATAGTCTAATTACAATTTTAATGAATATCCCCGGCCCTGCATGTAAACTTGCACTCAAAAGCTTTGCTATCTGTTAGGGTATTTTAAGGTCTTTTCATTTTTAATATAAAGGAATGTGTTGGCAAAATGACAGTGTAGAAAAGAAATCTTCCTTCCGGTTTAGTTTGGTTTGGTTTTGATAATCACGTGAGAAAATGTAAACGGTCTGATATTTTAAAGAGCCTTTTCAGTTTGGGCATTTCACCTTTAGATTTTGTTAAGTGCTCTTTCCTTAGGGATTGAGAGCACACTTGCATTCCATTTGCAATTTGGTGTGTGTTATCTGGTTTCATGAATGTCCAAAAAATCAGAGTTCCAATTTACCTTAGAGCCCCATCTATTCTGGAAATTCAAGAACATTTTATAAATGAAGTACAAAAGTGGGCCGGGCACAGTGGCTCATGCCTGTAATCCCAGCACTTTGGGAGGCCAAGGCAGATGGATCAACTGAGGCCAGGAGTTCAAGACCAGCATGGCCAACATGGTGAAACCCCATCTCTACAAAAATTAGCTGGGTGTGATGGCGCGTGCCTGTAATCAATCAAGGAGAACTGCTTGAACCCAGGAGGTGGAGGGTGCAGTGAGCCAAGATCCCGCCACTGCACCCCAGCCTGGGAGATAGAGCAGGACTCCATCTCAAAAAAAGTACAAAAGAGGAAATGTCAAAACTTTCTTCTTTAAAAATATATTTAAAAGGCAAACACAAAAATAGCCAAACTAAGCCACTCAAGTAACTAAAGATAACTTTCTAACAGAAAACAAATAAAACCTTATTTGATTAATGCCAGCATTTTTATAATAGGGAATATAATATAATAAAACTGGAACCCACCTACTAGCTAACAATAGACAATAGGTGAAGTAAAATTGTCATATGTTTGAAGGCTATTTAGTGACACAATGTTTTTCTCTTTTTTAATATTATTTTTATTATGCAAATAATACACGCTCGGTTAAGAAAAATATATAGGTAAAAAATTTAAGTAATTTTAAGATTTAAAAAAAAAAACTTGTGATCTCACAACCTGAAATTTAGTACTGTTAAGATTGATGTATGTTCTTAGATTTTCATGTGCGTATGGATATACACATAATACACACATGCATATATACAACATGCATACACATGTCTACAACAAAATGGCGTCATATTGCATTTACTGCTCTGTATCCTATTATCACTTAATAATATATTGTAAACAACTTTCCATGTCAATAATTATGTTTACGCCACTTCAAAACAGAGTGCAAATGCAGAAAGGCAAGCGTGCTCCAAGCTCTCTAGCAAGAGCGACTGCATTCCCATTTCTCTCATTTCTCATAGCCAAACAGTTTAGAGCCCTATCTTTTGCTCCCGCAGCTCCCTCTACCTAGAAGTCTCTTCCCTGCCCTTTTCTCCTTACTTCTTAGGCTGGAGGAGACTCTTCATGTCACCATAGAATTGGGGACTCACATTTGGTAGAGTCTTGTCTGGTCAGTTCAGAGCCCTCAAATTCCTAAGACAACTAGTACATGACCCCGGAGGGAGAAATGAAACACAGGGAAAGGAAGGAAGGAAACGGACATTCATTGTAATTGGAGGGACCAAGTGTCTTCACATACATTATCATTTCATCTTCACAGAGATTATGCGAGGCTGGTGTTAGTAACACTGTTTTCACAGATGTGAAAACCAAGAGTAAAGGCAACACAGCCAGGAAAGATCTCAAATCACTTTGTAAAACTGCTGCAGCCAAGATGCTGTTGCTGCCCAGGTGAGCGAGCATTGCAGTTTGCAGCACAGACCTCTAGCCCCAGACACCACTTGAAGGCCCTCTCTCCCATAGCCTCTGGATCCTGGGTATATCTGGCCATCCTTGCACCATGGATTCTCTGGGATCCCACCTTTCTGACATCACTAGCTTCAAACCGAGAGTCAGGCTATCAATAGATCTTGCTCACATACCTGTACCAAAGCTGTTAAGGAGACTAGGAAAGGGACTTCTGGTTTCTACCTTAGGAGTAGTGAACTCTAGAGTGGAATTTTCCAAATGGGTATTCAAAGGCACTGTATGTCTATACAGAGTATAAGCAGACTGGGTGTAGTGGCTCACATCTGTAATCCCAGCTACTCAGAAGGCTAAAGAGGGAGGTTCTCTTGAGGACAGGAGTTCCAGACCACCCTGGGCAACATAGTGAGACCCTGCCTCTACAATAAAAAAAAAAAAATTAAATTAGCTGGGCATGGTTACACATGCCTGTAGTTCTGGCTACTCAGGAGACTGAGGAGGGGGGATCATTTAAGCCAAGGAGTTCAAGATCACAGTGAGCTATGATAGCGCCACTGCACTCCAGCCTGGGCAACGGAGTGAGACCTTGTCTCTAAAATAAATAAATAAATAAGCTAATGTCTACCATCACTCACTTAAATAGTTCGTTTTACAGAAAAGACTGCTCTGGGTTTCTGAGACACAGCTGAGTGAACCCCAAATGGTTTACGCTCTCTAAACTGCCTATGTACTTAAAATTCAGGGGAATTTGATTCTAGAAAAATCAAGACTTTTAACTTTAAACTTTATCTACCTCCCTTCTGGACTTCAGGCATACCAAAATCCTGCTCATTGCTTTCTTTGTATAACATGAATATGGGCTGTTGAGACAAATCTTTTCCAAATCTCCCACTTCTTCCTCCTAATGTTTATCTTGACCCCAACTTCCCCTCACCACTCCCCATCATAGCCATATGTGAGAGATTATTCTAAAACATAAGAAATGCAGACCACCCTAAGCCCATGGAAAGGGCATGAGAAATTCTTTCCTAGAAAGATCTGTTTTTTTAGGACCCTAAAAACGCACAAGATGAAAAAGGAGATGGGGATTCAAACTGAGGTCTGCTGGCTTCATGCTATAGTTTGAGAGAGAAAAAAACCCAATTCCATCTTGGACAATGGAAAATGGGAACAGAAATCGACAATAGGGAGGAATATCCCACTTTCAAAAAGAACTCATATTTCATTGAATCAGTTTGCTGCTCTCCTAAAATCATAAATTCTATGAAGATACTAGCAAGTTGTTTCTGCATGAAATTTTGATTGTTTTAAGGGTGAAAATGAGTGTACTAAAATGGGGAAAGGAATAAAGCTAAGCTTTTTAAATTTAGGAAGGCTGAGGAAAGCAAATAATGCAACAATAATTTGACCCCAGCCAACAATGTAGAAACCTAGATGGGATTTTTATATATATATATATATATATAATGTCAAGACAAAAGTACCAAACATTACTAAAGGTACAAATTTTCCACTAATTTTGACTAGTCCAAGCTACTGAAATCCTTTTGTATGTATATATTAAAAGGCTGGAATTGTAATATATAGGACAATAAGAGATGCCTAGTAATTTATTTCAGCTGTGGCTAAAAAGACGCAAGAGGCTTCATGGAGAAACTCAACAGAGACCAATCAGGAGGTCCAGATGGCATAAATCTCTGGGTCTTGAGGAGTTAGGTAATAAACTTACTAAATCATTGCCATTATTTTTATAAGTCAAATAGCAGGAGAGTTGCTAAATGCCTTTTATTTGAAGGGGTTTTTTTTTTCCTTTCCTCTTATCTTTTAATACAGGTTGAATCAGGTTATGAGGAAAATTTCACCCGAATGAAATACAGTACTTGCCAATAACCAACATCAATCTAAGAGTCAGATCCAGAAAAATTATACAACTTAAAATGCAGTCAGGGTAATGCTTCAAAAAGTGATAATGAGATTCCTCCAAGTTGGACCCGTTTCTAAGTTCTTACAGACAGCTGCTTTACCATGCGGTGTGATGCTGGATCGCACAGAGGTCCATGAAGACTATGCACATAAAAACAGTGGTTGGAAACAACCAGGCTTGATGTCAGGAGAATGGAGTCAGTCCTCTCTCCCCATCATGAGCTGGGTGACCGTGGGTGAGTAAATTAACCTCTCTGAGCCTTGTAATCCTGAACTATCTATAAAACTGGGAAAATGAGGCCTGTTATACCACTCTTGACGAATTTAAAAGCTAAAAATGCATCAAAATATAAGCTAGTGTTATTATTCTGAACTGCTGCTATGCTGAGAAAATTCCTAAAAATTCTGGGAGCATCGACAATGATTTTTAGCCCATGCCAAGCAATCTGAAACTTAGGCTTGAAAAATATTTTGAAATTATAAAAGATGGTGCCAGTTACATTTATGATAAATTTAAGGCATCTCAGTGGGGGAAAACTGTCATTTATTGAGTGTTTATTATGGATCTGACCCTGTGCTCAGGGCTTTACATACATTACTTGAATTTTAATCCAGTGAAGTTGGGTGATATTACAGCCCCATTCTTCTCAAGGGAGAAATCAGGCACAGAGAGGCTGGATTGCACATCCATGATCTTCTTAGTGGGAGATAGAAGAGCTAGGATCTAACCCAGGAAGTCAGGATCCAGAAACTGCTCACTTCACTGACACTAGGCTCTTACATGAAAGACGAAGATAAACAATAGCAACAGAAGATGATGGCTGCAGAAGCCTTATGCAAACCCTCACGATCAGTGTTGATCACGTAAATAAAAAAATCACTTGAGGCAGTGAATCATAAAAACGATACACATAAACTTTAACTGTTTTATTTAAAATATATAAATATCCACTCATTTAATAGAACCATTATGTGAAAGTTGTTAAGAAAAAGAACACGGTTTTTGAAGTGTACTTTTGAAGCACGTACGTTTGTTATGCTGTAATATAGTTGGCTGCTGATTCAATAAAACAAAACTCTTCCCAGGGCAGCTTTGGCTTCTAAATGTGAAGATTTGGGCTCTGGACTTGGTATATCACACTTCCTTTCCCCTCTTTTCTTTATTTTTTGATTTATGTATTTCTTTTTTTTTTCTTTTATTATTATTACACTTTAAGTTTTAGGGTACATGTGCACAATGTGCAGGTTAGTTACATATGTATACATGTGCCATGCCGGTGTGCTGCACCCATGAACTCGCCATTTAGCATTAGGTATATCTCCTAACGCCATCCCTCCCCCCTCCCCCCACCCCAATCATGGCCTTAATGATTATTCCCTGGCCCTTAGTATATATTGCATAAATAGGAATCATTAGTTCATTGTCATATATTATCTTTCTTTAAGTCACTGGAAACTCCAATTTTGTCTGGGTTCAGTTACCAAACTGATTTAACTCTTAATTAATCTCTTGTAGTCCAAAATGTTTCCAATGTTGTCAACTTCAGGCAACATTTTTTTTTCTTTAAGACTTAGTAAATATCAAAATGGGAATTTCACTCCCCACTAAACGCTACATGAAAAGAAAATAACCCTTTAATGTTAATTATTTTTAATGTATGGTGCCTATATATTCTTATCTTCTATTTTTTCCTAAAATGAAACTCCAAAATTATTTTTAAAACATTTTATAGCTCATTGATCCATAACTTGGAACAAGGACATTGCATTCTGTTATAAAAACCTGGCATTTATTTAAATCACTTTCTTTACATTATTCATAACCAAAACATGAAGGAGCATTATTTTAGACCAAAGGCCTTCAAAGTTTTTGCCAGAAATACAAGACAAATTTTACATGACAGCTAGGAATTTTATATCATGTATACATACATACATACATGCTCACACACATACACACAAAAATGTATAATAAAACAATTTTCATAAAATGCCTTTACAGCATATAATGCGCACTGACATTTTCTATTCTGTTTTATTCAATTTCATTTCGTTTTTGAAAATCCTTTATCCCAACTCAGTAGATTTATTTCATGACCCACCAAAGAATCAAAATCTACAATTTGAAAAACATTGATAAAGAAAGCATAGGTTTTTCAGACGGCTATTTTCTTCAAGTGCTTCTTCGCAGAATGTATACATTCATGGGAAAGAAATCAACTTATAGAATAACTCAGTGTCTGTCCATGCTGATTTTTACGAAGAATACTTATATTGTAAAAACAAGCAATTCATCTCTCTTAAATCTTGAAGACGTTTTTGTTGGCCAATAATAAAAGTCAAAATTTGAAATTCCACTTGTATTGCTACAGGCAGCTGCTGCACATCTTTGCCTGGATTTTGCGTAAACTGGTAACACTTGCTTTACCTTTGCACCATGCTTTTCTAGAAAATATCTTGTAATTTAGAACTGCTTTCATTCTATTGGAGAGTTATTCCCTAATCAATTTTTTCCTTTTGATAAGTGACTTTAACTCCTCTGTAAATTTTTAAGCAGCAGATTGATTTGAGGGCAGAGGCAACTTCTGCCCTCCAAGACCCAATACCTGGACACCCTGGCTTTTCCTATATTCAAGCCATCCATCAGTTGCTACAGAGCTGTCAGTGCTTCCCATCTTTTGATGCAGGGCCAAGGCCTTTTTTGTAACTATTCATCTACTGATTGGCATTCTGTGTATTCTTTCTTGCATAAGCCACATCAATAATGTATCAGTCCTAGTCATTAGTTTCAGTTTCTTTAAAATAGAGCAAGAATTTAAAGACACTTGGAGCCAGGAAATTATAGAAACTTTCTAGATGATTATATGTTTCCCCAAAAACTTTTACAATTATCTTACCGTAGTTCTTCTCTTTTTTTAGCAATATTCCTTTAACTCCAAATTATTCAATGTAGTTTTTTTTTCAACTTTTATTTTAAGTTCCAGGGTACATGTGCAGGATGTGCAGGTGTGTTACGTGGATGATCTGCACAGCAAACCACCATGGCACATGTTTGCCTCTCCCCATCTCTACTAAAAATAAAAGAAATTAGCCGGGTGTGCTGGCACATGCCTATGCCTATACTCCCAGCTACTTGGGAGGCTGAGGCAGGAGAATTGCTTGAACCGAGGAGGCGGAGGTTGCAGTGAGCCGAGATCACACCATTGCACTCCAGCCTGGGCAACAGAAGCGAAACTCCAACTCAGAAAAAAAAAAAGTCGGGGGAGATGGGTTAAGAGAGCTTCCACTGTCCCATAGCAGAGGTCAAAGCCCAGTGGGAAGCTGTCAGGAAAGTATCACGGCCTGGGGCCTCCTGAAAGTAGACCCCAAGGCAAGAATTACAGTGCTGTCACTTCAATTATTAGGTACAAGCCGGGGGTGCTGAGGGCTAAGGGAAAAGGTGAAATGAGGTAAGGAAAGAGATTGAGCAACACAGTTCAATGCAACAGCTACCACATCACAATTAGCAACAAAGAGATACAGTTGACAATTCAAGAGACATGTTTACTCACCACACAAGATCTCTCTGGGATGTTTGGAAACAGGAACTGCACAATCTCACCACAATCCAAAAGGGGCAAAAGGAGTTGGAATTTATGGACCTAGCTTCCCCTTCCATCTCCTGATTCCTATTGTGAAAAGATCACCCTACAGCGAGTTGATTGCCCCACACTTCAGATTACACCTTCCGGCCTCTTGCAATCCAGTCAAGTACTCAGTTACCATATCCCATGGTGGGACTTTTAAGTTCTAATCTTAAAAGTCTGGAAGCAGAGGGGCTTGCTTGTAGGGCATGGAGACAATGCAGTTCAGAGCTCTAACTGTGAGTGCCAGCCAGCTCAGGGAGTTCATAAGGATGCCAGAAAATGAGGTGACAGCATTCTCCAGAAGGTGTGCAGAAGCATTAGAATAAGAAAGTGGTTGAGATAATCTGAGAAGGTGAACAAGGTTTGTGTTCAACACAGCTTAAAACAGAAAACACTGGGAAAGTAAGGACATTCTAGGAAGAAGGAATGATGCATTTCAAGACTCAGTAGGTGATATCTGCACCCCCATGTCCACTGCAGCATTGTTCACATCAGCCAAGATAGGGAAACTGCCCAAATGCCCACTGGCAAATGAATGGATAAAGAAAATGTAATATACACATGCAATGGAATATTAATCAGCCTTTAAAATAAAGAAGGAAGTTCTACCATCTCTGACAACATGGATGAACCTGGAAGAAGTTATGCGAAGTGAAATAAGCCAGACACAGATGGACAAATACTGCATCATTCCACTTATATGTAGTATCTAAAATTGTCAGCCTCATAGAAGCAGGAAATAGAATGGTAGTTGCCAGGGGCTGGAAAGAAGGGGAAATGGCGAATTGTTGCTCAGTGGGTATAAACTTTATTCTTGTATAATGAATAACTTATTCATTACACAAGATGAATAAGTTCTAGAGATCTGCTGTACAACGTAATTTAGCCTATAGTTCATCATACAGTATTTTGCACTTTAAAGGATGTTAAGAGGATAGAGCTCATGTTAAATGTTCTTATCACAAAAAATGAAATAACAGTAACAACAAAATTTATAAAAGAACACAAGGAAATTTTTGTAGGTAATGGATATGTTTAGTACATTGATGATGGCAATGGTATCATAGGTGTATGAATATGTCCAAATCCATCAAAATGTATACATTAACTGTGTAAAAGTTTTGTACATCAATTATACCTCAATAAAGCTTTAATAAAATACTCAATGAAAGGAAATAGTGTGGTTTTTTCTGCAATGTTAACAGTAACTTGTGGACGGCGTGTGGGGGCATTCTAGAGTAGGACGGGAGCAAGCTCATCTCATTTCACTATGGCAGCCCTGTTACACTACTAACTTACAAAGAACTTAGAGTCAACTAAAACCCCCTACATTGTCTTTTTTACACATTCAGACCAGATTAGCACTCAGGTGTCCTGATTCCTGATTCTCATTCACCACACTGCATGCCCACTAGAAAATATCCTTCTCATGAGAGCGGGATCTTAGGGAAAATATGGAGTACAGACAAGGCTTAAAGAAAGTGAAAGTGAAACTGCTTATTTCTTTCAAATAATGCAGCCTACATATTTCACAGAATTAATGTTGACAGAATTCACAGAGTTTAGGGAAAAGCAAGAGCCAGCGTACACGTGATTTCTTCCAGCCATTTCAGAGCTCACAATTTCTCTGCCATTGGTAACCTACCATGGAGAATTCATTTCATGCCTGTCTACTCTGGTAAAACCTTGGAATGAATTGAATTGTTACAAAAAGGTGAAAATTAAGAATGCCAAGAGTCATTTGATGCAGCTAATAAAGAGTCGTCATCTCTGCAGTTTTGCACGTGTTCCTGACTTGCTTTACTCGTACTTTCTGAAGTTTTATCTGACAAAAGAATTGTGAGAAACCCCTTTGTCTGTTGCCAGAGAGAAGGTCTTATCTCTTTACACTGAGGCATTGGAGAAAAATATTCACTTTCAAGCGATCTTTCTACTATTGGAATTATTTTGATCAAACTAAAAACCTCTGAGCCAAAATGTAGTTCAATTATGTGCTGGGTGTAGGAGATGGGAAAATTAAAGAAATGAAACTGTCCCCTCCAATGACTTGCACTGCATTTAGATGAAAACCCGAGCCCCTTTACCTGGGTTGGCAATACCGTAACCCTCTGACCTCACCTTCATTTATGTTCCCATCACTGCCAGCACCACCATAGCAACCTCTTCTCTTCCTCAAACACATCATGCTTGTTCCCATCTCAGGCCTCTGGACTTGCTGCCCCTAGTGTCTATGGTGCACTTCCTCCAGTCCCTTGACATACCTTGCCTCCCTCTTGACTTTCTTTTTTTTTGAGATGGAGTCTCTCCTTGTTGCCCAGGCTGGAGTGCAGTGGAGCGATCCTGGTTCACTGCAACCTCTGCCTCCAGGGTTCAAGTGATTCTCCTGCCTTGGCCTCCTGAGTAGCTGGGACTACAGGTGCGTGCCACCATGCCCGGCTAATTTTTTTGTATTTTTAGTAGAGACGGGGTTTCACCATGTTAGCCAGGATGGTCTTGATCTCCTGACCTCGTGATCCGCCCGCCTCGGCCTCCCAAATTGTTGGGATTACAGGCGTGAGCCACCGTGCCGGGCCTCCCCCTTAACTTTCACATATCAGTTTGAAAGCCCCACATGTATCAGTTAGGATGCTTTCAGCAAAAGGTAACAAAGAAGACCCAACCAGAAATACCAAAAAAAAAAAAAAAAGGCTTCAGCAATGCACACATGTAACATAGAGAGGCAGGGTAGTTCTGAGGGTTGGATGATTCAGCAGTAGGACTCCATCAAAGCCTCAGGTCCTTCCCAGCTTTCCACTCTGCCATCTTCAGTGTATCAGCAATGTTCCCTTCATGGTCACAATGTGACCACAACTGCTCCAGACTTCACATGAGGACACAATGGTGATCAGTGAAAAAAACAGGCACCTCCTTTCATGCAGCTCTTTCTATTAGCAGGAAAAGCATTTACCAGACGTCCTCCAGTCAGTAACCCTCTGATTCCATTGACCAGTAACTGACGTACCTAAACTGATCACTGGCAAGAAGATCACCACGACTGATGTTGGCAAGGGATCTGGGCAAGGGTCACGTTCCCTAAGGTGACCAGAGGGTAAGAAATTTGAAGCCACGCCAAGCCAGTACAAGGAGTGACGCCAGGGTTGGGGCAGGAATGGCTATTAAAAACAAGCAGAAGCGACAACTACAATATCCAATTCAAAATTGCCCCAGTCACTCTCTTCCACAATGTATGTTTACATCTCTGCAAAGAACGGAGTTTAGCCTCCTATTTCTCTTGCTTATTTATTTGTTCATTGTCTGATACCCCAATGCAAATGTAAACTCCATAAGAGCAAGGACCCTATCCATTGCTTCACCAGGGCATTCTCCAGCACCAGAATAGTACCTGGCACATAGTAGCACATAGTGAATATTTTTGGGTAAATGCATGCAGGACTGTGCCTACATATAATGCCCATTCTGACACTGAACCCTTTGTGGGAGCCTGTTATTGAACTTAAAAAGCAGGAAAATTCACCAAAACTAAGCCATGACTTCAATGATCATAGCCTTGGGAGAAGGCCACTGAGTTCATGAACATCTCTCTCATGATTTCAGAAAATGTTTTAGGTAACTCAAAACATAATGCAATACTTTTCCCCAAGTTGTTCTCCTTCTCCAGTGTTTCTGATTTCATGATTACACCATTACCCACCCAGTTGACCAAGACAGAACCTCAGATATTTTCTTCACTCCTCTTTCTTCCTTACCCACCCCACATCCAACAGTCAAGTTTTGAAGAAGTCAAAATCTGTCTTCCCCTCTTGATTTTGACATTACTATTTAGTTAGGTTGTGTTCAATAAACTATTATCTTTGTCAGCTCCAATATTCTATGATACTTTGATGTATATGTCCTTATTTTCCAGGACCCCAGATTAAAACACAGCTATCAGAAAAGGTTCAAATTCACTATTATTTTGTGTTACCAACATACATATCAAGAATATTTCTACTTTTTCCTTCCTCAGCAAAGTTACATTTGAGTGGAAAGGGAGGGAGAAAAGGCAGTTTAAGTTGTTACTTTAAATGGTCATTTCTTAACAGTGGAAGAAACACTAGAGCACTCAGGATTTTTAGTTTGGTACTCAGCCAATTGTGCAGAGTCCAATCTTGTAAAAAACCATCAATATATAAAATAAATGAAACAAAGATAGTCCAACATCTTTTATAATTCTGGGATGTTAGCCATGGAGAACTTTTTGCTTTCGAACACATATCAAACACATATCATAGTTGTTGAGATGACATTAAAGAAAATTTATAGACAACATGTGATGCTTCCTTCTTCCCCCAATCAAAAAAGTCCATCTCTCCTCTGAATTCCCAGAGACCTTTATATGATACATTTATTCTCATCCTTTCTAACATGTTATTTCTGATCTTATTATATCTCCACTACTCACCTATGAGCTCACTGAAGGCAAAACCTAAGTGTATTAGGAAGTCTTAACGCATTGGGGTCATATACGTGAAACGATCATTGTCTTTTCCGATGACTGCTTTCAACTATTCTCTGTTGAATCCCTCTCTTCAATCTCTTGATGACACTTAGGCATAATACATAACTTCATGGCTACCTTGAGGTATTAAAAGTCCCTTTTATTTTAAAACTTCAATTTTATCTGTGATACAAACTTAACCTCTTCTGCCTTGTGGGCTGGACACATAGTTTGGGAAAATCTGAGTGGGAGGGTGTTAGGTCTAATTTTTCACTTCCTCCTCCCCCTTCAGGATAGGCTCTTTGCCTATCAATAGTTGGGCATAGAGAGGATGGATCAGGGAGCAGGGAATTCCCTTACATTTGCTGCAGTGAACCGCTGAGGCCCTCCCTGTGTGGTGGGCATCTAAACACTGCCTCTCCTGCGTGGTTTCCTCCAGGGCCCTGTGCAGTCTTCCCAAAGCACAGATGCCTTCCTTGGGAAATCTTTTTTTTTTTATCATACTTTAAGTTTTAGGGTACATGCGCACAACGTGCAGATTTGTTACATATGTATACATGTGCCATGTTGGTGTGCTGCACCCATTAACTCGTCATTTAGCATTAGGTATATCTCCTAATGCTATCCCTCCCCCCTCCCCCCACGCCACAACAGTCCCCAGAGTATGATGTTCCCCTTCCTGTGTCCACGTGTTCTCATTGTTCAACTCCCACTTATGAGTGAGAACATGCGGTGTTTGTTTTTTTGTCCTTGCGATAGTTTGCGGACAATGATGGCTTCCAGTTTCATTCGTGTCCCTACAAAGGACATGAACTCATCATTTTTTATGGCTGCATGGTATTCCATGGTGTATATGTGCCACATTTTCTTAATCCAGTCTATCATTGTTGACTGTAAACTAGTTCAACCATTGTGGAAGTCAGTGTGGCGATTCCTCAGGGATCTAGAACTAGAAATACCATTTGGCCCAGCCATCCCATTACTGGGTATATACCCAAAGGGAAATCTTAATTGACCTCTGCTGTCTCTCATTTGGCTCCCACGGGTGTTGCAGTTTCCCCAGCTAGTAAACAGCCTGAATTGACCCTGTGACATATTCTTAACCTCTAGAAAAATAATGGTTTCTGACATGCCAAGTGATGAGAGTGCTGACTGCCTGATTGCCAGCCTTTTCTAGGCTTTGCCAACTCACTGTCATTTACTTTTTCTACTCAAAAGGCAGATCTGCTGCCTAAATACAGATGTAACTAATGGCTAAGATGATCATCACTCTTCCTGTGACTGGCTCCAATCTTCCAGGGGTTCTCTGATAGTCCCTATCACTTGACTTTGAAGGGAGAAGGGATAAGGTAATCACTTCTCACCTGAATATTCCCCATCAGCACACCAACCCCAAAGGATCTCTCTTGTCTTCCTCCTTGGTCCTCTCCTTTGTAGAATGAGTGAGGGGGCAAAGAGTGATGATGGCAAGGCTCTCTCTTGCCCCCTTTGGGGAATGTTGGCTGCTCACGTTAGATAGCAGCTCACAGAGTAAGAGGCTTCTCTGCCTCCCACTCTGGACTTTAGTATCTTATTCTGCAGTCACAGAAAAAATTACCATGAACATAGAGCTTAAAACATTATCCACTCATCATCTCAGTTTCCAGGGATCAGGAGTCCAGGCCTGACTCAGCATGGTCCTATTCAGGGTCTCCCAAGACTGTAATCAAGGAGTCGTCTGAGCCAATTTCCTATCTGGAAGCTTGACTGAGAAGAATTCACTTCCAAGCCCACTCATGGTTGTTGGCAGAATTCATTTCCTTGCAGATGCATGGCTGAGGCCCATGTTTTTTTGTTTGCTGTCAGCCAGGGATCATTCTTAGTTCTAAAGCCACCCTCAGTTCCTTGCCATGTGGCCCCCTCCATAGGCCCTCCTACAAATTGGCAGATCACTTCTTCAAAGCCAGCAGGTATATCTCTCACTCCTGTCTGCTAGGGCAGAGTCCAATGTAACGTAACACAACAATGGGAGTGACTGTCATATCTCCTTTGTCATATTCTGTGGTCTAGAAGCTAGTCACAGGTTCCAACCACACTCAAGGGGAGGTATGACTCATTGGGGGCAACCTTAGAGTGTGTCCACCACACATGGTTTCTTTCCTTTCTCCCTCCCTCCCTTCCTTCTTTCTTTACTTCCTTTCTTCCACATGTAGATGGTCTGCTATGTGCAAATCATATTACCTTAAGTGAAACAAAAATGATTAAAGCAAGCCCCTTGTCTTAGTGCAGGCTGCTACAACAGACTATCATACCCTGGGTGGCTTAAGCAACAGACATCTATTTCTCACAGTTCTGGAGGCCAGAAATTGAGGTCAGGATGCCTGCATGGTCAGGTTCAGGTGAGGACTCTCTCTGGTTTTCAGACAGCTGTCTTCTCAGTGTATCGTCACATGATAGAGAACGAAGCAGAAAGAATCATTAACATCTCCTGTTTTTCTTCTAAGGGCACTAATCCCATTCACGACGTCTCCACCCTCATGACCTAATTATTTCCTAAAGGCCCCACCTCCTGGTACCATTGCATTGGGTGTTGGGATTTCAACATATGAATTTGGGGGAGACACATTCAGTCCATAGTACCCTTATGTTTCAAAAGCTCACACACTAGTGGAAGAGACAGTCCTGTAAACAGCTACAGTGTAGCTTGTAATCAACACTGGCCTATAGTTATGTACAAGCCCCAGCCCAGAACCAGGAGCCCTAATTTTCCATGATAAAGGCAGGAAAATTCATGGAGGAGGTGCCATTTGATAGGCTTTTGAAAGAGGAGTGGAAGCCCCACATGTTTCCACAGTGCTTTACCTCTGTCAGGCATTCAGCAAACGTGTGTGTAATAAAAAGCTCAAGAATGGGATCGAAGAACTAATTTTACAAATGAGCAGAGTAAAGGCTTGGGGAAAACACCTGACATCACAGCAATTTCAACATAATAATTAGTGCATGGTCACATGTTGAGTGGCCAAGAACTTGAAATTCTTCAAAAATCAATCTCTTCATTCCGTACCTAAGAAGCAGGTGAGATGACCAAAAAGGACAGGACAGGAGAATGTAGTCTCAGAGCCAAGAAAAGGTGAGTGGAAGGACCAGAGTTCACTGCAATGGATTGGAGAAGAAAGAAGACAGAGCTGTCTGATGGCTGAACTCAGACAAGTGGTCCTGGACCAGTGAAATGCAAACAGTCATCCACTTCCAAAGTTTCTCTCTCTTTTTTTTTTCTTTTTTTTTTTTTTGTTGAGATGGAGTCTTGCTCCATCACCCAGGCTGGAATGCAGTGGTGCAACCTCGGCTCACTGCAACCTCTGCCTCCCAAGTTCAAGTGATTCTCACACCTCAGCCTCCCTAGAGAAGCTGAATTACAGGTGCATGCCACGACGCCTAATTATTTTTTATTTTTAGTAGATATGGGGTTTTACCATGTTGGCCAGGCTGGTCTCAAACTCCTGACTTCAAGTGATCCATCTGTTCAGCCTCCCAAAGTGCTGGGATTAAAGGCATGAGTCATTGCGCCAGGCCACTTCCAAAGTTTCTACTTTCAGACAACCTGCCTTTTCACACATCACATACCGACACCATAAAGTGACTTTTCTATACCCAAGAAAGACTTTCCTCTATGAGCTGACAAATGAACATTTTGAACTATTTAATAGTAGTACCCATCAAGTTCCTTTCTGACAGTGTTATCACCTTGGGCTGTATAATAGTGTTCAATGCAGAATATGAATATAATATTGGAAGGGTCTTTAAACAGGGGTCCCAGAGAGATGCCTCTAAGACCTTTGTATTCCTGTCTCAATTTTAATCAAAGTTGGTCTACTTATTTTATTTATTATTTGTATAAATTTAAGGGGTACAGGTGCAATTTTGTTATGTGAATATATTGCATAATGGTGAAATCTGGACTTTTAGTGTAACCATCACCTGAATCATGTACATTGTGCCCATTAAATTTCTCATCCTTCACCTATCCCACCCTTCTATACTTCTGAGTCTCTAATGTCTATTATTCCACACTTTATGTCCATGTGTACACATTATTTAGCTCTCACTTATAAGTGAGAACATGTGGCATTTGGTTTTCTGTTACCATATTAATTTATTTAGAATAATGGCCTCTAGCTGCATCCATGTTGCTGCAAAGAAAATGATTTCATTCTTTTTATGGCTGAGTAATATTCCATGGTGAGTATACATACACCATATTTTATATATGTATATATATGCCATATATATATGCCATATATATATACCATATTTTCTTTATCTAATCCTCCATTGATAGACACTTTTATTCCATATCAAGAAACATACAAATGCAGGTATCTTTTTGATATAATGATTTCCTTTGGGTAGATGCCCAGTATTGGGATTGTTGAACTGAATCAGGTTGCTCTATTTCCATGTTTTACATATTAGGGTCCTGGTAAGATTCTATTTGAGGAGAACTTCACTGTTTAATTTTTTAACCCACTGTTTTATTATATTTTATCTTTTATTTTATAAAAATGAGAAATTTTTAAAAATAGAAGTCTTGACACATATACCTAGCTTCCCTGTGACAGGAAGCTAGGTATAAACATGTTACAATCAAAATTAAGATACAAATCTTTAAGCACACTTGGCCGGGTGCGGTGGCTCATGCCTGTAATCCCAGCACTTTGGGAGGCCGAGACGGGCAGATCACGAGGTCAGAAGATCGAGACCATCCTGGCTAACACGGTGAAACCCCGCCTCTACTAAAAATACAAAAAAATTAGCCGGCTGTGGTGGTAAGCACCTGTAGTCCCAGCTACTCGGGAGGCTGAGGCAGGAGAATGGCGTGAACCCGGGAGGCAGAGCTTGCAGTGAGCCAAGATTGTGCCACTGCACTCCAGCCTGGGCGACAGAGCGAGACTCTGTCTCAAAAAAAAAAAAAAAAAAAAAAGAGGAAATCTTTAAGCACACTTAAAGTAGCAAAGCTTTGTTTCAATTCAATGTTTAAGGAACTTAGCATGGGTCAACCACACATGCGATTAACTGTCAAGGACAAGAAACAGAAGATAAACATGTACAAAATATCACTAATGATATATGATTGAAAATTGTGACCAAAAATGAAGAATTACAGGGATTTTCTAGTATTTTAAGCTTTCTGGAACAGAGCCCCCATCATCCCATACATATCTGCATCTTTCACACATTTGAGGTTAGCACATGCATATTTTTTGGAATGTGTATGTATAAAAACAGGAGAACGCCTTCAAAAATGTTTTCATTAAATAAAGTCATGAGCTAATGACTTCCCCCAGGTAGTGCATCTTTAATATCTTATTCTCAGTGTACACAGTATACAACATATCCTTTATTTGAATTTCACTTTCACAATCTGTGTCCATCTCACCTAGATTTAACTCCACTCTAATTTTGCTTTCTTTTGTTCCTAATTGTAGCCTTTGCATTTACTAGGGCTTCTAATCAGTTTGCTCTCATAACAAACCAAGAGAAGAAGCTTAAGAAAATCACAGAAAACATTTCTTAGCCTGATCCTACTCTCTTTCCTGCCCCTTTCATTTCAGAAAATTTGAAGCTTAGAGAGCTTCTGATAACCACAATAACAAGCCAGAACAAGGCACAGCAGGGCCTTGTTATTAGGACATAAATATAATGGAGATCCACTTTGCCTTGGCAGTGACAAAAACGAATATTAAAGCAAATAAAATCACCATGCAAAAGACCAATTTACCATTTAGAACATCACTAGAATGAGAAATTTAAGAAGCCCTAATGGGCAAATATTTTGATAGACAGTGTCTTAAACCTACTCTTGTAGATTTTTACTGTCTTGCTAGTTACTATCTTGTTGCATTTTTTTGTTTGTTTTCTGAATCAATAGATAGCCTTTGTCGAATACCTATCATGAGCACTACACTGTCTTAAGTTCCATGGAAGATAAACAGTTGAGCTTACCTATGAATTTTTAGCTTACCAGGGAAACTAATTCATGTATTCCAACAAAAAAGAAAAACATACAAGTGCTTGAAGAGAGAACACCTTGCAAAAAGGTTTTGCATGACCGGTCAATGCCATGCCAACCAGTAACTAAATACTTGTAAAATCACTTGTGGAATTCATTCTATAATGCTATCTGGCTAAGAGATGAGGAAACTGAAGCTTAGAGAGGTGAGGTGACATATCCAAGGTCACATGGCTGAAGCAGCACCAGCAAGATTCTAGCCCATCCCCTCACTTCACTCCAAACTTCTCTGAGGCTCGGGTCTACTGCAAAGGTTTTCAAGGTTTTAGGAAAAGGTAGCATTTGAGCTGCTTTTGAAGGTTGGGTACGATTTAGACATGCAAAGATGAAGACAATTGTCTTAGTCTGTTTGGGCTACTCTAACAAGATACCATAGATTCAGTGGCTTAAACAACAAAAAAATTATTTCTCAAAGCTCTGGCAGCTGAGAATTCCAAGATCAAAGTGCTGGCACATTTGGCGTCTGGTGAGGGCCCACTTCCTGGTTCATCTTTTCATTGCATCCTCACAAGGTGGAAGGGGCAAGGAAGTTCTCTGGAGTCTCTTTTATGAGGATGTGAATCTTATTCAAGAGGGTGGAATTCAATCCAATTCCCAAAGGCTTCTCCTCCAAATATTATCGCATTGCAGATTTAGGTTGCAACATATGAATTTGGGGCAGGGAGACAAACATTTAGTCTATTTCAGCATTCCTGGTAAGGGAACTCATGAATAACCATACCAAAATGATAAAGCATAAAATTGTTCAGAAACTAAAACCTAGATCTTGAGCTGTAGATACCGAAAAACTCAATTTCAAATCCTAACTGAATATGCCAGTTCAAACTTCATGGAAGACACAAAGACACTCTTTTCTCTGGGATGCTGAAACATGATGTGGAGATATAGACATTACTTTGGTACATTGAGGCAGCACCTTTTCCCCTGCACTGCCCCATTCTTGTCTCCCTTCCACCACCCATTTCATACTATGTCTATGCTCAGTTACTCAGATGTATTACAGATACTCGGTTATTCAGTATGCTCAGTTACTCAGATATATTCAGCCACCTGCTCCAGGGCACATACGTTTCAGAGCCTGGATTTAAACTGCAATCTTGCTCATTTCAGTGTCCCCACTCAGCCAAGATCAGCTGCCTACACCCCTTTGCCTCCTCCACTAGAATCTGTCTCCTCTAGTTTTAACCATCCTGGGAGCCCAGCACACACACAGCCCACCCACACCTTGCTAGGCAACCAGCAACATTGGAAAAAAGAAGCACAAGCTTAATTCGACCAAATTGATCTTTGTTCTTGTCACTTCTCAGCGCCATTTTAAGTAACAAACAAATTCATAGCCACCATAGGCATTGTCTGGGTCTATGCCTGTCACTGGTGTCAATTTACAATAATTCATAGAAGATGCCAACTGAATACCCAACGTCTTAGGCACAATAAACTAAAGAGAGAAGGACATTTAATATCACAATGATTTACTCTACTATGACACATCAAGATATTTTCAAGCTCCATTTGGGAAGTATCTTCCCAGCCATGGTGAGGAGGAGAAAATGAAGATCCCAGTCAGATCAGAGCCCCTTGCAAATGAGCAGTAAGCTACTCCAGAGTGAGAAAAGTCACCTATGAATATGTGGCCCCATGAAGACTGGGCCCTTCCTGGACATCCTTAACCTGCTCTTTACAACAGCTCTGCAGGAAGGTTGTATTTATCTTGTTTACAAGTGAGGACTTACAGCTCAAAGAGGTTGAGTAAGCATCTGAAGTCACATCACAAATTAGTAGCCAAGCAGTAAGCCAACATTCAAACCCGGACCTATCAGACTGTAAGTCTTAACTTTTGTGCCTATATGGGGCTTCCCCCCAAGTACCAGTCTCCCCTGGGGGGGTTCAGTGGTAGAATTCTCACTTGCTGAGTGCTAACCTATCCCACATTATCTCTCCCATCTGACTCCTACTTTTTAAAGTTTACCCGTGTTCCATCCTAAACTCTCCCATATCTCCAATCACTATTCACTGCAATGACCACACTGTGGTGTCACTGCCTGCCTCCTCCATCAAACTCTGAGCCTCTCTAGAAGTACCGTGCACTGAGTCTCATTAGCAACTGCCTCCTTTGCAATGCTTACAATGGGCTAGGCACTGTTCTCAGTGATTTACACACTCTCACTTAATTTTCTCAAAAGCCCGATGAAGTGGGCAGAGCTGCTCCTCACAGTGACCATCCTGGTTGTTTACAGATAGTCCCCATCATAACTGGTCAATGCCATGCCAACCAGTTACTAAATACTTGTAATATCACCTGTGGAATACACACTATAATGGTGTCTGGCTAAGGGATGAGGAAGCTAAAGCTTAGAGAAGTAAGGTGACACATCCAAGGTTACAGGGCAGCACCAGCAATATTCTAGCCCATCCCCTCACTTCACTCCAAACTTCTCTGAGGCTTGTGTCTACTGCAAAGGGGGCAGATTTCAAATAGTTTGTCTGCCCGTCAATTACCAACTATGTGCACTTGGATGAGTAATTAATCTCTACGCGCCTAGTTTTCCTCATCTATAAAATGGGGCCATAACATCTAACTCAAATATTTGTCATGAGGTCTAAACTAAACAACTGTGGTCACCAGAACTCCTGGCTTGTGGCAGGCACTGAATTATTATTCTTACTAATTTGTTATTGTTATTAAAGAAAAGCCCCTCCAAAAGGTACTTAAAACCCTCTACAACCTATTCCTCTCATTGTTCCTCACACCTAACATGTCTGCCTGCCTGTCCTCTACCCACAATAATCACATAAATATGAAATCATCATTCTCAGTAAACTATCGCAAGAACAAAAAACCAAACACCACATATTCTCACTCATAGGTGGGAATTGAACAATGAGAACACATGGACACAGGAAGGGGAACATCACACTTCGGGGACTGTTGTGGGTTGGGGGGAGGGGGGAGGGATAGCATTGGGAGATATACCTAATGCTAGATGACGAGTTGGTGGGTGCAGCGCACCACCATAACTATTTTGGAGTTTTTCCTTCTAGTCTCTTTTTTTTAAAAAAATTAAGTTTTTTTAATAGTAAAGAAACAATAAGATAAAAAAAAAAAGAAATGCATTTTTATTCTTTAAGCTTTTGTTTACACTGGTCTTGGATTGCCTTTCCCATTTCTTCACCTATTAAAAAAAAGTTTCTAAAACAAGTATCTAGGCTTAGCTCCAGTACCACCTTCCAGAAAAGTCTTCTGCAATCTCTCCACCAGATTCAACCATTTTAAACTACCCATGCACGTTTTTTTTAACCTCTAGTGAGCAATTTATTCTTTACGTTTTTTTTCATTATTTATTTATCCATCCATCTCCCTTAAGGGCTAGAACCTCTTTGACTCATGTCTGCACTCCCCACAGTATCTAATCAAATGTATGGAAGGGAGGAAAGAGAAGAGAGGTGGTGAGAAGAAAAAGGGACAGTCCAGAGCTAGTTCAGTAGAGGGTAAGATGGGAGAGCATCTGGGAGAGGTCAGGGAGGAGTTCTGGTTGACCAGGGCTGTTGAATCATCAGTACCCTGGGCATCATGCAACAGGATGAAATGTTCAGGTCCTGGTTTCCCATGTGGGCCCCAATTAGCTGAGTGACTTTTATCAAGCTGATTTACCTCTCTGGGCCTCAGTATTCTTCTTTGTAAAATGAAGGAAGTACATTACGTCTCAAGGAACTCTTCCAACACTGAATTCCATGCTTCTCTCTGCCCCACCTCCAGACACCTTGCCATTGCCCCTAAGACTACAATGACCACGCTGTGGTGTCACCGCCTGCCTCCTCCATCAAACTCTGAGCCCCTCTAGAAGTACCGCGCACTGAGTCTTGTTAGCAACTGCCTCCTTTGCCCTTAGCACGAGACCTGGAACTGTTTTCCCCGAGTGAATGAATAAATAAATGGCCCGAAAGAATGGAGAGTTCTGAAAACTCCAGAGCAGAAGTCTGGGTTCAGGTAGAGCTGGGAATTTTAGTGGCTTCTGAGGTCAGAGTGGGATGTGATCAGGTCCCTCCATATGTCCTAGTCTGCCTGCAACAGTTCCAGTTATTGCTTGTTGTCCCAGTGTAATTATTACAGTCTCCCCTTTGACTCCCAGGTGTCCTCTTTGGACAATAAATTAAATGATCACCATGGAAATGAGGGTGCCTTGTGCTTTAAGTACTGACCATGTACCAGATGCTTCCATCAGCTCTTTCCATACATGATCTTTACTAATTCACCCCAAAGCCTTAATATAGGTATTATTATCCCCACTTTACAGACAAAAAAAAAAACTGAGTCTCAGAAAGTTCATATGAATGACTGAAGACCTCAGAGTCATTAATAAATAGAGGACTGCCTGAATTCAAAGTCCCGCTCTTTCTACTGGACCATGTGGTTGGATCACGGGGTAGTGGGAACCAGGAAAGGTCATGGTTCTCTGGGCTCAGGGTCAGATTTCTCTCACTCTTACCTCCCTTGTTACATTCTCTCAATTCCTCATTTTTCTTTGCTGGGTCTGTCTCTTCTTCAAACCCCAGAATGGCCACAGTGGGCATTTCTCTCCTCTTTCCATCAGCTTTCCTTTGCTACTTCCAGAAGTAAGTCTGTAAGAGAGGACTGTGCTTTGTAACTCAAACTCTTTGAGCAGAGTGCATAGCAGGAGTTGACCTTCACAGTGCCAGGGAGGGTCATGCCCAGTGGACTCAGAGGCAGGCACTGTGGCTTCATGAGACTGCTATCATGGAGAAGGATGTAGGCTTTTTGAGTCTGCCTGTCTGGGTTTGAGTCTACATCAGCCACCTTCAACTATTTGATGTTGGGATAATTGTTTCATCCCTCACAACCTCTGTTTCTTCTTCTGTAACTGTCCATTGCCTCTGGTTGTCACAAGAAGACTTGTTCTCACCAGTTGCTGGTTGAGAAGAACAGTGAAGACTGGGGCTTGGGATTTTACATGTCTTGATGGAAACTCTGCCTCTCCGTAACCTAGATACTTTGGGCAAATCCTTATTTCATCCCCCTAAGCCTCCAAGGCATCACCTAGATAGAATCTAAAATTCCTCCCACCTATGTCCCTCCTCACTCCACACCTACTACCCACTGCAGTCCTCTCGGTCCTGAACTTAAAGCAATAGCCTCCCATTCTGCCCCTTTCACTTCCTTCCACCAATTTATTCTCCACTCTGATTCCAGATGGATTTCTTTTAAAGTGAAAATCTATTCATATCACTTGCCTACTTAAAATTCTTCAATCGTTTCCGCTTGCCCTCAGAATCAAGTTCAACCTCCTCCTCAGAGAGAATTACATGGCCAGGGCACCGTCCTGCCTTCTCCCCCTCGTTTCTTACTCTCTAGCCACAGTGAACTCCTCTTGGTTCCATTAAGAGGCCATATTCCCTCCCACTGCCAGGCTCTCATGATGCTTTTCTCTGTTTCTAGAATGTTCTTCTCCCCTGCCCATTCCCCACTCCACTCACTCACCCACACCTCATCTAGTTAACTCTTCCTTGTCATGTGAATCTCAGTCTGAACCTTGCTTTAAAGGAAATAAGCCTTTCCTTTCCCCACTTGCCAACCTAGTTCACCCATTTACAGGTGTCAGAGCCCCTTGTACTTCTTCCCTTTTAAAATTCAGTCCACTCAAAGTGACTTCGTCAGTGGCTGTCTTCACTACCAGTCTGTAAGCCCCACAGGAGCAGAGAGCACATCTGACTTGCATCCCACTATATCCCCACACGCTGGCAAATCAGAAGCAAGCCAGAAATTTCATATATTCATTCACTCACTCATTCATGTGTGCATTAATTCTTTCCATTGTAGTGGGTGGGCATTTCTTTTTTTCATCACCTTTTCTCTGCAACTTCCAGAGATTAATCTGTAGGAGAGGACTGTGTTTTGTAATTCACAGAGGAGAAAGACTCACAAACTCTTTGAGCATAATACATTGCAGGCATCTTTGCAGTATAAGAGGTTAGGTGTCTTTTAGATCATCTGCCCTGATGCCTGAC
The DNA here is from genome assembly GCF_028885625.2 of Pongo pygmaeus. NCBI lineage: Eukaryota > Metazoa > Chordata > Mammalia > Primates > Hominidae > Pongo > Pongo pygmaeus. The sequence goes on from NC_072376.2 coordinate 16,314,208, forward strand.
CCTGGTATGGAACTCTTCCCTTTCTTCTCCTCTAATCTCAAGTTGTGAAGCTCCTCGCTCTGTCTGAAAACCCGTCCCAGCAGCGGGATCAGGTAGAGCAGAGAATGACTGACAAATGAAATTTAAGATAAGACACTGGGAGAAGGAGAAGTTTGAAAAAAGAAGCAACAGGATGAAAAATGGCCAAGAGGTGGTGTGGGATAAGAGAAAAAAAGGGAGCCAGGCACGGTGGCTCACTCCTGTAATCCCAGCACCTTGAGAGGCTGAGGTAGGTGGATCACTTGAGGTCAGGAGTTTGAGACCAGCCTGGCCAACACGGTAAAATCCCATCTCTACTAAAAATACAAAATTAGCTGGGCGTGGTGTCACGTGCCTGTAATCCAAGCTACTGGGGAGACTGAGGCAGGAGAATTGCTTGAAACTGGGAGGCAGAGGTTGCAGTGAGCCAAAATCATGCCACTGTACTTCAGCCTGGGTGACAAAGCTAGACTCTGTCTCAAAAAAGAAAAAAAAAAGAGAGAGAGAGAGGGAGAAAGGGAGAAATTATGAATGAGTCCTGAGAGACTAAGACTAAACTGTCCCACCTAAAATTGGACTAGATAAGCCATCTGAACTTCTACCACCCTGTGGATTCTGGATGATGTAAGCATTTCTTGCCGAAGCCTAAAATAAAGAATTGATCAAATCCTTGCTAAAGTTCCCTGTAAATGCTTATAAATTGCTTATCTTTTTGTGTGAATCCTTTTTCAGCAAACACTGATGGCTATCCACTGGAAGCCATTTCTTCCTTCTTCATTAGGAATAGAATCAAAGCTGGGGTACAGTCAGCTTCAATTATGCCTACACTTCCCAGGCTCCCTTACAACTAGCCATGAATACTAAGTGTATGGTTAGGTTAGATCAATGGGAAGTGAGTGGCAATGAAATGTGCAACTTCTGTGCCACCTCCAGGTTGCTTGCCTGGGAGATCCTCTATATCCCTTCACATGAGGTGCATCTCAGAGGGACCATATAGACAGGACAATACTCTAAGGAATGGTAGAGTCATAAGACGAAAAAACAGGAACTTGGCCCATGAATGGCCATATGAATCTGAGCCAGCACATCAGCCTCAATTGCTCACTTTGGGAATGTTACATGAGGACAAATAAGCTTCTATCTCCCTTAAGTCACGGTATTTGGGGGTATCTTCATTATAGCGGGTTAGCCACTACCCAGATTCATAGAGGGTGTTTCTTTCCACGTCAGAAGGTATAGAGCTGGGTTTTCAATGTTTGGATCTGTGAAACAACAAAGAGCTTCCAGAATGTATGTTGTCTTTTAATAGCATATAGCAATTCTAACAGTACTCCATTGGGACTTATTTGGCCAAGCAAAGCAAAGCATATTAAATATCATGCACATTGAATTGAGATGCATTTTGAGGTTCCTATGAAAATACATGCAAATCTTTTATCTATTATCTATATAGCTCAGTTGGTACGCAAATGCTATTTAGGGTTCGGCTTAGTACTGCCTCCCTGAAGAAGGCTTCCCTGAACTCTTCCTACAGATCCAGTCAGTCTCCCCTTTCTTAGGTGTCCCATGTCATTGTACCAGTAAATCTTCTCTACCCAGAGGAGGATCTGTGTGCAATTTCTCTCTTCAATCAAGTTGTAAGCTGCATCACTGCTTTTCATCATTATTTATTTACTTAATAAACATCTATTATGTACCAAGTACCATGCTGGGTGCTCGGGACAGAGAGATGAATGAGACACAGTGATGGTCTGCAGAGTCTGATGGATGGAAAGAGACACGTAGATGAAAAATGACTATTTTTTTTATTGCCACGTGTAGTATGGCATGTGCTACTGCAGTATCATGAATCTAGGAAGGCAGCTCCAGAGCTTGGTCTCTCAACCACCACGCTCTCTGATGATCCCCAAATGCTTATCTCTAGGACAGGCTTATCTCCTGAGGGTCAGTCGACTGCAACTCCCTGGGATGATGACACACTCTGACACTTGGGTTTTATCTCTGGGCGTCCCCACAGTCATCACGAAGTGCCCTAGGTCCAAACTCACCAAATTGTTCACATTAAATATGTGCAGTTCATTGTATATCAATTATACCCCCAAAAAAGATTAAAAAAAAAAAACTCCCCAGGAATGAAATCGAACAGAGGGCCACTAAAGAGTGCATGGACTTGTCTCTGTCCCAGAGAACTCTAACTGTGCATTAGGAAGTTTTACACATGGCTGGTTTATAGTGGGCTTGATTCGAGCCTCTGTGGGTATACCTAGAATCTCTGCTATTTGGGCCTCTTCCTTTAGACTGATTAAGATTTTTAAATAAGAGACTTTCTTGCGAAATGTCTTTGATCTAAAAGCAAATTTTTAAATTGCAGGGTCAGAGAAAACCAAAGTCTCAAGAAAGGAAATCAAACCTACAAATTTAATTAAAATATAATAAAGAAAGCAACTGATTATGAAGGTCGTGAAGACAATGGGGCCTAGTTATATAATTGTTTTATCTATTTTCTTATTTACAAAGCCATTTTGGCAAAATACAGGTTTTAAGGCAGGATCTGGGTATCTCTAAGTGAATCTAGCACAGGCAATAAGCATGTGGTAGGGGCTCAACAAATATTTGCTGAATCCAGATTGATTTTTCCTAAGACCCCACTCCTCTCCCTCTTATCCAACTGTAATACATCCTGTATATTTTGAGCTAAAGGCTCAGGCTTAGCCTGAGGCTGCAGAGAGAACAAGGTCAAGGTTAATTAGGAACAGCCAAAATTCCTCTAATGACAGGATTTGGGACTTTTAAGGACAAGCCCTTAGAATTCATATGCTCCGAAGTTTTTACTCAGTGGAAGAAGGAACAGGAGCCTGTAAGGAAACCCAAACTCTTGCACAATGTTTTGGGCAGAGCTGGGTGGGGAGGGAGATAAATCTAATCAGTAAGAAAATCCAAGTTTTTTTTCAGAACTCGAGTTACATTCCAAAGCATAGAATATTTACTTGGATTTTAAGATAAGAGCAAATCAGGGAGTAACAACACAAGTGAAGTTTTAATCAAATGCATTGTATTAGATTGAATAAAGAAAATGTGGTACGATACACCACGGAATCCTATGCAGCCATAAAAAGAATGAAATAATGTCCTTTGCAGCAACATGGATGCAGCTAGAGGCCATTATTCTAAGCAAATCAGCATAAGAACAAAGAACTAAATGTTGCATGTTTTCCCTTATAAGTGGGAGTTAAACATGGGGTACTCATGGACATAAAGATGGGAATGATAGACACCAGGGATTAATAGAGGGGGAAGAGAGGAAGAGAGACAAGGGCTGAAAGACTACCTGTTGGGTACTATGCTCACTACTTGGGTTACAGGTTCATTCATACCTCAAACCTCAGCATCTCACAGCATACCCATGTAACAAAGCTGCACATGTACTCCATGAATCTAAAATAAAAGTTGAAATTATAAAAATAAAATTTAAAAAATTTAAAACGCAACATGCATCCTGCCTCCTAGTTCTGCATTCCCTTCTCCCACTGGTTTGGCAGCAAAGGAACACAAGACATTGACAATAATCACTCGGACAACTAGCAAGGAGATTTGTCCTGGAAGGAGCTAGGACATGGGCTGCAGAGAAGCTGATCCTATCCAGCCAAGATGACTCGTTGGATCAATAGCATCATTAACAGGAGTCCCCTGAAGGAATGTGCCCACCACAAAGCTGACTCCTACTCTATCTCAGATGGCCCTATGTGCACATGTAAAAGAGTCAGATCCAAGGCTAGGTGTGGTGGCTCACACCTGTAATCTCAGCACTTTGGGAGGCCAAGGCAGGCAGATCACTTGAGCCCAGGAGTTTGAGACCAGCCTAGGCAACATGGTGAGACCTCATCTCTACAAAAAATACAAAAATTAGTGGGGTATGGTGGCATGTGCGTATACTCCCAGCTACTCAGGAAGCTGAGGTGGGAGGATCTCTTGAGCCCAGGAGCACTGAGGCTGCAGTGAGCCGTGATCATGCCACTGCACTCCAGCCTGGGTGACACAGAGCAAAACCCTGTCTCAAAACAAAAAAAAGGGCCAGGAAAAGAGAAGAGGGGATGGCCCAGACTGGGTGAGAGGAAGGGTAAGGCCAAGAAGCAACCAGCAAACTGCATGTGGGAGCTAGTACCTAAGCCTTGAAAAAGGACTCTCAGGGCTGTAAGCTAAAGGGAGAGTCCAGACTCTGCCTTCAATAATGCCCCTGTGATCATCAGCTCTAACCCTATGGTAACAATGGCTACCACGTATTGTGTCCCCAGCACTGAGGAGAAGCTGAGAACCAGCGTAGTCTTGGGGGTGTGAGGGTGGCACTAGGAACAGCTGTGTCCTGGAGAAGCGTAACTTATGAGATAGGATGAGGCGGCAGAGGTAAGCTGTTTTGCACACTAAGTAGTTTGGATTTTCTCCTAGGACAGTGGGGAGCCATGGCCAGATTCAAAGCATGGTAGTTCCCAGGGTTTAGGTGACTTATCTGGAGGCTGTGTAGAGAACAGGTTAGCACAGCGGCTCTCCAAGCACTGTCCCCAATCAGCAGCATCAGCAACACCGGAAGACTTGTTAGAAATGCACATTCTCAGGCCCCATCTCAGACCGAATGAATCAGAATCCGGGTGGGAGCTTAGAATCTGTGTTTTAGTGAGTTTGAGAAGCATCGAGTTAGACACCAGCATAACTGAGAGCACACCAGTTAGGACGCTGCTACTGGTGGCTCTAGAGAATGCTGAGAGAACATTCATGGGGGCAATGGCAGTCCCTGCGAGGGGAGGATGTGAGTAGCATAGATAGGCCAGAAGAGCGATCCTTGGTGACACTCATGAGACAGAAGAAGAGGCCCAAGGAAATTTCACAGATTCCTGGTTAGAAAGAGGTACCATTCGCCAAGAAAGGACACACAGGAGGTTGGGGAGGGGGAGAAACGAGTTTGTGGGGGACAACTGTGCAGCAGTCCTCCCCATCTTTTACTTCCCTCCCTCCGGCCCTCAATCAGCTTCATCCCTGGGCAGTTCTAGAGGACCACAGGGGAGCATGAAGATGGGACCCAATTCAGAATTGTGGTCATCCCAAGGGGTCTGCTGTCAGCTGCTCTCTAGACAAGCCAGTCCTAGAGATAAACATCTGCAAATCACCAGAGTTACTGGTTAGAGCACAGTGGTGAAGAGACCAAGCTCTGGAGCTGCCTGCATGGTGTTCAATAAAATTTACAGGTGGCCATTGATTGGGACTGAGCTCCTCCTGCAGTAGGCTCCCAAAGACCAAATCAAAATGGAGTCACTCATGCTAAAGTTCCACATCACCAAGCCATAACTAAGTTGTTTTTATGAATTTCTGAAGAATTAGAAGAGGGATAAATAGATAACATCATATCCCCAAACAGGCCAGTTTAAACCTGATTAATAAGGAGGTCCCCTCCGCTTTAACCTTTACAAGGAAAGGACTTTGAAACGACCAATTCACTTTCTGTTCCTTGTGTCTACTTTCTTCAGCCTTTTCCTGTCTATAAATACTCACTCTCCACGTTGCAGATCAGAGATCTCTGAACCTCTTCTGCTTCTGTGGGTTGCCTGATTCATGAATCATTCTTCACTCACATAAACTCTTAAACTTACCTTGTCTAAAGGTTTTCTTTTATCACTGGTCTCATGATTTCTGTTCTATGATTTACTTGCTGTGTGACCTTGTGCAAGTTGCTCAGCCTCCATTTCCTCGTCTGTAAAATGGGAATGGTAATAATAAGACACACATTTTAGGATGATTGTGAGAACAAAATGAGTTAGTACCTATAAAGTATTTCAAACAGTTCTGGCAATGCTGTATTCATGCCAATGTATAGCTATTATTATTGTCATTATTACCATTGTTATAACCCATGGAAGTGAAGAGATTTGAGAAATCAACCAGGTCCTCTGAGATGGGAGGTCTAAAGGGCTCCTTTGCTCTGCTTCTATTGTAGTGGCTTGAATTCCAGTCCTGACTGCTGGGATACATGCTTCTCTCTTCCTTCTAGGCCACTGTTCTTCCTTCCAACCTCCTCTCTGCTTATGCCTCCTCCTCATCATTGCTCTTCTCAGCTTTAATCAGTCAACACCACATTAGCTCTCAGGACATATTCAGTGCATGGCCAGGCTGGAAAACAAATTTTCAAGAGGGGTAAGAGATCTTTAATCCATACATTTGTTGAACATCTAATGGGCACTGAGGCCTGGGAGATGGAGTCCCTGGCCTCCAGGAGCACTCTGGCTGAAGGGCAGCAAGGAGGGTGCAGAGACACAGCAAGAGGCTCGAAGTAATAAGCTTTTCTCCCTCACTAGAACCTCCCACCCCCAATCCACTTAACAATTTGTGTTCTCACTCTGGAATCATCAAAGCATAAGAAATCTGCTATTGGAACAGGAAATGCCAAGATAGCACAAGCTCTTTTTTTTTTTTTTTTTTTTCCCAAATGTCCCGTCTTTTCTAATCTGGGCTTTGGAAGCAGAGCCCCTTGGCAGCGGGAGAGAAAGCACAATCCAAGCTCGGAACAGGCAGCGCTCCTGGAGAATGATGGGAAACAGCAGACACCAGCCCACACCCGGAGCAACTCGGGGCAGAGCCGAAGCCTGGGCCTCGGCAGCTGGGACTGATTCAACTTCCTGATTTTAGCTGTGGTCAGCTGGATAGATGGATAGACTCAAATAGAATCCCAGAATGGGTTTTGAGAATGAAATAGAAAGAGAAAGGCCCTGGGGAACAGAAAGAAATCCCCAGAAATACAAAAGTTGGGGAGAGAGAAGGAGAAACATTGAGAGGAGGAGAAAAAGAGACCAAAACTGGAAAAGCTTCAAAGGAAGAAGGACCTAGGAGAGCGACAAAATGATGGAGAGATCTCATAACTTCTTTTCCAGCCAGTCCAAGGGAGCAGGGAAATTTGATCATGAAAACTGGAAGAAGCAGCTCAGAGAAGGGTCAGCAGAAGATAGCATATCTGGTGACCCCGCCTTAGGCTTGGAATTGCATGATGATTCTCCCAAACATAGCGCAGAGGTGAAGTGACCCACTGATTAGGAAAAATGTGTTCTGTCATCTCTGCAGGGCAAATGGCTTTATATTTTTTTCTTTTTCCAGTCTCTGAAAAAGGATCTCTTCTCCCCCACCATTCCCATCATCTTCACAAGTCTCGTTCACTGCACAGAAAGGCTGTTTTTACTGAGACACATCTGGGCAAGCCAGAGTCTTCAACGGTATCTCATAATGGCACCAGTTTTTTATGTGTGAGAAATAATGAAACACCTTATTGGTGAAACAAATATCAAAGTGCAAAAGCATTGCTCATGCAGAAAAAGAACAGAGGAAAATTGCTTCCTTCTGCACCCAACCCATAAGCACAAGTCCCTTCCAAATTGAGGTGTTTGGGGTGTGTGTGTGTGTGTATGTGTCTTCTTTGTTAGTCTGTCTTTTTTGTTAGTATGTCTTTTTTGTTTCTGTTTAGAGTTCAATAAAATCCTAAGACAGTTGTTGCATTTCAAGAGGAACATACGGTCCTGTTATTAATGCAGAGTCGCTAGTGATTATATCCTCAGACCTTCAAAAGGGACCCTCAGCCTTCATTCCACTCATCTGGAAAGATAAAGTGTTTTATCAAAAAAGTAATAAGTGCACAATATAGAAAAAAACACGAAGAAAAAAGGAACCAACCCTAGTTCTACAACTCAAACAAAATTATTTATCTTATTATAATTCTTCCCAGTCTTTTTTGTTCCTATATAGGGACTCTTCCATATTAAATTTCCTTTCTTAAAAAATCGGTAATCATAGTAGAGCTACTTGGAATTTTTTAAAAGACAGACATGATGGACATATGGAATTCTTGGCTTCCCAGCATCTACGTCACCTTCCTTTGGTAATTGTGGCCATATTCTCCTTTGGGTATTACTTTTCCAGTGATATACCTGATGGGAATGTCACCTGGAATGTCCTGTGTTCCCCTAACCCTGGGGAGGGCATGTGACTCACATGAGGCCACTCAGATACTTCTATGTTTGGATGTGCATCTTGAATAAAGTGACAGAAAGAGATGAAAATAAAAAGTTTAAGCTTATAAACCCAGTGCAATTGCCATGTAAGACTATTGCATTGTTCTCGCCACCTTTATACCCCTCCCCCTCCAGAAATGCCTTGGTTCTTAAGCCTGGTTCTCCAAACTTTAGTTAATTTTGTGAACTCTCTCATGCTCTTTCAGGAAGCTTTATTTTTGCTTAAGGCAAAAAGGGTCCATTTTTGTCGCTGGCAACCAAAGAATCCTAAATGAAAATGTGGCTAAAATGACGATACAGATAATAAGAGGTGCTATATTATCCGAACAAAAGAATAAGAGAATATATTCTGGAAAATATTGTTTAATTACTTGTAGGACAAAATATAATCAGTTGAGACTCCCAGAAATGTCGTAAAACACAAGATAGTACTAACACCTCATTAGATTTGGCAGTGTTGATGAGAACATGAGTCCTAGAACCAGAAGGGCTGAGTTAAATCCTCATTTTAACACATACTAGCCTAGCCAGGTGACCTCAAGCAGGTTGCTGAACCTCCCTGTGCCACAGTGTCCTCATCTAAAGAAGATGAAATAAGAGAGCAAAATTCAGGGGTTACATGATAAATACATGCAATGGCTTCAAACAGAAATCATTCAGTGTAATGTTAGTTCTTATAAGAATTTGCTTTTCAGAGTCGGAATGATTGAAAAGAATCACAGTCTTCTAGTTGGATTCTGTTTCTTTCACTTAATTTGGCAATCTTTCCCTTCTAATGGGAATAGTAGGTTTCATTTAATGTACTATTGAGATAGTTGTGGTTAATTTTACCATCTTCTTGTTTAATATTTCTTTTGGATTCCTGACTTCTTTGGGATATATTAAATGTCCCATCTCCTCCTTATAGAGAGAGAGAGAGAGAGAGAGAGAGAGAGAGATAGATAGATAGATAGATAGATAGATAGATAGATAGATAGATAGATAGATAGAAAATAATAGGTCAATAGATAGTAAATTACAGGTAGATAGGTAGGTAGGTAAGTAAGCAGGTAGATAGATGATACATAGGTAGATAAATAGGTAGATAGAAAATAACAGATAGATAGATAGATACATAGATAGATAGACAGAGAGATAGACAGATAAAGACAGACAGACAGACAATGTGAGCCCATTCTCATGCTGCTAGTAAAGATATACCCGAGACTAGGTAATTTATAAAGAAAAAGAGGTTTAATTGACTCACAGATTCACATGGCTGGGGAGGCCTCACAATCATGGTGGAAGGCAAAAGGCACGTCTCACGTGGTGATGGACAGAGAGAGAGAGAGAGAGCTTGTGCAGGGAAAGTCCCCTTATAAAACCATCAGAGCTTCTGAGATTTATCCACTATCATGAGAACAGCACAGGAAAGACCCATGATTCAATTACCTCCCACCAGATCCCTCCCGTGACAGGTGGGAATTGTGGGAGCTACAGTTCAAGATGAAATTTGGGTGGGGACACAGCCAAACTACATTACTATATGATACATAGGTAGATAAATAAGTAGGTAGGAAAGTAGATAGATAGATAGATAGATAGATAGATAGATAGATAGATAGATAGATAAAATTGCCATTCTTTCAGTGGTTACTCTAAAGACTACAATATACATCCTTAACTTTAATTAAGGTCTAACATAAATTAGCATTTTGCCAGTGAGCCATGTAAGGAACTTAGAATCTTCTGATGTTTGACTCCTTTTATTCCCATCCCACTTATGTGTGATTATTAGTGTACATTTGAGGCTCCCTTAACATTATCCTGCTCCAGGGAGAATTCGGTTTTGCTTCTGTCAGATAGCTAGGCTGAAAAACCAATCAGAGACTTTTAGAGATTTAGATGATTTGAAGCCAGGCTTTGGTCTTTGTGAGGGCTGGTTTATTTCCAGGCTTTTACTCCTAGGAAGGGTTTCTTACTAGACTTTCTCAGCCTCAGCACTATTGACATTTTGGACCAGATATTCCTTGCTACGGGGGAGCTGCCCTGTGCATTGCAGACCATTCAGCAGAATACCCTACTTCTCCCCACTAGATGCCAGTAGCACGCCCTCAATTGTGGCAACCAAAAATGTTCCCAGACATTATCAAGTGTCCCTTGAAGGGGCAAAGGTGCCCCATTGAGAACCAGTGTCCCAGGGCGTAGCCCTACAGGATCCCAACCAAAAGTCCCCAGTCCCTGAGACTGTCAAAGCTGCACTTACTTCTCAGCCTCTTTGTTGCCACTTTGGAATGAGGGAAAAAGCTGCTCCCAATAGGGAGCTCACTTCTCTTGATTCCCTCCTCCAGAGGCCTTAAACTTACATTTTCCCTGCCTTGTTAACCTGGCCAGCACCTTTACACAGAGGTGTGTGTGTCTGTGTGTGTGCATGTGTGTGTGTGTGTGTGCATGCGTGTATTTTGTGTGTTTGCTTTTCTAGTTCTCAACAGAAACATTGATCTGAAATGACCTGGCTCATCATCTGAAATGACTAGCTCATCATTGCAGAACTCAAGAGTGACAGTCACTTGGAAGCAAAATCTTAAATAATTTCTTTTGAATGTAGATACAGCAGACTGAATGTTCTCTGCAAAGTTCCTGGGTGCAGGGTACAAAGAGGGAACACGTTACAACTAATAATAGAACTGTTATTAGAGGAGTTTTAGACTGAGTTATTCTTTGTTGTGGGCCATAGCCCTGTGCGTTATAGGATGTTTAGCAGCATCCCTGGCCTCTGCTACAAACAACAAAAACATCCATCCTTAGAGGAATTTACACTCTAGTTAGTGTAAGAGTATATGCACATTTTAAAAGCCAAAATAAAAAGACTTCAGTTGAGCTACAAAGTATATATGTATCTCAAAAAAAAAGGCCTACAGTAGAAAACTATGGAAGGAGACGTTTATTACAAGCTAAATTCAACCCCCTACTTTTTACAAGCTGTGTGACCTTGGCCAAGTCGAGGCTCAGGGTCTTCCACAAAATAAGACTGTGGGATGAGAAGATCCACCACCACTGTCGCTTCCAGACCTGACAGACGAGAAGTCTATCAGAAAATAGGTTTGTGATCATTTAGAACACTAAATCCAGCCGAAGAGAAGCCACATGTTTATGAAAAATCAGTCATATCTGATTGACCTATTCCTATTTTGACTGATGTTTCTAACTGAGAAGGTAAAGGAAACTCATCAGATATGGGATAACTGGTTTCCAGACACATCTGACAAGATGCATCAAAATGTTCTGAGGAAATGGAGAAGTATGGGCTGGGGAAACAGACATCTTGGATGGTTTGTAACTAGTTGATTCCAGAAAGCAAAGAATTCTGATTGGCAGGTGGATATGGATGGATAAAGGCCATCTCTGATGTTACGGTCCCATAAAACAGTAGCCTCTTCAGGTCTGTTGCTCTGGATCAACGATTTGGATCCCAACCAAGAAAGCATTTCATCAAATGCATGGGTTTTTTCAAAGGTGAGATAAAATAAAGGGAACTCTAGACCAGGCGCGGTGGCTCACACCTGTAATCCCAGCACTTTGGGAGACCAAGACGGGTGGATCACTTGAGGTCAGAAGTTCAAGATCAGCCTGGCCAACGTGGTGAAACCCCATCTCTATTAAAAATACACACACACAAAAAAATAGCCAGGCTTGGTGGCAGACCCCTGTAATCCCAGCTACTTGGGAGGCTGAGGCAGGAGAATTGCTTGAACCCAGAAGGTGGAGGTTGTGATGAACTGGGATCACACCATTGCACTCCAACCTGGGCAACAAGAGCGAAACTCCATCTCAAAAAAAAAAAAAAAAGATAAAGGGAACTCTAAATCATGTTCCTGCCCACTGTCCTTCAAGCGCCGCCTCTGTCTGGTGCAGAAGTACTACACAGGCTTTCTTCATTCTTGTCCGTCTGAGTCAGTACACCCTAATGCCTGCTTTATCACTGCTGCCTAGTGGACCCTCTGGCTCCTGAGGCTGGTGCCCTCTCCTTCCTGGTCACTTCCCCATGCACAACACCCCTCTGCATTTATTCCCCAGAGTACCAACAACACAAGACAATCGTGTGCTGCAGATTTATACTAAAGTTTTGCAGACAGCAGAAGGTATTTAGAGCATAAAGCAGAAGACAGCTTCAAACTAAAAATCAGACATCAAATCCCTAGAAATATATTCTCCACTCCCTGCCACAGAGTGCCCAATTGGCTTTGTCATTTCTCCTGTTGTCTAAGCAGCATGCAAAGTTCCTTGTGTTCTTTCATCTCTTCCTACCCTTGACTCCTGGGTTCTGACAACATTTTGTCTTGCCTGCCATAGATACTCAAACTTTGACCTTATTTTGCTGCACAAGTACATTCCGGACCCTTATTGACCTCATCTTTGCCATCCAATGAACACTCAGGGTGGAGCAAGAAAGGGGAAGACAGGGTTTGTCTTCTTCACCTAAGAGACCTACCAGGGAATGTTCCTATAAATTCATCCACCCAAGAGAAAAATATTGCCTTTTACATACAGGGGAATTTGAAGGTTCTTCTCTAAGCTGAGATCCTATGATTTTGTGGTTTTACTTTTTGTCTTTAAATGGCTAAGTGCTTAAGAAACAATGAGCACTAGCCCCCCACAGTCAAGGATGGGAGGATTAAGGCTCACAAGTTTTGAGGATCAAAGATTCCTAGAATACAGCAAGGATTGCCATGCATTTACAAAGCCCCTTTTTCCTTTGTGCATTCGAACAAACCTGAAAATACTCTCATCCCCATTCAATAAACAGAAGCTTAAAATTCAGTAGAAGCAGGAAGTAGTTACAGAAGATGAAAGAGAGTAAAAATGATTTGGAGGAGAAAAAAAAAAAATACAAGGGAATGAAATGTCCACACCCAAAAAAGGAGTGGACTAAATGAGATGAAGGATTTGGGTCCCCGAAATACCACCCTCTCCTTTTGCCTCCCGGTTTGATGCCGGTGGGGAGCTGCAAGCACTTGGGCAGATATTTGCATGCTCTAAGTGTTCCGCTGGGAAAGTGGCAGATATCGAGACAGATGGCTCTAGGAAGTGTGGGTGAGCCTGACGTCAAGTTTATGAACCAAATGGTGTTTTCTGAGTTCCACCTCTTCAGATCCCATCCATAACGGACCCACTACCTCAAACCATGCCCCTCCCTGAAGCCTCTCCTGCCCCCTTGATCATAACAGTCTTTCTTTCCTCTAATAATAATAAATGCTGGTTAAACATGTGCTGTTCTGTCAAATATTGTCATTTAGGCCTCATCCGTCAAGGGCCCCCTTGAAGGCCACAACGGGGTCTTCCCTCTGTACCTCACTGGCCTGGAATTCCTCCATTTACTCGACACATCCTTATCAAATACCTACTATGTGCCAGGCGCTGTGCTTCGCATGAGGGAAATCAACAGGGGACCAATGAGAAGGTCCTTATCTTCATAAGGATTTCATTCGAGAAAAAAAGAAACAATAAATACATAAATAAAATGAAGAGTCCAGCTCCTGGTTTAAAAAACCTACGTGTGATTTTTCAGGCCCGACCATAGGCAAGTACAAAGGCTTCACCTGGCTGGCTCCATGGGCAACATCTGCCTTTCCCACAGCAGACTTGGCTCACAGCCACTGCATGGCAGGCTCTGAAGGGAATTGGAAAGGACTCAGGCCCCTCTAGCTGGTCCTGCTCTTCACATATTTGTAATCCTAGCCCCAGAGTCTTCATTCCCGGGTTTCTTTGTCTGAGGCCTTGGGCAGAGGTCCTCTTCAGACATCTCTGCCAAGTCCTACTTATGGTGAAAAGAACGGAAAAACCTGGAAGACCATTTTTCCCACTCTGACTCTCAGTACTCAGTACTTTTCCACTCCTGACTCTCAGCCCTGGTCCTCCCCAACCCCAGAGGCCATGAACTGCTCCCTCTACCCCACACCTGCTCTGACCCACCTGACCTCAGCCTGTGCACTGCACCATGGGCAGCAGAGGAAATTTTACTGCGTGGGTTTAGCCCCTTGCTTGTACCATGGCAGTTAGTGAATAAAGGCTGCGCTGGTACTTCCATGTCAACCCCCCTGATGCTTCATCAGCTACTCCTACACCTGATAGCTCAGCCCTCTCTCCAGCTCAGCTGAGCTCCTGAGGAAAAATAACGAATTGTTACATAGAATAAGATCTTAAATGGAATTTTTGGTGTTGTCTTAGAATTTTGGCTGAAGCCCAAAGCTGAGAACAATAGGTGATAAATAAAACCCTCTCATTCCTCCTCCAGCAAACTGTAACTAAAGATGGAAACGTGTAGACCACCCATTCAGGAAGTCCTGTGACCCGCAGCCCACCTCCAATGCCCTAGTCTGTATGTATGAAGGAAGCCCAGAGATGAAGGAAAAGAATCTCAGGCAAGTGGTTAGGGGGGTTCTGTCCCTGGTGCTGCCAGGGGACCAGAACGGAGGGTGACTTTTGGGGGAGCTTTTCAGTCTCCTGGTGCACAGAGACCAGAGAAAGAGTCCGCATGCCAGAGGCTGGCTGCAGCAGCCAGTGAAGGGAGCCAAGGGACAGGGCTGCTTTGGGAGTGTCCAGTTCCCCCAGGAGTACACAGCAAAATACCTAATATTTCCAGTGAGCAGAGTGGATGCTGTGCAAAGCTTCCCGGCCTGAATTGTCTTGAAAGAGCTGCCCAGGAGAGTGAGGCCACCCTCACAGACAGAGAGGTTGTGAGGTACAGTGCCTGAGATGGAACTGCAGGGCCAAGATTCATGGAAGCGAGTTGGAGAGTCCCCCCATAGAGGCTGGGTGGGCAGGATGGAGGCCTCCTGTGCGGGGTCTTCTTCCCAAAGAAGAGCCAGCAATTGTGAATCCACCTTGACAGAGGACATTTGACAGTCAGGAGTGAACTGCAAACAGCACCAGCTACCTGGAAAAGATCTTCTTGCCCATTAACGTCTCATTTCTCCCTCATCCCTCCTCTTTCAGCCTGACTCTCAAAATGCCAGGAGGAGTCCAGCGGGGAAGCAGGGGAGGAAAGAAGTGAAGAAGGTGAGAAAAAATGAAAGATGGAACCACAATGCACTTGCAACTGTTGTCAACAGGACCTAAGTCCAGCTTGAGTCTACAAGGCAGGAAAACAAACTGAATGAGGAACTGAAATTATAGCATTAAGTTGGATTAAAACTATTTAATATCTAAAAAACAAGATGATTTTAATACTCAATAATTATCATAAAAGCCATGGGATTTGCTTGCAATATTATTTTTGGCAAATCCTTCCCAAGCAGGTTTGAAGCTGCAGTGGGTGAAAAATAGAGTTATTTCCTTATCTTATCTTACCAAATATAGCTTGTTCAAATGCCAGCCATAAAGGCAAAAAAGAAGCTGAGAAAGAGACAAGCAGAGATGAAATCTACTTTTGAAACTGCCACCTGGGAAGGCTGAGGCGGCAAACAGTAGTGAGACAGGCACCATCTCTGTGGAGAGGGGAAGATTGTTCCAGGCCAAGGGAAGATATGTGCAAAGGCCCTGAGGCAGGAAAGAGGAAGCCATGAAACTACAAGGTCCAGAGCAGGGCAGAGTGTGAGACATGACGTCAGAGGCAGATTGCATGAGGCAATGTGATCACAGTGAAAGGTTTGGATTGATTCTGAGGGCGTTCCAGAGTTTAAGCAGCAAATTGACGTCCAATTTATACGTTTAAGATCACTTTTACTGTTGTTTCAAGAAAGGATTGGGAGAAGGAATAAGAGTGGAGGCCCAGTAGAAGGACACAATGTATTTCTTAGAAATGGTGCAATAAATCCTGAGTGGTTGCCTTTCTCAAATTTACAGACTCCAAAAAACCAGAAAAACAGGTGGTGATGGGTACTTCAGGCTCCCTATGACTGACAGAATCTACTGGAATTTAACAAACAAACAAATAAATTTAAAAAACAAAAAAAAAAAAAACAGAAGAAATGGTCTTGCTTGAAAAACAGGCATTCTTCATGAAAGCTACATAGCATGTTATACACATAGACATATATATATTTCCTCCTTAAGCCACCAAAAAGCTCAGAGCTAAATTTTATGTTCTACTACAGTAATTTTCTCACCTCTTCTTCCTCGCTATAAATATGGTTTCTAATCTCTCCTTTAACAGAATGTCAACATGAAAATGTACTTGTTCATTGTTCATGAGCCACTACAAATCCATTTTAAAGACTGTTTTGCACAACCTGCCACAAAGGGAAGAATGAGATTTTTTTAACCCGTTTTGAAGACAAGACCAAAAAAAAAAAAATACTGCCAATTGTCAAAAAATGTTTTGATTTTTTTTTCTCACCAACAGCTACACTGAGCACTCCCCTTCAGTCCTGACCCTTGGGGACAGTGAACCCCCAACAAACCTAATGCCAGCCCAAGGAGATAAGCTGCGAACACCTCCTAATGTTTGAGACAATTTCTCGGGAAGCCCCACCCCATTCTTATGCCTTCTAGCCTTATTTGAATAGCTACTATACATTGAGTACTTGTTCTGTGCCAGGCACCATGCTGAGCACTTTACATATATTATAATAATCCAGCATCACAAAAACTCTTTAAGGCAAGAACTGTAGCCACACCAGACAAATCTGCTTCAACTTTCATGTAATAAAGCTGTAAGTTGTTTTTCAGTTGCTATGGACCCTCAGGTCATATAGCCTGAACGTGCCCAGATGAACCAAGCATGCAACCACAGAGGAACCTAAATGCTTGGACCAAGAAGGAGGGGACTGAATCAAGAAGTGGACACCACATGGCAGGATCCAGAATCCAGTGAGTCTGAGCCCTGGCATCACCCCACGGCAGAATCCAGTCAGATCATGCCTCCCAACATCACCTTGTCACAAAATCCAATTAGATCATGCCTCATTACCCTATGCTTATAAAACCTGACCCAACCCCCAACTCAAAGAGATAGAGATTTGAGCACTTCCTCCTGTCTCCTTGCCAGTAGACTTGCAATAAACCTTTCTTGCTGAAAAAAAAAAAAAAAAAAAAACCTGGTCCTTTGGTGTTTGACTTCCTGATGCACAGGCAAATGGATCCAGTTCAGTTCAATGACAGAACTATCATTATCTCATTGTATAGCGAAAGCAACTGAAGCATGGAGAGTTTCAGTCACATATCCAAGGTCCCAGATAGTCAGTGGGACCACTAATGTTTCCACTATAAATCTGTCTGCCTCTGGTGATAAACTTTCATATTTGAGGTCAGCATTTTAATCCCCCTACACCTCCACCTCCAGCCCACTGGACGACGGGATATTTGTTTATATCCTCTCTAGCTCAGGTGCCTTGTCAGCTTGATATGCACTGGCTTGGCCCCTTGCTTCTCACCACCTACCATGGTGTCCCATGAGAAATATCAGGCCTAACTCCGGCCCCAACTCAGCCACGCTATTACCCTGTAGGAGGTAATGGGATCCAAACAGACAGCAGTGTGCTGGATCTGCTTACACTAATTTATGAGAGTCAGTCATGTACATTACCTCTCTACAATGTATTCAATGACATCATGTTGCTCACTTGAAATCAGTCACAATGGAAGTATTTATACCATAGAAATTGGCAAACACTGCCAATCAGGGCTTTTTAGGGGGAAAGCCACACTTACCGGCACACTACTTGGGGCAGACAATAGGATAATAACAAAATCATCTCTTAAGTCTTTTCTTTGTAGTCCTTGATAAACAAACCATTCTTAATTCCCAGAACTCCACCAAGAGAAATCCAGCTGAAATTGTACATGTAGGGACCCGTTCTCCTTGCCCAGAGTGCAAATGTCCTTCCTCAACCTGTACTGCTTTCCTTGGTGCATTAAGGGAAACAAGCTAGAAACTTTTTCATGCTTTCCTACATTCTGTTGAGCTTGCAGTCTTGCTGGAAGGAGGAAGCCAATCTCAGGTGCTGAACAACAAATTGCTTATTGGAACAGCTGCTGCTTTTGGCTGAGTAGGCAGGACACTCAAGGGTGGCACTTTCTTGCCATGGTGCTGCAGCCAGTTAAAAATTAGTATTAGGGACAGAAAATAAGAAGCAAAAGGGAAATCATCAGATGATTTGATATGAGCCACAGCCAGAAGCCTCCTTTTAAACACAGCATAGGGTAGAGGAAAGAATGTGAACACAGAAATAAGGCCTGCATCTGAGCCTTTGCTCTATAGCTTGCTACATGTTCTGATGGGACAAAAAGGTAGGAGAAGGGAAGGAGGTGTAATGAAAGGTATGACGAGGGAGAGACGTCAGGGCTGAAGAAAAGACTTTTCACCACGACAGCAACTCAGTGATGATTTGGCACATTCCTTGTATATTCAGTATTCATTGGGCACCTACTGTGTGCCATGAGAAATACTAGATATAGTTGTGAACGACAGAGACATAGCTCCTGCCCTCATGAAGCTTACAGTCTAGTGGAGAATAGAAACATTAAATGTGTAGGACTAATGAAGTTTTATTGTTTGTTATGGTAAAGAAAATAAAGGAACCATAGAAACATAACAGGGAGGAGTTGTGGCTGACCTAGTCCAAGGGCCAGAGAGTAAAGTCTCCCCATAAGGCCCTGCTCACAGAGTGAAAGGACAAAGTGGCTAGAGAGTAATAGGACGACAGCATGGCTGGGCTTTTCTCTCTTGTAAGAGCACTAGAGTGAGCCAGATACTATAGATTTGGAAGCCAGAGACCTGGGTTCAAATCCTGGCTCTACCACTGAGAAGCTGAGCAAGTTACCCAACCTCAGTTAGCTCAGTACCTTCATCATATACAGGGACAGTAATAAAACTTATCATCTTCCAGTTTTATTCTTTGAATTAAATTAGTGTGGAGAATAGGTCTCAGCATAGTGCATTACTTACAGCAGGTGCTCATTAAATGATAGCTATATATAAAGATTAACAAAAATTTTATTTTAAAAATTAAAGATCTCTTAAACTGGACATGTTGATCACTACTTACTTATCAGCAGAAACATTTAATGAGGCTTAGTGGTCCTGTCCTGTAAGATAACTTGAGAATTTGCACAGCAAGAGGCTTTGAACGTGCTTGCATTAAACACATCCAGAATAGTCAGCATTTGTTTCTAGCAGCAGTGAGAACACATGCTGCCCCTTCCAACCTAACTTGTCTTGCTTTACCCAAAGTATGATTCCCACCTGCAGTGACTCTATCTATTCCCAGACTGTCCAAGGTGAATTCCTATTTTTTTCCAATAGCAAGAAGATAAATGTGACTTAATTTGTTCACCTTTACAAAACCTGTATTTTAAAAAAAATCATTGTCCATGACATGTGCCAATTTGACATTAGAGAACATATGGTCATTATAAAGACTGTAACATTCTGAAAGTCTGAGTTGGAATAGATTGATTCAATTGCTACCAATAGCTTCCCTGAAATGAACCACCTTGTTTTCCTTCCCTCTAGTGATATATGTAAATTTTAACAATCTGCAATACTTCTTTCTATACAGTGCATTTGCAGCAGAGGTGATAGGCTATGATGCTTGTCTCCTTTGCACTTTTGCTCAACTTTAGCATAAATTATCAAAGAAGGCAGCAAACTGCAAGTTGATCAGTTTCCCCACTTTAATTTAACATGACAGATCATAATGGCTTTGTTCCTTGGCCATACAGGCCACGGAGCTGTTTTCACATATTAATGTGACATGACTTGGAGAGTCATTAATAACTATAATAAGATAAAGGGAATTAGTTAAAACTTAATTAAAATCACATGGATAACAAGTAGAACACTGAATGTTTAGTATCTTGAAATCTTTGTTCCTGGTTTGACCAAAAAAAAAAAGATGCTTTGTAGAAAGCACAGGGTCCCCAATTAATCCCCGGTCTAAAATAATCAAATCTAAATCAGAATCAAGAGGAAATGAAATTGGTGATTCTGATACATGTCAGCACCCACCCTGTCCCGCCTTGGGTCATGGTAAAATGACAAAAGTGGAGTTCTCATCAGCTCAAAGACTGGAGGCATGAAGTCAGTAGTTACCACATTTTAACATGCTTAAGAATCATCTTGGGACATTTATTAAAAAGCTGATTCTTGGGATCCAATCTCAAACATTCTGATTTGATGAGTCCAGCCTGGCAGGCCTGAAATCTTTATTTTTAGCCAGCATATTTCAGCTTTAAAGTGACTTCTAGTCAAAATATATTTGGTTACCATAGACAATGAGGGAAGATACTTTGAGATTATGTAAATAACTTGCTCTTCATTAAACTTTAGTCTCTAGTTTTATTACCCATAGATGAGACTTACCTGAGCCAATTATAACTATCACAGTTGCAAAATGGTGATTTTTCTAACTCCTCCATGTATTAATTGGCATTTATTACTTGTTTGTTTTCTTGAGACAGTCTCACTCAGTCACCCAGGCTGGAGTGCAGTGGCATGATCTTGGCTCACTGCAGCCTCTGCCTCCCAAGCTCAAGCAATTCTGGTGCCTCAGCCTCCCAAATAGCTGGGATTATGCGCATGCACCATGCCCAGCTAATTTTTGTATTTTTAATAGACATGGGGTTTCACTACGATGTTGACCAGGCTGGTCTCGAACTCCTAACCCCAGGTGATCCATCCACCTTGGCCTCCCAAAGTGCTGGGATTACAGGCGTGAGCCACCACACTCACTTGGCATTTATTATTTCTTTCTTCTATGTTTATTAGTTAGGATATATTATTTCTTCCTATTCTTTTCTACATTTATTAGCCAGAATTCTATTATAAGGAAGTGTTCTCTCATTGATTATGAGTATTATGTTATTCAATGGGTAATTGATCCATTACTGTCATTCATTTTTAATACTTGTATTATCCCATATTTGACCACAGATAGCCCCCCTTCAAGCTGGCTTTCACAACCTTCTAAGTAAATCCTCACTTTCTGGGCAACAAGATGTTCTAGGCTTATCTTATATTTTCCCTGCCCTGCCCTGGTCCTTTTAGCAGGGACTGAGGTTTAAAAGTAAATTTCTGAACTAAGAAAGACCCAATATCATTTCTATGATAGTCCTGCCAAAAAATGCCTGTCCTAAATCTAACTATGAGCAAACATCAGACAAACTAAAATCTAAGGGTGTTCTACCAAACAAGAAACCTGTACTCTTCAAAAATGTCAATGTCCTGAAAGGCAAAGAAAAGCTAAAAAGGTGTTGCAGATGAAAAGAGAGCCAAGAGACATGAAAACCAATGGCGGTGCCTGAAACTCGTTTGGATCTTGATCAGAATTTGGCAGAATTGGTGAGAATTAGCAGATAAAATGCTATATGAAGAACATGTTTGGAACAACAGGCAAAATTTGAATAAGGACCGTAGATTAGATGATAGTATTGTACTATCACTAACTTTTCTGATTTCGAAGGGGAATATGATACAGCAAACACAGTGACATGATGAAAGGTGTATAGAATTATTTGTGCTCTTCTTGAAACTTTTCTGTCCATTTAAATTTATTTCCAAATATAAAGTTTTAAAAGATTGACAATGTGGCATTAAGGCAAATGGTCAATGTATGAATGAATGACAATTTACTTAAGCAGGTAAATTTTCAGATAATTATAAATCCATTTTAATATGTTTTTAAATATATATAACAAACACATGTAACCCATAATTTCACAGATATTAGTACTTAGTAGAGGGTAAATTTAAAGGAATCAATGTAAAGAAAAATATTCAGTAAATTACAGCAGAGGTGTTGTGCAGATGCAGGAAAAATTTTAAGTATTGGACAAGTATGACTTAGGTTAAGGACCAGGGATATACTGAAGAAAGCACTTACATCAGGGGCCCTGTGCTTCTCTAGATATGGCTTCATACTAAATATCTTGAGTAAATATCTTACTCTTTGTCCATAAAATGGAGATAAGAATATTTGTCCATACCATTTTCTATAATGTTTACCAAAGGTATTACTAGGAAAAGGGTTGTTATTCTATAAAGAATATCACCAGGCCTGGTGCGGTAGCTCACGCCTGTAATCCCAGCACTTTGGGAGGCTGAGGCAGGTGGATCAACTGAGGTCAGGAGTTCAAGACCAGCCTGACCAATATGGTGAAGCCCTGTCTCTACTAAAAATACAAAAAATTAGCCAGGCATGGTAGTGTGTGCCTATAGTCCCAGATACTGGGGAGGCTGAAACAGGACAATTGCTTAAACCCAGGAAGTGGAGGTTGCAGTGACTTGAGATCATGCCACTGCACTCCAGCCTGGGTGACAGAACGAGACTCTGTCTCAAAAAAAAAAAAAAAAAAGAATAACACCAAATCCATGGCCAGGGATGGTGGCTCACACTGGTAATCCTAGCACTTTGGGAGGCCAAGGTGGGTGGATCACATGAACCCAGTGAGACCAGCATGGACAATATAATGAGTCCTTACAAAAAATAAATAATTAACTGAGTGCGGTGGTGTATGCCTGTCACCCCAACTACTCAGGAGGCTGAGGTGGGTGTATCTCTTGAGCCTGGGAATTCAAGACCACCCTGGGCAACATGACAAAAAACCATCTCTACAAAAAAATACAAAAATTAGCTGGGTGTGGTGGCAAGCACCTGAGTTATTCAGGAGGTCGAGGCAGGAGGATTGCTTGAGCCTGCGAGGTTGAGGCTGCAGTGAGGCATGATTGTACCACCGCACTTCAGCCTGGGAGACAGAGCAAGACCCTTCCTCTCTAAAACAACAACAAAAAGAACAGCACTGAATCCAAATGAAGCCATTTGATGCCATTCTGTATCCAAGAATGCCCTTCATTTCTCTTTATTTATCACAACACTTGGCAATATGTGTTGTGATAAATACACAGCTGGTGGCCAGCCAGCATCCCTCTTCTTGCCTCCTCCTCCTTCCTTCTTCCTAAGTAGAGGCCTTTCCATTCCTTCTTATCACTTCCTGCAACTGGAAGAGTAGAATGTGAAATTTCAACCTCTGAACATGGCTGTTCTGACAACCATGGCCATAATTTGGTTTTATCCATTTGGCTTCATCCCACTCATTCTTCCCCATCCTTACAATAATCCTGAGCTCTCTGGACCTTTGAGCACATGGAGTGTAATGTTTTGAGGAGATCATCATGATGTAAACATTTATTTTTACTGTTTGATTTTAATAAGCTCTTTATTATGTCTAGGGTTGTAAGAAAAATATAAATAGGTAAAGATAATATTTCACTTTCAGTGCACTGGCATTTTAGAACACAGAAGAATCAGTATGGAAGAGTATAACTTACATCAGTAAAAAACTAGATTTGAATCCTCACTCCTCCACTTTTCAGCTATGTGATGTTAAACTGCAATTTTCAAACTTTCACGTGGACGCAAACAACTTTGGGCAGATTCTGTTTCTGTAGATCTGGGGTGGGGCCTGAGATTCAGCATTTTTTTAAAAAAGCTTCTAAGTGATGGTCTATGGACCATACTCAGAGTACCATGGACTGAAGGCTGAAGGCACAGACAAAAATGGCTAAACCAGAGCACACTCCATGTAAGTTTGCTTCACTCTCTACTACTTTCCACCACTTCATTTTCTAAAGGGGTCTGTTAGCTGAAAGAACTCACTAAGGAAAGTCAATCAAAAAATGACAAAGAGAAAAGCATGAGAAATTCACAGCTCTACAGTAGGGGTTGATTAGGGTCAAATGAAGATATATTTAAACCTAATTAAGATAAAGGATCCCTCGTTAAGTTGAGAGAAAGGCTAAGAGTAAAAACTCTGAGGACCGGTTGATTTCTGTCAGATTTCTGTCAGAAAAATATTGCATCAAGGGAATATAATGACAGCCTTGAAGAATGATGGTCCCAACTGTAATTCTGAAGGCAGTTTTAATATTATAGAACTCAGGACATAATAATAACAACGTATACTTAGAAATTGTTTTAAACATTGCAAATCCCTTTGCATGCATTAATACATCCCAGTCCTCACTTCTTAAACCTTTTATCACTCTTATTAAATAGGAGATTGTGAGCTCCTTGAGGTTAGGGATCTACCCTGTTCATATCTGTATTTCTAACATTTGGCAAACATTTACTATCTAGCAGGCATTTGACAAACATTGACTCGAAAAGAGATTTTTTTCCCCAGGTCCTCAAATACATATCATCCCATTTCATTGAATCTAAGTAATCATCAATAATGTGATACACTATTTTATGTATCTCTAAGAAAGAAAAAATGCCCCCATTTAAATCTTGTGTACCATTGACTGTAAGATATATCCCAATTTCAGAGATGTTAAAATGTGGGCAGAAATGTGACTCTTAAAATTGAGAAACTGCAGCTGTTGGGCTCCACTATGGAGTCACTCACTGAGAGCAGACGTGAAATGACAAAACAGCCATACATTAGGGTTGCTGAAGATACCGTAGGTAAGCAAGGAGACAAATAGGGACAGGGAGATATTTCTTTTTTAATTTTTTTTAGTTCAATAGTTCTTGGGGTACGGGTGATTTTTGGTTACATGGATAAGTTCTTTAGTGGTGATTTCTGAGATTTAGTGCACCCATCACCTGAGCAGTACACATTGTACCCAACGTGTAGTGTAGTCTTTTATCCCTCATTCCCCTCCCAACCTTCCCCACCCCCGTGAGTCCCCAGAGTCCATTATATCATACTTATGCCTTTGCATCCTCATAGCTTAGCTCCCACTTATAAGTGAGAACATAAAATATTTGGTTTTCCATTCCTGAGTTACTTCACTTAGATTAATGGCCCCCAGCTCCATCCAAGTTGCTGCAAAATACATTATTTCATTCCTTTTTATGGCTGAATAGTATTCCATGGTGTATATATACCACATTATCTTTATCTACACATTGGTTGATGGGCACTTAGGTTGGTTCCATACCTTAGCAATTATGAATTGTGCTGCTATAAACATGTATGTGCATGTATCTTTTTCATATAATGACTCCTTTTCCTTTGGGTAGATACTCAGTAGTGGGATTGCTGGATTGAACGGTAGTTCTACTTTTAGTTCTTAAAGAAAAGAAGATGTTTATTTATTTCTTTATAACATAGAATGTGTCACAGATTCAGTGACTTGGAGGCAAGTGGGGATCTTTCTCAGATTGTGGTCAAAATGGCAGACAGATTTTCTCAGGAAAAGCATCAGTGGACTCCTGCCTTTAAAGACCAGGTGAACAGCAGAATCCATGAGACATTATTCCAAGGCTAATGGTCCTTTAACAGAAAGCATACAGAAGAAAAAGGCAGGGGGAAGCAGGAGTGTCGTTATTATCTCAAGTTATACAAATCTGTATAGTAGCTATTAGGGGAACCCAGAGCTACAGAAATTCAGTGAGTGAGGATGCTTGGAGTAGTTGTCTAGAAAGAGACTAATTCTCTGCCTATATTAGTCCATTCTCATGTTGCTAATCAGGACACACCCAAGACTGGATAATTTATAAAGAAAAGAGGTTTAATTGACTCACAGTTCCTCAGTGCTGGGGAGGGCTCAGGAAACTTACAATCACAGCAGAAGGGGAAGCAAACACATCCTTCCTCACACGGTGGCAGCAAGGAGAAGCGCTGAGCAAAAGCAGGGAAAGCCCCTTATAAAACCGTCAGATCTCGTGAGAACTTACTATCATGAGAACAGCATGGAGGTAACTGCCCCCGTGATTCAATTACGGCCCATCGGGTCCCTCCCATGACACATGTGGATTATGGGAACTACAATTCAAGATAAGATTTGGGTGGGAACACAGCCAAACCATATCACTGTCTCTGGTATTAAAGTCTTGGATCAAGGGAGACATCTTTCTGCTATGGATGAATGTGAGCCGAGGAACCATTTTTATGCCCTCTCAAGAGGAGATCAAACTCAACACCAGACTGTAGACCCATTGAGAAAAATAAACAAATTAGAATTACCTCCAAGTGAGGTTTTTTCCTACCCACGGGAGCTACTGTCACCACAGCTCAGAGTGCAGCTCTGCAGCTGCCTTTACTTGGGTTGAAAAGACACTTGCGGAGATTCTCTCCTCAAGTTAATGACCTTGGGCAGTTATTTAATGACTTTGAGCCTCAGTTTTATTATCTATAAAATGGATGAGTAGTATCCACGTCATCTTGAAATGAGAATTAAATAATACATGAGAATATTTTGAACAGTGTCTTGCATACACCAATCACTCAATAAGCATTACATATTTTTACTATTGTCTGACTTTTTTTTATAGATTAACACAATGACTTCACTCAAGGCTGCATTCATGACAATGCAACAAGTTGCCTATGCCTGCAGCATTCCCAAATTCCTATCCCAAACTTTTTTTTTTAAAGGTGGCTTACATAGGCAATGGCAAAATTAAAATTAAAAATCCACAACTGCAGGAAAGGGTCCAATTCTAGAAACCCAGAAACATGGTCTTCCAAGAACTGGGTCCACAGTACTTCCCCTAAAGCAGGCTGACAGCAACAGCAGCTCCAAGGAACCAAGTCCCCAACCCACCTCACTGCACCTCTGAGTCTCCTTTCAGGATGCAGAGTGTGTGCTGTGTAATCTGTCTTGTGCACAAAAGCATTAACCTCTGGAATCAAATGTGTCTGTTAATAAACCAACACGCCACTCACACCATCAGCCCCCTTGAGGCGTCCCCCCTTCAGAGCCACAGCACAGGCACATCACATTTGTCAGCTGGTTCAACTCCTTAGGCACAACATAATTTGGAAATGTGAAAGATCCCAAATTATCTTACCCAGAAGTGACAAATCAAGTACAGTGCCCACAAGCCCAGACAGTTTACACAAATAAACAAAACACAACAGTAGCGGGGGTATCAATCTCATAACAGTTTAGGAAAAACAAGTTTATTTCTTATCTGTAAGATTAATGAAGTAGGCTGTAACCTCACCTCTCATTGTGGCTGAACAGAAATTAGGTGCTGTTTTTCATCTATTCTGCAGTAACATAATAATGTCATGTCACAAAAGTTCATAAAGAAGGGTTCTATACTTATTTGCAGAATTATTTAAAATACCCAGTGACTAGCCATTGAGGCAGAATTATTAATTTTTTCTCAGATAATACTGTTTTTAAAAAGCCACAAATATTAGGCATAGCCCAACCGCTAAAAATATCTTCCAACTAAGTAAGACTTTGTGTTTTTTTTACTACAGACACAACTATAAAGAATATTTATTTATTTATATAGCACATAATTGGTATATTTAAAAAGCTATTGATATTTCTATATCTTTGTGGCCTTCTGCTGAACTTAGTTGTTCCAATAGCTGCCCGGTTTATTTCTTCCACCTGATTTTAAATGAATGTTTATGTTATCTGGATTTAGTCAGGGCCCATTCTCCCTGCTTCCCCCTCTGAGCTGAGACACAAACGCTTGAAAAGCTTAGGCGAGGAAGAAGGGGAAGCTGGCAGACTGCAATGAGGAAAGAGAACTTGGTTTCCTTTAGGTCAGGTAACTGCTGAGGCCGACTGAATGCTTTCAGAGACTCAGGTACAAAGTACAGCACCTTTCTGTCTCCAAGCTCTGTTGAAAATGGTTGTACATCTAATGAAAATTCACGTGGAACTTCACATGGTTAAAAATAATCATACCCAGTGAGGTTTTTCCCACATGGAATATAAAATGTGCTTTTTCCTCAGAACTTTATTCCATCAACGAGACTGTGAGTAATCATAAGAAGGAATTCATCCTGAGCAAAAATCAATTTTATTAGAAAAGCAAAGAAAGGTAATGCATACAAAAAGGGAAAAGCAACATTTCCCAATAAATTCCCAGGTGGGGAGATAGGCTGAAACCATAGGCCATGTCTACACTACTGATTTGAGCAATGGAATTTGGATGCCAGTTAAACTGGATCATCTGTATTATATTCATGCATACACTGATTTGACAGGAAAATTGTAATGAACCAACACTGAAGTCCAGTCATTAGTCTTGGTAGTAAATTGTGCTCACCTAATAGCCCAGAAATTTCTAGAGTAGACACATCTAGGAGAAGTATTTTCATGGCCTGTGTGTGTGTGCATGTGTCTGTCTGTCTGCATTCTTTTTCAATTGAAGAAATGTTCCATGTCTTCATTATCCAAGCTATGCCTAGTCCACACATAGTAAACGCTCAAGAAATGTTATATTAAAATAGACCTTTTTGCTAAGGGGTGAACTGGCCAAATGACTACCGGACACCCTTATTTAAGAAAGAACTCCACCAGGCATGGTGGCTCATGCCTATAATCCCAGCACTTTGGGAGGCTGAGGCAGGCGGATCACCTGAGGTCAGGAGTTAGAGACCAGCCTGACCAACATGGAGAAACCCCATCTCTACTAAAAATACAAAATTAGCCAGGCATGGTGGCGCATGCCTGTAATCCCAGCTACTCAGGAGGCTGAGGCAGGAGAATCGCTTGAACCCCAGAGGCGGAGGTTACGTAAAAAAAAAAAAAAAAAAAAAAAAAGAAAAAACACTCAAAAACAAGGGGGAAACAAAATTCCAGAATTCATTATTTCCTTTGTGTGACCACCTCATTTTTGTACTAAAGAAGTCTTCAATAAGTGGAAAGTAACTACAAGCCAGAGATTTCTGACTGCCTCTCTGCAGCCTTTGCCCGGGTGCCCCTGGAATTCCAGGGGGGTTGCTTGCTGGGACACTCTGGTCAACCCTTGATTGGCCTCATGCTTATTGAGGGAGCACACAAGGTCTGATTCTTCTACCAAGAGCAGAGCAAACATTTCAGTACTGAATTACCTTTGTCCATGGCCCTGAAATAGTCCCCAGTAACCAGAAAGACCTAAGAGAAATCTATGGAGCCAGTGTCTTCTTTTCTTCTAACCAATAAGATCAAACCAAACTAATAGCTTAATTCCTCACCAGTAATGACAATGAGGAATTACATTTAGGACCTACATAAGGTCATTGGAATAAGTGCCTTCTTAAAAGAAGAGAAGACTTGCACAGCTTAATGGGGAAAGACAATCTGGAAGCAAGTAATTAAATATACTAGGTTAAGTGTTGAACTCAGATGAACAAAAAATATTATGTAACATGAAGAGGAGATTTAAACCCCTGTACAGAAATCATGGAAACCTTAATGGAAAGGTGTCATTTGACCTGGTTTATCAAGGATACGCAGAAACTGGTAAATTAGAGAAGGAGAGGAAGGGCATCGTGAAATAGAGAAACAGCAGTGCAGAGACATTGAGCTATCCGAGTTCAGGGTCTGCTCTCCATGCCTTTGAATGGTTTGTACTGTGGGAGTGCAAACAGAAGACAAAACCAGGAAAAGAGAAGGACAGATTGTCAAGGGCTTATTTAGCAAGTGCTAAGGTCTGAATGTCCCCCAAAATTCACTTATTGAAACTTAATTCCCATTGTGGTGGTATCAAGAGATGAAGTTTTTTTTGGTTTGTTTGTTTGTTTTTTGAGACTCAGTCTCGCTCTGTCACCCAGGCTGGAGTGCAGTGGCGCAATCTCGGCTCACTGCCAGCTCTGCCTCCTGGGTTCACACCATTCTCCTGCCTCAGCCTCCTGAGTAGCTAGGACTACAGGTGCCTGCCACCACACCCCGCTAATTTTTTTATATTTTTAGTAGAGATGGGGTTTCACTGTGTTAGCCAGGATGGTCTTGATCTCCTGCCCTCATGATCTGCCCGCCTCGGCCTCCCAAAGTGCTGGGATTACAGGCGTGAGCCACCGCGCCCGGCGAAGAGATGAAGTCTCTTAGGAGACAATTAAGTCATAAGAGTTTCACCCTCATGAATGAACTAGTGCCTTATAAAAGGGCTGGAGGGAAGTAACTTAGGCTTTTCTTGCCCTTCCATCTTCCACCATGTAAGGACATAGTGTTCAAGGCACCATCTCAGGAGCAGGGACTGTGCCCTCACCAGACGCCAAATCTGCCTGCACCTTGATCTTGGACTTCTCACCTCCAGAACTTTCTTTATAAATCACCTAGTCTGTAGTATTTTATTACAGCACACAAACAGACTGAGACACCAGGGGAAGGCATATGGATTTATCCTAGGGATAAAGTGGAAAGCCAGTGGAAATATTAAATCAGGGGAGCCATAAAGTAAGACTGGATCTTTAGGAATTATGTGAAGATGAGGGAAAGGAGAGAAAAACATTTTGGGGAGCTTTTGTAGTTGTCTAGGTAAGATACGATGCCGGCCTGAACTAAAAGAGTAACATCAGGAATAAGTTGAAAGGACTAATTCAGAAAAATGACCCTGATTTAGAATTGTAGAAGATGCTGGCCAGGCATGGTGGCTCGCACCTGTAATCCCAACACTTTGGGAGGCCGAGGCAGGTGGATCACCTGAGGTCAGGAGTTTAAGACCAGCCTGGCCAACATGGTGAAACCCCGTCTCTACTAAAAATACAAAAATTAGCTGGGTGTGGTGAGGAGCACCTGTAATCCCACCTACTTGGGAGGCTGAGGCAGGAGAATCACTTGAACCCAGAAGGCAGAGGTTGCGGTGAGCCGAGACTGCACCACTGCACTCCAGCCTAGGCGACAAGAGTGAAACTCCATCTCAAAAAAAAAAAAAAGATACTGCATGATCAAATAGAGAAAATAAAGGAGGAAAGGAGAAATAATGTCAAGATTTTTTA
Source organism: Pongo pygmaeus (assembly GCF_028885625.2). NCBI lineage: Eukaryota > Metazoa > Chordata > Mammalia > Primates > Hominidae > Pongo > Pongo pygmaeus. The sequence continues at coordinate 16,344,864 of NC_072376.2, forward strand.
TCTTGTATAGTTGGGTGGAAACTAACATCATTAATAAAGAAAAATCAGGTTTGGACAGAATGATTTTGAAATGCCAAAGGGAAGTCAAGCACTGATGCTCAACAGACAGTGGGAAATATTAACCTGCTTAGAAAATTTTATTTGTAGTGGATTCTTATGACTTATTTAATTCCTGCAATGTTCAGAAATGTTGACAAGTATGCAGAGAGAGTAGAAAGCATACTCCATGTCCTCTTAGAACTTATATTTCTTAAGACTTTCAACTACAATTTCTGCTCACTTAAATTCTCTCCAAAGCTCAGTTCCCACATTCAGGAAGCTTTCTTCTATTCCCAAAACTTTAAGTCATCTCTCCTTCTGAATTCTGCTGTCAACATACATGCTGACAATGTTTTTCCTTTGGCATTTATACGATGCCTTGTGCCTAATTGTCAGTTAAGTCTTTATAAATATGTATCTTGTTTTTCCAAGATGAATTGAGAATATTCTCAAAGGCAGAGCCATAGTTCATTCTTTTTTTTTTTTTCAGCCTTAAATAGTTTGCACAATGTCCAATAGAAAGGGGCAGCTTAGTTGAGCCAGATTGCCTGGGCTTGAATCCCAGCTTTGACACTAACTTGTTACATTGGCAAGTTATTTATTCTATGTCCAGTTTCCTTATCTAAAAATGAAAACAATAACAATACCTACTTCACAGAGGTGCTATGAAAACTCAGTGAGATAATAAATGCAAAGCACTTTCTAAGTTCCTAGGGTATAGCAAGAGTCCAATAGATATTTGTAGTAGTCAGGATAAGTCAGGATGTGCTATGTTAACAAACAACCTCAGTGTTCCAGTGGCTTAAAACAATTGAAATGTATTTTTTCTTCATACGACAGACTGAATAGATCAACAAGGGATTTCTGCTCATCAGGTCACTCAAGGACCCAGGGTCACAGCAGCCACTATCTTGAATGCTGTTGTTTGTCATGTCAGAGGGAAAGAGAACCTGGAAGGTCTTGCACCAGTAATTAAATATCCAGAATGAAAGTGCCTCATTCACTCAAAACTCATTGGCCACAGTAGTGACATGACTTCATCCAACCACCGGGCTAAGAAAGTACAATCCTACCGTGTGCCCAGAGGGGAAGAAGAAGCAGATCTCAGTGGAATATCTCTAATGACTATCAAAATATTAGTTGTACTATGGTCATTTTGTTGTTGCCACAATAAATGATTCCATATAAAGTACTTAGCATAAGGTTGGGCTCCTACTAAAGACTCAGTGTTAGCTATTAACAGTATTGGCACCAGTAATAGTTTCACATAAACAAAATTCTTTTAAGTTTACTCAGACCTAAACATTAAAACACATGTGCACATGTATGCACACGCACACGTGGAAACACACACACACACAGAGGTGAGATTGTACTAACCTAATCTGTATACTGGAAGTCAAGTTGGGATATATAATACCAAATACATACTTGATAATAAAAAATAAAAGTCAGGCTTTTAAAAAGTTGGCCAGGCACAGTGGCTTATGTCTGTAGTCCCAGCACTTTGGGAGGCCAAGGCGGGGGGAGCACTTGAGGTCAGGAGTTCGAGACCCGCCTGGCCAACATGGTGAAACCCTGTCTCTACTAAAATTACAAAAATTAGCCAGGTGTGATGGCGGGCACCTATAATCCCAGCTACTCAGGAGGCTGACGCAGGAGAATTACTTGAATCTGGGAGGCAGAGTTTGCAGTGAGCGGAGAACATGCCACTGCACTCCAGTCTGGGCAACAGAGTGAGACTCCATCTCAAAAAAAAAAAAAAAATTATCAGTTCCACTACTCAAAAACAAACACATTTAATATTGTTGAGTCCCTTCAGTATTAGTATTAGTACCGGTAATAGTTTCACATAAATAAAATTATTTTAAGTTTACTCAGACCTAAACATTAAAACACATGTACATGTGTGCACACACACACACGTGGACACACACACACACAGAGTATTTTAACTTAACCAGTCTCTTCTCTATTCATGAGACTTTGTTTTCTTTATGTTTAACATAATAATACATAGAAAACTTTTACCCAAATGTTTTCATTTAGACCTTTCCCTGTGTTATTGGAAAGCTTACCTCTACTTCCCCACTCCAAACATGCTCTTCCTCTAGCATTCCTTTCTTCATAATGGTATCTGCCAGCAAGTTAAGCCAGACACCAGGGAGTCATCTTTGTCATTCATTCCCCCTCCTCCAGCATTTGGTGTATCAGTAAGTCTTAATCAATTCTACCTTCTAAATATATCTCAAACACATTTGCTTTTCTCCTGTTCTATTTTCGTCACCCTAGACAAGCATTTCTCAACATTGGCACCATTGATATTTGAGGCCAGAAAATTCTTCCTTGGAGGGGGCTGTCCTAGATATTATAATCATTTTGAAATACATGCAGTGCATTCTACATAACAAAAACCTTCTCTCCCAAGTAAAAAACTTTGTCAGAGCCTTATCTTATCCAGGGGGACAAAATTACCTAACTCCAGCCCCTTCTAACCTTCCTGTCTCACCTAAGGGAGGTGGGCAGCAGGGGGAGATAAGAAACACTTATGAAGGTCACAGCCCAGAGACACAAGCCCAGAAAAATATTGAGATTTGATTTGAATTATAGAATGCCTCTCCTCCCTCACTTCTTACTAGCCCATCAACAGGACTTCAGTATAATAACAGTGGATTAAAACTCATACAGGTACAAGATTAAAGCGGACACAGGTACAAACTCTATTTAAGAATAACATTTAGAGAACGCCAAAGACAACAGGAAAGATTAAAACAAGGACACTAGAGGAATTTGAAACCCTTTTGCCTTCAGCTACAGCAAACATTACATAGAGCCAAGATCCCAGCCAGATAAATATAAAACCTAATACTAAAGGCCTGTTTGCCTCAGTGCCTATTACCTGATATATTATATCCAGCTTCCAATAAAAAATTGCAAAGCATGACAAAACACAAGAAAAAACACCATCTGAAGAGACAAAGCAAGCATGAGAAACAGACTCAGATATGACACAGATCTTGGAATTGTCAGACAGGAAATTTAAAATAACTGTAATTAATATGTTAAGGAATCTAATGGAAAAGGTAGGCAGCATACAAGAACAAACAGGTAATATAAACACAACGATAGAATCTCTAAGAAATTATCAAACAGAAAGGCCAGAAATCAAAAACATTGGAACAGAAATGAAGAATGGCTTTTTGATGGCTCATCAATAGACTAGACACAGCCAAGGAATAAATCAGTGACCTTCAAGATATGTCAATAGAAACTTCTTCCCAAACTGAAATTACAAAAAAAAAAAAAAAAGAATTTGAAAACAGAACAGAATATCCAGGAATTGTTGGCAATTTCTAAAGGTGTAACATGCATACGATTGTATACCAGAAAGAAAAGAGAGAAACAGTTAAAATAATAATGGCCAAGAACATTCCAAAATTAACAACAGACAGTAAACCACAGATCCAGGAAGCTCAGAGAACACAAAGTAGGATAAATACTAAAATGTCTACACTTGGGCATATGATAGTAACATTGAAGAAAACCAAAGACAAACAAAACATTTTGAAAGAATACAGAGAGTATAAAAAGGACAAGAATTACAACATGTTTCTTGTCAGAAACCATGCAAGGAAAAAGCGAGTGGATTGAAATACTTAAAATGTTAAAAAAAAAAAAAACCCTAGAATACTACACCCAGAAAAATTATCCTTCCAAAGTGAAGAAGAAATAAATATTTTCTCAGGCAAGCAAAAATTTGGGAAATTCATTGCCAGCAAACTGGTCCTCCATGAAACACAAAAAGAAGTTCTTAGGGAGAAGGAAAATTATAATAATCTAAACCTCAGCTCTACATAAAGAAAGGAAAGGAGCCAGAAAAGGAATAAATGAAGGTAATGTAAAATCTTTGATTATTTTCTTACTCTTTTTTTAAATAGAATCAGGGCATGTACATGGTGGTTTGTTACATGGATATATTGCATACTGGTGGAGTTTGGGCTTCTAGTGTACCCATCACCTGAATAGTAAACATTGTACCCAATAGGTAATTTCTCAACCCTCAACCACCCCCACCTCTCCCCTTTTGGAGTCTCCAGTGTCTATTATTTCCTTTTGTATGTCCATGTGTATCCACTGTTTAGCTCCCACTTATGAATGAGAACATGCAGTACTTGATTTTCTGTTTCCGAGTTATTTCACCTAGAATAATGAACTCCAGCTTCCTCCACATTGCTGCAAAAGACATGATTTCGTTCTTTTTTATGACTGCATAGCATTCCATTGTCTATATATATTAAAGTTTCTTTATCTAATCCACCATTGGTGGACACTTAGGTGGATTCTATGACTTTGTTATTGTGAATAGTGCTGCAATAAACATATATATATAATATTTTTCCTTTAGGTAGATATTCAATGGTAGAGTTGCTGGATCAAATGTTAACTCTATTTTTAGTTCATTGAAAAATCTCCGTACTGCTTTCCACAGAGGTTGTACTAATTTACATTCCCACCAACAGGGTATAAGCATTCCCTTTCCTCTGCATCTTCGCCAGCATCTGTTGTTTTTTGACTTTGTGGCCATTATTAAAGAGTCAAGAAACAACAGACGCTGGCGAGGCTGTGGAGAAAAGCAATGCTTTTACATCTTAGTGGGAATGTAAATTAGTTCAATCATTGTGGAAGACAGTGTGGCAATTCCTCAAAGACCTAAAGCCAGAAATACCATTTGGCCTAGCAATTCCATTACCGAACATATACCCAAAGGAATATAAATCATTCTATTATAAAAATACACGCATGCATATGTTCATTACAGCACTATTCACAATAGCAAAGACATGGAGTCAACCCAAATTCCCATCAATGATAGACTGGATAAAGAAAATGTGCTACATATACACCATGGAATATCTATGCAGCCACAAAAAGGAATGAGACCATGTCTTTTGCAGGGACATGGATGGAGCTGGAAGCCATTATCCTCAGCAACTAATGCAGGAACAGAAAACCAAACACTGCATGTTCTCACTTATAAGTGGGAGACGAACAATGAGAAGACATGAGCACAGAGAGGGAAACACATACTGGGGCCTGTAGCGGGTAAGGTGCAACAGGATGGAGAGCATCAGGATAAATAGCTAACGCATGCAGGGCTTAATACCTAGCTGACGGGTTGATAGGTGCAGCAAACCACCATGGCCCACAATTAACTATGTAGCAAACCTGAACATCCTGCATATGTATCCAGGGACTTAAAATAAAATAAAATAAATTATAATAATAGCCAATTCTGGCTGGTATGAGATGGCATCTCATTGTGGTTTTGATTTGCATTTATCTGATAATTGGTGATGTTATTTTTATATATTTTTGACAACTTGTATGCCTTCTTCTGATAAATGTTTGTCATGTCCTTTGCCCACTTTTTAATGGAGTTATTTGTTTTTTTCTCATTGAGTTGAGTTTCTTGTACATTCTGGATGTTTGTCCTTCATCAGATACATAGTTTGGAAGTATTTTCTCCCATTCTGTAGCTAGTGTTTTTACTCTGTTGATTATTTCCTTTGCTGTGCAGTAGCTTTTTAGTTTAATGAAGTCTCATTTGTTTATTTTTGTTTTCGCTGCATTCGCTTTTGAGGTCTTAGTCATAAATTCTTTGCCTAGGCCAATGTCCTGAAGAGTTTTTCCTAGATTTTCTTATAGGACTTTTATAGTTTCCAGTCTAGCCAGAGCAATCAGGCAAGAGAAAGAAATAAAAGGCATCGAAATTGGAAAAGAGAAAGTCAAATTATCTCTGTTCACTGATGACATGATCTTATACATAGACAAACATAAAGACCCCTCCAAAAGACTACCAGACTTGATAAATTACTGAAGTAAAGTTTCAGGATAGAAAATCAACAGGATACAAAAATCAGTAGCGTTTCTATACATCAATAATGTTCAAGCTGAGAACCAAATCAGGATTTCAATCTCATTTACAATAACCACAAAAAAACCAACTAGGAATATATTTAACCACAGAGGTAAGAGATCTCTACAAAGAGAAGTACAAAAAAAAATGATGAAAGAAATCATAGATGACAGAAACAAATGGAAAAATATATCATGCTCATGGAGTTGAAGAATCAATATTATTTAAAACAACCATATTTCCCAAAGCAATATACAGATTCAATGCAATACCTATCAAACAGCCAATGTATTTTTCACAGAATTAGAAAATATCATTCTAAAGTTCGTACAGAACCAAAAAAGAGTCCAAATAGCCAAAGCAATCTTAAGCAAAAAGAAAAAAAGCTAGAGACATCACATTACCTAACTTCAAATTATACTACAAGGCTATAGTAACCAAAACAGCATGGTAGTGGTATAAAAATAGACACATAGATCAATGGAACAGAATATAGAACCCAAAAATAAAGCCACATACTTACCACCAACTGATCCTCAACAAAGTTGACAAAACTATACAATGAGGAAAGGACATATTACTCAATAAACGGTACTGGGAAAATTGGATAGCCATATGCAAAAGAATGAAATTGGAGCCTTATCTCTCACCATATATAAAAATTAATTCAAGATGGATTAAAGACTGAAATGTAAGACCTGGAACTATTTTTTCTTATTCTTAACTGATCAAATAGAAAACTGTTCAAAGTAATAACAATGTGTTGTGTGATTATAGGATATGCATAAGTGAAATGAGTGAAAGCAATGCTATAGGATGGGAGAGAGAAATTGAGAGTGCGCTGTTATATGACACCTATGTTACCTATGAAGCAATATAGTGTTATTTAAAAGAGACTTAGGTGAGTTGTAAATGTGTACTGCAAACACTAGGCCAGCTACTAAAAAAAGTTTTAGTACAATTGAAGTATAATTGATAAGTTATGAGTGGAAAGAAAACGGAATGGCATAAAATGTTCAATTAAAACCAGAGAAGGCAGAAAAAGAGAATAAAAAAGAAACAAAAAATAAGTACAACAAAAAGAAAACAATGATAAACATGGCAGATAGTAATTCAACTGTATCAATTATCACTTTACATATAAATTGGCTTAAACATGCCAATTAAAGGACAGAGATTGTAATTTGTTTTTTTAAAAAAATGATAAAAAAGACCTTATTGTCTACAAGAAACTCATTTTAAACACAAAGGCACAGACAGGTTAAAAGAAAAGTGGTAGAGAAAAATATACCCTGTTAACATTAGTCAAAGAAAGCTGGAGTTATTAGATTAATTTCAGAAAAAAATGTCTCCATCTATTGTCAAAAGTGTGGGTTGCATACTGAGGGTTAAAACTACCTCTGGCTGAGAGGCACTAGCTTAACCCACCAGCATCTCTTGCCAGAACACCTTCAGTAACTCTTTAATTGGTTCTGTTATGTGTACTCTTGGTCTTTAACAATTCATTCTACACTGCAGCAAGAATGATCTTTTAAAATTCAAATCTCATCTGGGCATGGTGGCTCACACCTGTAATCCCAGCACTTTGGGAGGCAGTGACGGGCAGATCACTTGGGGCCAGGAGTTCGAGACCAGCCTGGCCAACATGACAAAATCCTATCTCCACTAAAAATATATAAATTAGCCAGGCATGGTGGCACATGCCTATAATCCCAACTACTTGAGAGGCTGAGGCACAAGAATTGCTTGAACCCAGGGGGCAGAGGTTGCAGTGAGCCAGGATCTCACCACTGCACTCCAGCCTGGGCAACAGAGCAAGACTGTGTCAGGAAAACAAACAAACAAACAAACAAAACCACTCAAATCTCATGTAATCCTGTTGCTTAAAACCACCAATGTCTTTCCTCTATTTTTAAGACAAAAGTCCAAATTTGGTAATGTGTCCATAAGGCTCCGCATGTTCTGACCCTGGCACCTTCTCCAGGTGCATTTAATGTCATCCCTGCTTTGCTCTGCACACTCCAGCCTCACTGACCCTCTTTCTGTTCCTTGAACTCAGTCCGTTTGTTTCCACACCAGGGTCTTCACAAACGCTGTTCCCTCTGCTGGAATTCGCCCCCACTACCACTTACTGCCTCCTTGCCTAGATAACTGAGCTTCAGACACCACCTTAAAAGTTTACTTTCTCCAGTTCAATTCTGGTTCCCTTCTACAATTTCCTAGCACCTGCTACTGCTGATTATAGCACTTATCAAAACCACACTTCATCAGTTAATGTAAAAATATTAGTTTTATATTTGTTCTCCCTGTTAGATTATAACAGGGATTTTGTCCCTCTTGTTCACATGACCAACATAGCTCTCAAAACATAACAGGCCCTCAGTACACACTTAATAAATGAATAAATGAATTGAAGAATGAATATCTTTGTAAATATAATTTTAGGACTGCATAGTAGTCAATCTAGGTTATGATAAAAATTTATCTAGCCATTCTTCTGCTCATGACCATTTAGATTGTTTTCAAATATTTACTAAAAATAGAGAGGCATAAAAAAATAAAATATTATTCAAACACATAGTGTCAAAATTTCTCTTAGGAGAAAAACTTTCTTTAAGGGGAAATCCCTTATTAAGAGCTTGGGGTTACACTGAGATTCCAAGGGGTATATGGCAACTGGCCCCCAAAACTTCAAGAAAGAGTTTACTGCACTTACTGAAACAAGAAGATGAATTTTCTCATTGTTCTAGAGAGGCAGAGTGAAAGACATAGAATGGAGGAGAGATGAGAGGGAGAGAGAGAAAGAGAGAGAGAGACAGAGAGACAGGCAAGGGCAGGATGTGGTGGTACGTGCTGAGTGGGGACAGGTCAGGCAGAGGATCCCTAGTGACATGGTGACCAAACAAATCCAGGAGAACAGAACAGTGTAGGGAACATGTCCCCACAAATCTTGTCTCTTAAATCACACTGTTGTTGGGTTGTTTTTTGTTTTTTGTGGGTTTTTTTTACCCTAGAATAGATGAAGAGGCTAGATCCCATATCTGAAAGACACGTAAGAAACTGAATTAACTCAAGATGGATTAAAGATTTAAATGTAAAACCTCAGACTGAAAATTTTAGAAAAATAAAACAGGAAACACCAATCTGAACAATCAGACTTGAGAAAAAAATTCTGACTGAGTCCTCAAAAGCAATTGCAACAAAAACAAAAAACGACAAGTGAGACCTAATTAAACTAAAGGGCTTCTGAACATCAAAAGAAACTACCAACAGAGTAAATAGACAACCTACAGAATGGGAGAAAATAGTTGCAAACTGTGCAGCTCACAATGGTCTAATATTCAGAATCTATAAGGAATTTAAACAACTCAACAAGTAAAAAAAACAAATAACCTTATTAAAAAGTGGACAAAAGAATAGATACTTCTCAAAAGAAGACATACAAGTAGCCAACAAATATATGAAAAAATGCTCAACATCATTAGTCATCAGAGAAATGCAAATCAAAACCACAATGAGATACCTACCGTCTCATGCCACTCAAAATGGCTATTATTAAAAAGTCAGAAAACAACAGATGCTGGTGAGGCTGCAAGGAAAGGGGAATGCTTATACACTGTTGGTGAAAATGTAAATTAGCTCAGCCACTGTGAAAAACAGTTTGGAGATTATTCAAAGAACTAAAAAGAAAACATTTGACCCAGCAATCCCATTACTGGATATATATATATCCAAAAGAAAATAAATCATGTGAGATATATATATATATAAAAAAAATGGAATACCACTTAGCCATAAAAAGGAATGAAATAATGGCATTTGCAGCAACCTGGATAGAGCTGGAGACCACTATTCTAAATGAAGTAACTCAGGAATGGAAAACCAAACATCATATGTTCTCACTTATAAGTGAGACCTAAGCTATGAGGACACAAAGGCATAAGAATGATACAGTGGACTTTGGGGGCTCAAGGGGAAGGGCGGGAGGTGGGTGAAGGATAAAAGACTACACATTGGGTAGAGTGTACACTGCTTGGGTGATGGGTGCACCAAAATCTTCGAAATCACCACTAAAGAACTTATCCATGTAACCAAACACCACCTGTTCCCCAAAAACTATCGAAATTTAAAAAAAATAAATCATTCTAACAAAAAGACACATACACACACTCATATGTTTATCACCATACTGTTCACAATAGCAAAGACATGGAATCAACCCAGATGCCCATCAACAGTGGATTGGATAAAGAAAATACAGTCTATATACACTATGGAATACTACTCAGCCATAAAAAGAAATAATGTCTTTTGCAGCAAGTTAGATGGAGCTGGAGGCCATTATCCTCAGTGAACTAATGCAGAAACAGAAAATCAAATATCACATCTCACTTATAAGTGGGAGCTAAACTTTGGGTACTTACGGACACAAAGATGGGAACAATAGACACTGGGGACTACTAAAGGGAGAGAAAGGAAGAGGGGCAAGTGTTGAAAAACAATTGGGTACTACGCTCACTACCTGGGTGATGGGATCAATCATACCCCAAAACTCAGAATCACAAAATATACCCAGGCAACAAAGCTGCACATGTAGCCCCCTGAATCTAAAATTAAAAAGTTGAAATTGAAATTTTTAAAAAAACAGAAGCTGCATGAAAAGAAACAGGAAGCAGGAACCAAACAACAAGACATAAGAGGTTACTCAGATCTCCAAGAGGCAAGGCAAGGGGGATCCACCTTTTCTCTGTCTCTCTCTCTCTGTCTCTCTCTCTCTCTCTCTCTCTCTCTATATATATATATATACACACACACACACACACACACACACACACATACATATATATAGATGTATATATGTATATATACTATATATACACACATATAATATGTGTGTGTGCATGTGTGTCTATCTTTGTCTCTTTTTTCCTTTCTGAGGGGAGCGAGGGTATATTCAAGGTTGTCTCCTTTAGGATAAATTGATAAATACGGAATTACTGGGTTAAAGGTTAGCTACACATTTAAGGTAAAAATGATTTTTAGCAATTTATATTTCTTTTTATTCAGTAGGAATTTGAAAGAATAAAACATTCCTTGTCCTTACAAATAGCTATCTTCAATTACAAGTTCCAGCTCCTTCTGGTTGAAAGTCATCTCTCTTCTACTCTAAAACTGTACATACCATGAGTGCTTAATCAATGAATATTAAAATAAATTCCTAGCACTCCTAGTCCTGAAAACTAGCCATTTTTCTATGGGCATATTCCCCCTATCTCCAAGAACACTGCAATATGTCTTAATTTTTCAGGACCAGTTCCTTCATCCTCTGACTTACAAATATCTTGAGTCTTCAAAATTGTGTTGGGTATTTTGAATCTTGGTTGTGTGAATTTTCCAATTCTGTTGATGTCCTGTTTTTTTTGTTGTTGTTTGTTTGTCTGTTTGTTTTGAGATGGAGTCTCTCTCTGACCCCAGGCTGGAGTACAATGGCATGATTTCAGCTCACTGCAACCTCTGCCTCCCAGGTTCAAGCTATTCTCCTGCCTCAGCCTCCTGAGTAGCTGGGACTATAGGCACACCCCACCACGCCTGGCTAATTTTTGTATTTTTAGTAGAGACGGGATTTCACCATGTTGACCAGGATGGTCTCCATCTCTTGACCTCGTGATCCAGTCACCTCGGCCTCCCAAAGTGCTGGGATTACAGGCGTGAGCCACCGCGCCTGGCCAATGTCCTGTTTTTTTAAAGGATTTTGATACACATACTCCTGATTAGCATAGTAAACTCAAAATGATTACTAAATCTTTCTGAAATTCAAGCAAGATATTACTTGTGCTTAGTTTTTAATAATGCAAAATTGTTTTGAGCCAGTACTCCTTTTTTAAACTAATTTGATTCTCCTCTTTAATATGCTACATTAAAAATCTAGCCAATATCAAAATTAGCCATATGGCTGATAAAGTAAAACATAATAATAATTAGAATCATAATTTCAGAATTTTTCTAGAAGGCTTTTTCTCTCTTTTCCTTTCTTTTTCCAGATTAATTAAGGTATAATTGAAAAATAAAAATCATACATATTTACAGTATACAATGTGATATTCTGACATACATGTACATTGTAAAATGTTTAAATCAAGCTAACTAATATATGCATCAACTCACATACTTATTTTTTGCGCTGAGAACATTTTAGAGCTATTCTCTTAGCAATTTTCAAGTATACAAGACAGTATTATTAAGTACAGTCACCATGCTGTACAATAGATCTCCAGAACTTATTCATCCTGTCCACCTGAAACTTTATAACACTTCACCAATATCTCCTTATCTCCCACTCCAACTCCTGGCAACCACCATTCTGCTGGCAGCTTCTATGAGTTGGACATTTTAGATTCCACATATGTGAGATCATGCAGTATTTGTCTTTCTGTGCCTGGCTTGTTTCATTTAGTATAATGTCCTCAAGTTCATCCATGGTGTCACAATGACAGGACATCCTTTGTTTTTAAGGCTGAATAGTATTCCAGTGTGTATTTATACCTCATTTCCTTTACCCATTCATCCATCAATGGACACTTAGGTTGTTTCCATGTCTTTCCATTGTGAATAATACTGCAATGAACACAAGAGTGCAGATATCTCATCAACATACTAATTCCATTTCCTCTGAATATACATTCAGTAGTGAAATTGCTGGGTCACACGGTAGTTTTATTTTTAATTTTTTGAGGAAGCTCAATGCTCTTTTCCATAGAGGCTGTACTAATTTACATTCCCACTGACAGTATACAAGGGTTCCCTTTTCTCTACATCCTTGCCAATACTTGTTATCTTTTGTCTTTTTGATCATAGCACTTCTAACAGGTGTTAGGTGATATCTCATTGCGGTTTAATTTGCATTTCCCTGATGATTAGTGATGCTGAGCATTTTTTCAAATGCCTATTGGCCATTTGTATGTCTTCTTTTGAAAAATGTCTATTCAGGTCCTTTGCCCATTTTTTAACTGACTTATTTGTTCTCTTGCTTAACAGCCGTTTTCTTTAGACCCCATTGGCCCACATAAAAAAAGAAATAGGCAGATCTAAGACAAAAAATTAATCTGTAATAATCCACCAAATAGCTATTTCATGCACTCTTTATATCTTTAATTTTTTTCTATCAAAGTTATTATCTTTCTGCAATTGGTCACTTCTAATATATTTATGGTTGGATTAGAGTCTGACCATATAACATTTTTAAGGGCATAGCAATGGCACCTTTAAAAAGTTATCCTACAGTTATAATCTCACAAAAATACAGTTTATTGTGGCTTTGTTTCTAATATCAAAAGATGGGAAACTATGTAAATCTCTAACATTAGTGGGCTACTTAAATAAATTATGGAACATGAACAAAATAGAGTATCTTGCAGCCAATAAAAAAGAATGAGATCTATCTATGCATGCCAATATAAAATAAATTCTATGGTACATTTTAAACAGAGTCTCACTCTGTTCCCCAGGCTGGAGTGCAGTGGCACCATCTTGGCTCACTGCAAGCTCCACCTCCCGGGTTCACACCATTCTCCTGCCCCAGCCTCCCGAGTAGCTGGGACTATAGGCGCCTGCCACCACGCCCGGCTAATTTTTTGTATTTTTAGTAGAGATGGGGTTTCACCGTGTTAGCCAGGATGGTCTCGATCTCCTGACCTCATGATCTGCCCGCTCGGCCTCCCAAAGTGCTGGGATTACAGGCGTGAGCCACCATGTCCGGCCTCTATGGTATATTTTAAATGAACAAAGCAAACTGCAAAACATTGTGTATAATATGCATTTTGTATGTTTAAAGTATCTCTACTTGGCTACAAAATAAAGTCATAGTTGTTGCTTCTAAGGAAGGCAGTGGGAGACATGGTTCTGAGATGTAAGGAAAACTTACTGTTCATTGAACTCTAATTTTTTTGTTTGTTTGTTTTTTGATTTTTAGACAGAGACTTGTTCTGTCATTCAGGCTGGAGTGCAGTGGCATGCTTATGGCTCACTGCAGCCTCAACCTCCTGGGTTCAAACAATCCTCCCACCTCAGCCTCCCTAGTAGCTGGGACTACAGGGGTACATCACCACACCTGGCTAAATTTTGTATTTTTTGTAGAGACAAGGTAGCCCAGGCTGAAATATTTTAATTTTTTACAATGAGCATATATTAATTTTTAGTTAAACATAGACAATTAAATGGGAAGGGGGAGGGCTTTGGTTCTATATTTCATGAAACCAGTCAAAATCACTATCAATTTTGGCTAATGGTAATCAATTCAAATTGCAAATTAGCAATTAATTTATCTCTGAATCTATCAGCAGCATTTCAACATCTCACCAAATCTTACTAAGAGTTTTAACCATATACCAAACAGTTATTTCCTCGGTCATTCATTCATTGCACCATTCAATTCATACTAACCGCGGGCATGCACAATGCCAGATGCCATGCTGGGACACAGGAACACAGCAGTGAGCAAGAAAAGGAATTCATTGTTACCTCTTTGAGCTCAGAGTCTAGCAGGAAAGACCAACCTTCCCACTAAGTAACTGGAGAAATGTTGAAGAGCATTGTAAGAGTATTTGAAAGGATGCTTACACAATCTATGTATTGGAAAAACCTCTGAGGAAAGGACATTTAGCTGATACCTCTAGTTAACCAGGTGACTGGTGAGAGAGCATGTTCTAAGAAGAGATGGGCAGATGGTGCCACCTCAAGGGTAAAAGAGAGCTCTACCTGGCAGAATTGAAAGCTGTCAGGACCAATGGAGCCTCAAGTTCAGATAAATGAATGGGGATACCACCAGAGAGCAGATCCTAGGGGACTTGAGCAAGGTTGAGGACCCTGGACCTCACTTTAATGACAGGAAGAATCACAGTGGGATTTTAAGCAGGTGTGTTAGTCTCCTAGGGCCACTGTAAATTACCACAAACCAAGTGGCTTAAAACAACAGAAAAGCTTTTTCTAACAGTCCTGGAGGCCAGAAGTCTGAAACCAAGGTATGATGAGGGCTGTGCTCCCTCTGAAAGCTCGAGGGGAGAATCCCTCCTAGGTTCTTCCTAGCTTCTGGTAGCTGTCAGCAATCTTTGGTGTTCCTTGAGTTACAGACACATCACTCCAAACCCTCCCTCTGTCATCAGATGGCCTTCTCTCTGTAGGTATCTCTGCCCAAATCTCTCTCTTGTAAAACCACCACTCATAGTGAATTTAAGAGCCACCATGATCCACTATGACTTTATATTAAGTTGATTACATCCAAAAAGACCTTATTTCCAAAAAGTCATATTCCCAGGTTCCACATGGAAGTGAATTTTGGAGGGACCCAATTTAACCCAGTACAGCAAGGACACAATATCATCTGATTTGCATTTTTATAAAAACTATTCCAATGATAAAGAGGGAAAAGATAAGGAGGGAGCAAGACTGGAAAGATAAAGATTAACTTCATATACATCTTTTATTATCTTTGAATTAGGAGATTCATTTTGAGGCCTGAGCTACACATCAGACGTTGAGCTAAGAGCTGTTTCCATGATATCTCATTCTGTCCTCACACTGCCCTGTGAAGATAGTCAGAGATGTAACTTTACCTGTCCATGGTCACACAGCAGTGCCTCAAACCCAGATCTGGTGGACTCTAGAGCCTGTATGGTTTCCATCCTCCCAGGCTGAAGACTAAACACATTCTCAAGGCAATGATACTCCTTTGACATGGATTTCCAGGAGATGGAAAATACTGCACACTGGCATGGTTTCAAGCACACTTCATATTCTTTATGCAAAGCCAGGGCAAAAGGTGAATAGTTAACATATCCTAAAGAGCAGTCATGTTGTAATGCAAAGGAATCTGAGGGTTCCAATCACATTGTACCATGTTCAGTGATTCAACATTAGGTCAGAAATACTCTTTTAAAAGAGACCTATGTAAAATCTGTGCTTCACAAACACAAGCCCATATTAAAAGAAGCCTGCTTTTTATAAAATGAAGAAACTTGAAGCTATCATCTGAAAAACTCAGATACAGAAATGAATACAGAGGAAAAAAGAGGTAATTGGTGGGAATTATTCGGACTGATAGCTGATATTGATCAGAAACAGACTGTGGGTCTTCTCCCTCTTTCCTGCTTTACCTCCATAGTCCACAATTGTAAAGGTGGGTTGAAATTTTAAGAAACAACAATGAAGACCAAGGTTATTCTCTCTTGTGCTCAGTAGTTTTTAAGGGGTCAAATGAGTATTGTGGGTGTAGGTTACAGCTTCTGTCACTTATCACAATTTTGTCATCTCAAGGTCTGAACAAGGGAGGACCCAACTCTCAATTTCCTCTTTTTTGTTCCATGGCTTTTTCCTGCAATATTAAAATAGAAATGAAAGAAGGAAGAAAGGAGGGAAGGAAGGAAGGAATGGAGGAAGAGAGGAAGGAATGGAGGATATGATGAAGGAGAGAATGAAACTTGAAAAAAGTACATGTGAATCCAAAAAGGGAGAAGAAAACAATGATTATTCTGATGTGTATTACTAGTTTAAAAACCGAACTGTAAATCAGGTTATAATTTATAAACTGGTTCCTAAAAATAAAGAAGAAAATATGTTTAAAAGCAATTAATAAGCAATTTTTATCTAGGAAGTGGGTGATTTTTGCACAAGGGGGAGAGAAATGCTCCAGGCTTTGCCTCATCTCCTAGAAGCATCCCATATTCTTAGATGTGACGTTGCCTTGGTAACCACAACTTGGTGACCTCGTTATTTCAACCTAATCCTGCTTTGAAATTATAGTTGCTCCACCCTTTTGCCTGGCCAGCCTGATAACATAATCATTGTAAATGAGGATGGGGAAAAAAACAGCAGGATATAGTCCCTCCGGTGACACGAGACCAGTCTCACCTTATCATGGAAATAGACGAACAATTAAACGGCATGAATCTAAAACCCTAAAAGTGGATTTTCTTATTTTTATATGGCTTGTTATGCTTATTTTCAAAACCTACTGGTGGATTCAATGTAGCAGGGTATCTTGATATTACTATATGAAAATGGAAAATTCCTATTTTTGTTAAAAAAAATAAGAGCTAAACTGTCAAAGGTGAAGTTCTTAATTATGCATTTGTTTTGCCCAACAGCTGAATAGAAACCAGAATCAGAAAATAAATTTTTAACAAGTAGACTGGCAGTATCCAGGTTTGTTTGTCCAGCTTAACTTTCTCTGGCTAAAGCCTCGCAGATCAGTTGTCATCTTGAATTCAGGTTCCTTTCATAACAAAAGAATCAGGAGATGACATTGCTTACATTCTGAATGCATCAAGTTGAACTATACTGTAGTTTAAAGGAAATATAATTTACTCATTTGTTTCAATTTGTGTGCTTTGAGATCTCTGCCCGGAAAGGAAGGAAAATCCATTCTCTTTCTCCTTCATTTCCTCCTTTAAAAAAAAAAAAAAAAAAAAAATCCAAAATGGCTAGGATACAGTAGTGATAGGTTCAGATCTCAATAAAATGTTCATACTGCTCCCAACTCATACATGGGTAGCTACGTGGCCTGTCTCTTGGGCTCCTGGGCTCCCCTTCCACAACACCCCCCGATTTCTGATTGCCACACACCAGCTCACTCATCGTCTTTCCAAAAGATCCCCATTTGTGGCACGTGGAGGGGAAGGTTACTTGGATGGATTCCCTTCACCCATTCTCCTGCTGGCAATAGTCCTGCTTCCTCTGTCTCCCCACTGGGTGCTTCCCAAAGAATAATTCTTTGCTACTGGTGGATAATGCTGTTGGCCTCACCAGTGGATGTCAATGGCAGCTCACAGGTGACAGGCAAGTTCCCACTCAAGGCCATTATCCAGAGAGAACATGCCCAGGGGATAAGGCCACCCATGCTGGCATCCCCTCCTGATGGCAAAAAGAGAGCCACTGCCATGGGGGGAAGAGGGAATGGCCAGTGGTTGGCTAATAGATCCAAAATGCAGCTAGATAAGATGAACAACTTCTAGTGTACTAGAGCACTGTAGGGTGACTATAATTAAAAACAACAATTTATCATATATTTTTAAATAGCTAGAAGAGCAGGTTTTGAATGTTCCCATCGCAAAGAAATGATAAATGTTGGAGGTGATAGATATGCTAATTATCCTAATTTGGATATTCAACATTGTATACATGTATTGAAATATCACACTGTACTCCGTAAATATGTACAATTATTATGTGTTAATTAAAAATAATATAAGAGAGAGCTGCCACCAGTTATACCTTGTATCTACAAACACTATTGTGATATAATCTTAAGAATTTAGGGAAAGACTGTAGCTTCTTGAAGAAAGTATGCTGCATCAATTAAAGCTTCACTATCAGAGTGATAGTATCAAATCTCTTAAGAGTATTTCTTCCCTTTTGCTGAGGTGAGTAAAATTAGCATTTCATAAAGTGTGAGCTCCAGGTACACTACACCGGGCCATTCTAAGACTACTCTTCTCTTGTTCACTACAGCCACAAGGAGTAGTAATAATGACGATGATAACAGCTAACATTCAGTGAGTTTGCATATTTACCATTTGCCTCATTTTACAGAGAAGTGGCTGACACACAGAAAGCAGAGTGTCTTGATAGCCTCCCAAAGCTGGCAGGAAGTGGCAAGCCAAGATTCAGATGAATGTAGCTACTCAGCTATTCTGCCCTCCTGGACCTAACTGCAGAACTAGGACCAATGGTTGGACCCCATGAGCAGACACATCAAAACTCACTCTGAAAAGAAAAATCTAAGTAGTCCAAGCTGTCCAAAGACAGAATAAACCTACACAGTCTCAAAAACAAAGGAAACACACAAAGTATGAAATCTAAGACCAAATATCTTTGACCTCCCAGAACAGATCAAAAGTACAGATCTGAGTATAAATACTGTACCCTACTGGCCTCTCTAAGTATTCATCAGATGGTGTGTTTTTGGCTTAAGGGTTCTTAAATGATATACATAGAGAGAGAAAGGGAAGCAAATTTCTTGGCAGATTCAACCATCTGTGTAGGGAAGAGGAAGGAAGAGTAGTACACTTAAGAGAATCGCAGTGGAATGGGGGTAAGAGGCTGAGAATAGACACGTTTTAGGTTTAGGCTAAGAATTGAGAGAACTCACACAGTTGCTGCGAGGATCAAAGGATAACATGCAAAAATAGACAGAAAAGTATAGATCATGAGATAAATGTAAGAAATTCCAGTCCCAGAGGCAGCTGGCAGTGCTACCGGCTCCTGAGCAAGTGAAGCAATGCAAACTGTCGGAGGAATATGGTTCCACTGAACCTATTCCAGCCAGGAAGAAACAAGGATGAAAAGGAGGCTTTGGGAACAATGAAGGCAACAAAGACAGCTGGTGGGGGGTGGAAAAAGGAACACATGAAGGGAAGTCCAATTCTGCCATAGCTTGGACATCAGGTGCCCAAAATTCATGAAGCTCCTCCCTTCTACCATTTGCACCCAACAGGCCTGAAAATAACCAGATTGCCAGGCCTTTCCTACCTCTCCTTCCCTCTACCTGAAACATCTCTCTTCTCCTTCCTTACTCAGCTCTTTCCTTTGTCTTCTGCTTGGTCATCTCCCAACTATGTTTCAGGTCTCTTAGTTGTCACTTTCTGCAGAAACTCTTTCTGGACTTCCCCTCACCCAATGCTAAATCCTTCTTCTTTTTGGCTCTCCAAACTCCCTGTTCTTTTTGTTTGTTTGTTTTTTCTTCCCAGAATATCTCACAAAACAGCCAAATACACCTCTGTAAAGACAGAAAGTAAAATAATGCTAGTTCTGTGAATTCTCTCTTCTCATGCAAATCCATCAACTGCCACCGATGGACAGAAAGGAGCTCAATGAGAAGCCAAGCTCCCTGTTCTTTCTCCGTTTCTATATAGTTACTGCCTCTTGCCCTGTCTTCCCCATCACCCTCCATAAACTTGTTAACCTTGTGAAGGTAAGAACCATGGTGTCTACACAGTGCCTGGCCCATAACAGAAACACAATAAATTCATTCATTCATTTACTCACCTGACACACATTTACTGAATATACATTCTGTGCCGGGCACTGAAGTAAAGCAGCAAACAAGACAGATAAATTCTCTGTCTTCATTCTTGGGGGAAGGAAAGGTTTTTTATTTTATTTTATTTTATTTTTATATCAAGTAAATGAAAACAAACAAGATGGTTACAGATTGCTAAAAGAGGTATGGAAAAAAATGAACAGTTTGATGACATGAAAGAGGAAGACTTTCTTTAAGTCTCATGTCTTTGGATCCTGGGAGAATCTGTCCCCTGCAGCCTAAAGCCATGCTCCTTCTTTCACCGGGATTCACCGAGATCCTCAGGGAGATCACAGGGCAATGAGGGGAACTGAAGAGGAAACCAGGGATTGCAATCATATGGGATAAGGCCTATGACAGATACTCACATGGGGCTGGGTGTGATGGAAGGGCCAAGTGGTATGTTGAAAATTTAGGAGCAGTGTTCCAGAAGGGCTTCTGGTGACGATGACTTCGAGCCTGGTGATTCAGAGTACTATGGTTTCTGGGACTGTAGTACTGGATTTGAATCCAGCCCCCACCTCTCACTAGCTGTGTGGCCTTGGATGAGTTACTTAATTTCTGTGTTTCAGGTTCCTCATCTGAAGGATGAGTTAAATGACAATACTCGCCCTACAGGGCAGTTGTGAGGATAAACTTTATTCATAAACTACTTAGAATAGGGTGAATATATAGTGAGTGCTATACATGTTGACCTCGATTACTGTTTTCAGGATGCAAAAGAGTTAGCTCGATGAAGAAAAGAGTGGTGAAAAAGCATCCCAAGAAGAACAAATACCTGTGGAATGAAGGAAAGAATGGAAAGAACAGCAAATGACTCCAAGATGACAGCTTAGTCAACAGGTGCTGGCTTTGTCCGTGAATAATCATAGGGGAGAATCCATCGTGCTAGAGCTGCCTTGTGGGTTAAGAACAAACCCAGGGAAAATAGACGGGTTCTCTATCCTCACAGGCATATTCAACAAGACTAAACAGACAAGGAAGAGAGACTAAACACATAAGGAGGATGCAAGGCAGCAAAAAACCAGCTCTGAACTAGGTAGCCAGACTCCGATGGTAATCTCAAAAAAAAAAAATGAATCATAATATTTTGTTTGTGATGTGCCAGACACTGGACTAAACAATTTATATGCTTTTCCTGCTTAAATTCAGCCCACAAATACACATTATATGACTGTCTCTCCACGACAAAACCCCTAGGAGATTTTAGGGAAGGGAGAGATTGACCCGAAGGACCCAAAAAGACAGCAAAGCTTGAGCTAGGCCTTAAGAGAAGGGAAGAATTTAAATACAGGGTGAGTAAAAGAGAAACTACAGAAGCACAGCCCAAGAGAAACATAATGTGAGCCACAAACACAAGCTACATATCTAATTCTGAATTTTCTAGTAGTCACATTTTTTAAAGTTAAAAAAAGGTAAAATTAACTTTTAGAATATATTTTATCCAATATTTGCAACATATTAAAATTTCAGTATGTAATCAGTATAAAACATTATTAATGAGATGTCTTGCTTTTTTTTTTTTTCTCTCTACTAAGTCTTTGATATCTGGTGTGTATTCTCTACTTACAGAACTCGTCAGTTCCAAGTAGTCAGACTTCAAGTGCTCAACAGCTCCATGTGACTACCATGTTGGACAGCACAAGTCAAGAGGTTTTGAAAAAAGAACAGGCAATTCATGGATGTCTTGCTAGGCCTCAGTCACTTTTTCTACAAACACAGCTTTATTTAATCTTCCAAACCACTCCCTTAGGGGAATATTGTTACAGATTGAGTATCCCTTATCCAAAATGCTTGGGCCAATAGTATTTTGGATTTCAGATGTTTTTTCTAATTTTGGAATACTTGCATTATACTTATGGGTTCAGCATCTTTACTCTGAGAATCCAAAATCTGAAATGTTCCAATGAGTATTTCCTTTGAACATTGTGTCAGCACTCAATGACAAAAGTTTGGATGAGAAATCCAACAGTTTTGCATTTTGGAGCATTTCGGGTTTTGGATTTTTGGATGAGGGGTATTCAACCTGTATTATCCCCATTTTACAGAGGAGAACACTGAGACTCTAAGAGGTTAAGTTGACACCTAAATAAGCGGGTTGATCTAGGAATTAAATCCAGCTCTCACCAACTTCAAGCCTGGGCATATTCCTCATGCTGGAATTGTCTTAGGAAACTGCTTCCGAGGACCATGCACCCCAAAACAAGACAACACCCGGGCAGAGAGAACCACAGAGATCCTGGGATCCACTTCTGAGCAGCTTCCTCCCCAGGCTCCACAGCCCACACCAGCTTTGTGCAGCCTCCCATACAGGGAGCAGGGTGGACAAAAAGCAAGCAAACAAACATACACAACTTTTCTCTTTCCAGTTAATTGAAATTGAGACGTACCCTGCTCCATCACAGCAAAATGACGAAAGGAAAGCAAGGAAGGGCACCTGTGTGGGTAAATCTTTTACTTTTGTTGCAGAGATGTACATGATGAACAGACACTTAGTTGGCTGCTTCTCAGCCAGCCAAGCAGGGCTCCCTTACACCCTTTGCGGCTCTATTTTGTTGTCAATTACTGTTTCTAAAACTATTAAGAGAGGAAGGGGGAAGAGTATAAACAGCATTAACGGTAATTTACGATCTGAAAAGGGACAGCAGGAGTTCGAAATCTGTCTCCATTAAGATACTTTCCCCATGCTCCTCTGGGGCCTGGAGCTACAGGATCAGGATCCAGGATCGTAGGAAAAGGATGTTTACACAACACTTCTGGCAGAAAAGACATTTTTTTTCCTTGCACGCCGAGGGCAAGGTTCAGCTGACTTTCCATAAAGGGTCTGGTCTGTGCCGAGCATGCTGTGGGTACCCTGTCCCTGGTGTGAGAAGATACTGAGCTTTCCAGATTTTTGTTTTATTTTATTTACTTTTTGTTTAATGAACCCTCCCTGATTTCTACAGTCATTCAAGCTTGCTGCCACCCACCCCACCCCACCTCAACCATTAGCAAAGCCCACCAGGAAAACTGCCAAGAGAGACACTCATCAGCTCTTCAGTGAGAATTTTGCCATGCTTCTGCCTTTGGTAACTCCAGATTCTTCCAGACAAAGGTTGACTCCATCACTAAGGCATGTTTTATGCCACCCAGTTTAACTTTGCAGGACCTACTTCTCAAGTCAAGGAATTGCAAGGCCACATTACGTAGCAGCTTGAGTTACAGTCTAAAAGGAGAGCCAGTTGCACCCCAGGATTACCATGTTTTTTTTTCCTTTTTCTTTTCTTTTGAGGTGGGTATGAGATACCACGGTCTGGCTCTGAACACAGTCTCTGGCAGCTGCTTATGATTCTCACAACACTAATGATGTGATCAAGTCTTCGAGTGAATTTTGGAGCTGAAGGGAGAGACAAAAAGAAAATTTCATAAACCACCCCCAGAATCTGTTCGCTGAAGCACCACACATTTACAGTACCACCTTCGCGAGCCAGTCTCTTAGATCACTAGCGACCCCATGTGGCCAATTTAAAAGAAGAGTAATTTTTTTTCCCCCCTGCAGAAAAGAAACTTAACGCTTCAAGGTTTTACTCCTAAGTCTTCGTAGAATTTAAAACTGAAAAGCTGTAAGGACCGTTAATGTCACCTGACCCAACCACCTCATTTTACAGGAAGCAGAGGTTGAGAGAGGTAAAAAGGGGCTCGAAAGGTCACACAGAATGTTAAGGTCAAGTTAGGAAGCAATACAAGAAATGATTCTAAGAGATTCTATGCTACTGGATTTTAATTTCTTAATCGAAGAAAGGAAAAGAAGGCTTTTGTTCCCCAGACCAGAAAATAAATACTGCTATTACAGAAGAATCACTGTAATAAGACTGCATATTTTAAAGGATCCCAGGTTCCAATAGGTATGTAGGCAATACATATATTTCTTTCCTCTTCTACGCCTAAAACTTACCAGAGTACATTAAATAGAGTCACGGCAAGAATGAGGGCAGCATGGACAAGAGGGAGGAGTCGGCATTTGGCAAATGTGAATTAGATGCTCATTCCCAAAGCCTAGCCGCTGAGCAAAGGAAAAGATTGGGTTTGATTTCCACCCTCATAATGGCACTGCAGAGTGGACACTATTATTCCCATTTTAGAAATGAGAACACTGAGGCTCAGGGAACTAAACTAACTTGCTCAAAATCTGACAGAGACTAAACTGCAAAGCCAGCTCTCTGCAGGACTTTACTTAATGCCTCAACTTATCCATCCATCAAATGGGATAATAAAGTCGGCCTGTTGATCAGAAAATGTTAGTGTTAGAAAGGGTCCTCAGAGGAACTGTCTTTCAAATGAAAATGGACCCCCTGTACATATAACAGTCAAAAATGATTGGTGTCTATCTGCATATATATAATAAAGTCTAGCAAAGAGAACATGGGTGCTGTTGTGACCAGATTAAAGCTGAGAGTTAAACAGAGCATTTGCAGTTTTCGATCTGCTTGAGCATCCGGGCTCTATATTCTGTTTTGTTTACTCTGTAACAAAGTTTCTGATTCACTTTCCCCAAGATAGAAGTCTATCTTGGTTTGATGGACAATGTTGCTGCTGCTGCAGCTGTTCAAATCACACTGCCCTTCCAGCCTCAGAGCCCTCCTCAATTCAAGAGAGAGATGCTTCATTCAAAGTCTGCTCTAAAACCAGTTAGTGCGTGTCTACCCTCAGGTCCATGTGGTGTTAAAATATGACATTCTATATACATTTATATGTGTATGTGTTGATATTTATTACCACTACTAACACAGTTTTAAATTAGGTGCAGATGACCTTAAAATCATTTACTTAACTCAAGCATCGCCATAGAATCCAAAAGTTCCGGGAGGAGGAAGGAAAATTTGAAAATCACTGATCCAG
Organism: Pongo pygmaeus; assembly: GCF_028885625.2. NCBI lineage: Eukaryota > Metazoa > Chordata > Mammalia > Primates > Hominidae > Pongo > Pongo pygmaeus. Next base: position 16,369,769 of record NC_072376.2, read on the forward strand.
TCCAGCCTGCTATCAAGAAACCCTACTCTTGTTAAAACAAAAATGAGAACCTCCAAAATTTAGGATCAGCTCAAATCTCCACTCCTCACCACCATCACTACAACCCCATGTGTCACCTTTCCCAAGAAGCATCTCATTTGGTCTCCTTTTGCCATCATAGGTTGGACCCCTTCCCCGCCTCACCCCACCACAGGACACGGTTCCCCATTTTTGGCAGCTCTGTCCAAAGCATGGACCAAACTCCCTTTGCTGTCTGCTCTGAGTACCATGGAAACAGTCTGGAATTTTCCCAATGCCATTTCTGAAATGACTGCAAGAGAACAGAAGGTAAATAAACACAGAAAGTGGGAGAAGCCTAAAATCAATGATTTACAAAGCGTGAAATTCTGATCCAAATCTTACTACAGGTCATTCTCTCTCTAGAGCTAGAAAATCTTTCCCTGTTCCAGGAGGGGGTCCCCAAAATAGAAATACTCCATGTAAATTGGTACAAAGCCTCTGAAAAGCAATCCGGCACCATGCTTCGAGGTCTGTAAAAAATTCCTATGCTCCTGTACTTTCACTTCTCCAACTCACCTGAATGAAATAATCAAACAGCGAGGGCAGTAATTCATTCACAAAGATGTTTGTCACTAACTCACCTATAATTATAAAAAAAAGAAAACCTTAAAACAAACTGTGCAACAGGGTTTATGATGTAGCCATAAAATGGAACATTACATAGCCATTAAAAATGATGTTTTAAAGCATTTTTGATAATACTAAGTGGACAAAAAAGAACTCTTAATGGCATTAAGTGAAAATGGCAAGGTGCAAAACTGGTACACATTATGTAATCAAATATTTCAAACCAAAACAAGAGAAGTATGAGTGTGTAGAGAAAAAAAAGAAGAAGCCTAGCAAAATGTTCACAAAGTGAACTGATAGAGTGGTGAGATTAATGCCGATTTTCTTCTCTACTTGAATTCTGCTGTAGTTTTATGATGAGCTTGCATTAATTTATAATCTGAAAATAAAATAAGTTGGGGTGGTCTCTTTAAAAAATATTTTATTAACTTTGAAGATATTAACTTTTTAAAGATATGAACTCTGTAGCCCAGGAGGCTGACACATTTTCTCAATCTACATCTCCCTACCTCCTCTCTGTCCCCAGAGTGCTCCATCTCCACGCCTCCTGCTCTGCCCACCTCATCTCTGCTTCTCCTTTCTGCTTGTGGATCCAAGAGATCCACATTCATGACAGCCAATGATGTGACCCTCCAAGGGACCTTCCAGAGTCACATTTGTCAGGAGGCTGGTACCTCTTCTGAATTATTTACCCTTAAATAAAACAACCCCATGAAAAATCCACATTCCTCAAATGTCTTGGAAGATTTTTCTTCTCCCCTTGGTTGAAAGGCAGGGTCTATGGAATTCATAATTCATTCAACTAATATTGACTGAGCGTCCACCATGTGCCGGGACCTCTTCTGGAAGAATACATGAGACTAGGCCACCACCCTCTGAGAACTGGCATTCTGGCATGGGCAAAAAATAATAAATAATCACGCAAATGAGGAGAATATCAACTCTGCTAAGTGCTGTTCTCAGAGTGACTCAGTGGCTGCCTGAGACAGTTATTCTTCAGATCTGCGACAGTAAAACCACGAGGGAATGTCCAGGAGGTACCTTGATGCCAAGATGTTTAGAAAAGCTCAATTTCTTCAGGTCTCGTGCACCAGTGGTGAATGCTAGAAGATGCCAAGACCTCTCAAGAAAAGAGTTGCAGGAGGCTTCTAAACACAGACATGCGCACATGAGCTGTGGCCAGCTGGCTCCCATTCTCCTCATAACATTCCCTCCACTCCCTGTCCAGTGATGTTGGTTAGGAGAGAGATTGAAGGATGGTTGTCATGGTATTTTTGAAACTCAAACAACTCTTCTAAAAATTAGACTCTTAAATGGGTTGTAGGGGCCCTGTTGCTTCTCTCTTACATGGATTGCTGTTAGGTTTTGTTTTTGTTTTTTCAAAAGAAAATAAAAGATTTAAAATCACTTGGAGCCATAATGACTTTATCTTTGTTAATTTTCCTCAGCAAATACCTTAGGATCAGAAAGTCCTGGAAGCAGAATGAAAAGTACGACCTAAGACAGAGGGCAGGGGAGATCCCAAGAGAAGAGAAAACCTCCAACTCAGTCTGTTTTCTCAACAGCACTCTGCAAAACACACACAGACACACACACACAGAGTCACTCACTCACACTCATCCTTCCTCCCCAGATAAGCTATGGCAATGCCTGAGCAGCCATTCAGAAAATTTTCCAACCCCTCTATAACTTACAGAGCTCTTCTTTCCGGACACAAATAGGAATTTTAACTGTGCCGAAAGCAGACACTAAATTACCAAAAGATTCATCAAGCATCAAACAAGAGGAAAATGGTTTGAAGCTGATTGTAAAAGATTAAGGCAAAAGGTTCTGTCCTGAGGAATTGCTGTTTGAACAGGAAATCAAATGACCTAAGGTGGTGTTGGGGGGGAAGGGAGGGAAGAGACATAAATCAAGGAAACAGCAAATACCCGATTGCTCTTGTGCCCATGGAAAATTTTTAGAGAGAACTCAAGAAAATGAAAATTGAGCTCGCCCCAAATACATCCCAGATGTCCACTCCCAAGAAATGGGAATGCAAAATGGAAAAAATACTTAAAATGAAAATGAATCCATTGGGATATATCCTCCACTAATCTGGCACCCAGAATTTACCTTCTTTAATTTTGTTAAGCAAGTAGCAAATGTGGTACTTAAGGAAAAGGTGCCTTCTTCTCTAGCTGTGTCTGTGTCTATTTCATTGCTCTCATGGTATTGATGGACCTCAAGGGCAAAAGCCAGAGCCTGTGCTTGTACCAGGCACATTGCTGCTAGTAGGTGCTCAATACATATTTATTCATTGACTGAAACATAAGCTCTGAAAATGTAAGGGTCTCTATATATACATAATACCTGTTAATAAAACGCACACAAGCATCCAGGTTGTGTAGAGAAAGGGTTTATGAAGTTACTGGTAATCATAGTAATAGTAAATAAATAGCTCTTTACAGTTTACAAAGCACTTTCATAAACTTTATCTCTTAACTCCTATAACAGCCATGTGAAATAGGATTGAGGTTAATTCTCCTGTCCCAGCACCTTTCTGAGAATATCACCAGATGGACTAATTACTCAGTTCATAAAAGAATACATCCACTCTAACCCCAGGAATCCCAGATTGAGCTGTGTTAGCAGAAACAAACAGCAGTCAGCTCTGCTGGCACATCTTCAAAAAGACATATAAAGTCTGAGCAACAGCAGCTGTAAACAGCAAAGTCAATTCACCGCCAAAGAGAAAATACGGACCTAATTTTTCATATTCCTGCTATTGCGGGTTCAGTTCTGGTTTGTGGGGATGTTTTGTTGTATTTTGTGTTTCTAATGTAATTTTTTAACAGTTTGCACCTCTCCCCCAAATATCTGACACTGAAAAAGGAAATACTAAAATGAGCTGGGAAAAGCAGAACTAGAAAATATTTCATGCATCAAACCTATTCTGGCTCAACTTCTTTTGTTTTAACAAACCCACAGTTCGAAGCAAGAAACTCATGAATAAATCTGTTTTTACAGTGTTTCTAGGCTAATTTTTTCACTTTGAAGGCTTTGAAAAATAAGTCTGGGATTGTACCATTTCCTAGATTATTTTAGACTTTTCATTTAAAATAAATGTCAATAATTTAAAGTACATCAGAATAGGAAGTGTAGTGTGTGTGTGTGTGTGTGTGTGTGTGTGTGTGTATCTAAATTAGTTTTAATCTACCTTATAGGGTAGGTTAGTTAGCCTTTGAAGAATGCTGATCAGAAAATATACACCTTAGGAATGTTAGTTAACATTTGAAAGATCCTTATCAGAAGTTCCAACTCCAGAAACTCTACGACAATCACTTCAAATAGCAAATTCTTAATCTATACTATGGGATTTATTAATTTTGCATTAGGGATATTTGAAATAATTTCTCACTGTTGAAAGGAGAAGTGATTAAACATGTGGGTTGGTTAGAAATATCACACATGCATCTATCTCCACTAGAGTGTAAATGGAGGATAAGAATCTGAGGAGCCCAATGGTCTACTTCAGTGGGACACCCTAGCCTAGGTCTCATTTTGATACTATATTACACCACTTGACAGATGATTCTATTTCCTGATCCAACTGGAAAGATGACTAATTCTATCTCTAAATGGAACATTGCGATACCTGCCTTCAGTAAGCCTTTCCTGCAAGGTGCTTTTAAGAATGCCAAAGGGCAGGCCAGGCGCAGTGACTCACGTCTGTAATCCCAGCACTTTGGGAGCCTGAGGAGGATGGATCACTTGAGGTCAGGAGTTCAAGACCCGCCTGGTCAACATGGCGAAACCCTGTCTCTACTAAAAATACAAAAATTAGCCAGGCGTGGAGGTGGGCACCTGTAATCCTAGCTAGTTGGGAGGCTGAGGCAGGAGAATTGCTTGAACCCAGGAGGCAGAGGTTGCAGTGAGCCAAGATAAAAAATAAAAATAAAAGAGTGCCAAGAGGCAGAGAGCTAGGGCTTCACTAAGAATACAAGATCAGACCTAGGACTGCTATGGGTTCTGCTTGCTGATAAATGTTGGCACTTGGGCAGCAGAATTCATTAAACTTCATGGTAACATATCAGCTGATAGCAACACCCTGGGGGAGAGAAGCAGCCACGGTTTTCATCTACCTCTAATCCTTGGAGGCAATCAATATCCACCAAGACAACATGGCAATTCCAAACCACCATATTGGCTAGGACAGCAAGCAACAGCTCAGCTTGAATTATACTATCTGGAATTTGTTGGGAGAGTATAATGTCCTCTACCCACACTGCAGCCCACAGGGAAAAGCATTTTACCTTCTCTCCTTGTATGAGGACATTCTGGGGAAGGCATTTCTGCTCTTTCTCCACCTCCATCTTCCTACTAACTTTTCCCTAATATGGAAGCAGCTGAACATGGCCAGAGCGTGGACATTCACTGGGTCACATTGCACTGTGGTAATGATTAGTGGATATTCTTGACACCCACTATTGTTCTCTTTCCACGTCTTCTTTTACTTCCTTCCTTGGATACAAAAGACTTGCTTGAGCTTTGCAGCTGCCATGTGGCAGGCACACCTGGGAAGACATGGCTGCTGAAGGCAGAGGCTCATCTATCACGTTGGTTTTTCCCACTGGGGCCTTAACTATAGTGCCCATTAATGTGGCCAGTTAGGAAACAGTGTGCTCTCACTCACTCTCTCTCTCTCGCTCTCTCTCTCTCTCTCTCTCTCACACACACACACACACACACACACCATGAAGGTCTCAAGATTCAGATTCAGGTCTAAGCTATGTTCTCCAATGCATGTTACACCAGGTGATGAAAGATGGGTTGTTTGGAGCCTGCCCAAATATCACTTAATAAAGCAAGTCTTCATTCATCATCGGCTGTTCATATCTAGGTGTACACTCCACTGGTCAAAAACTCAGAGAAGAGAAACGACGTTTGGTACCCTGAAACGGAACCTCTACCAGAATGCTCTGTACCCATCAAAATCATTTTGTGTAACAATATTTAATAACATGGTGAAATATTTACAATACAATTGCAAGTGGAAAAAGCTTCGTGCTCAAGAGGCTATGTAGTGTGTTTGCAGTTTTGTTTTCTACATGAAAAGATAATGAAAGAAAATATCCCCAAAATGCGTATCTGCCTATCTCAGAGAGATGTCACCACTGAAGATTTCTATTTTTGATCATTACACTTTCAAAACGTTTTACAATGAACAAAAACATTTATAACTAGTGGGAAAAAAATGTTACTGTAACAATTTAAATATTTGCTCTTGTCAGGGAAGTCTCTGTAACAGTGATGTCCCACAGGAATAGAAGAATGCAAGCTACGCAGGTAATTTTAAATTGTCTAGCAGTCATACTTTTTAAAGTCTAAAGAAATAGGTGAAGTTAATTTTAATAATGTATTTTATTTAACCCAATATACCAAAATATTATCATTTGAATGTGAGCTCAATATAAAAATTATTCATGAGATATTTTCATTTCTTTTGTACTAAGTCTTTAAAATGTGAGGTACATCCTGGCTGGGCATGATGGCTCAGACCTGTTAATCCCAGCACTTTGGGAGGCTGAGGCGGGCAGATCACTTGAGGTCAGAAGTTCAAGACTAGCCTGGCCAACGTGGCGAAACCCCGTCTCTACTAAAAGTACAAAAATTAGCCAAGTGTGGTGGTGCATGCCTGTAATCCCAGCTACTCAAAAGGCTGAGGCACAAGAATCACTTGAACCTGGGAGGTGGAAGTTGCAGTGAGCTGAGATCAGGCCATTACACTCCAGCCTGGGAGACACAGCAAGACTCCATCTCAAAAAAAAAAAAAAAAAAAAAAGTGAGGTACACCTTACACTTAAAAAGAATTAGCTACATTTCAGACTGGCTATGTTTCAAGGGTTTCATAGCCACATGCGGCCAGTGGCTTCTAGAGTAGACAGCACAGTTCTGTACACTAGCACTGAAGAATCAATTTAGAAAGCATGATGCCAGGAAAGTGGAGGGAGATCTCCCCCTAGTGTGCTTTAGACCTTGACATCCTACCATAGTCATATGTTAAAGTTGGGACTGTAAAGGCCCCTGTTAGAAAGTAAATATACACCCTTTTTTCATCCATTGTTCACTGAGTCGTCATCATCATAGGTCAGGCGCTTGGCTGGATGCTAAGGATAATGTCATGAAGGGACCCCTGCCCTCCTGGTAACCCACTGTCCAGTGGGAGCGATGGCCCATAAATAGACTGTGGCTTTGATGGAGCACAGAATTCCTGCAAAACGAGACATTGGAGCCAGTCCTGAAGATGAGTTGAGGGTCTTGGCGGAGGCAACAGAATGGGTAATGGGCACAGGTGTGTAAAGGAGCGCGCCTCTCAGGGAATGAGGTGGGCTGTGGTATCTGCGTCACAGGCTATATTGGGAGTACTGGTGGGAGCTGGGAGTAGAGAGAGGGCAGAAGCCATGGGGTGAAGAATAAACTAGAGAGACAGACTCCTGGTGTTTTAGAAAGGGCATTTTGGCTGCTACATGGAGGATGTATTGGAGCCATAGAGTGACTGGAGGAGTGAGGTCCAGCTAGGAGGAGAGAACTATGTCCACATGAGAGCCAAAGGTGCCAAACCACACAATGCAGTAGGGAATGGGGATGAGTGAACAAAAGTAAAATCAATAAAACTTTGCAAGCAAGAGGTAGGGTGTGAGACAGAAGGGAGAAGGTTTTAGTAACACTTCACTTCTAGTGCCCTAGTCTGGCTAAGTGAGTGAATAGTCATGTCCATAAACAATGGAAGCCTTGCTATCTGCATAGAGGAGACTAAGTAATCACTGGGGACCAGCAATCTCAGCCTGGCACCTTGATCCAGCCCAACGATGAGGCTTGAGCTTGAATGTCTCTTCATAACTGGCCAGCTGCCCTGTCTAGGGCCCTGTGCTTCTCCAGGCTGGGGCCCTACTTTACTCCTTGCTTTGATCTCCTTGGAGATCTCCTGGGGATAGTCACTTTCCTGGTGCCCCTGTCCTATTTGAACAGAACCACAACTGCCACTCTGCTAGTCAGCCTTCCTGCATTTTCTCTCCTACCAGGAGATGGGGCTCATTTTCAGTCATTCTTCTTAAATATTTTTCTTTTCAAATTTAATGTCGGGCTGGCTCAAAAAAGTAATTTTAGCAATACCAAAGCATTCATATTTTCCTTCTAGTGCCAAAATTATATTTCTTGCAAATAATTTCTTTTACTAAGTACAACTGTCCAGCATACAGCAAAAAGTGTTAGTCACATTTATTCACATTTCTAGAATAATTGGTAGTTTTCAAGGCACTTCCATGATTTCTCACTGCTCTAAAGGCAAGGTCCCAATTCCTGCCTTGATATGCCAGGTTCTTGGTGCCTGGGGCCCTCCCTACCTCATTGCCCCATTTCCCTCCACCCTGCCTCAGAATCTGCTTTCCATTCAAACCCATGGCTCCAACCTGCACTGTGCTCTCTTCCCCTTGCCTCTGACTGCACCTGTGCATAGGCTGTATCTTCCATCTGGAAAGCCTCTCCCCACCTTTCACACCTTGTTCTTTTCTTTACTGCCTGCATCTCCTCCAGGAACACTTTCCAGCCCAGCCCAGCCTGACCCCAGGCTAAGATTGGTACCCTCCTAACTTGGGCTCTCATAGCAAATTTACTCATTTTTTCCTGCCTCTGGCCACACTGGACTGTAGGGCCTGCCTGCCTCCCTGCCACTAGACTATGAGCAACTTGCGGGCACATTCTGTGTCTTTTTCATCCTTTTCAGTTTTCTCCTTGCAGAGTCTAGAGCACAAGATGAATAAGTAGTACAGTATCTTATTCTTACTCCTGGCAATAGGGTTTGGTTCTGTGTCCCCAACCAAATCTCATGTTGAATTGTGATCCCAAGTATTGGAGGTGGGGCCTGGTGGGAGATGATTGGATCACAAGGGTGGTTTCTAGTGGTTTAGCACCATCCCCCAGTGCTGTCTTGTGAGTAAGTTCTCATGAGATCTGGTTGTTTGAAAGTATGTAGTACCTCCCTATTCTCTCTCTCTGCCTCCTGCTCCAGCCATGTAGGATACGCTGGCTTATCCTTTGCTTTCTACCATGATTGTAAGTTTCCTGAGGCTTCCCTGGCCCTGCTTCTTGTATAGCCTGTGTAACTGTGAGTCAATTAAACCTCTTTTCTTTATAAATTACCCAGTCTCAGATAGTTCTTTACAGCAATGTGAGAACAGACTAATACACTTGGTAACAGGGGTGAACAGGGGCCTCAAAAAGCTATGTCCAAGTCCTAAGCCTCCCCACCTTCACCCACCCCACCCCCATTCAGTATCTGTGAATGTGACCTTATTTGGAAATAGGATTTTTGCAGATGTAATTAAGTTAAGGATCTCAGCATGTGATCATGCTGGATTTACAATAGGCTCTAAATTCAAGGATGGTGAGAGAAAGGAACAGGGACCTTTCAGACACACAGACACAGACAGACACACAGGGATAAAGCCTTGTGCAGACAAAGGCAGAGACTGGAGTGATCCGTCCAAAAGCCAAGGATCACTAAGGATGGTCAGAGCCGCTGGAAGCTAAGAGAGAGGCAAGGACGGACTCTTCCCCGGAAACGCCTGGGGGACCACCCCTGCTGACTTCTTGCTTTCAGATTTCTGCTCCCCAGAATTGTAAGAGAATAAATTTCTCTTGTTTTCAGCCACCATGTTTGCGGTAATCAGTTACAGCAGCTCTAGGAAACAGAAATAAGGGGATCACTGTGAAGTGTGATATGAACACACATATGATGCCTATATACCTGAGTAAAAGTATTTTCTGTTTATGATTTGGTTTCCTTTTGGAAATTCCCTTAAATGTCTAAGCTGCTTCACCACCACCTGCCATGTAAGTGCCCCCTTCCCAGCCTCACCCCCAGCGGGGTAAATCACCCAATGTGATCTAGTCAGCATTCTACTGGACTAAGCCCGCTCATGCTCTTCACTTGGCTGCCCTGTTTCTCCCACTTTCCCCTTATCTGTTACATCCCACTCCCCAGCATGGAGTCCGGTTGGATTCCATGACTTTGTGTAGCCTCTGCATCTATGACACCTGTTCCTTCACTCCCAGTCCTCTCGACCTGCAAGTTCCTCCTTTCTTCCACATCCAACCCCAGGAGCAGCTCTTGCAAGTTCCAGGACGCCTCCACCCCCAATCCTGATCTCACTGCCCTCCCAAGTAGGTCCTCATCACAGCCCAACTCCCAGCACAGAGCATCTGTGAGCGTGTCATGAGTAAACACATTTTCCTGTACAATCAATACACTGATAATGATGGTGTTGTTAATTTTGAGCAGTAGTAATTAAAGAAGGAGGACCTTTTCTTGTCTATCTACAACACATTTTCAGGTTCAAAATCACACATGTTATCTTTAACCAACCCATTTCTCCTCAAGAAATTTTTTTACTTACTTCATCAGACACTTGAGAGCTATCCAAATAAAAATGAAAATATGCTGGCCTCCAGGAATGGTATCTTTCCTGATACCTAGTTAAAGCAAAATTCAATATCTAATCCCACCATAACTGATTTGCTAATTGTGCTGAAGTAGGTAATATTCTTACTCTTTAAGTCAACTACCACCCATCTCTACCCCGAAAAAAATTATTAGATTTTTTGCAGTGAAAGCAAACCAAATGAAGGGATTTCACATTCCTGGGACACTGCAGGTATTTTTATTATTAGGAATATGTCTATGCAAAATAAGAGGCATGCCAATTAGCAACACGATTAGTTTTCTCCATGATGGGGGGAAAGGCACCATTGAGAACTCCATAGTTTATTGTTGTAATTTTGACACAACTCAGTAGCTTTCCACAAGGTCAGAGGGCCTGAAGCAGATGGTGGGCTTCCTCTGATTCACCACAGTGACGTCCTTCCTGGCCAGGCCCCGAGCCCCAGTTCAGGCCATTTTTATCTTCTCTCCTGCGACTGCCAAAGCCTCACACCCGGCCAGCCTGCCACTTCCCACAGCCTCTCCGTCCATCTACCTGGAGATGCAGAGTCACCTCTCACATAGCTGATGATGTCACTCTCGTGTTTAAAACCTTCCTCTCACCTTTGCCTTGGGGATAAAATCGGAACCCCAAGACCCAGTCTCTCTGAGTCACATCAGCCTCACATGCTCTCTGGCAGCAAGAGACACCTGAACTCAAACCACATCAAAGTAACTTGTTTCCAGCTCATTTCACTTAGAGCCAATTTGCAGCATTTCATAAATGAAGGGGTTTTCTTGTTGTTCATTATGCCTACAGCCCTCTGTTTTATTTACTCTTGAACACTTCAGTCACTTTGCCTTTGCATTTTGTTATAATGTAACCTACTTGTTTAATTTGTTTTATTGTTTTAAAAATCCTGAAAAGACTAAACAATAATAAGCCCCTGAAAAGTGTGCAAAAACACACACACACAAAGGTGTACTGATGGTATTGTGGTTATGGGGTAGATTGTCCTTGTTCATAGGAGACCTTTGCTGGAATATTGGGCTGAGGTGTCATCACATCTGCAATTTACAAATGTTCAGCTAAAAGAAAAACTGAGTGTGAGAGAGTGAGACAATGTGGAAATTTTTCAAAATAAAAAATTGGGGGGAATGGGGAAAGTGAATTGAATTTTAAGTAAACTCATCATTCAACACTTTGATCCTACATGAGCCAGCCTTCGGGAAGCAATGACTTTCAGCACCCTTGCCTCCTTATTCCACCACTCCCTCTGCCTGAATCCCTTGGTAAATCTGAGGCCCCAGTCCAAATACCTCCATGATCTTTCACTTGCTCTTTGCAGGCCAATCTAATCTCTCCCTTCTTTACAGTAATATTCTATTGTCCATACTCTTCATTCCTACAATGTTAATACTGCATTTTGGGTTGCTGTCAGCTTCCCGTGAGCTATTTGAGAGCTCCTAGTGCCTAGGATAGGGCCAGGCATACAAAAGGTGTTCAAATATGTCGTCCTAGAGGAAATCAGTGAGGAAATGAGTAAAACCATGCCATCTATTTTATACAGAATGATATATATTTTTTTGAAACAGACTCTTACTCTTCTGTCCAGGCTGGAGTGCAGTGGTGCAATCTCGGCTCACTGCAACCTCCACCTCCTGGGTTCAAGCAATTCTTGTGTCTCAGCCTCCCAACTAGCTGGGATTACAGGTGCATGCCACCATGCCTGGCTAATTTTTGTATTTTTAGCAGAGACAGGGTTTTGCCATGTTGGCCAGGTGGTCTCGAACTCCTGACCTCAGGTGATCTTCCCGCCTTGGCCTCCCAAAGTGCTGGAATTACAGGCGTGAGCCACCATGCCCAGCCTTCTTTTATCCACTAGGGTACTTGAGAAAATGAGGCAATATGAATTGAAACTGGGCCCACAAAAGCTCACACTTAGCCTGAGAATTCAGGGCTCTGCAAGTAAGAGAAATGGGGTGTAGCAACTAAATGAGTTTTTCCAGAGAACTATCCCAGAAAACAGAGACCGGGGAAATGGTCTTTCTTTGGTGGGGGGTGTACTGATGCTGCTAGCTGAGGAAAATCCCTGGGGGCCCCAGCCATGGGACCGTCCTCAGTCTTACTTGTCCAGATGTGCTGGTTTCAGCCTAATCCATCCCAGGCAATTCATTAAGCATCCCTTGAGGAGCTGGCTTCTAGTCTTTTCTTTTCTGTGGATCCACTAGATTTGCAGGGGCTCACGCAAAGTTTCATCCACATGTTATGGCAGACCCATTACAAAGAACAGAGCTTTTGTGGCCAAGAATGTTTGCAGCCCTGAAATGCAAGAAGGTGTGACAATCCAGTGAAGCCCAAGGGAGGGCATTTTATAGCCATCTCACCTTGGACCATCTACTCAACTACTTTGTTTCACACCATCTTTACACCTATTGCACCTATTATGCCCTTTAATGACATCCTTTCTTGGTTGTTGAACCTCAACACATCATAATTCAAAACACTTTCAATCCTAAATTGGCCTTTACAAAGCATTTCTAAATTCCACAATATCTTTTTTTATTATACAGCATATTAATGTGTATATCATCTCCCATCTCTTCAGAATTATTATCTGACTCCAAACTCTAACACATTTTTTTAAATGCAAGGTTTTTGGAACTGGGTCATCATCTAGATTCCTACTAAGCCTTTTCTTATTTTTTAATTTAATTTTAAGTTCCAGGATACATGTGTAGGACGTGCAGGTTTGCAACAGATAAACGTGTGCCACGGCAGTTTGCGACACCTATCAACCCATCACCTTAGGTATTAAGCCCCACATGCATTAGCTATTTATACCGATGCTCTCCCTTCCCCCACTCCCCACCCCTGACAGGCCCCAGTGTGTGTTGTTCCCCTCCCTGTGTCCATGTGCTCTCATTGTTCAGCTCCTACTTATAAGTGAGAACATGCAGTGTTTGGTTTTCTGTTCCTGCGTTAGACTAAACCCTTCTTCTTGCTACCTCCACCCAGTACCTTGAAGGATGGCATGGAGGAATGGAAAGACCAGAGACTATGTGACCTTTTTAAGTACCCAGCATCTCTCTAAACTTGAGATCCTTCAGCTCTAATTAAGTAACAGCAATTGTGCCAAACTCAGAAGACTGCCTTAAGTAGTAAACAATGTAATAAATACAGTATCTACTGCATGCAGCAATAGATACTGGAAAGATAAATGTATTAGTCAGGGTTCTCCAGAGAAACAGAATCAATCAGACAGAAGAAGAGAAAAAGAAAGAGATGTGTTAGATGCTATTATCCCACATGATTATGAAGGCTGAGAAGTCTTACAACCTGCCATTGGCAAGCTGAAAACTCAGGAAAGCTGATGATGTCATTCAAAGACCTGAGAGCCAGAGAGTCCGTGGTACAGATTCCAGTCCAGGTCCAAAGGCCTCAGAACCAGGAGAACCAAGGGCAGAAGAAAATCAATGTCCAAACTTAACTAGTCAGGCAAAGAAAAAATTTAACCTTCCTCTACCTTTTTGTTCTATTCAGGCTCTCAATGGATTGGATCTTGCCCACTCACACTGGGGAGGGCCATTTACTTTACTGAGTCTGCAAATTTAGATGGTAATCTCTTCCAGAAACACCTCAACCTGACACACCCAGAATAAAGTTTAATCAGCTATCTGGGCATCCCTTGGCCCAGTCAAGTTGGCACAATTAACCATCACAATGCCGGTTCCCTTCCTATTCTAACAATAGTAAGCACTGGTATTTACTGAACCCTTACTCTGTGCTTTATATATGGCAACTCTTTAATCTTAGGAGCAACCCCATGAAATAGGTTTTAATTTACAGGGGAAACTTAGGGGGAAATGAAGTCAAAAGTGGCAAAGCCAAACGCTGAAAAGCTACAGGCTGCAGAAACGGCTGAGGTGGTTCCACTGCAAAGGGAAAACTTTTAGCAACTACATGTAAACTCATTTTCAAAAGTTCCTAAGAGATACTGTGAAGTCATGAAAATAGCAATAGATGAGAAGTCCAAAGCCTGGTCTCCTGTCCAGGCTCCATCAATTCCTAGTTTTGTGATTGTCATGGGGTGCCCTCCACGGGCCCAAACAGCATATGAGACTGTATGGTTTTCCTCCTCTTTGGAATAGATGGGTTTGCTAGACAGTTACCACTGATCTTGAAAGCAAAGAATAGGCCGGGTGTGGTGGCTCATGTCTGTAATCCCAGCACTTTGGGAGCCCAAGATGGGCAGACCATTTGAGATCAGGAGTTGGAGACCAGTCTGGCCAATAAAATCAAACCCTGTCTCTACTTAAAAAAAAAAAAAAAAAAAAATGAGCCAGGTGTTGTGGCATGCACCTACAATCACAGCTACTTGGGAGGCTGAGGCACAAGAATCACTTGAACCCAGGAGGCGGAGGTGGCAGTGAGCCAAGATCGTGCCACTGCACTCCACCCTGGGTAACAGGGTAACAGAGTGAAACCCTGTCTCAAAAAAAAAAAAAAAAAAAGCAAGGAATGCCAGTGTCCCTGTGTCCCTTCCTGAAAGATAGCCTACACATCTGTGGTGAGAGAGAAAAATAAATAACATCTGCAAATTTCCTGCCTAAAAAATCCCCTTTGTTTGGAAATTCAGTTTGCTTACATATATCCTCAGAAAGGCAAATTTTAAGTTCCAATCAGTGGTCATGGGTTCACAATTTATGATCCTAGGGAAATTTTTGAAAGGCAGATGTACATCCCCTTCCTTTGTAGGACAGACATCCCTTCCCTTTGTAGGACCCTTCAAAAGGTCCTGGCTATAAGTTTTAGTCAAGATCCCACTGATGCCCCCCTCCCCAACCCTACACTATGGAACAAAACTAAGGCTTCAGATCAATTGAGATGGGAAGATGATATCCCACCTCAAGCAGGAGGTAATAACTAGATATTGTCCAATGTTGTCTGCATAAAGCCCTTTGATCAGCCTCTGTCCCATGGCCATCAAAATAATTAAGATCTAAAGCAGAGAAGAAAGATTTGCACTAGGTTTGGCAGGCCCTGGAAGACTGGTCTTAGCTGAGTTGAGTCATTTAAGTTCACCAAGACTCGAATTTCTACCCAAAAACATTACAATAATAACTCCTGACTCTTTCAAGAGCCACTGAGGAGATTAAATTTGGGAGGCAGATCAGCCTCATGGTTAAGAGGTCAGATTCAGAGTTAGACAGCCTGGGTTCAAATCCCATCTCCAATACCTACTAGCTGTATAACCTTGGGCAAGCAATGCATTCATTCATTTAACTTATCTGTGCTTCAGATTCCTTATTTGTAAAGCAGGGAAAAGCAAAGATCCTATGTCATAAGGTTGTTGTGAGGATTAAGTGGGCTAATATATGCAAAGCATTTAAAAGTGTTTGCCATTATGAGTTAGGAGTTGGTGCTCATATAAGTGGTAGCCATCATTATGGGAAAGCATTTTAAAAGCCAGAACTGTCACTCTAAGATACCTCTGTGGAATGAGTCTTACCCAAAAGCTTTCTGTGAATTTTCAAATAATGAGGGCCTGGAAGTTTGCTTTTGACTACTTTGAAATATTCCCTGCCCAATCACCAAGTCAGAGCTGCAGCATCTATAGTTCCTGAAACTTAAAGGAATGGTGTTGAAGTCCTGTAGGGTCCCACCCTGCTTTCTGCCATCCCAAAGCATCAACTTTAATTCAACTAGAGAAGATGGTCATATGGTCATTTCCTGAATGATATGGTTTGGATTTGTGTCCCTGCCCAAATCTCACATGGAATTGGAGGAGGGGCCTGGTGGGAGGTGATTGGATCATGAAGGCAGATTTGCCCGTTGCTGTTCTCATGATAGTGAGTGAGTTCTCATGAGATCTGATGGTTTAGAAATGTGTGGCACTTCCCCATTCTCTCTCTCTTTCTCCCGCTGCCATGAGAAGGTGCTTGCTTCCCCTTCACCTTCCACCATGATTGTAAGTTTTCTGAGGCCTCCCAGTCATGCTTCCTGTTAAGCCTGTGGAACTGTGAGTCAATTAAACCTCTTTTCTTCATAAATCACCCAGTCTCAGGAAGTTCTTCATAGCAGTGTGAGAATGGACTAATACACTGAGGATAGTGATGATTATTGGAACCACGTGCAATAACTGAACAACATTTTCAAGCATAGGAAGCACTTTTTGAACATAAACCCTTCAACCATCACAACCAATTCGCAGATCATCCTTCTCTACTGCCCCCTCTTGGAGGCAGACAAACAAAAGTCCAGGTCACAAAAACAAACAAACAAACAAACAAAAAAAACATATGTTCATGATAACAACTCTCACAATGTTTGAAAAATCACTGTGAAATTCACCCCCAAACCCTCACTGAATCAGTTCCTGGGACTCGGTGTCTAATCAATCTATAAATGTGACCTATCTCAACAAGTCAATGACTTCAACTTCAAAACACACAAATAGACACAAGCCACAGTGCACAAGGTTATCATCTAATGTGACATGGGGAGACACCAGTTGGGACTATTACCGGGTACCCAGAGGACTGTGTAGGATCATTGCATCTGTGGGTCACTTCAATTTTAGCACCTCGCACATTACCTAACACTACCCAACACACACTAGGCACTCCACCAACATTTGTTACAGTTGGGGTTTCCTAAGCATCTTCACACACATTATATGGTTTTTAAACCTCAAACTATCCTTTGCAATAGGCATTTTTTACTTATACTCACTCATTTTAAAGTTTGTGAAACTGATATTTCTACCAGTTCAAGGATTTGCCCAAAATTATAACAAGAGTAATAAATGACACAAATAGAACTCATCTCTCCATCATTCAAGGCTAGTGTGTGTAATGCTGTTACATAAGTATAAAAATTTCAGAAGTAACATGGAACTGGGATTCATTTAGACAGAACGTCATGTCCCTCACAACACTATAGACCTTGCCATGGTATATGCGGTTCTAGCAAAAATGCATTTTTACACTTCGATCAAAATTTAGCAGTGTACCTGAGAAGGTTGACAAGATGTTAGCAGCAAGCCAGCTGAGAATCTTTGTCTCAATAGAAGATATGCCAGAAAGAGAGAAGACAAATTGGGTTTCAGGAGGTGTAAATGCAGTAGGAGTTAGGCTTATAAGCCCTCCTCCCACCCACCTTCTCAAAATCTTACCTCCACCCATGGCTCCACACACATTCTACTAAGATTGTTCCCTCTAGCACAAAAGAGTTTTTCCCCCTCACTGATGAACATTAATGCCGCAGAATATAACTACTTTCGTTTCATTTTGTTATTTTAATCAAATCAGTAATTCAAATTTATTATAAAATGACTGGCAAATATAGATAACAAAAATAAAAATTATTAAATTAAAATCACCCTGAATTCCACAACCAAAAAATAACTACTGCTAACTCCTTAACGTAATCCTTCCAGAATTTTCCTAGCATACCAACTCATATAAACATGTATATATATTTGCAGAACAATACTATAACTATTTTAAAACCTGGCTGTTGTGTTTTTTTCACTCAACAGGAAATCTTGCACAACTTTTCATGTTAATACATAAGAGCATGTAAACATCATAATGACTTCAGTATAAACTAATGAATTTTCTATGGCTGAATATTTAGGTTGTTTCCAAATTTTTGATACTAGAGACAATATTTTATGAGAATTCTTGAATATACATCTTTGGGCACCTGCTTAGCTACTTCTTTAGGATAAATGTGTATTTAGGATAAACAAGTATTTGATTATCTCATTTATAATGGAGAGGTTTTTAATGGCTCCTGCTTCATATTTAGGATAAATTCCAAATGAATTAGCATAGCCCACTTTAGTCTCCCTCTCACCCCAGAACTTCCCTGCATATACTGTTGGTGCCTTAGGCTGTGCTCACTCTCTGTGTCTCTCTCCACTTCATTAATCATCCTTTCTCTTCTTTCTCCAAACTTCAAAATTCAGCTTAAATATCACCTCCTTCTGAAAGTCTTCTATTATCATGATCCTTCACCAATACAACACAAATTATACTACTAATAATAATAATAGTAATAAACACATATATGTAGCACTCCTTTGTGCCAGGAGGTATTCTAAGCATGTTACATAGATATGTCATTCCATTCTTTCAACAAATCTATGAGGTCATCACTGATACCTCAATTTTACAGATAAACTGTATTTAGAAACTTTGAAGTTTGTTAGGATTCATGAATATGTGAGTACTTATACAAACTTAAACTAAATACATATATGCGTATCTGTGCAGCTCGCTCTAGCTAGAAGTATAAAACCTTAGCTACCTGTGTTGATGAATAAATCCTTTTTCAAACACACTTAAAACTAATGTTATTATCTAGAGGAAAGAACTATAAGACGCAATTAAAGAGACCTATGTGATTTAAGGTGAAGCTACTTGGATAAAAATTTGAAATGAAGGTGAATTATTGGTATTCTAGATTAAAACTCAGCCCCAGAATCTGTTAAACACTTTAATTGCCTTTACACATCAATAACAATTGGGGAAAATTTCAACCTATATATACCATTTTAGTTTAAGTATCAAGCCTTTTTGTCAGGTAGTTAGCATCCTATAATAAAAATCAAAGTTATTACTTTATTTTACCCAGTTAGTCAAAAGGGAAATTGGAATTCCTACCTATAAGAAAACAAAACCAAACAGCACATAATAGTTGTTAAGCATTTATATAAACACATTACATTTTTAAAGCACTCAACAAGTAATTAGTGGAACCTAGAATTAGATTTGTTTTTATTGTCACAATGCAGAAGAAAACCTGGTACTGAATAAGTTATTCAACTATTAAACCTTGACCAAAAAGATTTATTGTTAATTGCTTAAACTCCCTGCAATAAAATTAAACAACTTTTTTCCCCTTCCAATCAACTAACATGGCCTGCATGACTTTCACTAATTCACTTAGTGTCTAACAAAGGTAAAATAATAAACACTCAATGAAGAAGTGGCCATGCCTCATCAAACAGAGGTGCAGAGACTCCTGAATTGCCTGGCTCTGTGCCGGGTGGTACGAGCAGACGAGATAGATACAACTGACCCCCTAGAGCATTAATTTTTCTAACAATGAAGATAAACATGTCTATTCTAAAACAAGCATAGTTACGCTATAACATAAAATAGCATAAAATTTTGAAACAAAAAGCTGTCATCTACTTAAATGCCTTTCTATCCACTTTATATTTGTATGCCTTTTGAATTTTGCACCATTTTAATGCATTACCTTTTAGAACAAATTAACTTTTGAAAAGCCGTAAGATGGAAAAAATGATTTGGAGAAACTACAACTATGTTTTGCACATCTGAATTTGTGGAGAATTCATATTTGCTACACATATGTACAGCTGCAAAGATTATCCTTGTCCAAAATATGTGTATTAATCTCTCTCAATCTTCCAAATCTGTGTGTAATACTTCCAAAAGGTTTCCACCAAAAAATCCTAATAGTCTAAGTAAAAATTTGTCCACCCTCCCTCCACTCCAAATTCATGGCAAAAGGGTCACTAAAGATACTAAAATGTTTTACTACATTTTAAAAGTAATATTTTTCTTTATTAATTTTCTTTTAATTTTAATAATTTGGTTGGATAATGATTCCAAATTCAAGAGAAAAAGAATATACATAAAAATTTCCCCTTCCTTGAGCGGTCAAGGCAGGCGGATCACGAGGTTAGGGGTTCAAGACCAGCCTGACCAACACAGTGAAACCCCATCTCTACTAAAAATACGAAAATTAGCCAGGTGTGGTGGCACGCACACCTGTAATCCCAGCTATTCGGGAGGCTGTGGTAGGAGACTCACCTGAACCCAGGAGGCAGAGGTTGCAGTAAGCTGAGATCGTGCCACTGCACTCCAGCCTGGGTGACAGAGTGAGACTTCGTCTCAAAAAAAAAAAAAAATGCCCCTTCCACCTCTGTCCCCAGCCACCCAGTTTCCCTTCCTGAAAGCAACAATCAAAGTTACCAAATTGCTGTGTATCCCTCCAGAGGGCTCCTTAAATCTAACTCTGTGCCCATTGCACCAAGCTAGAGAGAATTTAATCTTAGTCATGTTAAAGGATACATATTTTTAAAAGGTGTAATCAGGACTTTCACACAAATATAAAATGAACATGGGCCCAAAATTGTATTTAACTCATTAAATAATGAGGGAACTAATAAGGTCTTCCCTTATTAGTTCGAGTTCAGACTAGTTGGAACCAGTCTGAAGAGGAGTTCAAAGAACCACACCTATTTATGCAGGTAAGAAATGCAAAGTGAATTTGCAAATAGATGCCAAATTGGCCTGTCCATACGGCAAATAATTGCCTCCCACCTGACATAGCTAATTTGCATTTCTATAGATGAAAATCCTTTTCAGTAGCATCAGTTTTCTATAGCTCAAAGACAGTAAAAGGCAGAGATAAGCAGAAAAGGTGTGTTTAGACAGAACACTTCATTATCTTTTCTTTGTCCACTTTGGTCTTTCTCAATTGTTTCTGACAGTCACTTAGATGGAATCCTTACGC
Organism: Pongo pygmaeus; assembly: GCF_028885625.2. Lineage (NCBI taxonomy): Eukaryota > Metazoa > Chordata > Mammalia > Primates > Hominidae > Pongo > Pongo pygmaeus. Next base: position 16,390,414 of record NC_072376.2, read on the forward strand.
CCTCTGCTACACTCTGCACACACCTGAGGTACATGAAGGCACAGAGATCTATGTCATAACAAAAATTCAGGAAGGGTCCTCCAGTCATTGTTCTACACTGGTCACTGCTAATTGTTCCATGTCCTTGCCATGGTTCTATGGAAGGAGAGGTCCTCTGTTGCTTTCCTGATGCTTTATTTTAGGTTTCCAGAAGCAGACCCTGAGATAAGGATTTGAGAGCAGAGAGGTAGTTTATTTAGAAGGTGAAGGCACCACTGGTAGGGGAGGCAGAAAGTGAGGCAGAAATGGAAAGACAGTAATTAAAGGATTGAGTAACCAGAACTTAATCTCATAGGAAAATTATGGGAAACATTGCAAAGCCCCCTCTTTGGAAGCATACCAACTAAAGGGCAAGGGAACTGGGGTCTTTATACTCCAGCTCCCTGGAGTCATTGGTAGAGGGTTGCTCCCAGGAGTGTTAATTCTGTGGCTCTACTGGCCGCTCTAAAAGAGAGCAGCGTTCCAAAGCTTTAGAGAGACACCTAAGGCAACAAGATGCACCTACTGGCAGTCGGAAGTCCACAGAAACACACAGAAGGAGTGGGATCTAGAGATGTAGACAGAACACCCACAGAATCCACTTCATACCAGGCTTGGATGTGCAAGCCTTGGCTGGGCCTCAAGTTGGAAGCCTGAAACCTAACTCTCATGCCTTGCACATTCTCTTGCCTCTGGGGTCCTGCCACCCCCTGTCTCAGGCACTGTGAAGGAGAGGATATGGGTCCTGCTACTTACAAAATCACCAGCCCCTGTCCCTTTCTAGTCCTGGATCTGTTTCCTCTCCCTGCTAGAGCTTTGACCTTCCTGCTCCCACAGGTGTTCATTTCTTGCTCCAGTTTCACACTAGGAGGGCAGGCTACCTAAGACAAAAGCCAAAATAACAGCCTGCCTTTGATCAACTTTGAAACACATTTCCCTAGAAGCAATAGAAGCTGAAGTCCCAATTACCTTCTTGAAATAGGAAAAACAAGGAGAACAAAACACAAGTCATGTTTCAAACTTTATCCTGCCACACAGAGCAGAAATAGTAAAAACGTGGCATCCTCTTTCCATCTCCGGTGATCTGATGGTTTCTGAAAAAGAGCACTCTCCCCCATTTGTTTCTGGGATTCCTCAAAAAACAGCAAAATGAAGGCCAGGTGCAGTGGCTCATGCCTGTAATCCCAGCACTTTGGGAGGCTGAGGCAGGCCAATCATTTGAGGTCAGGAGTTAGGGACCAGCCTGGCCAACATGGTAAAACTATAAAAATTAGCCAGGTGTGGTGGTGAGTACCTGTAATTCCAGCTACTCGGGAGGCTGAGACAGGAGAATCACTTGAACCTGGGAGGCAGAGGTTGCAGTGAGCTGAGATCACGGCACTGCACTCCAGCCTGGGCAACAGAGCAAAACTCTGTCTCCAAAAAAAAAAAAAAAATAGCAGAATGAAAACACAGCTAAGCTGAGGACTGTTTCAGTCACAGCACAGACACGATGGTCAACCTCCACTCCCCAGTGTTTGGAAGTTGTTTTCCAGATTGTTTGATCCTTATGGGAATCTGTCTTCCTTCTCAAATTAGAGTGCTAGTGTATATTTCTCCTTAATCCTGGACTAGGAAGTGGTAGTTAAAAATCTTGCCTTCTTTGCACATTTCATTTTCTCATTATTTTAAAGTTATTTTACCTTCTATAGTCTCTGATGAGGCATGAAGAAACTGCCATTTTTTGAAAGCCTAGTAAACATCAGCAGCTTCACACCCATAATCTCTCTTAAAAGTCTCCACAACGCTGAAGTGTAAAAAGCATTTTTAAATGGGAATTATGGTCCAGAGAGGTTAAGAAATTTCCTACAGGTCACAAAGCTACAGTTGGAACTAGGATTCAGATGTATTCCCTCTGATATTTTCCACTATACCATGATAGGCATTTTCCTTATTAAATCCTAACTGGACTTTTTATCTTAAAAGTCTCCAAAACACTGAAGTGTAAAAAGCATTTTTATATGAGGATTGTGTTCCAGAGAGGTTAAGAAATTTTCTGTGGGTCACAAAGCTACAGTTGAAACTAGGGCTCAAACTTATTCCATCTGACATTTTCCACTATACCATGATAGGTATTTTCCTTATTAAATCCTAACTGGACTTTGTATCTTCCAAGGCTAAAAAGTTATGAAAGGTTAAAAACAATAGAATTTTCCCTATGCTTTTTTCAAATTCTAGGAGCTGTTTGAGCCCTTTCAATTATTATCATAATAAATAGAAAATAAAACTAAGGAAAATTTATTACATCAATTAGTGGACATCAAAGTCAATTGTCCATGATCCAGGAAGTGAAGTTCTACCAAGTAACTCACATTGTAACTTAACAATCTTGGAAAGAACAGGGCCTCCAATGGCATTTATCAGGCAGCATGATGGTTTCTTCCAAAACGATACTTTAGCCATTTCCCTCTTATGCTCATGGGAGGGAGTGACTCAAGTAAAAAGATCAGAGTTTTGCTGACCGACAGACCTGACTTCTCGCAATGCTGCTGGTGCCATGCAGTGTGTATTAGTCCATTCTCACGCTGCTATCAAGAACTACTTGGGACTGGGTAATTTATAAAGAAAAGGGGCTTAATCGACTCACAGTTCCACAAGCTGTACATGAAGCACGGCCGGGGAGGCCTCAGGAAACTTACAATCATGGCAGAAGGCGAAGGGGATGCCAGCACATCTTGCATGGCCAGGGAAGGAGGAAGAGAGAATGACGAAAGAGATGCTACACACTTTTAAATGATCAGTTCTTGTGAGAACACACTCACTATCAGGAGAACAGCAAGGGGAAAATCCACCCCCATGATCCAATCACCTCCCACCACGCCCCTCCTCCAACACTGGGGATTACAATTTGACATGAGATTTGGGCAGGGACACAAATCCAAACCATATCATTCTGCCCCTGGCCCCTCCCAAATCTCATGTCCTTCTCACAGTGCAAAATACAATCGTCCCTTCTAGTAGTCCCGTAAGTCTTAATTCATTTCAGCATTAACTAAAAAAGTTCACAGTCCAAAGTCTCATCTGAGACAGGCAAGTCCCAAAAGCAAGTTAATTACTTCCAAGATACAATGGGAATACAGGCATTGGGTAAATACATCCATTTCAAAAGGGAGAAATCAGCCAAAACAAAGGGTTACAGGCCTCATGCAAGTCCGAAACCCAGCAGGGCAGTCATTAAATCTTAAAGCTCCAAATTAATCTCCTTTGACTCCATGTCTCACATCTAGGCCACACTGATGCAAGGGGTGGGCTCCCAAGGCCTTGGGCACAGTGTGATCCTGAACAAGTCATTCATTTATTCAACACAAGGTTATTGAGCACCTGCTAAGTACCAGGTTCCATGTTCCATCCTGTGGCTAGAACTGTACTCAAACCCTGTCCTCAGAGCTGTCTATGTAAGGAGCCAGACAAGAGTCAAGCAAACCTAATGGAATTTGGGTTAAATACTGTGAGCATGTGGCCAATAGACTCTAAGATAGCCCCCAACAATCCTGCCTCTTGGTATTCACACTTTTGTGTAATCTTCTCTGCTTAAGTGTGAGCCAAACCTAGCTACTTGCTTCTACCAACAGAATATGGCAAAGGTTATGGTGTGTTATTTCCATGATTAGGTTACCTAAGATTGTGATTGTACCTTGCTGGAACACTCTGCCTTGCAATCTTTGATGAATCAAGCTGCCATGTTGGAGAGATCCACATGACAAGAAATTTAGGGCAGTCTCTGGCCAACATCTAGCAAGGAACTGAGGTTCTTAGTCCAACAACCCACAATTAACTGAAGCCCATCAATAAGCATGAGAGCTCAGAGGCAGATCCTTCCCCTATCAAGCCTTCAGATAAGACTTTATCCCAGCAAACACCTTGATTATAACCCTGTAAGAGACTGAGTAGAGGACCCCAAAAAGCCATGCTCAACCTCCTAACCCACAGAAACTATGAGATAATAAATATGTGTTGCTTTAAGCAAGTTTGTGGGCAATTTGTTACATTATAATAGACAATACCAAGCTCAAGAACAGGCTGCTATGAGAGATCCCAGAGGAAGACTGCTTGAGACTAAGTGGTGAGCACAGGTTTCTCTGAGGAATCACATTTTAGCAGAGTCCTGAGTGATGAGCAGGTGCCCACCAGGAATGTGGGGAAAGAGAATTCCAAGTCTTTGAACCTTAGTGGAGCCTCAATTTCCTCAAATAGAAAATGAGAATTTTCCCTAGGTGTTTCCTGCATATAGTTGCCTTGAGGATTAAGTGAGAAAATATTTGTAATATGCTTTACATCATCTATGATGCAAATAACAAGCCTGATTCCAATGATGGATGGTGAGGATGTTATTACCACCAGTATTTTACAAATAAAGTACTAGGACAGAATGGCACCCAATGGCAAAATGTAGTATGTGTTCTAAGAATGGACACTTCCTGTCCATAGATTCTATTCCTTTCAGTCTTCTCTGGCTGGCCCATGCCTTTCTCTGGTTAGGCCTTCCTAGGCTTCTTTATGCAGATAGGGGAAGAGGTTGTGTAATCCCTCCTACTAATCACTGTGCAGATACATTTATTTCCCTGTTACAAACCACTGTCACATTACTGACTAGGACTCTCTTATCAGCCAATAGCAAATAATTCTGTACTTAGCTTGGGCAGTCCTGCTTTCTCATTCAGCTCACTCCTGTCTATCCAATTAAAATGCATCTCCCAGGCCGGGCACAGTGGCTCACACCTTAATTTCAGCACTTTGAGAGGCGGAGGCAGGTGGATCACCCGAGGTCAGGAGTTTGAGACCAGTCTGGCCAACATGGTGAAACCCCATGTCTACTAAAAATACAAAAATTAGCCGGGCGTGGTGGTGTGCGCCTGTAATCCCAGCTACTCAGGAGGCTGAGGCAGAAGAATGACTTGAACCTGGGAGATGGAGGTTGCAGTAAGCCAAGATTGTGCCACTGTACTCCAGCCTGGGCGACAGAGTGAGACTCTGTCTCAAAAACATAAATCAAATAAAAAAATAAAAAATAAAATAAAATCCACCTCCAAAAGGCAGAGCTTGTGACATATCCCTCTTTATGTTCCCAATACCATACAAAAAGCTAGAACAGTTACCCCATCCTTACCTCCTCTCCCTTCCCCACACACATGCCTACACACACACACACACACACATACACACACACACAGTCTGATGAACCAGTTTTCTAAACACCCTCCAAAACTCAGCTCAGAAGCCTCAGTCCCTGGAGAAGTATCTTTCCTCTCCCTAGGTGATGGAATTAATAATCACTTCTCTCTGCAACTTGAACTTGCTTCTATCATTGCACTAATCAGACTGTATTACAGTCTATTCACAGGTATTGTCGTCTTGACCAGTAGTTACTTGAGCTCATCCAGCATATTTTGAGAGCATACTGCATGAAGCTGGGAATACAGCAACGAATTTAACACAGACCCTGCCCTGGAGGAAAGGCAGGCTGTAAACAAGTAGTCTGAACTAATGTGGTAAATGCTCCCATCCATGTGTATCCCAGTGGCTCTCAATGTGAAAGGGGAGTAGCTGAGCACTTAGGCCCCTGGAGAATCTGGAAAGACTTCCTGGAGAAAACAACAGAAAGGACTGAACCCTGAAGGATGGGAAAGTTAGATGGTGTTATGGACTGAATTGTGTTTCCCCAGATCCGTATGTTGAATCCCTAATCAACAATGTGATGGTATTTGGAAATGGGGCCTTTGGGAAGTAATCAGGTTTAGATGACGTCATGACGGTAGGGCCCTCATGATAAGATTAGTGTCATTATAAAAACAGATAGGAGAGAGCTTGCTTTCTCTCTCTCCTTTTACCATGCGAGGCCACAGCAGAAAGGTGGCCATCTGCAAGCCAGAAAGAGGGCCCTTACCAGAAACTAACTATGCTACTTCCCTGATCTTGAACTTCCAGGATTCAGAAATGTGAGAAATAGATGTCTGTTATTCAAGCCACCCAGTCTATGGCATTTTGTTATGGCAGCCCAGACAGACTAAAACATATAAGCAAAGTAAGATGGACCCAGCATTTCTGGCACAGGAAACCAGTGAAGGAAAGGCATGGAAACATGGATCAGCACAGAGTATGACAGAGATATCAGAACTGCATTTGACAAGTGTGCAAAGCTGAGACAGGCAAGAAGGTGTGGCCCATGTGATGATGGCAGTAAATTCCCAGCTCACATAAACCCCCTTTTTCTGAGAAGCAGTATTCACCTGCAGGATTAAGCTCCCAGCAGCCACATTTCTATCCCATGACTCTCCTGGGCATAGTTTATCAGACCATGGTGTCCATGCGACCCAAGCTGGACCAATCAGATCTTCTCTGGTGAATCTGGAATTGGTATGAGAACATACTAATCAGTCTAGGCTGTCCTCCTGAATAGAGATGAAAAAGTAAAAACTATGTGATGTCATGCACAGAGAGAAGCAAGAAAAAGCTGCTCTCAGGATGTGAAGAATAAAGCAAATGGACCCAGCAAAGCAGCAGCTGGAAAGAAGACAGGGATGCCTAGAGTTCATGGGAATTTCTTTCCAGTTCTTGCATAAGTTGCTTGAAATACCCCAGAATCGGGCCGGGTACAGTGGCTTATGCCTGTAATCCCAGCACTTCAGGAGGCTGAGGCAGGCAGATCACGAGGTCAGGAAATCAAGACCATCCTGGCCAACATGCTGAAACCCCGTCTCTACTAAAAATACAAAAAAATTAGCTGGGCATGGTGGCATGTGCCCGTAGTCCCGGCTACTTGGGAGACTGAGGCAGGAGAATCGCTTGAACCCTGGAGGCAGAGGTTGCAGTGAGCTGAGATCGTGCCACTGCACTCTAGCCTGGCAACAGAGTGAGACTCGGTCTCAAAAAAAAAAAAAAAAAAAAGAAGAAAAGAAAAAAAAAATACCCCAGAATCCTTCTAAGTAAATTTTCTTTTTTCCCTATGTGCTTAAATTGGTTTGACTTGGGTTCTGTCACTTGCTACCAAAAATGCCGGTGTGTCCTCAGCTCTGTCCAAGACTCCCCAATTCTGTTATTTATCTTCTTTGTTCTTCCTTAGATTATCATCACCTAGTCCATGAATAAAAATACCATTCATGTTCTCTAAGTCCCAAATGTGTCTTCTCCCCTCATACATCCAACATCCTATTTCCCATCTTCATTCGAATTGGCTAAACACATCTCAAAATTATCATGTCCCCCAGAATTATTTGACTCTGCCTCCTCTTCTAAATATTCTTCACCCCGAGTCTTCCACATCTCAATAAATAACACCAGGATCTCATTCCTCCAGGCAACAACTTGGAATTTTTCTTATTTTTCCTTTCCTTCAGCTCCCTCATGCAGTCCATCAACAAGTCTTACCATCTCCACTTGCAAAATGTCTCAAATCTATCCATGCCAGTCCACCTCCACCACCCAAATCCATGTCATCAAAATCTGTCACCTGCTCTGCCTCAGTCATCTCCTTATTGCTCTTCCTGACCCCATCTCCCCTGTCCCGACTCCACCAGCACATACACACAATGATTATCCTCAGAGCTGCAATGATGATTCTCTTAGAACATAAGTCATGACATGTCATATCATGAAACCACGTAAACCCTTAAAATGGCTTCCCACTGAATGATGGAAAAAATTACCTTAGTCAGTAAGCCCTTACATGATCTAGCCCCTGCCCTCCTGTCTGACTTTCCTCATGTTACTCTCCTCCTTGCTTACCAACTTCTGGGAACTGGTTTCCGTTGCTTTATTTTTGTTTTCCTTTTGAACATATCTAGATATTTCCCTCCTCAGCCCTTCACCCCAATATTCCTATTGTACCCTCCTTCTCCATCTTCTCATCATTCATGTGTCAGTTCAAATGTCAGCTCCCAGAGAGAATGTCCTAATCACATTTGCAAAATAAGACCATCCAAGATTAACTACCTCACATATCACTCTGCTTCTCTCAAGTACTTATCACAATCTGAGATGTTGTTTGATTGTTGTTTAACTGTTTATTACCTGAATTCTTCTGCCAAAAAAGTAAGCACCAACCAAGGAGGCAGGTACCTCATCTGCCTCATTCACTGTGTAGCCCCAATTAAGCCCAACATCTGGCATATAGTAAATGCTCAATAAACATCTGTTGACTGAATGGATGAAACCAAGGACAACACTGAAGTTCAAATAGGAGAGTGACAGGAGACATCTCGCATGCTTCATCTACATCCATGACAACAGTGTGGAAGATTGACTTCAGGAGGCAGAGTCCACATCCTATTCATCTTTGTACCCCCAATGTCTAACATGGGACAATCTGATCTACTATGTATAATAACGAGATTCCAAAGCAATACCATTTTATCAAAAATCACATTTAAAGTACATTCACTTTGGTGTGTTTGGCTAGAAGGAGAACTAGATATACATAATAGCAAAGGTTATTTTTCCTGTATGAATTTCATGAATAAAGAATTTTAGTTGTGCATGCTTTTAATTACGGAAAAAATAATTTATCAAAATGAACAAAAACAAATCCAAACATCCCCTTAACTTACCAATTTGTTTTAATAAATTCTGATGATAACCCTTGAATGCTAGTGTTTGAGTTTGAAGAGCCTTTGAAAAGGATCTAGTTCGATTATCTTAAAGAACAGATGTGGAAACAGGCTGATGGAAATTGAGTGTTCAAGGTCAGAATGCAAGCTATAATCCAAATGTCCGACCTGCTCTCCTGGGTGCTGTACACTCTGTCTTTGTGGGTTGGGAAGATAATGTTGAGGATGGAGCTGGCAAGATGGCAGCAACCCAAAGCTGACAAAAGGCCATTGATCTATTTGAATCTAAAAATTCAGACTCTGGCTTTTATGATCTGTTATTGAAAGAATATTATTCTTAATCCCAATAAAAGAGGATACTTCCCAAACAAAAAAGGAAAACAAAGTCTCACTTTACATCAGCAGAGCCCGATTTGAGTTCTTTTATAGTCCATAACCAGATGTGCATTTAGAGAAACCATCTGTTCCAATCAGGATGCAAAACAAACCACATAAAAGAGAACTCTCACCCCAACCCCATCTCTCAATGGGAAAGGAAATAATCAGGTGAACCATAAAGCGGAAGTTGAAGAGATAGATAGGTAATTAGATAAATAACACAACAGAAATTGCAATCGATGGCAATAGATATAGGTGTTTGATGGAGATTGGCAGATGGAACAGGTGTTATGACTGTGGCTCCATGTGTTTCAATCAGAAGATGCTCAGGAGCTGAGGCTTTGGGGACAGTCTGGCGGTTCGGACGACTTTGCCCACAGTCATATTCACTCCATAGACACCTACTTCAGTATCATCAATTTTGCCCTTCCGAATTCACATTCTAGCTCTCTCTTCCTTCCCATTACTGCTTAAAAGTTGGTACTCTTTATTTAAATAAAAATTCACCTTGTTTTCGGCTATATTCATTCAGGGAAATAAACACCCAAAAAGCAACATTTGCACATCTTTGAAAACTGCTTCCGGAAATGTTTCACTATACCGGTACCCTGGTTAGAGCTTTAAAATGGATTCTCCTGTTTCAATTTTGTTTTTATGCTGATTGACTGGAGCATAATTCAAGTCATTCATTATCCCCCACATGGAAAGCACTCTTGATACCTGCTGAATTCAATCTAGCCATGAATCCAAATCCAAGAAAGAATTTAGGTCAAATTTACGCTTCTGCTTAAAATCCTATTCCCACAAATATGTCTTATATATCACATGAGAAATTGCCATCTATTGCCATCTATCCTAAAGTCCTATTCCCACAAATATGTCTTACTGTTATCAATAGCCTTGAATCAGAACTATTAATATCAGCAATATTATGACACCTTTACTGGAGACTTACAATAACTTTATGCATTGTTTGAGTGGGTATAAGCAACCATCCATCCATTCTTTCAAACAACATTTACTAAGAACTCATTCTGTACCAGATCCTTTGGTAAATGCTGAAGATACCAAAATGGTTCCTAGATGCTTCTTCAATTGTTCCTGTCTCCAGAATTCATCATCTGGTATAGTTCAGAGTTTGGTGTAATAGATAGACCCTAAGGTGACTCTTCATGATTCCACCTTCTGGTATTCATGCCTTTGTATAATTTCCTCTCCTTGAGTGCAGGCAGGAAATGTGAGCTGCTCCTAATCAATACCTTATGGCAAAGGTGGTGGGATATCACTCTCTGGGAATAGGTTACATTGCTTAAGATACCTTGTTGGCTTGATGAAGATGCCATGTTGAGGAAGCCCACATGGCAAGGAACTGCAGGCAGCCTCCAAGCTGGTAGTCAGCCAAAAGTCAGGACGTGAAGTTATACAGACATAAGGAAATGAGTTCGCCAACAACGTAAATGAGCTTAGAATTAGATTCTTCCCTCATCAAGTCCCCAGATTAAAACAAGCCTGGCCAATACCTAAATTATAGCCCTTCAAGACTCTGAGCAGAGGACCCAATGAAGCCATACCTGCACTCTTAACCCACAGACACTGTGAGATAATAAATGTATGCTTTTGTTTTCGGCTGCTACATTTGTGGTAATTTTTGTTTTGCAGCAATAGAAAATTAACATAGTTAGCCAACGATAGCCCACAAGCCAAATCTGGCCTGCTACCTGTTTCCGTATGGCCTACAAGCAAATAATGATTTTTACATTTTTAAGTGGCAAAAAATCAATCAAAAGAATGTTTTGTGACACATGAAAATTATGTGAAATCCACACCACAGTGTCCATAAAGTTTTATTAAAAAACAGCTACATCCATATATTTATGTATTGTCTGTGGCTGCTTATGTGCTATAACTGCACAATTGCGTAGGTGTGACAGAGACTATATGGATGACAAAGCCTAAGATATTCACTATCTGACCCTTTTTAGAAACAAAAAAAAATACACTGGCCTCTGGTCTAAGAAAAGGGACAGATATATCAACAGATAAATTACAAGCCAGCCTGGAAAAAGCTCAGAAGAAGAGGCATGGAAGCTAAGTTCTACTGTTGAGTAGGTATTTTCCAGATGGAAAGAGAAGAGAAGAGATCGCAAGGGAAATTTTTTTTTTTTTTTTTGAGAGGGAGTCTTGCTCTGTCACCAGGCTGGAGTGCAGTGGCGCGATCTCGGCTCACTGCAACCTCCACCTCCCGGGTTCAAGTGATTCCCTGCCTCAGCTTCCCAAGTAGCTGGGACTACAGGCACGCCACCACACCTGGCTAATTTTTTGTATTTTAGTAGAGATGAGGTTTCACCATGTTGGCCAGGATGGTCTCAGTCTCCTGACTTCGTGATCCACCTGCCTCAGCCTCACAAAGTGCTGGGATTACAAGTGTGAGCCCCTGTGCCCAGCTGTGAGGGAGAAATTGAAAGTGGAAAAATCATGGAGATATGTAAGGCCTCAGTCATCAGAAAGTAGTAGAAATGCCCAAAAGGTGGGAGTTCTGGCCATCATTTTAAAACCCCATAAAACTTCTGACCCCCTGATTGAGCGGCACTGGATTGGACTGAAGCTTTGGGGAAATTATTGCACATAATAAGATCTGCAATTTAATCCATATTTCTAAACTGTTCTTGTGGTTTGCCTAGGATTCTTGGCCAAATCATGTCACATGTGCTGCTCCTGCCTAAATGAGTTTGATAATGATGCTGCATTCCATTTCCAAATGCCATAAAACCCACAAATGTATTGTACTGCTGCATTTGGTTGTTTTTGGTTTTTTGAGGATTTTTTTTTTTTTTTGGAGGCGGGGGGCTTCTCTACAGCTTAGTTGCTGCAGATCATACTCGCTGCTGAGTTACTTAAAAGATTTAGTTTCACCTCATGCTTCTGCTCTGCTTCTATATCTTCCAATACTCAAGTCAGTTCTATTGCAGGTGTCACTGAAGTTTGCAAAAAAAAAATCTGGGGAAGATCAGCTAGCTGCCTCCAAGAGATCTCACAAGGTGAACTTGTCAGGATCTGGCCCTCAGCTTCTCAAGTCTAGAATCTCCGCCTCATTAGAACTTTGTGACTATATCATCCTAAGTGTCATCATTATTATCACCATGGTACTCTCAGACTTTAACAGGGGGTGTGGTATTGTGGGCCCCTACACAAAATAACCCCAAACCATAGTATATTGTGACTGCATCTGACATTGTGTTTTCTCTCTTTAATGTAATTGGAGTGTGTAAGCATCTCTCCCTTCTCTTGACTGCCTTCCAGTAGAATCCACACTGCCCATTTCTAAATTATGAAGAGCTTTAAGAAAAAAAAAGATAACACAGGTCTTTAAATTATGTGTAAAACAACAATCTGTAGGCAAAGAGTGAGGGTCTAAAGCATTCTTCAATTACTTAAACTATACAAATTTACTATATACAATTGATGCCCTCTCTTTTGACTGCTCAGAAGCCGTTTGTTCTACTGCCTAGATGTCAACTGCATTCCAGGTAGCCGAGTTCAACAGAAGTTAGGAGTTACCACTCTGATCTTGAAATACTTAGGGACAATAGAGATACATGCCAAGAAAAAAACAAAACTCTATCACAAAAATTATTCATATTCAGTCTGTACATATAGGTTTACAGATCAATTTATCTATATTACATATATTGTAAGAATTTCTAATCAATGTTCTATAACTTAAACCTAAGTTTGAGAAATTCAGCAAATTGATGAAACCAATCAATGGCCCCTTTCTGCTGGTGCTCTATGGCATTTCCAAAAGCTCAGCAGTTACTTACAAGCAGAAGAAACCCACAGGCCAAAAATCATGGCTGTCCAGTTGCCAGAGTGTCCACAGATGGTGACCCTCTCACTTTCTCCCCACTCTTCCCCGAGGCCCAGCACAGCTGAACTTCCCTGGCACAGGAAACAGAACTAACAAGATCTTACTAATTAGTTGAAAAATATGTTTAGTAGGAAAGAAAAAGGGGCATGAAATTCTGTTTGAGCAAATATAGAAATAGTGATCAACTGTCCTGGTTTTCCCAGGACTAGGGGGCTTCCAGGAATACAGAACTTTTACTGCCAATGCCAGAAAAGATCCAGGCACACTGGAAAAAGTAGGCAACCCTATGTATTATATTAATTATAGCTACAGTTTTTTTAAAAAATCCATAGTTCCACTAAAAAGGTCAAAGGAAAATGATTTTCTAGAAAAAGTAAAAACAGAAAGACACATTAAGATGCTCCTGATCACTCCACTGATTGAACAGGTTTATCGATAAATATCAGTTACTGCTGCCTGTTTCTTCTATATTTTCCAAGCATTCCTCTCCCCTGAATTTTCTCCCTAAGTCTACGTCTTTCCGATTCTAAAATATGAATCTCCCTTACCAGTGGTGTCTGTAATTTAAAATACTCCAGCATAAAAAGTGTAACACATGCATGTGTTCAGCTAAGTTGCACTCTAGGGCTCACGCTTCTGCGGAAGTTACTACAAGCCCTTCTGTTATTCCTATCGCAACATCTCAGTCCATTTGTGCTGCCCTAACAAAACACCTGAGACTGAGTAATTGTTAAACAATAGAAATTTATTTCTCACAGTTCTGGAGGCTGGGAAGTCCAAAACCAAGGTGCCAGCAGGTTGGATGTCTGGTGAGGGCCTGCTCTGTGCTTCCAAGATGGTACCTTGTTGCTACATCGCATCCTCACATGACAGAAGGGATAAATGTCATGAACGGCATAGTGGAAGGGCAAACAAGGAGCTAGCTAGCACCCTTCAATCTCCTTTTTAGTGGAACTAATCCCATTCATGAGGGCACAGCCATCATGATCTAATCACCTGCTAAAGACCCCACACCTCTTAATACCATCAACTTGGGGTGTAAGTGCCAACGTGTAAATTTAGGAAGGATACATGCATTCAAACAATAGCACTCGGATAACACCAGAAGCTTTGATAATTAACATAATCAGGGTCAGAAATGAGCTGTAACTGATAAAAAATAATGGTTTAATTAGCATCATGGATATTAGAAATGGTCTCTCACCAGTGAAATTTATGGTATTCAAGAAGACGTGAGTTGCCTTACACTTTTCAGCCATCTTAGTTTCCTAGGGTTGCCATAACAAAATATCACAAATTGGTACTTTGGGTGGCTTAAAACAGCAGAAACTTACTCTTTCACAGTTCTGGAGGCTAGAAGCCTGAAATCAAGGTGTTGACAGAGCCATGCTCCCTCTGAAGGCAATTGATAAGACTCCCTAACTTCTTCCTAGTGTCTGGTATTTCCTGGCAATTCGTGTTCGTTGGCATATAGCTGAATCATCCCAATCTCCGCCTCTGTCTTTACATGCCTTCTCTCGTGTCTGTCTTTATGCGCTCTTCTTATAAGGATACCAGTCATTGTGTTTACGTCTCACCCTAATCGAATATAACCTTATCTTATATAATTACTTCTGCAAAACCTATTTCCAAATAAGGTCACATTCTGAGGTTCTGGGTAGATGTGAATTTTGGTGAGGTGTTAGGAGGAGGAGACACTATTCAACCCAGTACACTGTCCATGCTTGAAGAGGGTATAAGGTTATTTAAAAAAATAAAACCCAAATTTTAGAAATGGTACATGAGATCTGATTTCTAACAGTGTCCGGCCATTTGGTTGCCTGATAACAATGAGATGGCAATGTATCTCTGGAATACTTACTGAGTCAGCCTCAAATGAACATGTCATCAAAGTGAAGATCAGATCCCCAAAAAGGTCAGAAAGTTGGGAGTTTGTGATGCTTTTGGAACATTTGAATGTATTGTTTGCCCACTAAATAATGTACATGTGAATACATGTATGTATGTGTGTCAGAATTTGGCCTGAAATTTGCTTTCATTATAACCTGGCAATGAGATTATAAGAGAATGAGATTATAAGAGAACAGTTGTCACCCTCAAACACCCTCAATATTTTCTTGGTTACTGTTATTAATTTAAAAGGGCCAGGGAGTTGGGCATGACCAAATTCCTGAGTTTTCTGCAACACCCTTTAGCCCCACTTCCCTTCCTCTTCTCCCCTCCTCAAACTTCTAGAAATAATAATCTACACTGTCTTCTCTGCACTTTTGCCTTTTCCATTTCACTCCTCAACCCACTGAAATGTGTGCTTTCAATCCTTCTTAGGAACTGCAGCAACACTGGATTGAGGATTCCAATCAGCTAAGGATTTATTTCTTCATGCAACCCTCTCTTTTCTTGGCTTCCCTGACACCCTTTCTCCCTAACCTCTTCTCAGAATATTACTCCTTGGTATCTTTCAACAGTTCTTCTCTCTCCATCTGCCCTGTCTCTGTGTGTATTTCTGAGGGCAAAATTCTAAATTCGCTGCTGTTTCCATTCTCCCTAGATAAACTAATATTTCTCTTCTGATTTTCATCCACTACTCTAACTGATGACTCTAAAATTGTGTTTCTCTAAGCTTCAGAGACACTTAGACAAATGCCTACTGAATGTCTCTACCTGAATAACCCACGGGCAGCTCAAACCATCTTGCTTGACTTGATCTCATCTATTTCTGCCAATATCTCTTATTCCTCTTGGGCGGACCTCAGGTAATGGCTGCACCAGATGCCCCATCATACAAGGCAGAAACTTGACCACTCCCTCTCTTTTCCCACTCACATCCAAATAGCCAGTAAGTCCTCAGCTTCAGCAGTTATTCTCCATCCCACTACAAAGGTTCTAGCCTAGATACTCACCAGTTCTCACTTTGTGCTACTGCAGAAGTCTATCCTCCTATACCACTCACTTGCTTAAAGCCCTGCAATAACCCAGCTCCCTTCCTGAGAGCACAATTTCTCAACTTCAGTACTGTGACATTTGGAGGCAGAAAATTCTTTGTTGTGGCTATTTTTGGATTGTAAGATGTTTAGCCACACCTCTGGCCTCCACCCACTAAATGCCAGTAATATTCCCTAAGTTGTGACAATCAAAAATGTCTCCTGACATTGCCAGATGTTCCCTAGGGGGGTCAAAATCACCCCCTCTTGAGCATCACCAACCCAGAAAACAAAGACCAAGCTCTGTAATGTAGCCAAAATGGCCCTTCATCAGCTGGTCCCTGGCTACTAGTCCCACACCTTCTCCTCCCTCTACCTGTGGTGTGCTTGATGCTCTATAAAACTCTTTACGATTATGTCTACATATTGCAGCATAATTAATTCTGTATATATCTGCTTTTCCCATGAACCATGAGCTCCTTGAGTGTGGAGGAACCTCAGGTACTCCTCTGTGCATGCAAACTGCGTAACAAGTGTAGTGCCTGCCAATTAGTAGGCATTTAATGTCCGTTGGATAGGTGAACAAATCAATTGAAGAGGACTTGGAAACAAACAAAAAAAAACTCTAGCTTTGGTGTCTATTATTGCCACATCTCTGAAAAATTACAACCATATACTTTCCTTTTCAACTTTTGAGCACTGTTAACCAAGAGAATTTTTCTGTTACTCTCTGTTTCATGATGTACACCTAATTTTCCCAGTTAGAGGGTAAGATCCTCTAAAACAAATATTTTTGTTTTGAACTTCTTTCCTAAATTTCATATCCTTCAATACAGTGCTGACCCCATAATGTAGCTTAACATAGACTTTGAGAAACACAGTGACTCTCTGTAAAAACTTCACCCATGGAAGAAAAGCCTGGGTAGGATGGTAATTAAACACATGGATTCCAGAGTCCCACAACCTAAATTCCAATCCAGCCTTTTTCCACCTCTTACTAGCTCTATAATCACTCACTGAATATATCTAAGCTTGTGTTTCCTCATGGGGAAAAATGAATAAAGTAATAGTATTTACTTCATTTATTCAAAATAATTTATTGATTATCTATTACATGCCAAGCAGTGTTTTTAGCATTGGAGGTGCAATCGAGATCAAAACAATTTCTCAGCCGGGCCTGGTGGCTCATGCCTGTAATCCCAGCACTTTGGGAGCCAGAGGCAGGCGGATCACCTGAGGTAAGGAGTTCAAGACCAGCCTGGCCAACATGATGAAACCCCAGCTCTACTAAAAATACAAAAATTAGCTGGGCATGGTGGCACACACCTGTAGTCCCAGCTGAGGCTGAGGCAGGAGGATCACTTGAACCTGGGATGCGGAGGTTGCAGTGAACCAAGACTGCGCCACTGCACTGCAGCCTGGGCAATAAAGCAAGACTGCATCTCAAAACAAACAAACAAAAAGTTTATTTCCTCATTTGAACTAATATTTTAACAGATAGAGACAGAAAATGAATTATGTAGTAGTTATATAATATAACTCCAGAGAATGGTAAGTGCTCCAAAGAAAATATACTAGGGCATTGAGTGGGATAATCTTAGAAAAAAATTTCAAGAAAAATGTCATTGAGGAAATGAAATTTGGTCTCCTAAAGACAGAAGGTTGCCATGAAGATAAAATGAAGTAAATGCATGTAAAATGCTGAATACAGTGAATATTCATAAAATTGGAAATATCCTATAAATATTTAGTATTGCTATTACAGGGAACACTCACTAGAGAGAACTATCATTTGTTGAGTACTTGCTGGGTGCCAGGCATTTGGCCATCATTTTATGTGTAATTTTCACTTAATCCTCCCAACAAAAACAACCTTGAAGAACAGGTATTATTGGCTCCATTTTACAAGACCAAGGATCAGAGAGCAACTGGCCCTGGGGTCACACAGCCTGTGAGTGGTGGAGCCATGCAGGTCCCTCTAACCTCAAATCCATGGGTATTTTTGTCTTTTTTTTTTTTCTGTTACACCATGCTGCCACTTTCTTCATACCGACTTCCCTCAAAGACAAAGAAAGAAGGGCTCAGTAGTTGAAGATCAATAAGTAGGAGGAGGGAAGGAGAAGGATCCATATGAAGTTCGAAGTTCATGGTTCACAATTTGGAGTCAAAAGCACTAGCAGGCTACAGAATGAGCAGGCGCCTCACATCAAGGGGAAATTCTTCAGAACTGTTTTCAGGGACAGCCTGGCTTTCTGCTCCATCGTGGGGATTCCAGCCTCTGAGATTCTCATGAAATTGTGGGGATTCCAGCCTCCGAGATTCCCATGAAATCAAAGCTCAAAGTGACACCTCATAGCCATGAAACAGAACTGGCAGAAACACTTCCTCAAGGTCCCCTCAGGGCAGAAGCAGGTAGAAAAATTCACTCTGTGAACACAACAGAAGATTTTGTTTTCTGTAAACACCATTCTGGTTTCTCCCGCCTGATATCCCAAAGACTCTGCCCAGATAATCAGGTAAAGGATCCCACGAGCCTCTTTCGGGAATCTGGCAAGTGGGAATGCACAGATAATTCAATCAATGTCATATCTTATGGAGCCGGCAGCAATAAAGACCCCCAGGGCAAGAAACCCTGACTGAAAATGGAAATAAAATGGAAGGCGAGCTCTATTCTGAGGATAAATTAACAACCTGCATGGTGAACACAACCAGTCCACACTAACTTTGGAAACAAGAAAACCTGAAGAATGAACTCCAAATGATTCATTCTGTCACCCACCAAACATTCATTAAGCATTAATATTGTGTCAAGATAAGAAGGAAGACATCACACTCAGTATTATTGCTCACACTTTTAACTTACTTATCTCTATTTGCTATGTGGCCAAGAGTAAACACAATTTTATAATATTTATTGTAAGAATACCTGCATATTTCAAATTAAAATAAACAGTGATGTGCTGGTGAAGGTTTACCAGCTCTCTAGGAAGGATTATCGATGGAAGGCCTGATATACAGCATTTGCCAATTTTCATGGTGTAAATATTTCCACCACAGCCAGTTTTGAGCTCCCAGTGTGAAGTCACTAAAATGAGGCGATGGGAAGTGTTACCCACAGTCAGCTTTCAGGAGCCAGTCCAAGTCAGCTCTAGCACATCACTGAAAATAAGTTTTTTACTATTGAAGTGCCCTTCGTACAAGCTTGCAAAGAAGTAAAACTTTGTCAGCAAATTCCAAATTAGGAAGAAAGCATAGTGCAATAGAAAAAGCACAAAATGAAATTTAGGAATCCCTGAGTTGTAGTCTTAGCTCTGCCTCTAATATGATCTTGGGTTAGTCATTTTTCCCACTCCGAGCCCAAGTGTCTCATGTCTAAAAGGAGAGATTTGGCTGGATGCAGTGGCTCATGCCTGTAATCCCAGTGCTTTGGGATGCCAAAGCAGGAGGCTTGCTTAAGACCAGAAATTGGAGACCAGCCTGGGCAATATAGCCCCCATCTCCACTAAAAAACAAAAAATTCTCCAGGTGGTGGTGTAGACCTGAAGTCCCAACTAGTCAAGAGGCTGATATGGAAGGATTGCTTGAGCCCAGGAGGTCAAGACTGCAGTGAGCCATGATTGGACCACTACACAACAGCCTGGGCAAAAGAGTGAGACCCTGTCTTTAAGAAGGGATTTGGACTAGATCAGTAGTTTTCAATCATGGCTATACATCCAAATCACCATGGAATTTTCTTTTTAAACTATAGCTGCCTGGACTCTACCTTCCAGGAGGAATTATTCTGAGGGTTTGGAGCAGACTCAAGAGCTCCCTGTAAAACAAAAAAAAAAATCCGCAGGTAATTTTTGTGTATAAAGAAAGCTGAAGAAGCACTGAGCCGCTTTAAGGCCCTACCTAAACTTAACCTAGTGCAGCAGACAGACTGTAGGTGACCCCAATGATCCCTAGCTCCTGGTGGTGGAGTCCTTGTATAATCTCCCCTCGGAGGTAGGTGGGACCTGTGACTTGCTTCCAAAGGGTAGAATATGGTAAACATAATATGATTGTCATATCATATGAGACCCCATCTTGCAGGCAGACTTGCTCTACAGATTCACTCTCCTGCCAGCCTTGGAGAAGCAGCTCCCAAGCTGTGAACTGTGGGAGACCCTAGATGCTGACAGCAGCCTTCAGCCAACAGCCAGCAAAAAGCTGGAGTTCCCAGTCCTGCAACCACAAAGAAATGAGCACCGCCAACAACATGAGTGAATTTGGAAGAAGATTCCTCTCTGGCTCAGCCACTGGAAGAGAATGTAGCCCAGCTGACATCTCAAATGCAGTTTCATGAGACCCTGGATTAGAGAACCAGCTCAGTCCCGCCTGGGTTCCTGACCCACAGACACTGGAAGATAAAAATTATGTTTTCATCTGCTAAATGTGTGATAATTTGTCATGCAGCCTGAAAAACCAATACTTTCAGAAACACTAGAACCTAACTCAACTAGAAGTGCTGGGGCACCTGAGGACACAGATTCACAACTCCTTTTTCAGGCTTTCTCCACGGTGTCAGTTCATTGCATGGAATGACTGGCATGATTGCTCACACTTTTTTAATTGTTTTATTTTTTTTTCTTGATCCCTAGGGTCACATTTTATTGAGTTAAATGTGTAGATGATGTGACTTTACTATAAAATTATACTCTAGAGTTCGTAAAGCCTATTTCTTAATGTTTACCATATCCCTGTGTGGTATTATTGTTGTATTAGTTTTCTATTGATAAATAGCAAATTACCACAAAACTTAGAGGCTTAAAAAGACACATTTACTCAAAAGAGCCAAAAGGTGGAAGCAACCCAAATGTCCAAAGATGGATGAATGGGCAAACCAAATGTGGTCTATATACAGTCAATGGAATGTTATTCAGTCCTAAAAAGGAAAGAAATTATGACACATGCTACAGCTTAGATGAATCTTGAAGACATTATGCTCAGTGAAATAAGCCAGTCACAGACAAATACCATATGATTCCACTTTTATGAAGCACCTCAGTTAGTCAAGTTCATAGGAACAGAAAGCAGGATGGTGGTGGCCAGCAGCAATGGGGAGGGACAACGGGAAGTTGTTTAATGGGTACGAAGTTTCAGTTTGGAAAGATAAAAATGCTCCAGAGATTGGTTGCCCAGCAATGTGAAATATTTAACACTATTGAACAGTACACTTAAAAATAGTTAAGATCGTAATTTTAAAATTATGTGTGTTTACCACTGATATGGTTTGGCTGTGACCCCATCCAAATCTCATCTTGAATTGTAACTCCCACAATTCTCACATGTTGTGGGAGGGACCCAGTGGGAGGTAATTGAGTCATGGGGGCGGGTCTTTCCTGTGCTGTTCTCGTGATAGTGATAAGTCTCAGGAGATCTGATGGTTTTATAAAGGGGAGTTATCCTGCACACACTCTCTTGCCTGCCGCCATGTTAGATGTGACTTTGCTCCTCATTCACCTTCCACCATGATTGTGAAGCCTCCCCAATCATGTGGAACTGTGAATCAATTAAACCTCTTTTCTTTATAAATTACCCAGTCTCAGGCATGTCTTTATTAGCAGCTTGAGAACAGACTAATACAACGACAATTAATTTTTTTAATTTAATTACCAAAACCCCACACATTTACTATTTCATAGCTTCCATGGGTCAGGATTCCAGGCCTAGTTTAGTTCAGAGTCTCACAAGACTGAAATTGAGGTGGGAGTCAAGCTACCTTTTCATCTGGAGGCTCAGCCAGGGAAGTATCTGCCTCCAAGTTCATTCAGGTTGTTGGCAGAATTCATTTACCTGGGGCTCTACCAGTGCGGCCTCTGTTTTCCTGATAGCTGTCGGATGGGCTGCTCTCAGCTCCTAGGGCCTGCCCTCAGGTCCTTGCCATGTGGCCCTCTCCACAGGACTCTCATAACACAGCAGTTTACTTCTTCAAAGCCAGTAAGGACAGCCATCTCTTTTCAAGCTGCTAAGAAACAGTCTTCTATACTGTAACCTCTACAGTCATCTTTGCCAGATTCTGTTGATTAGAAGCAATTCACAGGCTCCTTCCACATTTAAGCAGAGGGAATTATGCAGGGTTGTGACTCACTGGGAGTCACTTTAAGGTGTGTCAGCCACCATTGCCAACCTCATGTTTTAGATGAGAAAACTGATGCTGAGCAAGGTTGTGTGACATATCCAAGGTCACACAGTCAGTAGCAGGCTGAACTAAGACCTCTAGCTATGGAGTTCTGAATGTAATTTTCAGGCTCCATTCATTCCATGTGCTCAGAAACCTTAGATAAACTTAGAGAGAGGACCAAAACACTACCTATTGGGTACTATGCTTATTACCTGAATGACAAAATAATCTGTACACCAAACCCCTGTGACATGCAATTTACCTCTATAACAAACCTGCATGTGTACCCCTGAACCTAAGATAAAAGTTAAAAAAAAAAGACAAACTTAGGCACAATAAAATTTTAATCAGTTTGGCCAGGTGCAGTGGTTCACGCCTATAATCCCAGCACTTTGGGAGGCCAAGGCGGGTGGATCACCTGAGGTTGGGAGTTTGAGATCAGCCTGACCAACATGGAGAAACCCAGTCTCTACTAAAAAAAAAAAAAATTAGCCAGGCATGGTGGCACATGCCTGTAATCCCAGCTACACGGGAGGCTGAGGCAGGGGAATTGTTTGAACCCAGGAGGTGGAGGTTGCAGTAAGCCGAGATCGCACCATTGTACCCCAGCCTGGGCAACAAGAGCAAAATTCTGTCTCAAAAAAAAAAAATTTAATGAGTTTATTTGAGCATTCAGCAATTCATAAATCGGGCAGCTCCAGACCCCAAGTGGTTCAGTGCTCCGAAGGAGAGGGGAAGAGTGAGAGAGAAACTTTTAGAAGGTGTTCATGGAAGCCTGACAAAGAAAATATATTTGATCAGTTAAAGTGGAAAGTTCCTACATAGAGATTAGTTGTCACTTTCTGATTGTTGAAGACTCTAGCTAGAGTTTAGTTAGTGGTTTCTAACTGGTTAAGCTTAAGTTTAGTTTCACTGCTAACATTGGGCTTTGGGTTTGCTTACCCAGAAACCAGAAGCACTAGAGGTGCCTCAGCCTAATGGCTTCTCAATTAAATGTGTTTTACCGGGGTTAATAGGCACGCCTGGAATGGGATTGGAGCAGCCAATCTCCTTTTGCTAATGGGAGCAAAGATGCCCAAACTTTAAGAACTAGCTCTCAAACCTCAGCAGCAAACTGGCTAGATTACATGGTTTCTGTGCTTCTCTTCTTTATCCCTGAGTTCTATGTCGGTAATCAGGACTTCGGGAACCTAAGATGAAGTCCAATCAGCAATCTTATCCATAAAACACACTGAGAAATGTTAAGTTATATTTTACCTCCAAAGAAAAAGATACTCACTTTTAAAATGAATGCATGTTTAGTCAATTTTTTAAAAGGAACCTCTGCACTCTGATGTGTCAAAAATCATTTTTCTTAGACCAAGATCATGCCACTGCACTCCAGCCTGGGCAACAAGAGCAAAACTCCGTCTCAAAAAAAAAAAAAATTATCTTAGAAGTGCAGTTTATATTATATCACAGAATCTTAGGACACACCAAGAATATATAGTACTGACTACCAGCTCAGCCTCCGAGAAAGAAAGGCTTCCAGCAAAGTCAATGAAGTTGAAAACATATACAAAATAAAGTTAGCAAAAGAAGATGAAAACAAATTTTAATGAGGTCAATTTAAAATTTTTTTTTAATTTGCACTCAACACTCATTTCCTAATGTGACAAATCCTATGTAAAGGTCTCCACCTTCCAAACCTGCCTGAGATCACCCCTGAGGGCTGCTGGACAAGATTCAGGTGCCTTTCCTTATCATTGTCATAATGTTGAAATGATAAAAAAGGAAATATATTTCTTACACCTATAAAGCTAAAAATTCGCCTATATTGTTATTTTTCATATTTATTTTCAATAATGATGCCAAGATATTTGAAAGTCATTACTATCTCAGCTAACCTAAAATTAGCTTTCGCCCAAACGTTTTTCAGTAGATAGAAAGTCTAAAAAACAGGAATGAAGAAAAGAGTCGATGGCTAGCACCCTTCCTTAGTAAAAAGAAAAGATCAAATAATGATAGAAAAAGGAAATATATTTCTTATACCTACAAAGCTAAAAATTAGCCCATATTGTTATTCTTCATATTTATTTTCAATAATGATGCCAAGGTATTTGAAAGTCATGAATATCTCAGCTAACCTAAAAGAGATTAGCTTTTTTCCAAACGTTTTTCAGTAGATAGGAAGTCTAAAAACAGGAATGAAGAAAAGAGTGGATGGCTGGCACCCTTCCTTAGTAAAAAGGAAAGATCAAATAATACCTCACAGAGGAAAATGTCACCAGGGAAAATCATGTGCCTTTGTAAATTAGATACAGGATCCTCCCCTCTCAAGTCCATTTCCTATTCACACCTATTGGAACATGCTAGGGTCAATGCAAGTTCATTTTATTGAAGTCAAGATCAAAAAGCAGGCGGCTCCAAGATATATACAGCCCTTTAGCCACAAAGGCCACTGTTGGGGGCAGCTCGTGGGCTAGTATGAGTATCTCCATGTCTTTATTGAAAAGCAGGCTACTTTCTTCACTGCTTTCATTTTGAAGCAGCTTCCATAAGCCTTCATCTCTTGTGAGCATTCCCATCGCAGTAAGAAGAGAGAATTCTAGCCATCTCATCACACCCAGAAAGTAACAAGGGGCACAGCTATGGTAAGTGTTGGAGCTGTCACTTATCATGGGAAAGAATTGCAGAGTGATATCAGGTGGGATGGTTGTAGAGCCAGAATGTGTGGGTTTCAATCCCACTTAGCAGCTGTAGGATTTCAGGCAACTTACTAACCACTCTGCCTCAATTCTCCTATCTAAAAGATGGGATGATAATCCTCACCTGATGGGTTACTGTGAATATTAAAATGGCTTGATTTATCCAAAGCACTTGGAACAGTGTTTGACCCTACAAGAGCATGTACTATCATGATTATTTTTCTCCTATGTAAAAGAGGCTAAATGCTTGCTGATTGACTAATTAACAAGATAAATGACTGAGTAAATTATTAAACTAAAAAATGAAGGTCTTCATGGTCTGTTTCCTTCTTACATCTCTAATTCATATCCCCTTCCATAATTGCACACCTCACAGCCTCCAGGAAGTTTTCCGTGACCCAAGTCTCAGTTAAGCAGGCTTCTATGTGTTCCCACGCACCCCAGAATCACTGTGTCTTGTCACTTCTTATTCTGTGTTGCAATGACTTTTTTGCCTCTCCCATTGTCAAGTGAGATCCTCAAAAGGAGAGCCTATGCCATGTTTTCCAGCTTCCCTCTGCCTGGAACATAGTAGGTGTTCAATATGCACATTCATTTGTTGAATGAATGAACAAATGAATAAATGGAAGGCCTATTGATATCTGCTGTTTGCAAGGGTCACTACTATGGGCTAAATTGGAAGGCCTGATAAAAAGTATCTTACAACCCAATTAGGAGATAATCTTAAATAGATGAAAAGTTAAATAATTATAAAAGATCCAAATACACAGATAATCACCAAAAATATTAAACCTTCTTGCACATATCACCAGCCATGATGTCAAGGTGCCAAGACAACTAGTAAATAGCATTTACTATGGAAAACACAACCTTTTACATGGGCTCAAAATTACATATCTGTATTTCACTGATTACAACACATTTCTTCAAATTTTAACATCTCAATCTTATGAATAATGGCATGTCATAGTTTAAGCAGAAACATCTTTCTTTCTTAGTAGTACATAAACAATGGTGTATCTTATAATCCATGGTGTTCTAGGTTTGATGAAATAAGGTCAAAAGATCAAAAAAACCTGAATTATTACATATGCATATTTTTCTGTAGAGGAAATAACAGCAAATGTAAGGGCTAGTTGTCTGAGGACTTTGCTAATCTCTTCTGTGGCATGTAATTAAAAATAAAAGGTTGCAAGGATCCTAGAAGGTAACTCTTGCTTCTTAATGCACAAGGTGAACATCCAATAATGTCTGAGTGCAGACAGCCTTAGCTTAGCAGCCTGGAGGATATAGCCTAAGAGATTAAGGGGGAAGGATGCAATAGCTACATTCAAACATTTAGTATAATTATTCACTATCACTTTAATGTTCTTCTAAAAGCAGATAATCTTGCACTTCTACTCTGTTTTATGACTTTTATAAAAAATTAGAAGTAATTTGGCTATCTTAAAAAGCCCCTTATAACTAACTCCTTCCTCTGCCCAGTGACCACTCATGTGAGTGTGTGTGTGTGTTTGTGTGTGTGTGTGGTGATAAACAGTTTATCATTTCCACTAAAGACAACTACTCACTAAATGAGACTGTTCATTCAAGTGACATGGTTCCTGCTAGAATCATACTTTTTATTACAAGTGACACAGAAATTGAGGAGTTGTAATACTCACCAGCACACTACATCTCACATGGCTATTGTTTAATTTATTTGATTTCTTAACTGATTTCACACTCACAAGAATTTCACACTATAGTCACATTAATTTTTTAATTTCCTAGTAATACCATAACACATAGGGGAAAACAGATTTTTGTCAGAGTGCTTTTTTCAAAATTGCAAAACAGGTATTAACTTATCACACCACTTTTGCCGCCCTCTCTCTGTCTCTCCCTCCCTCTCACACACACACACATAGACACACACACACAGAGAGAGAGCAAAGTAATACTCTCCTGTCAAGCTAAAATCATCTTATTTTGATATATCAACACATATCACATAATTCGTATCTTTAATGAACACATCTAATTTGGATAATGCACATGGGGTGATTGGATGTCTATCTGCTAATAACAGGGTCTGAATGCTAATGGCTGACAAAAGCTAAATGCCCAAGAATAGACATGGATTAACTACGAGCATTTGCCTCTTGGCTTTCCTAGCACTGTTTGATTTCCCCTTCATTTAACCTTGACATTTATAAACCTAATCAAAAGGTTTAATAAATAGGAACCCAACTTAAACACAAAGCAAAATGCCAAAAATCCTATATATATTGCCCTAAGGGGAAAAAAGTTGAAGATGAATGAGAGCCTCTTCTTTTAACACCTTGTACTTTGACCTCATTGAGTAAAGATGACCTAAGAATCAAGTAGCTTATTCTTAAAAAGAATTCTTGGTGAGTAAAGGAAAAAATATAGTTAAGAGTATTTAATTACCCATGAAAATCGAGGACCTCTGCTTTGAAAAAATGATAGTGTTACATTTACATAATTCTGGGTGAGTATAGAACTTTATTTTCAAGTAAGTTTCAATACAGTATACCTCCACCCACCTTAGAGTTTCATATTATGAATCTCTTATCTTAAAGGCTCAAAGAACTCTTGCAATATAGAAACCTATTTAAACTTGGTTAACTCATTGTTGCCTAAATGTATTCGGCCAGGAAATCCTTTTGTGAGCAATGACATTTTGAGAAGATTGTTAAATGAAAAGACAACCAGAGACAAATCAGGAAAGCTAGAGCCCAAAGTTAGCTCTGTTTTAATTAACTGTACAACACAGAGTAAATCATCTCCCTTTAGTTAATGCTTTTAGAAAATGAAAGGGTTGGGCTAGATGAGTTCTGAGGTCTCTTGCAGCTCATAAATTAAATGATCCTGAGAAAATCTAATGACAATGAAGATGAGAAGCTAAAGAAAATATTGGACAGCACCTGAAGGACTTGAATAAATGTGGTGAGAATAATGGCCACTAGGTAAAGGCGTATGAAGATCTGGATAATTCATTCCCAAAAAAAGACATTCCCAAACAGCTTAACTCAGTGGGCCCAGCAGCAGATCCACATCCTTGTCAAGAGAAATCCAATTCAGACTCAGAAAGACAAGACCTTGCAAAAGCAAATAGGCAAGAAAAAGAAACGAAAACGAAGTCAGGAGGTCCCAGGAATAGCTCGTGCTGAGTGGTTCATGAGTGAGACCAAGAACAGAGACTTGGCAAAATGGCATCCTTTGTACATAGTGTGCAACATTCTGGAAGTTAAGAGTAGATTAGACAAAGGAATCCATGATAGACTGGACAAAGATTAAAATTATGGGTTACCTTTTCTGCAATATTCAGTTGGCTCTTTATATCTTTCAATAAACTTTGAAATTTGCCTTACAACTCAGTAAACAGAAATAAAAACTGATATAGTTGAATAAGACCAAAGCTTTCCAGCCTAGAATCCTTGGGCTGCCAAGGCTTGCACAAGTCATAAAGGGTGTCCAAGACACCCCTCTGTTAAAAGAAGTGGGACTGTTACAGCTGTTTTCTCAAGATGATGGTCAAGAGGCTATTGCCTAGAACTGGAGTCCACAGGGCTACAGGTAGGGCAAAGAGTTAGCATTGCTTAGGAAAAGGCAAAAATGCAAGTGCTAAGACCAGAAGAGGAGAGAGAGAATAGAAGCCAGGGTTCCTGTACCAAGACAAAACTATGAGCAGCAGGCTCCCAATGTTATTTTATTTTGCATCCCATTACAATGTCTTTAGTGCAATATATAACTGCATGGTCTGCAAATTGCATATGTATAGAACCATGTTTGTAAATTATACACATCATGCAATTTGCACAAAAGAAGGACATGTTAACCAATAAGAAAAATAAATACAAAGCTTCTAATACTGCATAACTCCTAGAGTAAAAAGCACTCCATTTTGGAGAGGACTGATACAGAAAATCAGATCAGAGCAAGAAAAGATGGGACACAGCAAGAAGGGAACCAGCCAAAGTGATGTCTGCAAGCAACAGCGGGAGTTCACCTTTTGGGTCACAGTGCATGATCAGCCTGTGTTAAAGAACTAGAAAGAGGAAAGGCAGTAAGGATCAAGATTTATAATGGAAAATACACCTTTACATGTGATAAGGCCACCCAAACCAAAAAATAATAAAATTTTAAAAAAATTTTGGCTATTATCATGTCAGCTCAATGACATCATATCTACTTCCCAGTAGATGGCATTGCAATTGTTCATGCCTGCAATGAACAAGTGGGAGAAGACATCCATTATTTAATAAAAACTTTGCAAGGCAGAACCTTTTTTAACAGGAAAAATACAAACAAGTTCTCAGACGTGAAAATATTAGGAATTACTAAAGAAGGGTATCTCTGACTCTATGATTTGAGGTCACCAGTGTGACCTTCTCCAAAGCTACTCTTCAAACTGGAAAAATTTCTAGATTGGCACAGCCCAGAATAACTTTCTTCAGTGATGAAAATATTCCATGTCTGTGCTAGCCAATTGAAATTTGCCTTACAACTCAGTAAACAAAAATAAAAAATAATATAGTTGAATAAGACCAAAGCTTTCCAACGATCTTGCAGACCGTGCAGTATAGTAGCCCCTAGCCACATGTGACCATTGAGCACTTGAAATGTGGCTAGTGTGAATGAAAAAAACTGAGTTTTTTATTTTAGTTTAGTTTAGTTTTAAATGTTCATATGTGGCTACTGGCTACTGTATTGGATAGTGCAGTTCTAGAACAAAGTGTCAAGCAAATCTATGACAATAAGTTACTAGTAGTAATCAATATAGCTTATGAAGACTTGGGCAAACATGCTAAAAATACACAATATAATGTGTCAAGTTGACTTTGAATTAAACAAACCACAGAATCAAAGGGTGCAATTTAATAGGCTTTAAGTATAAGCTATTAGACTGTAACCAAAACAGACAAAACCCGCAGATACAAGAGGGTCAATGACCTGCTAAGAAATAAAAAGAGAATAAAAGCCCATGGGAACCACAATGGACAACAAGTAGAACGAGTCAAGAGCTTGTCTAGAATTAAGACAAGGGGGACTAAGCTGAGAGATAAGGATATAAAACTGCCAATGAAAAATCCTTTTTTCTCTAGACTTGGCTTGCATTTTTGGCCTCCACATCTAAAGAGGAATGAGAAGGAATTGGAAAAGGTCCAAAGAAGAACAGAGTGATTTCAATTGTTGAATCACAGAATCACAGTGGGGAAATATTGAATGTGTTGTGGCTTTTTAATCCAGAGAAATAGAATTTGAGGGTAACAATATCTGCCTTCAGGTTCCAGAAGAGGCACAATAAGTGGCATTTGCCAGAGTCTTCAAGCACCTGGGGGAGAAAATGACACTCAATGTACAGTAAGGAAAAGTGTTTCATTCAGCCAGAAGGGAGACTTGCCTATTCACAGGCAATGATTTAACAGGGAAGGAGTTTTATTTAATAAAGCAGAAATGTTGAGCATCAGGAGGTGCCAGGAATGGATCTTAAAAGATAAACAAAGCAGAAACCCTGGGCTTCGTGAGCTTCACCTAGAAAAATGAGAAAAGGACAACTCCACGCTTCCCAACCTACCACCAAACCTGGGATATGCTTGTTAGGGAGAGAGGTTTCAGCAATTCTGCACTTACTCCTCCCTCCCTTCCCTACAGAGGAAGCTGTCCACACAAGCTGCAAGGAGGAAGCCAAGGGCCAAATTACAAAGAGAAGAAAAAGCACCTGGAAATACATACCACATGCTTAGGTAAATGCTGGATTTAATATATGGAAAGACTCAAAGTCTAAAGAAGTCAGTTGCCCTGAACCTCATATGGCAGGATCTGTGGGGCATAGCATCCCTCTAACTTGGCGTCTAAGTTAGATGCTAAGTTAAGCGTCTAAGTTAGCATCTAAGTTAGTGTCTAAGTTAGACACTTTGGTGTGGGAACCAAAGCGGAATCAAAAAAGAGGCAGGCCTGCCTAGGTACTCTTGCCACCTGGAAGCCAGATGCACAAAGAGAGCAATTCCACCATGGGATGCTGCTGCCAATGAGTCCTGGCCAAGGGTGACTGTATTAGTCTGTTCTCACACTGCTAATAAAGACACACGCAAGACTGGGTAATTTATAAAGGAAAGAGGTTTAATGGACTCACAGTTCCATATGGCTAGGGAGGCCTCACAATCATGGTAGAAAATGAAGGAAAAGCAAAGGGACATCTTACATGGCAGCAGGCAAGAGAGATTGTGCCAGGAAACTCCCATTTATATAACCATCAGATCTCATAAGACTTATTCATGAGAACAGTACGGGGTAAACTGTCCCCATGATTCAGCTATCTCCCATGGTCCCACCCTTGACATGTGAGGATTATTACAATTCAAGGTGAGATTTGAGTGGGGACACAGCCAAACCATATCAGTGGCCTCATGGTAGACAATGGATCAATCAGAGCTGTCCTCGGAGAGTGGACACAGTCCCCCTTCCTTTCAGGCACTGTACTCTTACCAGTCAGACATTAACTTTGCCCAGTTGAGCACTCAGGCTCTACCCAATTAGAACAGCAAGCAACTCCATTCTTAAGGAAAATGAGTGAAGGTTTCTGCTGCAACTATTGCAATTATTATGACAAATATAATCAAGCACTAATGAGAAATCAGAGGAGGTAGTATAATGAAGGGCAATTACATATTATGCAACATTGAATTAATGTGAAAGTATATGGTATAAAAATATTAATGAAGTCCCCATCTATGCACAAAATTCAAAATTAGGCAATTTCCAAAACATTGTTTAGTTTATCAGGAACTATTTATTTTCAGTGCTGTTATGCAAAGCGAATTGTAAGCAGTGTTGATGTTACTATCACTTGAGCCGGTAAACAGAAACCCACCATCAGAAGTCCTTTTATTGGGTCTGTGAGAAAATTCACCTTCAATTATGT
This sequence comes from Pongo pygmaeus, assembly GCF_028885625.2. Lineage (NCBI taxonomy): Eukaryota > Metazoa > Chordata > Mammalia > Primates > Hominidae > Pongo > Pongo pygmaeus. The sequence continues at coordinate 16,421,944 of NC_072376.2, forward strand.
TACCTTTGAATTATGTAAATTCTTTAAAAATCTACCCTTCACATAAACTGTAATCTCTGTCCATGAGTGCAGGGGAAAGGCATTTCAGAAAAAGGTAAGTATCATTCATACACACATAGAAGCAAGAAAGAAAGAAAGCAAGAAAGAAGGAGGGAAGGAGAAAGGAAAGGAAAACAGAAAGGAAGAAAGGAAGAGGGTTTAAAATAGTCAAGAAACAGTAGGAAGTGGAGGAGCAGGGAATGAAGCTAAAAAACATTGGTTGCAAACCAATAATGCCCAAAAGCCTGGCCTCAATTCAGTATCAGGCCATGATGGAATTTTCATAAATCCACAGTGAAATGAGAAAAACAAGCATGGCATTTTCCACAAAGCTAAATACGTAAGATATTTATATAACTGTTTCAAATGACCTTTTATTATGAGACCACATCCTCTGTAATTTGTTAGCAATAAAATTTCCTATCTGTACACCTACTATGTACCCACAAAAATTAAAAATTTAAAACTTGTTTTAAAAATAAAATACAGTATCTGTTATGAAATGGTGGCAATGGCATATGACAGATGTCATATAGAGTTATTTTTGTACATTGTTTTTTGACAAAATTAAAATTGACAATCTTATATAGATCCACAATTTATTTTTTGGAAATATTACTGCTCATAAAATGAAGGAGACTGGGAACCACCGTCCTATGGGAAGAAATTTGCGTAACTGAATAAGGCACCAGATTAAGCACCATGGAAATAATTCTAGATGTTATTAAATATGTTTAAATGTACATCAATAATTTAAAAGAAAGCACTACAAGAACATAAATAGTATGCAAGTGTTTCAAACTACTAGAGGGAAAAAAATGTAACAAAAAAGCCTTATAAAATCAACAAAGAGCAAAATAGAAAAACACAAAGAAAACATGAAATAAATAAGATGGCAAGAATAAGTCCAAACATACCATTAATCATGACAAATACATCTGGGTTATATTTTCCACACAGAAACTCCCAGATTGGTCATGAAAACCAAACCAAATCAAACAAATAAAAACTGTCTGCATGATGTTCATAGAAATCACATTAAAATAAGAAATTTAAATAAGGTGACAGTGGAAGATAAATCAGACAAATGTTAGCTACTATTCCCCAATCTGTGCTCCTCAAAGAAAACAGTGACTCAATATTAATTTCAAATGAAATAAAATTCAAAGAAGTGGAACATTAAATGAGATGCAAGAAATTTTTATGTTGACAAAATGTAAAACCTACCAAAAACCTACAACAGCAGTTAACAACATAGCAGTTAACAACATAGTTTCAAAATATACAAGGCAAAAATTGTTAGAAAGCAAACAGAAACTCACTAATCCATAGAAATAGTGGGATGAATTAATAGACACCTGAAAAAATGACTGTATTTCCATATGGAAATAAGAATTTGAATTTCATTATTGACAAGCTTAATCACAGCTATATAAAGAAATTGTACACAACAGAAAACATACTTTTTTGTGTCATTTCAACTTTTATTTTAGATTCAGGGGGCACATGTGCTGATTTGTTACATGGGTATATTGTACGATGCTGAGGTTTGAGGTACACTTGATCCATCACCAAGGTACTAAGCATAATACTCAGTTTTTCAACCTTTGCCTCCCCAGACTCCCTCTCCCTCTAGTGGTCCCCAGTTTCTATTGTTGCCCTCTTTATATCCATGAGTACTCAGTGTTTAGCTCCCACTTATAAATGAGAACATGCAGTATTTGGTTTTCTGTTCCTGCATTAATTTGCTTAGGATAATGGTGTCTAGCTGCACTCATGTTGCTGCAAAGGACATAATTTTGTTCTTTTTTATAGCTGTGTAGTAGTCCATAGAATGTATGTACCACGTTTTCCTTATGCCCTAAAGCTAGTCCCCAGTTCAGTATCAGGCCATCCACCTTTGATGGGTACCAGGTTGATGCCATGTCTTTGCTCTTGTGAATAGTACTGCATTGAACATACGAGTGTATGTATCTTTTGGTAGAATGGTGTATTTCCTGTTGGATATACACACCCAGTAATAGAATTGCCAGGTCAAATGATAATTGTGTTTTAAGTTCTTTGAGAAATCTCCAAATGGCTTTCCACAGTGGCTGAATTTATGTTCCCACCAATAGTGCATAAGTGTTCCCATTTCTCCACAGCCCTGCCAGAGTCTGCTGTTTTTTGACTTTTTAATAACAGCCAAAAAATACATTTTTAAATATTCATGAAAGATTTAAAAATAAAATTTCAGGAAGCTCCAAAAGTAGAAATTATTGCACAATCCAAAGGCATTAGAAATTTACAACAAAAGATAACCAGCATCATCCTATCCCAAAATAACTATTTGGAAATTTTAAAGAGCTATTTTAAATAACTTCTAAGTAAAAGCTGAAATTAAAACCAAAATTACAGAACCTGCCAAAATTAATGCTAATGACAGCATTATATAATAAAAACTTTAAGATTCAGCCTCAGTGGTATTCAGAGATCTTTGTTACATTTATTAGGTTAATTATCTAACAATCCAATTCAAGAAATTACAAAGTAAAAAACAAATATAAAGAAAAGAAAGGCACTAATACATAAAATAAGTTAATTAAGTGTAAAATAAACAGTAAATATAAAATAAAATTTTTAAATAATCTTGATCAATAAAATGACAACCAGTCATTTAGATGGAGAAATAACAACAGCAATAAGACTGACAATTCTTTAGTAAGTTTGGCTATGAGGAAAAGAGAGAGAACAAAAATTAACCCAAGAGGCCAGGTACGGTGGCTCACACCTGTAATCTCAGCACTTCAGGAAACTGAAGCGGGTGGATCACCTGAGGTCAGGAGTTTGAGACCAGCCTGGCCAACATGGTGAAATGCTGTCTCTACTAAAAATACAAAAATTTAGCTAGGTGTGGTGTTGGGCACCTGTAATCCCAGCTACTGGGGAGGCTGAGGCAGGAGAATCGCTTAAACCCAGGAGGCAGAGGTTGCAGTGAGCCAAGATCGTGCCACTGCACTCCATCCTGGGCAACAAGAGTGAAACTCCGTCTCAAAAATTAAAATAATAATAATAAAATTAAGTCAAGGAAAGGAAGACAAAAAAGGGAAAAAGGGGGAAAGAAAAGGAAGACAGGCATAACTACAGATACAGAGGGACTGAAATAATTGTAGTAGTTTCTCCACCTCTTGCTGGAAAAGCTACTAAACCACTCTTCTGTGCCTCAATTTCCACATCTATAAAATGAGTTTAATAATAGTACCCACCTCAAGGAGGATTAACTACTTTATATAAGAAAGTACTTAACACTATTCCTGACACCGTAGTAAGCAAAGTGTACATTTCAGCTATTATTATAAGAGTACAATTTCAACTTTCATCTACATGAAATGTATGATTTCCTAAAAACATGTAAATGAAAAAATTGACTCAAGAAGAACTTTAAAACTGAGTAGGTTAATACTTAAGGAAGAAATTAGAAAAGATGGTGAAAAATTTAGAACTAAAGAAGGCATTGGGCCTACTTTATAAAATTGTTTTATAAGAAGAATGCTAAGTTTTATGTCAACTAAATATTTCAGAGCATGGAAAAGCATGATAAAATGTTTAATTCATTCTCTTGGGCTAGCATAATCCTGATATTAAAATCACATGAAACAATATAGCATGCACATACACACAAACACACACCCTTTGGCTGAGTTTAGTTATGAAGATAAACAGAAAAATCCTAAATACAATCTTAGTAAATCAAATCTTGCAATGTCTTTTTTTTTTTTTTTTTTTTTAGTAGAGACAGGGTTTCACCACGTGGGCCCAGCTGGTCTCGAACACCAGACCTCAGGTCATCCACCTGCCTTGGCCTCCCAAAGTGCTGGGATTACAGGAGTGAGCCACCATGTCTGGCCACAATGTCTTTTTTTTAATATTAGGAAAAAAATCTTAGGAATGGGTTAACATTAGGGAAAATACATTAATGAAATTTGCTATTCTAATAGTTTAAGAAAAAAGAAATATAAATATACATTTAATTACATTGACAGATGCTAAAAAGTATTTTTAAATTCCACACTCAGCTTAATTAAAAAACAAACCAACAAACAAAAATCTTAAGTTAATACAGAGTATCTATGAACAGTAAACATCACACTTAATGGTGAAACACTAGAAAGATCCCCAGTCATCAGGAACAACACAGGAAAATCTGCAATCTTCCTACAAATCAATATTATGCTAAAGATTCTAATAATCTCAATAACAGAAGACAAAAAAGAAATAACATTTTTTGAAAAGCAAGGGACAAAACATTCCACATTGATAGGTAATACTATAACACATTTAGAAATTCTAAGAAAACCGATTTTACTAACTACTGGAACTAACAGGAAAATTCAGTAACATGAGCAGACATAAGATCAACATGGAAAACACAATAGCTTTCTAAACACCAACAATAACCAATGAATAGTCAAAAAGGATACCATCACATTTAGGACTCCATTGCAGACAACAGAAATCTTTCTACATTTCCATAGCAAGGAATTTTTTTCCCATGTATTACAAAATTACTGGAACGGCTGGAGAAACATGCCTCGCCTAGGCTGCACTTCCAAGAACTATTCTCCAGAATCATACTCCTCTACTACTGGGGCCTATTTCTCCCTTTAGGAATGGAAATGTCTACCCTACGTCTGCCCCACCATTGTATCTTGGAAGTAAATAATTTGTGTCTTATTTTACAGGCTAATAGCTGGACTTTGGACTTTTAAATTGGTGCTGGAACAAGTTAAGACTTTGGGACTATTGAGATGGAATGATTGCATTTTGCATGTGAGAAAGACATGAGTCTTGGGGGTGCAGAGATGGAATGCTATGGTTTGAATGTGATTTGTACCCACCAAAATTCATGTTAAAGTCTGATCCTCAATGTGGCAACGGCTGGACCCTACTGGAAAGTGTCGGGTCATAGGGGCAGATCCCTCATGAATAGACTGATGCCCTCCTGTGGGGATGAGTGAGTTCTCGCTCTTGCAGTACTGGATTAAATTCTGTAAGAGGGAGTGGTCAATAATAATCTGGCTTAAGGTCAGGCGCGGTGGCTCACGTCTGTAATCCCAGCACTTTGGGAGGCCGAGGACGGCGGATCACGAGGTCAGGAGATCGAGACTATCCTGGCTAACACGGTGAAACCGCGTCTCTACTAAAAATACAAACAAATTAGCCGGGCGTGGTGGCGGGCACCTGTAGTCCCAGTGACTCGGGAGGCTGAGGCAGGGGAACGGCATGAACCCAGGAGGCAGAGCTTGCAGTGAGCCAAGATTGCACCACTGCACTCCAGCCTGGGCGACAGAGCAGGACTCCACCTCAAAAAAAAAAAAAAAAAAAAAAAAAAAAACCACAATCTGACTTCTTTGCTTTCTCTCTTGCTTCCTCTTCCTCTTTTGCCATATGACCTCTCTGCACCCGCCTGCTCCCTTTCTGCCTTCTGCCATAAGTTGAAGTAGCATGAGGCTCTCACCAGATGCAGCTGCCTAATCTTGAACCTTCTAGCCACTAGAATCAGGAGCCAAATAAAACTCTTTTTTTTTTTTTACATTTTTCTTTTTATTATTATTATTATTATTATACTTTAGGTTTTATGGTACATGTGCACAACGTGCAGGTAAGTTACATATGTATACATGTGCCATGCTGGTGCGCTACACCCACTAACTTGTCATCTAGCATTAGGTATATCTCCCAGTGCTATCCCTCCCCCCTCCCCCCACCCCACAACAGTCCCCAGAGTGTGATGTTCCCCTTCCTGTGTCCATGTGTTCTCATTGTTCAATTCCCACCTATGAGTGAGAATATGCGGTGTTTGGTTTTTTGTTCTTGCGATAGTTTACTGAGAATGATGATTTCCAATTTCATCCATGTCCCTACGAAGGACATGAACTCATCATTTTTTATGGCTGCCTAGTATTCCATGGTGTATATGTGCCACATTTTCTTAATCCAGTCTATCATTGTTGGACATTTGGGTTGGTTCCAAGTGTTTGCTATTGTGAATAATGCCGCAATAAACATACGTGTGCATGTGTCTTTATAGCAGCATGATTTATAGTCCTTTGGGTATATACCCAGTAATGGGATGGCTGGGTCGAATGGAATTTCTAGTTCTAGATCCCTGAGGAATCGCCACACTGACTTCCACAAGGGTTGAACTAGTTTACAGTCGCACCAACAGTGTAAAAGTGTTCCTATTTCTCCACATCCTCTCCAGCACCTGTTGTTTCCTGACTTTTTAATGATTGCCATTCTAACTGGTGTGAGATGGTATCTCATTGTGGTTTTGATTTGCATTTCTCTGATGGCCAGTGATGGTGAGCATTTTTTCATGTGTTTTTTGGCTGCATAAATGTCTTCTTTTGAGAAGTGTCTGTTCATGTCCTTCGCCCACTTTTTGATGGGGTTGTTTTTTTTTTCTTGTAAATTTGTTGGAGTTCATTGTAGATTCTGGATATTAGCCCTTTGTCAGATGAGTAGGTTGCAAAAATTTTCTCCCATTTTGTAGGTTGCCTGTTCACTCTGATGGTAGTTTCTTTTGCTGTGCAGAAGCTCTTGAGTTTAATTAGATCCCATTTGTCAATTTTGGCTTTTGTTGCCATTGCTTTTGGTGTTTTAGACATGAAGTCCTTGCCCATGCCTATGTCCTGAATGGTATTGCCTAGGTTTTCTTCTAGGGTTTTTATGGTTTTAGGTCTAACATTTAAGTCTTTAATCCATCTTGAATTGATTTTTGTATAAGGTGTAAGGAAGGGATCCAGTTTCAGCTTTCTACATATGGCTAGCCAGTTTTCCCAGCACCATTTATTAAATAGGGAATCCTTTCCCCATTTCTTGTTTTTCTCAGGTTTGTCAAAGATCAGATAGTTGTAGATATGTGGCATTATTTCTGAGGGCTCTGTTCTGTTCCATTGATCTATATCTCTGTTTTGGTGCCAGTACCATGCTGTTTTGGTTACTGTAGCCTTGTAGTATAGTTTGAAGTCAGGTAGTGTGATGCCTCCAGCTTTGTTCTTTTGGCTTAGGATTGACTTGGCGATGCGGGCTCTTTTTTGGTTCCATATGAACTTTAAAGTAGTTTTTTCCAATTCTGTGAAGAAAGTCATTGGTAGCTTGATGGGGATGGCATTGAATCTGTAAATTACCTTGGGAAGGATGGCCATTTTCATGATATTGATTCTTCCTACCCATGAGCATGGAATGTTCTTCCATTTGTTTGTATCCTCTTTTATTTCCTTGAGCAGTGGTTTGTAGTTCTCCTTGAAGAGGTCCTTCACATCCCTTGTAAGTTGGATTCCTAGGTATTTTTTTCTCTTTGAAGCAATTGTGAATGGGAATTCACTCATGATTTGGCTCTCTGTTTGTCTGTTATTGGTGTATAAGAATGCTTGTGATTTTTGTACATTGATTTTGTATCCTGAGACTTTGCTGAAGTTGCTTATCAGCTTAAGGAGATTTTGGGCTGAGACAATGGGGTTTTCTAGATATACAATCATGTCATCTGCAAACAGGGACAATTTGACTTCCTCTTTTCCTAATTGAATATCATTTATTTCCTTCTCCTGCCTAATTGCCCTGGCCAGAACTTCCAACACTATGTTGAATAGAAGTGGTGAGAGATGGCATCCCTGTCTTGTGCCAGTTTTCAAAGGGAATGCTTCCAGTTTTTGCCCATTCAGTATGATATTGGCTGTGGGTTTGTCATAGATAGCTCTTATTATATTGAGATACGTCCCATCAATACCTAATTTATTGAGAGTTTTTAGCATGAAGGTTGTTGAATTTTGTCAAAGGCCTTTTCTGCATCTATTGAGATAATCATGTGGTTTTTGTCTTTGGTTCTGTTTATATGCTGGATTACATTTATTGATTTGTGTATATTGAACCAGCCTTGCATCCCAGGGATGAAGCCCACTTGATCACCAGATGCAGCTGCCTAATCTTGAACCTTCTAGCCACTAGAATCAGGAGCCAAATAAAACTCTTTTCTTGCCGGGTGTGGTGGCTCATGCCTGTAATCCCAGCACTTTGGGAGGCCGAGGCGGGTGGATCACGAGGTCAGGAGATCGAGACTATCCTGGCTAACAGGATGAAACCCCATCTCTACTAAAAATACAAAAAATTAGCCAGGCGAGGTAGCAGGTGCCTGTAGTCCCAGCTACTCGGGAGGCTGAGGCTGGAGAATGGTGTGAACCCCGGGGGGCGGAGCCTGCAGTGAGCCGAGATCGTGCCACTGTACTCCAGCCTGGGAGACAGCGAGACTCCGTCTCAAACAAACAAACAAACAAACAAAACCTCTTTTCTTTGGGTTTATTTTTTTATTTTTTTGGGGGTGGGGGATGAGATTTCACTCTGACACCCAGGCTGGAGTGTAGTGGTGCGATCACTGCTCACTGCAGCCTCAACTTCTAGGGCTCAAGTGATTGCCCCACCTCAGCCTCCTGAGTAGCTGGGACCACATGTGCACTCCACTATGCCCAGTTGATTTTATTTATTTTTTTGTAGAGACAAGGTCTCACTATGTTGCCAAGGCTGGTCTCAAACTCCTGGGCTCAAGCAATCCTCCAACCTCGCTCTCCCAAAGTGCTGGGATTACAGGCTTGAGCCACCGCACCTGGCCTCAAACTCTTTTCTTTATTAAAGTACATACCCTTGGACCCAAAAATTCCACTACAAAATTTATCTACAGAAATGCTCACACAAGGATAGAAAATTTTGGTTAAATTTAAGTATTGATAGAGAGGAGGAATGAGTTAAAGAGCACTATTGTACAACGTAGTGACTATAGTTAATAACAGTACATTGTATTCTTGAAAATTGAGAGGAAAATAGATTTTAAGTGTTTTCACCACAAAAAAATAAGTATGTGAGGTATTGCACATGTTCATTAGCTTGATTTAGCCATTCCATAATGTATACATATTTCCAAACCATACAGTGCATATGATACGTACTTTTTGTCCATTAAAAATAACCCAAAAATGCTCACATATTTAGACAAAGATATATGAACAGTGATGTCCCCTGAAGTGTAATTTTAATGGGAAATACTTGTAGCTGTTATTTGCTGCATACCAAATAAGCCCAAAATTTAATGACTGAAAATAACAGCTATTTAATTAGTTTATAATTCTTCATGTTAAGAATTTTGACTGGGTTAAACTGGACAGTTCTGGCCTTCACTGTGTTCATTCATATAAATGTGGTCAGCTGCTAGGTCAATTGGGTGCTAGCGCATGCGGAGGCTGCTTCTGCTCAACATGGTCTTTCCTGTTCTACAAGGAACACTGGGGTTTGTTCACACACTTGACAGCAGCCCCCCAAAAAATAAATTGAAAGCTAGGCCTCAAGAGGTCAAGGCTTAAACTGGTACATATGGCTTCTGCCACAGTCTGTTGGTCAAAGCAAGTCACAAGGCCACTCCTGATTCAGGATTTAAAGAAATAATCTCAACCTCTTGATTCAAGAAGCTACAATATCACATTGCAAGGGTACATGCACATAGGGTCAAGTAAAGAATTATGGCCATTTTTTCAATCTACCATATTACCTAAATACTCACCAGTAAAAAAAAATGATAAACTTAAGGGAATAGTTGAATTTTGGCATCTATACAATAGAATATTATGCAGTTTTTAAATAGGATGAGGTCAATTTATACATTGACATAAAAAGTTTCCCAAGTCAAATTGTTGAAGCAAGAAATAATAATAATGTAAGTTGTATAAGAATACATGTTTCTTTATCTATTAAAGGATTAAATATAATAACTGAAGTGCCTGGAACACAGAGTAGAATGCTGTATTAGTCAGTTATCACACTGCTATAAGGAACTACCTGAGACTGTGTAATTTATGAAGAACAGAGGTTTAATTGACTCACAGTTCCACAGGCTGTAGAGGAAGCAGGGCTGGGGAGCCCTCAGGAAACTTAAAATCACGGCAGAAGGGGAAGGAGGCACATCTCACATGGCCAGAGAAGGAGGAAGAAAGAGCAAAGGTGGAGGTACTACACACTTTTAAACAACCAGATCTCATGAGAACTCACTCACTATCACGGGAACAGCAAGGGGGAAGTCCGCTCGCATGATCCAATCACCTCCCACGAGGCCTCCTCCTCCAACATTGAGGATTACAATTTGACATGAGATTTAGGTGGGGACACAGAGCCAAACTATATCAAATGTAATAAATAGTGGCTACCTATTTTTGAACTTTTAAAAACATGTCTATAATGATATTCTATAGGTTCTGGGAGCTGTTGAAGTTTTTTAAACAGGAAAGCAATCAGATTGGATTTATGTTTGAGAAAGATTGCTCCAATGTCCAAAAGGAAGATGAATGATAATAAAAGCTAGCACTTACTGAGTGCTTACTGTATCCTTAACATTGTTCTAAGTGCATTACACATATTATTTCCTTTAATGTTTACAATAATCCAAGAAGGCTGTTACTGTTATTTTCCCTCATTTAACAGAGGAAGACCTTAAGGCAAGGAAGTCTGTCCAGGGAAATTTGTCTAGAGAGTCTAGTCAGTTACTGGTAAAACATGACATAAATACCAAGCAGTCTGTCTTAGACTCCACAACTTGACATTACTCCTTCGTATTGAAAGAGAATACAGACCAAGGACACCTAACTCTATATAGGTGAGAGAACTACTGAATTAATATTAGTCTATATGACACATGATCATCATCTGGACAGAGTAACAGTAAGGCTTGATAAGTATTTTGGTACAAGAAAAAAATGAAGTTTCAAATAGAGGGAGGAGGGGCTGGGCATGGTGGCTCACACCTGTAATCCTAGCACTTCGGGAGGCTGAGGCAGGTGGATCACCTTAGGTCAGGAGTTCGAGACCAGCCTGACTAACATGGTGAAATCTCTACTAAAAGTAGAAAAAAAAAAAATTGGCCGGGCATGGTGGTACATGCCTGTAGTCCCAGCTACTTGGGAGGCTGAGGCAGGAGAATCACTTGAACCCGGGAGGCAGAGGTTTCAGTGAGCTGTGTCACGCCACTACACTCCAGCCTGAGCAACAGAGCAAGACTTTGTCTCCAAAAACTAAATAAATAAATAAATAAATAAATAGAGGGAGGAGGAAGTAAGGATGCCAGTAGAAAGGTAAGAAAGATTCAAGAATGTTTGGGGTTTCCAGCTTAGATAATTGAATGAACATTTGCATAATTAACTCAGATGAGGGAAACAGAATGAACATCAGATCTGGTTTTGGACATGCTGATAAGTTCTAGATGAAGATGCTTTTGTTGATCAGCAACAATAGCTTGATTGAACATTGTACAGGATGGCTCATAAAGAATATTCAGTTGACTACATCACCTCCCAGCAGTTAGGAGGTGTGAGACAAGGGATTAGTTTTTGAGTGTGGACGCTTCTCTAGCTGTGGAGGGGCACTTTAATCTTTCTGAGTCCCAGTTTCCTTGTCTATAAAATAGGAATACTAAAACCCACCTGCCAGTTTTGGGTGACTCTCAAGTGAGATAATAAACAGAAAAATATGTTTGTATTAATCCCTTCTCACACTGCTAATAAAGACATATCTAAGACTGGGTAATCTATAAAGAAAAAGAGGTTTAATGGACTCACAGTTCCATGTGTCTGAGGAGGCCTCACAATCACCGCAGAAGGTGAAGGAGAGGCAAAGGCACGTCTTACATGGCAGTAGGCAAGAGAGCATGTGCAGGGGAACTGCCCTTTATAAAACCATCAGATCTCATGAGACTTATTCACTATCATGAGAACAGCATGGGAAAAAAATACCCCCATGATTCAATTACCTCCCACCAGGTCCCTCCCATGACAGTGGGGATTATGGGAGCAACAATCCAAGATGAGATTTGGGTGGGGACACAGACAAACCATATCAATGTTGTTGGCTATTAAATACATATATAGAAGATGGCATTTAAACAAACTTCATTTTTAAAAACTTCAGTGCTTTTAGTAAGAGAATTCAACCTCATGTAGATAAAGTATTTCAATAATATCACCCCTTCCTAAACTTAGTTAACATTTGGTCTTCAATGGGATTCAGCAGTTAGAATACAATCATAAGAAATCAAAATGACTTTAAGGATTTTAGTTTTTTAACAAAATCTATATTTTCATAGTGTTAAAAAAATTGACTTAGATTTTCTTTCTGGAATCAATATCTGCACTTAAGAGACACTTTAGGAAAAAAGAACAGTGGCTTTTTTAGGATCAATAGTAAATGACTTGATTCTTTCCCAGGCAATGAACACATCCAGATTAATAAGTGACAGAAGTCATCCTCAAAACCCAGGCTTACCCAAGACTTGGTCAGCCTTCAAGCCCCAGCGTACTTACCACCTCTGAGTAGGATAGCATAGGGTCATATTTAAGATAACATGCTTTAAAGTCAGTGAGAAATGAGTTCATGTCCCAGTTTCATTGTTTACTAGCTCACAAGTCAGTCAGCCTCATCATGTCTTATGTCAGTGCTATGGTTTGAATATGTTCCCCAAAAAACATATGTTGGAAATTTCATCCCCAATGCAATAGCGTTGGGAGATGGGGCCTAAGGAAAGGTGATTAGGCCATGTAGTCTCTCCCTTCCTTAATAAATTGATGTCATTATCATGGAAATGAGTCCATTATTGCTGGAGTAGATTCCTCAAAAAAGGACAAGTTTGGCCTTCTCTCTCTTTCTCTTTCGCCCTGTCACCTTCTTCCATGAAATGACAAACTAAGAAGGCTTTTGCCGAGGCATCCCCTTGACCTTAGACTTCTCAGCCTCCAGAACCATGAGCCAACAAATTTCTGTTCCTTATAAATTACCCAGTCTCAGAAATTCCGTTCTAGCAGCACAAAACGAAGCCAGTCAGGTTTACCAGGAAATAGGCTCTGAGATAAAGATTGTACCCAGAAAGTTTCTTGCAGAGTATGATTCAAAACGCCACTTTTGGCGTAGGGAGGAACACAGGATTGGGCAGGGGTATATGTTGCAACATGATACAGTCACAAGAAGGACTGAGGGGCTCTTGTGAATACAGCCACAAGAGGGACTCAGAAAAAGGAGTTTGTAGGCAGCAAAATCGTCCATGCAGTGAAAGAACACGGTATGTAATGAAGCATTCAGCTAGGGAATGTTTCCTTACTTTTCAGGGCTGTTTATCTCCTATAACCTATAGGAGCATCAGCATTTAAGAATCTTTGCCAGACACAGTGACTCATGACTAAAATCTCAGCACTTTGGGAGGCCAAGGCGGGTGGATCATCTGAGGTCAGGAGTTCAAGACCAGCCTGGCCAACATGGTGAAACACCGTCTCTACTAAAAATACAAAAAAAAAAAAAAAAAAAAAAAAAAAAAATAGCCGGGCATGGTGGCGCATGTCTGTAGTCCCAGCTACTCAGGAGGCTGAGGCAGGAGAATCGCTTGAACCCAGGAGGCAGAGGTTGCAGTAAGCCAAGATCATGCCACTGCACTCCAGCCTGGGCAACAGAGCGAGACTTTGTCTCAAACAAAAACAAAAACGAAGACAAAAACAAAAAAATCTCTTTCTCCCACCATCTTTTCAATATCAGCCTACAAATTCTTTTTTCTGCTAAAATGTTTCATGCAGTAAAAAAGCACTGTATATAATGAACCATTCAGTCAGGAATGGTTCCTCAGCCACCAGTCGCCCAGTCACCAAGCCTAGCCAAGGCCAACAGAAAGAGGAATGAGTGCCTGCTTCCTAAATGGGGATCTAGGTGGGGCAAGGCAGTAGCCACTATAATGTGCAAAAGTAGTTTTGTTAGACTTTAAAAACCATAAAAGTGACCACCTTCCCTGCTATTTGATGTCTATTCTCAATGTCTAGAATAGTTTCCAGCACACAATATGTCCTTAATAAATATTGGTTGAATGAAGAGAAGATGCTCAATAAATGTTAGCTACTGTTATGATCGATAAGATTTCCCTGATACTTCCAAATAGAAGGTATCTATGTATCCTCATGACTTTGGTTCTGTCATTTTTTTCTCTTCTTCAGCTTTTAAGTTCAGGGGTGCATGTGCAGGATGTGCAGGTTTGTTACACATGTACACATGTGCCATGGTGGTTTACTGCACAGATTATCCTATCACCTAGGTATTAAGCCCAGCATCCATTAGCTATTCTTCCTGATGCTCTCCCTCCTCCTCACTCCCCTCAGACTGGCCCCAGCGTGTGTTGTTGCCCCTGCCCCCCACTGTGTCCATGTGTTCTCATCATTCAACTCCCACTTATAAGTGAGAACACGCATTGCTTGGTTTTCTGTTCCTGCACTAGTTTGCTGAGGATAATGGCTTCCAGCTCCATTCATGTCCCTGCAAAGAACATGATCTCATTCCTTTTTATGACTTCATAGTATTCCATGGTGTATATGTACTACATTTTCTTTATCCAGTCTATCATTGATGGGCATTTGGGTTGATTCCATGTATTTGCTATTGTAAATAGTGCTGCAATGAACATACGCATGCATGTATCTTTATAATAGAATGATTTGTATTCCTTTGGGTATATATGCAGTAATGGGATTGCTGGGTCAAATGGTATTTCTGCCTCTCGGTCTTTGAGGAATTGCCACACTGTCTTCCACAATGGTTGAACTAATTTACACTCCCACCAAGGGTGTAAAAGCATTCCTTTTTCTCCACAACCTTGCCAGTATCTGTCATTTTTTTTCTTTTTTTTTTCACTTTTTAATAATAGCCAGTCTGACTAGTGTGAGATGCTATTTCATTGTGGTTTTGATTTGCATTTCTCTAATGATCAGTGATGTTGAGCTTTTTTACATATGTTTGTTGGCTGCATGTATGTCTTCTTTTGAGAAGTGTCTGTTCATGTCCTTTGTCCACTTTTTAATGGGGTTTCTTCTTTTTACCTTGTAAATTTGCTGAAGTTCCTTGTAGACTCTGAATATTAGACCTTTGTCAGATGGATAGATTGCCAAAATTTCCCCCCATTCTGTAGGCTATCTGTTCACTCTGAGGATAGTTTCTTTTGCTGGGCAAAAGCTCTTTAGTTTAATTAGATCGCATTTGTCATTGCATGCTTTTGTTCCAGTTGCTTTTGGTGTTTCTATCATTAAATCTTTGCCCATGCCTATGTCTTAAATGGTATTGCCTAGATTTGCTTCCAAGGTTTTTATACTTTTGGGTTTTATATTTAAGTCTTTAATCCATCTTGAGTTAACTTTTGTATGTGGTGTAAGGAAGGGGTCCAGTTTCAATTTTCAGCCAGTTCTCTCAGCACCATTTATTAAATAGGGAATCCTTTCCCCATGGTCCCGTCATTCTTATTGCCTTGTCTTATTCCACCTTGCTATACCACCATTTGCTTATTTGTTAATATCCCATGTAGTCCACAAAACATAAGAGAATCCCCAAATTCAATCTTCCCAGGTAATATCTCTCATTCTTCAGCTGAAGGATTGAAAAGGTTTTATGGGCTGAATGGTAAAATTCATTTGCTGAAGCTCTAACCCCCAGCAGCTCAGAAGATAAGTGTGTTTGCAGATACGGCCTTTAAAGAGGTGATTAGGTTAAAGTGACTTCAGTAGGGTGGACTCTAATCTAACCTTACTGTTGTTACTATGAGAAGAGGAGATTAGGACACAAGAAGAGACACCGGGGATGTTTGCACATAGAGGAAAGGCCACATGAAGATACTACAAGTAGGAAGCCATCTGCAAGCCAAGGAGAGAGGCCTCAGAAGAAACCAAACCTGCTGGCACCTTGATCTTGGACTTCCAGAACGGTACAAAATAAATTTCTGTTGCTGAAGCCTCCAAATCTGTAGTATTTTGCTATGGCAGCCCTAGAAAATGAATACAAGGGCTGGGTGCAGTGGCTCACTAACCCTTTGGAAGCTCAAGGTGGGAGGACTGCTTGAAACCAGGAGTTTGAGATCAGCCTGAGAAACAAACTAAGACTATGTCTCTACCCCAAATTTTTAAAATTAGCTAGGTGTGATGGCACACATCTGTAGTCTCAGCTACTCAAGAAGCTAAGGTGGGAGGATTGCTGGAGCTGAGGAGTTTGAGGCAGTAGAGAGGTATGATCATGCCACTGCACTCCAGCCTGAGTGGCAGAGTGAGACAGACAGACAGACAAATAGAGAGACAAGGGAAGGAAGGGAGGGAGGGAGGGAGAGAGAGAGAGAAAGAAAAGAAAGAGAGAAAGAGAGAGAAAGAAAGAAAAAGAGCCGGGTGTGGTGGCTCATGCCTGTAATCCCAGCACTTTGGGAGGCCAAGGCGGGCAGATCACGAGGTCAGGAGATTGAGACCATCCTGGCTAACAGGGTGAAACCCCATCTCTATTAAAAATACAAAAATTAGCCAGGCGTGGTGGTGCACGCCTGTAATCCCAGCTACTCGGGAGGCTGAGGCAGGAGAATCACTTGAACCTGGGAGGCAGAGGTTGCAGTGAGCAGAGATTGCGCCACTGCACTCCAGCTTGGGCAACAAGAGGGAAACGCTGTCTCAAAAAAAAAAAAAAAGAAAGAAAGAAAGAAAAAAGAAAGAAAGAAGGAATGGAAGGAAGGAAGGAGAGGGTGGAAGGAAAAAAAAGAGAAAGAAAAAGAAACAGGAAAAATAGAAGAAAGGGAGGAAAGGAAGGGAGGAAGGGAAAGAAAGAAAGAGAAGAAAGGGAAGAAAAGGAAGGGAGGGAGGAAGGGAAAGGAAGGAAGAAAAGAAGGCCAGGCTCAGTGGCTCACGCCTGTAATCGCAGCACTTTGGGAGGCTGAGGCAGGTGGACCATGAGGTCACGAGATCCAGATCATCCTAGCCAGTATCATGAAACCTGTCTCTACTAAAAATACAAAAATTAGCTGGACGTGGTGGCACATGCCTGTAATCCTGGCTACTCAGGAGGCTAAGGCAGGAGAATCGCTTGAACCAGGGAGTCGGAGGTTGCAGTGAGTTAAGATAAATCATGCTGCTATAAAGACACAGGCACACGTATGTTTATTGCAGCACTATTCACAATAGCAAAGACTTGGAACCAACCCAAATGTCCAACAATGATAGACTGGATTAAGAAAATGTGGCACATATACACCACGGAATACTATGCAGCCATAAAAAATGATGAGTTCATGTCCTTTGTAGGGACATGGATGAAATCGGAAATCATCATTCTCAGTAAACTATCGCAAGAACAAACAACCAAGCACCGCATATTCTCACTCATAGGTGGGAACTGAACAATGAGAACACATGGACACAGGAAGGGGAACATCACACTCTGGGGACTGTTGTGGGGTGGGGCGACGGGGGAGGGATAGCTTTAGGAGATATACCTAATGCTAAATGACGAGTTAATAGGTGCAGCACACCAGCATGGCACATGTATACATATATAACTAACCTGCATATTGTGCACATGTACCCTAAAACTTAAAGTATAATAGTAATAAAATAAAATAAAATAAGATCACACCATTGCACTCCAGCCTGGTGACATAGCAAGACTTCGCCTCAAAAAAAAAAAAAAAAAAAAAAAAAAAAAGAGAGGGGAAGGGAACTAATACAAAGCTTAAGAGTCTTTAGGTCACTATGGCAAAGTACAAACCGAAGTTGCAATCCCTTCCTTCCAGAGAGGAGGGGAGATAATACCTGTGCCAATATAGGAGGCCTTGGGGATGACAACTTTGGCCAGGAGTAGAAGCATTTTCTCAGAGAATGGCTCCCTACCCTGACCCTCACAAATACTCACCAGGTTAAGCCTCCCATTATACCTCCAAAGCAACCTAACTCAATCCTTCCAACATCGACACACTTAGAATTACTCATTCATTGTTAGGTCTCTCACTGAACTACAAATTCCACGAGGCCTGGGAACAAAAAATCCTGTGTCTGGGGCCAAGATTAAGCCATTATGCACACGCACACACACACACGCACGCAAGCACATATACACCAATTATTTACAACAGGCATCCTTTCCGATTGGTCCAGGTCAGTCCTGCATGATCACTATCCATGCCATACTATTTGTGAAGAATTTTGAAAGACTTTCAGAAACTAGCACAGGTCCCAAAAAACAGTAGGTGTCTGATAAATATCTGCTGATTGATGGATTTGTTGCTTAGGTCTCAGGATGGTAAAGGGAAGAATAGATTATTCGCCAATTGACTATTAACCAACTGCTGCAATATGCCAGGCCCTGGGCTAGGTGCTAGGTAACAAGCATGAGTAAAATGCGGCCCCATGACCTCAATGAACTGATAGCAATAGTCCAAAAGGAGTAAACGGAGGATGTAAAACCTCTGGGACCCAGGGCAAGAGCAGGAAGCGAGCTGAGGAAAGATATGGTTGCATTAAGAATCTCATGCTGCTGGGACAGAGACAAGATATTAGATACAGGCCACATGATGCCTGAGGTCAGGTGCATTTTCTCCAGGCCGTGAGAGACAAAGGGAAGTTGCCCTTGCTCAAATCTGTTTCTTTGGACTCCCTTGTCCTTGGGCTTGCAGTGACTGATCATCCTGGAAATAATGAAAATATCTGTCATGTTCTGGCTCATTTAAAGCTTAAAAAGGGTCACATAGCACAGAAACAACGCCCCACAAAGAATCAAGCAAATTGAGCAGAGATCCAGTGGACACTGAAAGAACACAGGCCACAAATCCAGTTGCCTTAGTAAAAAAGCCCTTCCTCAGCCTATGATACGATCATTTTTTAAAAGCCACAGAAAAATGAAGGCAATTGGACAAGAAAGCAACATTTAGCTTAATTAGCTCCATCTTAGGAAAGGGTCTTGGAAAAAACTGGGGAGAAAACGTGCAGGGGCAAAAGATGGGATCATGAGGAGACCATCCTGGATCATACGTAGGGATTGTATCTAAACCCAGGAGGTTGAGAATTTCTTGGTTCTGCAGTGTCTCATCCATGAACTGTTTGAGGTCTACGTAAATAACGTAAATGCCTGTAAACCCTGCGTGCCTCATCTATTTCACTCCACCGCAGGACAGAAAATCCTGGAGCCAGAGACAGGAGAGCACCTGATCCCTTGGACTATTCAAAACATTGGCTTGAGTGGCTGGGCACGGTGGCTCACACCTGTAATCCCAGCACTTTGGAAGGCCGAGGAGGGTGGATCACCTGAGGTCGAGAGTTCAAGACCAGCCTGACCAACATCGAGAAATCCCGTCTCTACTAAAAGCACAAAATTAGCCGGGCGTGGTGGCACATGCCTGTGATCCCAGACACTCAGGAGGCTGAGGCAGGAGAATCGCTTGAATCTGGGAGGCAGAGGTTGCAGTGAGCCGAGATTGAGCCATTGTTCTCCAGCCTGGGCAACAAGAGCGAAACTCTGTCTCATTAAAAAAAAAAAAAAAAAATGGCTTCAGTCACTAGCTTTCTGCATTTATTAAATTCCTACCGCCTTGTACCCATCCAAAAGAGCTGAGATCACCAAAAGGACTTAGAGTATATATGAGAATCTAACAGCTCTCTCAACTTAGAAAACATATTGCCCCGACTTCATTGGAATCAAGAGACGCTTACAGCTAAGATTTCCATTCCAATTTTAAATAATTCTTTCTTCTCTCATCAGAGAAGTATTTTATTTTAATGTAATGTTTGTTAAAAAATAAGAACTAAAACCAGAGCAAACACTAGTTTATGTGTTCCCCTCAAACATTTTTCTGATTGACTCTCCCCTTCTCTTTTCAGCCTGTGACAGAATGACATTTTCCTTATACCTTAATCGAATGTTTGTTATAAAGCCAATGAATGTGAACAGGCCAAGCTCCTGAACATGTCAAGCAGCAATGAGAACTCAGTGGAAAATAGCCCATAGAAAAGTTTTATGAGCTGCAAATGTAACATTTCATCCTACAATGGAATCTGCCTCCCTTCATAATCCTCCAGGGTTCCAGCCCACCCCCAGGCACCTTTATTTCCCACAGAACCCCTGACGCTCAGTAACCCAGCAAAAGAGTTAAAACAAAGAAACCATGAGCACTTTCTTGAGGTTCTTGGTGTGTTTTGATTTGGGTTATTTTGCCTTGTTTTGTTTTACTTTCCTGGTCATTGATTCTTGTGAAGTCTTAGGAACCTAAAATCTCCCCAACCCCTCCCTTTCTTGAAGTCAAGAAAATTAATGAAAAACAGTCATGCATGGGAATACTCCATTATGAAGAAGGAAAACTCAGTGCAAACATATCATTTGAAGGGGCTTGCAGGTGGACCTGCAAGGGTCAAAGCCACACAAAACCAAACAGTAAGGTCAAGTTCTAAAATATTTGTATTCCACTGACTGCAATGAAGGCTAATGTGTGCCCTAATTAAATTGCTAAATACTTCATATCTGTAATGAGCTTAGAGAAAGGAATCTATTGTTTCATTTTAGCATTCAGTTTTTAAAAAGTTTTTATTTAATCCAGCTTTACCAATTCTACTGATTTGGGGCACGACAAAACCTCTATTTAGAAAAATGGTTAGTTAAATCTTTACGAAAGGCAGCATCATACGGTATTGAGGACATACACTTTAAAATCAAACAGCTCTATATGCACATCTTGTGGCCTGTCACCCATTTTGTAACCTGGTGTAAGACGCTTAGTCACTCTGAGCCACAGGTGCCTTGCTACCAGATGGGAATAGTAATATCTAATTTGCAGTGTTGTTATAAGAGTCAAATAGTACTTCTGAGATGTACAGCACTGGACAGAGAAGACTCTTGATTAATGTTAGGAATGATGGTCATCGACGATGACAATGTTGATGAAGGTGGTGATGTTGAGGATGAAGATGAGGATGGTGATGTTGATGGAAGAGGATCAAGGCCAACACTGCCGTCTCCACAAGCTACTGATTTCCATCTTTGAGTGTTCAGCACTGATCAGCTATTACTCATCTGTAGACTACCACTCTGCAGACCATCCTCAGCCCATAGAGTTAAAAAATAACACCTGAGTGCCAAACATCCACCAATTCTAGGCCAGAGACAGGATAGAACAAAGGTTCAAAGGTAGAGATTTGACACACATGTATACACGCACACATACATGAGAACCCCACCTCCAATAAATCCATCTTCTCAGGGCAATGACTCCCCAGCATGATGCATTCATCAATCAAAGCGTCTATCATGGGTTCGCGCCACAGACCTGTCTACACCACAGAGGTGGCATTACAGACTTGGGCTCCCATCTTGCTTTAGCCCAGATGCTTACTGGGACCTGATACTGTCTGTGATTTCTCACAAGCCTGAGACATGGAAAACTGACACAATACAGTATCGTAAAAATGAATCTTTGTCACCTGATCAAATTCATGTTAACAATTGGAAACAAGACTGGGGCTCTTTTTAAACATGAGATTTAGTAGGGGATGGGAGACTGAAGACGGGGTGAGCTTTGCTATGAGGCGTGGTGGTAATAAATGTCACCTAGTGGGAAATATTCTAGCCCTATTTCCAGGAACCAGAGGCAGCAGCTCAAGGCAGAAAAATGACAATAATTATATTACTCAGAAGCCAACAGCATGTATAAATCCGATGTATTAAGCCCAGCTTGTGGATTTGCTTTCCAAATCTTATTCTGGCAGTTCCTTCCTGGGAGCTGAAGTCCCCTATTTCTGCCTAGAGACCTAAGGTAAATTCTGCCTTTGCAAAGAGTAATTACTATTAGAATTTTTCTTTCTTTATCTTTTGTTTAGGCAGTGCGAAGTCCCACAATCTTTTCATTTCTACCTGGTGAATTACCAGTCACAGGAAGGAGGAGGGCAGACGAGTGCTTGGGTCAGAGTCCCTCTGCTTCACATGGCCATTGTATGGGGGATTTCTCCCAGCTCCCTCCCAGACGAGTCAGACTTGAACCTGAGCTTATGTAATAAACCTCTGAAAACCACTGCTCAAGCAGTTTCCAAGTGACTAGACTGCCGTCCTCAGTCAAGCTGGATTTAAGACTTCATCAGGAGATCATGCTGGTATATATGTGTGTCTAGAAAAATACATTCAAAATTCATCACACTGAAGGAAGGGATTGGATGTGTCAGGGCAAAGCTCAATTTTAGGGTGCAAATGCTGGAGAGAGATGAAGGACTTTTAAAGCCACATGCTTTCCAAATACAAAGGCAAATTAGAAACATTCCTTTTAGTGGCAAATTTTACACTTTGGAGTGAATTTTGAACTTCTGGATCTGGCATCAATCAAAGCATTAGAATATAATATTCTATATTTGAAGGGTCTCAGTGTTTGCAAGTCTTAAGCCTTAACAACTTAAAAAAAAAATTATTAACAGGGACCTTCTCTGCTCAGAGGAATGCTCTGAGAATTACCACCATCTGCCTTTCCAAGCTGAAAGCCAGTAACTGGGCAGGCAGGGGCTGGTAGGGGGAAGAGCAGTGGAGAGCCCAGACAGAAGAGAGGCCTGGGATGCGCAAGTGGGGGCAGGCCCATCCCTCCCCACTTGAGGATCTGCCCCTCTCAAAGACCTGGTACAACTCACCAACATCCCAAAAAGGTATGAAAACACTCATAAACCTGAGAGAACAGACTAGAATAAGTGAATCAAGATGGGTAAATTGTGGAACAGGTCTGGGTTAGGCCATTCTTTTCTGGCCATAAAGGAATACCTGAGACTGGATAATTTATTCTGGGGAGGCCTCAGGGAAATTTTACTCATGGCAAAAAGCAAAATAGGAGCGGGCAAGTCACATGGTAAAAGCAGGAGCAAGGGGACATGTCACAGATCTCATGAGAACTCACTCACTAACACAAGGACAGCACCAATCCATAAGGGATCCACCCCATGACCCAGACCCCTCTCACCAGGTCCCACCTCCAACACTGGGGATTGCATCTCAACATGAGATTTGGAGCGGACATGCAAACTACGTCAATGTCCAATTCCATTTATTCTGAAGTGGTGGTAATATCACAACTCCCACAAAATTGAGATCAAAAATAAACATAAAGCATGTTATAGAGAGATCTATCTCCATAAGTACACACGTGTACTTAACATACATGTGAGGGAGGCATATTTAATTTCCACCCCTTATGTCTCCATAGAGGG
Source organism: Pongo pygmaeus (assembly GCF_028885625.2). NCBI lineage: Eukaryota > Metazoa > Chordata > Mammalia > Primates > Hominidae > Pongo > Pongo pygmaeus. Next base: position 16,445,046 of record NC_072376.2, read on the forward strand.
GAGAGAACTTCCACTGTTCCTACCCAATGTGGAAATTGCGGGAGGGTTATTGTGACCTTCTTTCTCCTCCCTCACTATCTGGTCCAGAAGATAAGGAGAAATGACTCATCTGATGGGAGTTTCGAGACAGAGGGAGGACTGAGTATGTCCAGCAGGGCCTCTGTGAAGGGGCTGTGCCTAAGATACAAGAGGACTCTCACATTCTCTGCTCATCCAATGAGGGTGAGCTTCTGAGACCCGCTCTTCTCTTGCAAGCAGGAGGCCAGATGTTGAGCAGGCTGCAGACAGGTCATTCAGTTCAAGAAAGAGTACTGGGAGGCTGAGGCTGGCCGATCAACTGAGCCCAGGAGTTTGAGACCAGCCTGGGCAACATGGTGAAACCCCATTTCTACAAAATATACAAAAATTAGCCAGGCATGGTGGCACATACCTGTAGACCCAGCTACTCAGGAAGCTAAGGTAGGAGAATCACCTGAGCCCAGGGAAGGTTGAGGCTGCAGTGAGCCATGATCATGCCACTGCACTCCACCCTGGGTGACAGAGTGAGACTCTGTCTCAAAAGAAAAAAAAGAAGGGGTGGTGCAAAGTTCTTTGTGGCCACACATCTAGGTATCATTACCTAATCTAACTTATACTGAAATAAAGCAGAAATGTTTGCCAGCTTTCCTTTTCTTTCCTCATTCTATGTAATTGTGGTAAAATATACATAAAATAAAATTTTCTATTTCAACCACTTCTAACTGTAGAGTTCAGTGGCATTAAGTATCTTCATGTTATTGTGCAGCTGTCACCACCATCCACCTCCAGAGCTTCTCATCTTGCCAGCTGAAACTCCATACCCATCAAACAATCACTCCCCATTCTGCCCTCTCCCACCCTCTGGTAGCCACCATCCTACTTTCTGTCTCTATAAATTTAACTACTCTAGATGCCTCCTATAAGCGGACATATGTGTCCTTTTGTGTGTCCGTTTGTGACTGGCTTATTTCATTTAGCATAATGTCCTCAAGGTTCATCCATGTTGTAGCACATGTCGGAATTTCCTTCCTTTTTAAGGCTGAATGATATTCCATTATACATATAGACCACATTGTGTTTGTTTATTTACTCATCTGTCAATGGACACTCAAATAGCCTCCACCTTTTGGCTACTATGAATAATGCTGCTGTCTGCAAATATCTACTTGAGTCCCTGTTTTCAATTCTTTGGGGTGAATACTCAGAAGTGGAATTTCTAGCTCTATCTTTCTGACTCCTCCATTCATCTCTCAAACGATCCTTATCTCAGGACTGAAGAAGAGTGTTATTTATGACTTTCTGAACCCCCAAGAGACAGAGCCGACATGTCTAATTCTGCATGTTGGGCCCTACCCAAAGGCTCCCTGGGGCCAGAAGTGGAGAGACTAAAACTACCCATGTTCCTTCCCTCCACGCACCTGGCCCAAAGGTGCCCTGGCTGCGGCCCTGCCCACAGAACTCATGTCCTTCCATGTTTCTAACGCACATCTCAGACCAATCATCTCTATTCCCAAAGGCCTTTCTCCTTTACTCCAGGGTTTCTTTGAAAGAATTCTATGTCTTCCGCCTCTCTTGATCCTAGTTTCTTCCAAGGGTTCCCGTGGTCATTTGTGCACAGACAAGTAAGACTATACCTTCTCAAACAAGATCTTCCCCTTCCTATGTGAAATTACCCATCTAGCCCAGGCAATCTGCCTTTGAGAAAAATGCTGAACTACTCCAATCACACAAAAACATGGTGCTAAAATCCCATAAGCAGGGAATGTGAGTATTCTACAGGAATTATTATCCCTTAATACTTTTTTAGGATCAAAAGGGTCATTTGCCTGTGTAGCTGAAAGTCCTTTAAAAATACCAACACATGTGCTTCCCATCAGAGACAGCAAGGATTCTTCTTGGTCTGCATTTTCCAGCAGGGAAGCCAGGGAGCTTCTGCAACTCTGTTGGGCTTTGCGTGTTTGCCAAGATGACTAAGTACATCAATAGAATTACATTAAAAACATGAAGATTAATAACAGGCAAAAATACTCTTATCCTATAGGAATAAAGAAGTGTAATAGTTTTTATTGCTGCTATAACAAGTTACCACAAATTTCATGATTTAAACAACAAATGTATGACGTTACGGTTCTGTAGGTTAGAAGTCCAACACAGGTCCCACTGAATGAAAATCAAGATGTTGGCAGCGTTGCATCTCCACTAGGGGGTAAAGGGGAGAGTCCATTTCTTTGCCTTTTCCAGCTTCTAGAGGACACAAGCATGTTGTGGTTTATGGTCCCTTCCTCCATCTTTGAAGCCAGCAATGTTGCATCTCTCTCATCATTCTTCCCTAAGCAACTTCCCTCTGACTCTCTTCTTCTTCCCCCATCTTCTACTGATAAAGACCTTTGTGATTACAGTGGGCCCACCCAGAAAATCCAGGATAATCTATTTTAAGGTCAGATGAATAGCAACCTTAATTCCATCTACAACCTTAATTTTCCTCTGTCATATAACCTAAGAGATTCACACCTTTCAGGAATTAGGACATGGACATCTTCAGGGGATCATTATTCTGCCTACCACAGACAGGTAACATAAAAGAATAAAACAGGCCAGACCCAAGCCTAGAAGGAAATGCTAATTTTTATGTGAAATCAGCTGGTTCTTAAACGCTGCAACTAAATCAAGTTGAAAACAAAATAAATACTGTCCAAGTCAAACAAAACTCCTCTGGAGGCCACGTTTATAGTTTAAAATCTCTACATTATGGTACAGGAAGGTAATTTCCTTTTTCACCACCAAAATCCCCAGTGTGATTTCTCCTACTTAGACCCCAGGTTTTGATGGATTCAAACTGATAAATAAATGCTATTTATTAAGTAATAATTCATTTCCCAAACTTTTATTTTAAAAGGCATAGGTTAGCATCTATTCCCCCAGAAATAGCATCAAATAGAGCTTATTAATAATAAAAGCCAAGATACATACAACTTATATTAATAACTAATAATAAAAGCCAGTGTGAATTGAGCACTTATTAAATGCCAGATTCTATGTTAAGTGTTTTCTATGCACTAATTCATTCAATTGTCACAACAGTTCTATGAGATCAGAACCATCATTTCTCCCATTTTATAGATGAGAAAACTCAGGCTCAAAGAGCTATGTCCCCAATGTTGCACAGACAGCGAATGGCCAAGCTATAATGCAAACCTAGGCCTGATATGAGAAGCCAATTTTTTTTTTCTTTTATTATTATTATTATTATTATTATTATTATACTTTAGGTTTTATGGTACATGTGTGCAATGTGCAGGTAAGTTACATATGTATACATGTGCCATGCTGGTGCGCTGCACCCACCAACTCGTCATCTAGCATTAGGTATATCTCCCAATGCTATCCCTCCCCCCTCCCCCCACCCCACAACAGTCCCCAGAGTGTGATGTTCCCCTTCCTGTGTCCATGTGTTCTCATTGTTCAATTCCCACCTATGAGTGAGAATATGCGGTGTTTGGTTTTTTGTTCTTGCGATAGTTTACTGAGAATGATGATTTCCAATTTCATCCATGTCCCTACAAAGGACGTGAACTCATCATTTTTTATGGCTGCATAGTATTCCATGGTGTATATGTGCCATATTTTCTTAATCCAGTCTATCATTGTTGGACATTTGGGTTGGTTCCAAGTCTTTGCTATTGTGAATAATGCCGCAATAAACATACGTGTGCATGTGTCTTTATAGCAGCATGATTTATAGTCCTTTGGGTATATACCCAGTAATGGGATGGCTGGGTCGAATGGAATTTCTAGTTCTAGATCCCTGAGGAATCGCCACACTGACTTCCACAAGGGTTGAACTAGTTTACAGTCCCACCAACAGTGTCAAAGTGTTCCTATTTCTCCACATCCTCTCCAGCACCTGTTGTTTCCTGACTTTTTAATGATTGCCATTCTAACTGGTGTGAGATGGTATCTCATTGTGGTTTTGATTTGCATTTCTCTGATGGCCAGTGATGGTGAGCATTTTTTCATGTGTTTTTTGGCTGCATAAATGTCTTCTTTTGAGAAGTGTCTGTTCATGTCCTTCGCCCACTTTTTGATGGGGTTGTTTGTTTTTTTCTTGTAAATTTGTTGGAGTTCATTGTAGATTCTGGATATTAGCCCTTTGTCAGATGAGTAGGTTGCGAAAATTTTCTCCCATTTTGTAGGTTGCCTGTTCACTCTGATGGTAGTTTCTTTTGCTGTGCAGAAGCTCTTTAGTTTAATTAGATCCCATTTGTCTATTTTGGCTTTTGTTGCCATTGCTTTTGGTGTTTTAGACATGAAGTCCTTGCCCATGCTTATGTCCTGAATGGTAATGCCTAGGTTTTCTTCTAGGGTTTTTATGGTTTTAGGTCTAACATTTAAGTCTTTAATCCATCTTGAATTGATTTTTGTGTAAGGTGTAAGGAAGGGATCCAGTTTCAGCTTTCTACATATGGCTAGCCAGTTTTCCCAGCACCATTTATTAAATAGGGAATCCTTTCCCCATTTCTTGTTTTTGTCAGGTTTGTCAAAGATCAGATATTTGTAGACATGTGGCATTATTTCTGACGGCTCTGTTCTGTTCCATTGATCTATATCTCTGTTTTGGTACCAGTACCATGCTGTTTTGGTTACTGTAGCCTTGTAGTATAGTTTGAAGTCAGGTAGTGTGATGCCTCCAGCTTTGTTCTTTTGGCTTACGATTGACTTGGCGATGCGGGCTCTTTTTTGGTTCCATATGAACTTTAAAGTAGTTTTTTCCAATTCTGTGAAGAAAGTCATTGGTAGCTTGATGGGGATGGCATTGAATCTGTAAATTACCTTGGGAAGGATGGCCATTTTCATGATATTGATTCTTCCTACCCATGAGCATGGAATGTTCTTCCATTTGTTTGTATCCTCTTTTATTTCCTTGAGCAGTGGTTTGTAGTTCTCCTTGAAGAGGTCTTTCACATCCCTTGTAAGTTGGATTCCTAGGTATTTTATTCTCTTTGAAGCCATTGTGAATGGGAGTTCACTCATGATTTGGCTCTCTGTTTGTCTGTTATTGATGTATAAGAATGCTTGTGATTTTTGCACATTGATTTTGTATCCTGAGACTTTGCTGAAGTTGCTTATCAGCTTAAGGAGATTTTGGGCTGAGACAATGGGGTTTTCTAGATATACTATCATGTCATCTGCAAACAGGGACAATTTGATTTCCTCTTTTCCTAATTGAATACCCTTTATTTCCTTCTCCTGCCTAATTGCCCTGGCCAGAACTTCCAACACTATGTTGAATAGAAGTGGTGAGAGAGGGTGCCAGTTTTCAAAGGGAATGCTTCCAGTTTTTGCCCATTCAGTATGATATTGGCTGTGGGTTTGTCATAAATAGCTCTTATTATTTTGAGATACGTCCCATCAATTCCTAATTTATTGAGAGTTTTTAGCATGAAGGGTTGTTGAATTTTGTCAAAGGCCTTTTCTGCATCTATTGAGATAATCATGTGGTTTTTGTCTTTGGTTCTGTTTATATGCTGGATTACATTTATTGATTTGCGTATATTGAACCAGCCTTGCATCCCAGGGATGAAGCCCACTTGATCATGGTGGATAAGCTTTTTGATGTGCTGCTGGATTCTGTTTGCCAGTATTTGATTGAGGATTTTTGCATCAATGTTCATCAAGGATATTGGTCTAAAATTCTCTTTTTTTGTTGTGTCTCTGCCAGGCTTTGGTATCAGGATGATGCTGGCCTCATAAAATGAGTTAGGGAGGATTCCCTCTTTTTCTATTGATTGGAATAGTTTCAGAAGGAATGGTACCAGCTCCTCCTTGTACCTCTGGTAGAATTCGGCTGTGAATCCATCTGGACCTGGACTTTTTTTGGTTGGTAAGCTATTGATTATTGCCACAATTTCAGCTCCTGTTATTGGTCTATTCAGAGATTCAACTTCTTCCTGGTTTAGTCTTGGGAGGGTGTATGTGTTGAGGAATTTATCCATTTCTTCTAGATTTTCTAGTTTATTTGCATAGAGGTGTTTGTAATATTCTCTGATGGTAGTTTGTATTTCTGTGGGATCGGTGGTGATATCCCCTTTATCATTTTTTATTGCATCTATTTGATTCTTCTCTCTTTTTTTCTTTATTAATCTTGCTAGCGGTCTATCAATTTTGTTGATCCTTTCAAAAAACCAGCTCCTGGATTCATTAATTTTTTGAAGAGTTTTTTGTGTCTCTATTTCCTTCAGTTCTGCTCTGATTTTAGTTATTTCTTGCCTTCTGCTAGCTTTTGAATGTGTTTTCTCTTGCTTTTCTAGTTCTTTTAATTGTGATGTTAGGGTGTCAATTTTGGATCTTTCCTGCTTTCTCTTGTGGGCATTTAGTGCTATAAATTTCCCTCTACACACTGCTTTGAATGCATTCCAGAGATTCTGGTATGTTGTGTCTTGGTTCTCGTTGGTTTCAAAGAACATCTTTATTTCTGCCTTCATTTCGTTATGTACCCAGTAGTCATTCAGGAGCAGGTTGTTCAGTTTCCACGTAGTTGAGCGGTTTTGAGTGAGATTCTTAATCCTGAGTTCTAGCTTGATTGCACTGTGATCTGAGAGACAGTTTGTTACAATTTCTGTTCTTTTACATTTATTGAGGAGAGCTTTACTTCCAAGTATATGGTCAATTTTGGAATAGGTGTGGTGTGGTGCTGAAAAAAATGTATAGTCTGTTGATTTGGGGTGGAGAGTTCTGTAGATGTCTATTAGGTCCGCTTGGTGCAGAGCTGAGTTCAATTCCTGGGTATCCTTGTTGACTTTCTGTCTCGTTGATCTGTCTAATGTTGATAGTGGGGTGTTAAAGTCTCCCATTATTAATGTGTGGGAGTCTAAGTCTCTTTGTAGGTCACTCAGGACTTGCTTTATGAATCTGGGTGCTCCTGTATTGGGTGCATATATATTTAGGATAGTTAGCTCTTCTTGTTGAATTAATCCCTTTACCATTATGTAATGGCCTTCTTTGTCTCTTTTGATCTTTGTTGGTTTAAAGTCTGTTTTATCAGAGACTAGGATTGCAACCCCTGCCTTTTTTTGTTTTCCATTTGCTTGGTAGATCTTCCTCCATCCTTTTATTTTGAGCCTATGTGTGTCTCTGCATGTGAGATGGGTTTCCTGAATACAGCACACTGATGGGTCTTGAGTCTTTATCCAGTTTGCCAGTCTGTGTCTTTTAATTGGAGCATTTAGTCCATTTACATTTAAAGTTAATATTGTTATGTGTGAATTTGATCCTGTCATTATGATGTTAGCTGGATATTTTGCTCGTTAGTTGATGCAGTCTCTTCCTAGTCTCGATGGTCTTTACATTTCGGTATGATTTTGCAGTGGCTGGTACCGGTTGTGCCTTTCCATGTTTAGCGCTTCCTTCAGGAGCTCTTTTAGGGCAGGCCTGGTGGTGACAAAATCTCTCAGCATTTGCTTGTCTGTAAAGTATTTTATTTCTCCTTCACTTATGAAGCTTAGTTTGGCAGGATATGAAATTCTGGGTTGAAAATTCTTTTCTTTAAGAATGTTGAATATTGGCCCCCACTCTCTTCTGGCTTGTAGGGTTTCTGCCGAGAGATCCGCTGTTAGTCTAATGGGCTTCCCTTTGATGGTAACCCGACCTTTCTCTCTGGCTGCCCTTAACATTTTTTCCTTCATTTCAACTTTGGTGAATCTGACAATTATGTGTCTTGGAGTTGCTCTTCTCGAGGAGTATCTTTGTGGCGTTCTCTGTATTTCCTGAATCTGAATGTTGGCCTGCCTTGCTAGATTGGGGAAGTTCTCCTGGATAATATCCTGCAGAGTGTTTTCCAACTTGTTTCCATTCTCTCCGTCACTTTCAGGTACACCAATCAGACGCAGATTTGGTCTTTTCACATAGTCCCACGTTTCTTGGAGGCTTTGCTCGTTTCTTTTTATTCTTTTTTCTCTAAACTTCCCTTCTCGCTTCATTTCATTCATTTCATCTTCCAGGGCTGATACCCTTTCTTCCATTTGATCGCATCGGCTCCTGAGGCTTCTGCATTCTTCACGTAGTTCTCGAGCCTTGGTTTTCAGCTCCATCAGCTCCTTTAAGCACTTCTCTGTATTGGTTATTCTAGTTATACATTCTTCTAAATTTTTTTCAAAGTTTTCAACTTCTTTGCCTTTGGTTTGAATATCCTCCCGTAGCTCGGAGTAATTTGATCGTCTGAAGCCTTCTTCTCTCAGCTCGTCAAAGTCATTCTCTGTCCAGCTTTGTTCCGTTGCTGGTGAGGAACTGCGTTCCTTTGGAGGAGGAGAGGTACTCTGGTTTTTAGAGTTTCCAGTTTTTCTGCTCTGTTTTTTCCCCATCTTTGTGGTTTTATCTACTTTTGGTCTTTGATGATGGTGATGTACAGATGGGTTTTTGGTGTGGATGTCCTTTCTGTTAGTTTTCCTTCTAACAGACAGAACCTCAGCTGCAGGTCTGTTGGAGTACCTGGCTGGCCGTGTGAGGTGTCAGTCTGCCCCTGCTGGGGGGTGCCTCCCAGTTAGGCTGCTCGGGGGTCAGGGGTCAGGGACCCACTTGAGGAGGCAGTCAGCCCGGAGAAGCCAATTTTTTAACCATTATGTTATCCTGCCAATACATTCCTATCAAAATAAAATAGATGTCATGTTTTCACATGTCTGTGCCACCTAATGGTGGGTGATGAGGGATGTGAATCTCTACGGTGTTTAGAAAAACATGGTTTTGTGCTTCCTTTGATGACCCCAGATGGCCATCCAGGAGTGGGATTTGAAATAATTCAAGCAATTGAGGAGTGATACAGAAATCCTCTTTTATCGGATGAAGAAGTCATCATGATACTCTAGAAAATTATTATTTCAAAGCATCAAAATGCATAGTTGATTGGGAATTACACACAGGAGACCCCAACCATGCAAAAAGTCCTGGAAAAACAATTCTATTTTCCAGCCAGGTGCGGTGGCTCAACCTTGTAATCTCAGCACTTTGGGAGGCTGAGGTGAATGGATCACCTGAGGTCAGGAGTTCGAGACCAGCCTGGCCAACATGGTGAAACATCGTCTCTACTAAAAATGCAAAATTATCTGGGTGTGTAGTCCCAGCTACTCCAGAGCTGAGACAGGGGAATGGCTTGAACCCAGGAGGTGGAGGTTGCAGTGAGCCAAGATCGTGCCACTGCACTCCAGCCTGGGCAAGATAGAGGGAGACTACATCTAAAGAGCTTCTGCACAGCAAAAGAAACTATCATCAGAGTGAACAGGCAACCTAAAGAATGGAAGAAAATTTTTGCAATCTATCCATCTGACAAAGGGTTAATATCCAGAATCTACAAAGAACTTAAGCAAATTTACAAGAGAAAACAAACAACCCCATCAAAAAGTGGGTGAAGGATACGAACAGACACTTCTCAAAAGAAGACATTTATGCGACCAACAAACATATGAAAAAAAGCTCATCATCACTGGTCATTAGAAAAATGCAAATCAAAACCACAATGAGATACCATCTCACTCCAGTTAGAATGGTGATCATTAAAAAGTCAGGAAACAACAGATGCTGGAGAGGATGTAGAGAAATAGGAATGCTTTTACACTGTTGGTGGGAGCGTAAATTAGTTCAACCATGGTGGAAGACAGTGTGGTTATTCTAGAACAAGATCTAGGATCTAGAACCAGAAATACCATTTGACCCAGCAATCCCACTACTGGGTATATACCCAAAGGATTATAAATCATTCTACTATAAAGACACATGCAGACATATGTTTATGGTGGCACTATTCACAATAACAAAGACTTGGAACCAACCCAAATGCCCATCAATGATAGACTGGATAAAGAAAATGTGGCATATATACATCATGGAATACTAATACTATGTAGCCATAAAAAAGGATGAGTTCGTGTCCTTTACAGGGACATGGATGAAGCTGGAAACCATCTTTCTCAGCAAACACAAGAACAGAAAACCAAATACTGCATGTTCTCACTCATAAGAGGGAGGCGAACAATGAGAACACATGGACACAGGGAGAGGAACATCACACACTGTGGCCTGTCAGGGGGTGAGGGTCTAGGGGAGGGATAGCATTAGGAGAAATACCTAATGTAGATGATGGGTTGATGGGTGCAGCAAACCACCATGGCATGTGTATACCTATGTAACAAACCTGCATGTTCTGCACATGTACCCCAGAACTTAAAGTATAATAATTTAAGAAAAAAAATCTGTTTTCTGGGATACTTTCCACACAACTTGAACTTCATAATGGAACAATGGCTACTGTACCCCGATGCAACAAGGGTACCTCCCCTTGTTGGGGTGAGATCCTGAAAGCCTGTTATTGTCATTTCCTAGAGCCACTGCTCTCCCACTCTCAATCAGTCTTCCTTATCAGACTATCATTCCATTTCAGTTTTCCTTCTTGTTCATGGGCAGGTGATCTTAGGCCTCTGGCCATTGTGACTTTTCATACAACCCTTGGTTTGCCTCCATTATTCAATGAGAAAATAGGTTTTCTTTTAACAATGGGCAAGCATCTGGAGTACCAAAAACCTGTCTGCAGAAAAGCAGCAGCAGTATGAGGTCTCCTAACCTCACATAACATGTTTAAGGCAGGTAAATATATCCCATTTATCTTCAAGTCTCATCACCTAGCATGGTGTCCACAATTTAGTGCTTTAAACAGGGAAGGAAGAAAAAGAAAGGGAGAGAAAGAGGAGAGAGAGAGTATAAAAAACCACTATATTAACAGGTGCATCATAAGCTCAGAGTGGCAGAATAAATGCACATAGACACTACTTGGGTAAACCAAATAAAATTTCTTATCTCAAAGGTACAGGGCTGGGAGTGGTCATTCACGCTTGTAATCCCAGTACTTTGGGAGGCCAAGGCAGGAGGATCGCTTGAGTCCAGGAGTTTGAGACCAGTCTGGGCAACATAGCACGACCCCATTTTTACAAAAAATAAAACTACTAGCAGGGTATAGTGGGATGTGCCTGTGGTTCCAGCTACTTGGGAGGCTGAGATAGGAGGATGGCTTGAGCCCAGGAGGTTGAAGCTGCAGTGAGCCATAATTGCACCACTGCCCTCAGCCTGGGCAACAGAGTGAGACCCTGTCTCAACCAATAATGTTAAAAATTAAAGGTAGAGAGGAAAGGCAGCTGCATCAGTACTCACTAAAAAGATATCACCAACACTGTTCAGGAAGATGCCCTTGTCCTAGAACCCAGGCCTTAACCAGCCAGCTCCCTGTTACTAAGTCATCCATTGCTAGGGAAGTCTGACCTGGCCATGCAGCTGCCCCTGCCCCAGACTGGAGCAGTTCTGGATGTCTCCTCACTGCACCAGGAGCAGGTGCACCTCATCAATCTTAAAGCACATTGTGATAAAGCAATACACATTATGATTGAAAATATGGTACGATGTTGTATAGTCAAACATGAGCATGGTCATTAATCATCCTCGGTCCCCCAGGCTAATGCGGCCTGGCCTAGTTGTTAGACTTTCCGAATTTACAGCTGCGGAACTAAAAGTTCAGCCACACAGATGTCTCTGGAAGTCATGTTCAAGGCTGAACACATGAGCCAACCCTGAAAACAAATGACAGGGAAAAAAGAAGAAAGAAATGAAGGGAGGGAGGGAGAGAAGGAGGAAGAGGAAGAGGAAGAGGGAGGGAGGGAGGGAGGAAGGGAGGAAGGAAGAAAGGATAACCAGGTATCTCAAGTATCTTACCCCAGAAATAAGATGGAGAATGTAGTATGCACTCATACCCAAGTTTCCTCTCGTTCAAGCTTACAGAAGGACTACCCTTCCTTACTGTCTTTGTAATTAGGTGGGATCATGTGACAAGTTTGGTTTAAACCCTTCATTTTCTCTTCCCCTGCTGAGATGATCACATGGGACTCAGAGGCTTTGTGATGAGATGGACATGCCATGATTTTGACAATCTGTCCTGGAGAGGCGCTCAGAATCTCAACTCCCAGAATTCAATGAGCAGGAAATAAACTTTAGTTAATTATGCCACTGAGATTTTGGGGGTGTTATATTAATGCAGCATCACTCACGTTAACCTGATTCGTATAGGAAATTAAAGGCAAAGCTTGCCAAAACCAATTTACAAGAGAATTATTTAAAATTTTATAAAGCAAAGTTGCACAGTGGCTGAGATCTAATCATGGGCTCAATAAATACTTGCTCAATGTTGTAAGAATGCACCAGGCGTGGTGGCTCATGCCTGTAATCCCAGCACTTGGGGAGGCCGAGGCAGGCAGATCACCTGAGGTCAGGAGTTCATCACCAGCCTGGGCAACATGGAGAAACCCCATCCTTACTAAATACAAAAATTAGTCGGGCATGGTGGCATATGCTTGTAATCCCAGCTACTCGGGAGGCTAAGGCACAAGAATTGCTTGAATCTGAGAGGCAGAGGTTGCAGAGAGCCAAGATCATGCCACTACACACCAGCCTGGATGACAGTGCAAGATTCCGTCTCAAAAAAAAAAAAGTTTTAAGATGGTTTTTCTCAATGACTAATTAATAGCATGCCTCAGCTCCTATGCAAAATATGTTTCCCTCAGCTCTCCAATGTGCACCTTCCATCTTCCTTTGTCTCAGAGAGTGTTTGGGAGGACCCTGTGAGATGATACAATCTTCCAACAGTATCAGTCAGTAAATGCTAGCTGTTGGTGTTTCTTTTGTTTTTGTTAGTGCTTTCTTATTCCTCTGAACTCCACTCTTAAATTTTACCAACTTCTCTCCCTTGCCCAAAGCCCTGTTTCTTCTCCTCTCTACATCCAAATCTCATCCCCCTTTGCAACCAGCTCAAGTTTTACCCCTCAAAATTTGACTATTTCATTTAGCTTGATCTCTCCAATCAAAATAACTAATACACTGAGTCAATACCACCCAACTCAATCAACTGGGTGTTTTTTTATTTTTTAATGTGTAAAGTGAGCAGCGGTTCTCCCCATCAACATTTCTCTATCATCTGGGAAATATTCTACTTTTCTTTCAGTGAACAGTTACTGGCCCCAATGCCAACCCCTTCGGTCAGTGGCTCATAGAAGCTTGAGCCCCCAGCCACAAAGATGGGTACTGTATCCATTCTGAGCAGGTCTTAGTACTTTAACCTGATCGAGCACAGTGATTGGTCCAGAACTAGCCACATGACCCATGCCTAGCCAACTAGAATTCTTATCGTGGTTTTCTCAAATTGGAGTTGGGGTAAGAGTCCTTTCTTCTCAGGCTACTCGGAAGATGTGAGTCTGGAAGCTACAAATCATCGCTGTCTCTCCTCCAGAGAAGGCCAGACGCCATAAGGACACTGAGGCTGACATTCAGAAAGAAGTCAAGCCCAAGAAAGACAAGTCCCTGGCTTCAGTTTTCCCAAGTCATACCCTCTCTTCCCACTTCCCCAAGAAAATTAATTTCCCCTTTTACCTAAACTAGTTTAAGCAGAATTTCATCATTTGCAAATAACAATCCGAAATAATTCAAAAGGTAAGCCCTTTGAGGAAAATTCAATTCACAAATCTGACCAACCTGTCTGAGCACCCACTATGTGCAGTTATAACTTCCATTATCAATAGTATAATTTTAAATACACAATAGATGAGAAACAAATGTGATGAATGTGAAATTTCTTCATTTATTAAAAAATATCTATCACCTAGGAGGCATTCTAAGATCCTCATATTTCTGTTTGGAAGCTAGATCTTGCAACCAAAACCTGCTAGGCAAGAATACAGAACCTAGCTAGACATAGACACGTGGCCTGCAGCCTTCCTCTGAATCTGGCCTGCCAGTCTAATGAGCCCCCAACTCCCAATTGCACCTCATATATGCACCCAGCGTCCCAAACCATGCAGATAAAAACAGCTTTTGCAACGGAATGCTCGTCACCTCATATGTTGACCATAAGGACAGATTTGGGCTCCTAGTAGGCTTGGGGTAAGTAGGATAAACTGGGGGTGATATTCTAAATATTGAACAACAAGACCTGCATGGGCACAGAGCAGTCAGAACAGAGGCTAGCTATCAACAGCTCTATATTTGAATATAAGCCTCAAGATGGAGTGGGTAAAAAGCTAGGACTTCAGATTCCAGAGCAAGCTTAGGTTTGGGTATTGAGAGAACCCCAAAGGTTGACACTGAGAGGCCTCCAAAGAGACTTACATCACTCATTCATCTGCCAGTTGTGAGAACAGAGGACATGGGGGTAAATGAAACACGGGCCTCTCTGTCTCTATTTTTATAGTTTTCTGATTACTGCCACTTCAAGCTAACACATTGCTTTGTTACATGTGCTAATTCCTTCAGTAGGGTGGTAGCCAAGGTCCCCGCCATAGGTACCTTCCTATCTTCTTTTGGTCACTATGCAAGAGTATTTCAAACACAATTAAAGGCTGTGTACATTATAACTTCTATGTTTCAAATAATCAGAGTTCAGTAACCCAAAAAAAGCATCCTAAGCCAATTTAAATCTTTACTCAGATTCTTGAGAAAAATCGCAAAGGACACTGCATTCCCAATGCACCGTAAAACATTTTAAATACCCTTTGGGGACAGTTTTATTACTGCCATTCTCTCTCTCCATGCCATCTCTCTCCTTCACCCAGCAGTAGACTCCAGGAAAACTTTCTGACAGTGACTCCTAAAAAATCTCCTCTCCAGCTTTAAATTTTCCCCCAAACTCTCCCTATTAATATTCTTTTGCCCGAGTTTCCCAATCATCATAGAGGCTCCCAGACCTTTCTTGTCTTTTCCTCCCATCACAATGCCCTTCTGTTTTTACCTGCTCCCATCTGCCAGCCTCCCAGTAAGCAGAAGCCATTGCTGGAAGGCTGCTTCTTCCAGCAAGGAGAAACGGTGACTCAATACTGCCCAACTCACTCTCGCTCCCCACAGAAGGGAGCTTGTGAAGCCCTTGCTTTCCGCAAAAGAAAATTCTACTGGAGACTTTCTGGAGTATGGAATGCTCCATCTGCTTACATGTGTCTCCAGTTCACATGCGTTTTCATTGTTTTCCTAGCTTTCCCATTCCCAGTTCTTGGAGGTGTCCTATTCATACTGTGGAAGAACCCTTAAAACAGCCCGTCAGGAGGCTGCCTCCCCACAACACTGACCAGGGATTGCTATGTGGCCCTTAACTAAATCACACTCCCTGCTCAGTTAGGAAGAAATCATCAAGGTGCCAGATGAATCTCCTTCTTCTTTTTCCTTGTCTGAGCTCTAGAAGAACAAAAGGCCCCAGAATAGCAGACCATGTCTTGTCTGGATTAAGGAACCTTGACCAAATAATTGGAAAATGTGAGTTCTGGCCCCATCCCCACCCTAGCACAAGCTATGTGACTCTCAATACATCAGTTCCTTTCTCTTGGCCTTAGTTTTAGAATGTTGGACTAGACAGAGGGTTTCTTAGCAGAAGGAAGAGAGAAGTTTAAGCAGATTTTTTTTATTTTGATTTACTTATTGGGATTGATCATATGATTAATTGCACTTGGATGAAAAAAATCCAGTTACTAAAACAGTCTGAAAAACACCAACCTAGATGATATCACTAAGGTCCTTCCAGATCTAATAGTCCAATAGTCAATGATTTTCTCCACTAACATCCCTTTACAGAAGAAGTCTACTATGAGCAATTTTTTTTTCATTTTTGAAATCAATCAGAGAATAGAGAGCAGTCACAATTGAACTTCCTTATATGACACTAATAGGGAGATGTCTTCAAGAAAATTCATTGCTCTCCATCATGGGTTACATAATGAATGCCATTTCCTCTCTGGAAATGCTGATCTTCCTGCTCAGCAGCTCAAGGAGTGACTACTATTGAGTGGCCTTGGTCCTCTGGGATCCAACGAAACCAATGGCACCACTCAGATGACCAATGGCCTGCACTATGGCCATAAAATAATCATGAGAGACTAAAACTTCAAAACCACCAGCAAATCAGGGATGGGCAGTAACAAAAGGAGAAAGCTGAGGAATAGGAAGAGACATGGCTCTCACCAAATGATATCAAAGAGACTTAGAGACATGCAGCCAACCCATAACACCTTCCCCCTCCATCCCTCTGCTCACCATCGGACCTTCCTGGTCTCTGATCCTCCTGCTTTCCTCAACTGAGCCACATTGACTCCCCAGAAGCTCAGCTGTTAGAAAACACCAAAATTCAGGCAATGTTGGTGGACTTTTAAAATAATATTTTAAAGCCAAAAATAGACAAGCACCTTGGAGATCCAAAATTAAACAACTTTAAAGATAACTTTGGCTCCTCCTTTAAAACTATGAAGTGTTTAAAATAATTTTGAGATTAAAATAATATACACTTCATATAAAAATTAACCCAAAATGGATCAAAAACATTAATATAAGAACTAAAACTATAAAACTCTTAGAAGAAAATGTAGGGCAAAAGCTTCATGACATTGAATTTGGGAATGATTTCTTGAATATGGGAACAAAAGTAAATGTAGAGCAATTGGACTTCATTAAAATTAAAAACTTTTATGCATCAGAGGACACTACCACCAGAGTAAACAGACAACCCACAGAATGGGAATAAATATTTGAAAATTATAAATATCACAAGGGATTAATATACAGAATATATAAAGAACTACCACAACTCAATAACCAAAAAAAGCCTGATTTTTAAAAATGATCGAAACTTGTATGATATTTTCACACAGAAAATATACAAATAGCCAATAAACACATGAAAATTTGCTTGACATCACTAATCATTTGGGAAATGCAAATAAAAACAAAAATGAAATACCACTTTACTCTGATTAGGATAGCTATTACCAAAATAAATAAATAACAAGTGTTAACAATGATGAGGAACAATTGGAACCCTTGTGTATAAATAGGAATTTAGACTGATGCATACACTATGGAAAACTGCAAGACAATTTCTCAAAATATTAAAAATAGAATTATCATATGATCTAGCAATTCCCCTTCTAGATATAAATCCAACAGACTCGAAAAATAGAGACTCAGATATTTCTGTGCCAATATTCATGCAGCATTACTCATAATAGGCAAAAGGTAAAGCAACCAAAACATAAACAAAATGTGGTATGTACATACAATTAAATATTATTTAGCTTTAAAAAGGAATAAACTTCTGGTACATGCTACAACATAGACGCAGCTTGAAAACATTATGCTAAATAAAATAAGCCAGACATAAAAGGAAAAATATTGCATACTTATATGAGGTAACTAATCAAATACATAGGGGCAGAAAGTAAAATGGTGAATACCAGGAGTCGTGGAGAGGAAACAATGAGGAGTTATCATTTAATGGGTACAGAGTTTCACTTTGTGATGATTAAAACTTCTGGAGATGGATGGTGGTGATGGTTGCATAACAATATGAATGTACTTAAAGTCGCTGAATTATATACTTAAAATGGTTAAAATGATAAATTTTACCTTATGTATATTTACTACAATGAAAAAGTTATAGATATAAAAAATAATAATTATACAGGAGTGACAGTGTTCATAGGTGGGGTCAGCACAGGTGGTGCCACAGATGGGTGTCCGAGCCCAGGATAACTGAGGAAGGCTTCTATGCAGGGTGGGGACAGAAGCAGCAGCAGCCTGATGCAGGTGTCTGGGCTCCTCTAGAGCAAAGAAGGCACCCACACAGCAGAAGGATCAGCCATAGCAGTGGAGGTTGGTTACATATTGGGTGATTGATCCCATCAGTAAACATACTAAAGATAATGAGCAGCAGGTTTCTCACTGCCACAGAAGAAAATTAAAAATGTTAGAAAAGAGGAAATAAGAATGAACTTCGTGTTATTACATTGTAACTGGAGGCATCAATGTGAACTCATGGCTTGCGATAGGTAAGTAAGTAGACGATAGATTAAGAAAGGAAAAAGAGAGAAAGAGGAAGGGGAGGGGAGGGAAGGAGGGAAGAAAAGGGGAGGGAAGGAGGGAAAGAGGGAAGGGCAAGGGAGGGGATAGATGTGAAACGGGAGGAGTTTTCCCTTATCCCCGTTGCAGGGCATGCAATGGGGGTGTAGCTCACTTCTTCAGTGCCCCACAGCTCAAACCAAACTCTTAGTGGGAGCACGCAGACAGGCAGGTTGTGGGGAGCGTGGGCTCCAACCCCATGGCAGCATCTAGAGTTGAGTGTTTACAGCTCCCAAAGCCCCAATGGGCATGTGTCACAGTGTGCTCTTTCAGCTTAGCCGTCCGCAGGCGGCTTGTGTTAGCTCAATTAGACCCTCTGCCTTTTTGCAAGAACAGAGAGCTTTCTGCATCCTGGGGTTCTTGCCCTTATGTGCCGGAAAAATCAGATCACACATGAGCTTGGAGAATGAGTGCAAGGTTTCACTGAGTGGTGATGTCACTGGATGGGGAGCCAGGAGATGGATGAGTGGTTGGGCCACTCAGCAGCCAGACTCTCCTCTAACCACCCTCGGCCAAATTGCCCTTGGCGTCCACGTCGTTCCACCATCAATGGACTGCCAGTGTCTTCTGGTGTGTTCTTCTCCTGGTGTGTTCTTCTGCCGGTGTGTTACTCTTCATGTCCAGCTGCTTGTGTATATGCCTGCTAGTGTCTTAGGACTTTTATAGGCACAGGATGGGGACATGAAAGGCCAGGGTGGTCTTGGAAAATGCAATATTTGGGTGCAAAAACAGAAGTGCCTGTCCTCACTTAGATCCATGGGCACCAGCGTGAGGGTTGAGCCCTTGCCAGGGACCCTACCCTTCTCTATCCTGCATTTCCCTGTCCCCCTCCCATATCAGATGGATGATACATACATTCATACACACATACATACACAGGATGTAAATATAACTATCTGAGAGAGAGAATGTGTATACATATTTCACCTTGCTCTCTCCACTGAGAGTACCTGAGAACAGCACTATCCCAAGAGCAATAAGAACACCTACCATCCGTATGTAGTTTGTAAATGTCATTTTCCAGTCAAAGGAATCAACATTCCTTGAAGAAGTATCTGATTTCAGGACTGAAACAAGAAAAGTACAAGATAAGATAGCAATATCTTGTTCTAAAAAGTAAGAAAATGCTCAAACAATAATGGGGGCATGTCAAAGGATACAGGGGCCAGCTTTAAGGAGTGTCACTTGGGGAAATTTGACCATCAAAAACATAGTGATAGTAACAGAATATAGCCATTAAATACATAGGAAAACAAGAGTCCATCTGACATAAATAGATATAAAACTGGTCGAATAGTCCCATAGACAGTTGTTTTTGGATAAACATAGAATAGAAATTGACCCTTCTGCTGTTAAAGCCTGAAACCTGTGTTTGTTTTATCCTAGTTCCTTCCTCAGGAAAGGACTTTCAGGCCTCTCAAGAAAAAGTACTGAAGAACTGAAACTCACCAGATCACAGCACCTGATGCCTCCTTGCCCCCTCCCTAGTTCCTATTTTCTTACACATTGTTACATTTCTTCCCTGCTATCTAAACCCCTAGCTTTAGTGAACAGGGAGATGGACTTGAGACTGAGCGCCCATCCTCTCAGATGCAGCACCCGATTAAAGTCTTCTTCTTTGGCAATATCTGTCATCTCAGTGATTGGCTTTCTGTGCACCAAGCAACAGGATCTAGACTGAAACCCTGGTGTTTGGGTAACAAAGCTCTAGACAAAGACTTTGGTGATGAATGAACTTATATGGATTCAAAGTACCTCTCCATCAAATGCTTATTAAATACAAAGGAAAATGGGTAGTGTGATTGTGGAAAAGCCCTGCAGACACCATTGTGTCTGGAATTGGTGGGTTCTTGGTCTCGCTGACTTCAAGAATGAAGCCGCAGACCCTCATAGTCAGTGTTACAGTTCTTACAGGCGGTGCCTCTGGAGTTGTTTGTTCCTTCTGATATTGACTTGTTCAGAGTTTCTTCCCTCTCTCCCAGTGGGTTCATGGTCTCGCTGGAATCAGGAGTGAAGCTGCAAACCTCTGTAGTAAGTGTTACAGCTCTCAAAGGCAGTGCAGACCCAAAGAGTGCCCAGCAGCAAGATTTATTGCAAAGAGGAAGGAACAAAGCTTCCCCCAGGTGGAAAGTGACCCAAGCAGGTTGCCGCTAATAGCTCAGGCAGCCTGCTTTTATTCCCTTATCTGACCCCACCCATATCCTGCTGATTGGCCCATTTTACAGAGAGCTGATTGGCCCATTTTACAGAGAGCTAATTGGCCCATTTTACAGAGAGCTGATTGGTCCATTTTGACAGGGTGCTGACTGGTGCATTTACAAACCTTGAGCTAGACACAGAGTGTAGACTGGTGCATTTACAATCCTTTAGCTAGGCACAAAAGTTATCCAAGTCCCCACTAGAGTAGCTAGACACAGAGCACTGATTGGTGCGTTTACAAACCCTGAGCTAGATACAGAGTGCTGATTGGTGCATTTACAATCCTCCAGCTAGACATAAAAGTTCTCTAAGTCCCCACTAGATTAGCTAAACACAGAAGACTGATTAGTGTGCTTACAAACCTTGAGCTAGACACAGGGTGCTGACTGGTGCATTTACAATCCTTTAGCTAGACATAAAAGTTCTCCAAGTGTCTACCCGACTCAGGAGCCCAGCTGGCTTTGCCTAGTGGAACCCGCACCAGGTCCGCCTGGGGAGCTGCCCGCCAGTCGTGCACCGCGCACTCCTCAGCCCTTGGGCAGTCCATGGGACCAGGTGCCGCGGAGCAGGGGGTGGCGCCCGTCAGGGAGGCTCGGGCATGGTGGGCTGCAGGTCCCAAGCCCGGCCCCGCGGGGAGGCGGCTGAGGCCCGGCGAGAATTCGAGTGCGGTGCGGGCAGGCCGGCAGTGCTGGGGCACCCGGCGCACCCTCTGCCGCTGCTGGCCCGGGTGCTAAGCCCCTCACTGCCCAGGGCTGGCGGTTCCAGCAGGCCGCTCCGAGTGCGGAGCCCGCAGAGCCCCCGCCCACCCAGAACTGGCGCTGGCCCGCAAGCGCCGCGCGCAGCCCGGGTTCCTGCCTGTGCCTCTCCCTCCACACCTCCCTGCAAGCATAGGGAGCCGGCTCCGGCCTCGGCCAGCCCAGCGAGGGGCTCCCACAGTGCAGCAGCGGGCTGAAGGGTTCCTCAAGTGCAGCCAGAGTGGACGCTGAGGAGGCGCCCACAGGGAGCAAGGGCTGCTAGCATGTTGTTGACTCCCAACATTAATGAAGTGGTCGAAGTGAGCAACCTCAGTTATTAGACAAAATGAAATGCTAGAGTGCAATCACAACATCATATCACTTTTGTGATATTACTGCCAAAAAATTATAACTTGAATCTAATGAGGATGAAATATCAGGAAAATCCAACCGGAGGGATATCATTGCCTCGAATCTTCAAAAGTATAAAGGTCATGAAAGCCAAGACAAGACGGAGCACTGTCACAGACTAAGGAAACATGGCAACAAAATACGATGCATGATTCTGTACTAGATCCATTTGCTATAAAGGACATTATTGGAATGATTGTCAAAACTTGTCGGGTCTGTGGATTAAACATAATACATTAATATTGACTTTCTGCCTTTCATTATTATGTTGTCGTTATGTGAGAAAATGCCTTTATTTGTAGGAAATAAACACTGAAGTATTTAGAAGCAATGGAGCATTAGTGACAAGTTTGTCAAATATCTCAGCGGGGGTATTCTTTTTACCATACTTGCAATATTTCTGTAAGTTTGAAATTTTTCTATATTAAAAATTATTTTTAAAAATAATACAGGACATCCCATTACACATTGTTAAAAGGACATGAAATTGTGCAAACCTAAAGAGCTAAACTTTCTTAAAAAGACATACATATCCCCAAAAAAGTACATCAAAATATAGTCATTAACTATAATTGAATTATGTGCAAGTTTTCTTTACATTATATTTTATTTTTCAAATTTTCTATAAAAAGTACACATTATTATTAGTGATTATGTCTTTTTTCTTTTTAGAATTTAATATTATTCTACCTCTTTGATGTTCTGCAATTTTTCTGTTATGGCTACAAATTAATTTGTTTTTAATTTTTTCTAAACTATGCACTCCTTTAATTAGACCTTATAGCTTTCTTTAAAAATGAAAAATTTTCCACCATTTTACCTTGAAGTGGTTCCTTTTCTCCATTATATCCAAGCTAATTTTCAGATGTTCTTATTAGATATTTTTAATCCTCTTTATCTTCCTTTTCTTATAATTTCTCTTTTATATTCGTGGTTCATTTACTTTGCTTTGTTTCCACATTATTAATTCTCTCTTCAACTATTTCTAGTCTGCCATTTCATGAGTAGCTTTTTTTTTTTTTAAAAAAAACTTCAATTACTTCATGGTTTTTTATTTCTTGAATGTCTACTTGGTCTTTGTCAAATCCACCTTTTCTTTTCCCATAACTTTCCCTTCTTACCTAATGATTTCTATTTCTTTATCTCTTTGAGTATTATAAATATACTTATTTGAAAATCTTTCTTAGATTATTGTATTACCTAGTTATTAGAGTCTAACGTTTAACATTTCTTGCATCTCTGACTCTTACACAGAATTCATTTGTAATTGTTCATTTGCAAGTGTGATTCATCACATTTCTTTGTGATGCCATTTTCATTGTAGAGTCTTGTCTTTCCCAGCCCTAGCTTCCTTCCCAAAACAGTGCTTTCTCCCCATATGCACCTGGCCCAGAGGATCACCTGCTGCTTGGATTCCTGCCCTACACTCCTGGAGAGCCACTTCTGGCCTCTGCCATGACTCCACCACTGAACACTGTACAGATCCCACCTGGGACTCCCATGACCTTTAATCAACGTATCTGAAGCTCCCAGCTACTCCTCTCTGGATCCTACAGTAGAACAAGAGTCTCACAGCCAATTCCTGGCACCATCTTCTCCCTACCATAAGAGAGCATTTATACCTTCTCTTGAACCTCTTCTTGAGTGCTGAGTTTTTCCTGCATGCCTGTTTGTGCTTCCTTTCTTGCCTGAAAACTACACCTAGGAAGGTGGAAGAGCTAGAGTCAGGTGTGGCCCCCTCCCACTCTGCCAGTGCCTCTACAGCAAGCCCCCCTATCTCTGCAGCATCAGGCATGGGGCTCATGGCTGCAGCTGTCTGGCCACAGTTATCTATATAAGCAGTGCCCTTCATCCTGTATACCAGGCCACCCTCATTTCCCTCTCTTGGCTCCAATTTACTTGAGGTTAAAAACTTTGTGTCAAAGGCACTAGGCTAAGCACTTTATATACTTCCCCTCTGTCACTGTTTACAGTTCTAGAAGGTCAATATTATTATACCCCTTTTGCAGATAAGGAAAATAAGACTTAGAGAGGTGAAGCCCTTCAAGAGAGGTCACATAGCCCAAAAGTGTGAAAGCTTGAACTCCAACCCAGGCCAGTGACTCTAAGTCCTTCACTGCTCTTTGCCCACATGGCCTTCTCCTTTGAAACATAAGCCAGGCACATCTCCCTCTCTAGAAAATGGCAAGTAAATCTCTAGCTTTCTTCTAAACTACTCTGCCGAGCATTTCAGGCACTGACTTCTCAAATTTCTTTCAGCCACCAGGAATATGCAATCTTTATTAAATTAGCAAATGGCCCACTGAATAAAGACTGCATTAAAGTAGATCACGATGGGGCTTCAGCTTTTCCTAATGAAGTTTCACGTGTCCCTTCCTGAAGAAGCCAGTGTCAGGGTAAGAGGTGGCCAGATTCACTTGCATTTTTCCCAGGAAGAGCCACTTAATACAATAAAATCTCAGACCTGTCAGAGAGTTTGAGCACTGTTTCCTGGAAGGATGATTTTAAAGTTCTATTTACATTAAAATAACCTCCATCCCAACTCTCAGGGCCGCTTTCTATTGCAATTGACCAGGGAGGTAGAGATGCATTCCAACAGAAAGAAATGAAATCAGAATGAATTTGGCTGATGCTTAATCTCCTACTTTTACCCTTTCCCACAAGGGAGAAAAAAACACAAAACTGCTTTTTAAATTCTGCCAGGACCAAGTTTGAATATGCGCACTGTCATCTCAGCCTCATGCATATGAACTAAGAATCCTGGAAGACACATCTCAGATCCTCTGTGCCCACCATCTTCCTGGCATAAAGATAAACCCACTTAAACTTAGTAGTATTAATTGGATGTTAGAACCATCTCACACATTGAAAACATAAAACCCCCATGCTCAAACACTTCTCACTCCTCCTCCTCATCCAATTTCCTAGTTTCGCTGCATATTTTACCACTTAGACTTGAATAAAGGCATATATTACTTTTTCAACTCTACCTCTGTCTTTGGTCCGTGAGAAAGTTCAGGACAGGTCCATGTGTGACCAGAAGTCAACCCATCAATGGTCCCGCTCATTGGAGCCAGGCTGAATCTCATGCAGGTCCTCAGATGTGTTAGGCTTTCTCTTGCCTGTGGTCTTCATCTCTGCTACCCCTCTGCCTAAAGCAGGACTTCCTGCTTTCCTCCCCCTGATTGTAGTAGGCTCGTTAGCTAATGCCTACTCACCATGCAAATTTCAACTCAAGAAGCCCTTCCAGAGCCTCCTCTCTGCTCCAGGGTAGGTCAATTGTATTCCCATACCACCTGTGCTTTCCACCCTGCTGGCACCATGAGGACACAGCACGTAAGCCTACAGCCTCTAAGATGGCCGCTTTGGGTTCAACAAATATAAATTCTCTTCTATCTGATTCTCTGGTTGGAAAAGTGGCCTTGGATGAAACCACGGTCTGCAGGACAGTTACAAATGGGGCTTACAAAGGATAGAAAGGAGGTGAGTCTCTCACCCAGGTCTAAGACTACATTACGGAGCACTTGCTGCGCGTCTTAAGCATGTGCTAATGCTTACAACAGTACTTATTAAATCATCAAACAGTTATAGAGGGTAGGTGAGGTTATGTCCTTTCTAGATGGGAAAACTGAGGGTCAGAGAGGTTGGGAACCTGTCCCCAGATGTCAGCAGTGGAGCTGGGTTCAAACTCAGGACTGACTCCAAACTCTCACATACCCCTCACATACTGACTGTCTCTGAGTGAGTATCCGTTAGTCCAGAAGTTTCCCACCACTCTGGTCAACCCAGCTACTCTTGCACAGAGTCCCTGACAGAGTTCCCCTTTTGGAATGTGTTTGTTATATTATTTAAGATATTCAATTCTACAGAAAATCAGAAATAACAAGAAGAATAAATGAAACAAGTATAGAAGCAAATTGCTTATGAGACAGAATTAAGCTTATGAGGCAGAATTCATTAGATGGGTTAAGTGTACATAAAGTAGTAATATAGGGTGACATGTTAGCATAGATTAAACAGAGCATGTGTCTGCTGAGCTTAGAAAGAGATCGAAAGACCAAGAGGTAGCAAATATTTGAGACTCACCAAATATACATGAGGGACAGGAGTTTCCAAATAGTCATCATATATTCAATATACATGGGGCACTCAATATTTATGAGATCTGAAATCAGCCATCCATTGCTGACACCCATTCCAGCCCCACAAGCCCTCTGCGAAATGAAATCCAGGGCTGCTGGCAGGGTAAAGGGTGAGTTACCACCATGGGCCAGGTGTGACTGCCCCTGCATCTCCCAATAGAACAGGTTCACTGTGTTGGCCCAGGCACTTTTCATCTGCCAAGCTCCTTGTTCAACCTCAACTCTGATCTTGTAACCTAACCCTCAGCAGGGAAGGCTGATGTAGCAAATAGAGGTGAGGCTCTGCATTGCCCACTGCACTTTCTCTCTCTGAGCCCACACGGCAGCTCATGGTCCTTCTCTTACTACTCAATTAATTGGAGTTAGCATCTGAAATGACATTTATTTGCCCTCCTAAAATCTAAATTTTTGGTTCTCACACCTCTGGCTATAAATCAGAATCATTGAAGAGCTTTTACAAAATACAGGTGGTCTGAACTCTACCCATATGGATTCTGATTTCATTGTTCTGGGATAAGAACGAGGTACTGATGTATTTTAAAAGCTCTCCAGATGATTCTAATGCGTAGGCAGGATTGAGGGCCACTGGATGAGATGATCACTATAGGGGCCTAATAGGGACCAGCTATTGACATGAAGATGGAAGAAATGATTGGGCCGGTTGAGCCAAGCTCTGGTGGCAAGAATATTAGATGGACTTCTGCATAATCCAGGGTTCAGGAAGCGTGGCCATTCTTCCCTGTTTGCACCCTCTCCTATGTCCATTAACTACCCACCTCACTCTTCTGCCTTCAAACTGTGTGTTTTAAGTTAATATGCTAAACTACGTGATTCAAGCATCTTAACTTGGTCCTTGAGCCTTTCGGTTACATGAGCTTTATGATAGCTGGTCTTGGAGTTAGCATTGTATGAAGATAATTTCCCATGGCATACCTTTGGGCAATTCTTTTCCCCTCAGAGGATGCCCTCGACACCAGATTTAGGAAAGCAAGCAACAGATTTGCAGTCAAGTCTCCTGTATTTCAGAATTATCTCAGCTACTAACCTCTTCAAGCTTTCATTGGCTCTAGATCTGTCGAATAAGAATGCTACTCCTTCACTCACAGGATTGTTGTCAAGGTTAAATAATGACAGAGGTAAAAAGTATTTTGCAAAACCATTGTCACTTGTATGACTTTTGTTGTGACACGCAGACATAATATTTTTCTTAATTTATATCTCAGCATTGAAAAGAATCCTAATTCCAGTCTTTTGGTGACAGGCTTACTCTGACTTGGAAAAATGAAAGTCCCAAGGATTTAGCAGGACGGGGGATGTGCCGCAGGTCCTCATTCCCTCAGGGAGGCCACAGAGATGCGATTCACAGCAGTGGCACCACTGGGAGGAAAGCCCACTCAGATCAAGGTACAGACCATTTCCATCTCTCTGGAAAGTTCCCTGGAGAGACTCCCATTCCCAGCCAACACTCCACCCACCCAGATAACACTATGCTGACTTGTATCAGCACACATTCATTTTGCCTCTTCCTCAATTCAACATCAGTAGGACTAGAAGGGATCCCACTCTTTTTCTCCAGACTTGCTTGCTCGTGGCTCAGCCAGGCAGGACCAGAATGGACTCAGAAGCTGCAGCACAGCTGAGCTGCAGTGGCTGAGAGACAACTGCTCGAACCCCAGCTGTGATCAATAATTGATTGCAAGGATGATGTGCAGACACGAATCCCAGTGCCCTTCATCAGGCCAGGCAGCCTCAGGCAGTGGACCTAGTGCAAACTGTTAATAATTTTAACACATTTCACGTGCAGTTTGTTTCGCCTCTCAAATAAATTAATTATGGAGACTTTAAAGAATTTACAGAGGGAATCTCATTACTAACTGCACATTCTGCCCTCCCAATCAATAGTCTTTTCATTTTTACATAGCAAGTGGAAGAGAAAAAGGGGCTTAAAAAAAAATTCTTCCATTTCATCATCTCCATCTCCAGCCTTGGCATTTAATAAGTGCTCTGAAACATGCTCAAACTCTCAATTCCCACTGTGTGAGACTGGGCAAATTAATTAACCTCTCTGAGCATTACTTTTAGAATACTTCCACCTTGAATGTCCATCACCGTTATTGTTCACATGAGAAACTCCTATTCATTCTAAAAAA
Source organism: Pongo pygmaeus (assembly GCF_028885625.2). NCBI lineage: Eukaryota > Metazoa > Chordata > Mammalia > Primates > Hominidae > Pongo > Pongo pygmaeus. The sequence continues at coordinate 16,472,652 of NC_072376.2, forward strand.
TCCTACTGCATGCATAAAAGGCAGAAGTTTGACAGGGTTATATCACACTTTAGAGTCAGACAGTCCTCCCTAGATTCAAATGTTGCTTCAACTTACTATTTAAGGTGACTATGGCCAAGTTACTTAAGCCTCAGTCTCCTCATCTACAAAATGGTATCAATATACATGAGTCACATGTAGTTATGAGGAATAAGTGATAGAATGCATGGGAAGCCACTTAGCACAGGCAGGGCTGGACATATAATATGTGCTCAATACCTATTGGTTATTATTATTATTCATTTATTCCACAACTATGTAAGACAGACACCATGCTTAGGTAGAAGCCTTCCATGACCCATTAACCCAATCCAAACCACCTCTCTTGACTGCATTACCTCTCTGCTTTGTGCTCCTTCTAATAACATTTGGGTCACATTCTGTTTTATATTTAGTGGAGTGGACTGTCTCCCTCTGTAAATGCTGAGCTTAGAGCGGGCAGGTACCAGTCTCATTTGGTTTTGCATCCACAGAGCTTAGTAGGGTATGTGGCCCACAGCAGACACTGATGTTGGTTGAACTGTTGGCATTTAAAGCCTCATAATACAGGCTGGTGCAAGGTACTACAGGAGCATGGAAGAAAAAGAGCCTAGTGTATATCAGGGAGTCATGCAAAAGTGCTAGAGAAGGTGTCATCTAAGCCAAATCTTGAAGGGTGAGTTGGAATTAGCCAAGATACAGAAGGGGAACTGCATGGCTGGAGAGGTCCCTGAAAAATGCTGCCACAGGTCCCGAGTCCCAGCTCTCAGTGCCTGGGAGAGCAAAGCTGCAGAAGAGGCCTCCAACATGCAGGTGCCTGTAGTCACAGCACCTAGGAGTGCCCCTGGCAGCAGAGACTCCATGAGCCTTCAGACTAGAGATGAAGGTGGGAGCCAGATCTTAGGGAATCTTGGTGTATACTAAGGAGCAATGAGGATACAGATGCTCCTCAACTTACAGTGGGATTACATCTCAATAAACTCATCACCAAGTGAAAATATCCAACATTATAGCTTAACCTAGCCTACCTAAAACATGCTTAGAACACTTATGGTAGCCTACAGCTGGGCAAAATCATGAAACACAAAGCCCATTTTTATAATAAATTGTTGGATAGCTCATATAATTGACTAAATACTACACTGAAAGGGAAAAACAGAATGATCGTATGGGTACTCCAAGTATGGTTTCTACTGAATGCATATTGCTTTCACACCAACATAAAGACAAAACAATTTAAGTTAAACCATCACAAGTCGGGGACCATCTATATTTTGTGGGGGCAAAGGTGCTCCTGGAGGATTTCTGTGCTCCAGGTGCTCCTGGAGAAACACATTCAGACTTGTATTTTAAAACAAATCCCTCAGGAAACTAGTAGACTATGGCCTGTAGGGGAGGTGTTGAGGCTGGAGACCAGGAACAGTGAGGGTGGCCCCTGCCTGCTCTGCCCATTGTCGTGTCTCCCAATGGCTGACATGTAGCAGATGTGCAGTAAATATCTACGGAATGACCAAAGAAGGCATATCTAAGAGCCTGGCCTGGAGATCACTTAGGAAAAGCCCCTGTCACTGAGAAGCAATAAGAACCTGGACCAGGGCTGTCCAAAAGAACTTTCTGTGATAATGGAAATGATCTGTGTCTGAGCCAATTAATGTGGTAGCCACTAGCCACATGTGGTTACTGAGCTCTTGAAATGGGACTAGTGCCACTGAGGAACTGAATTTAGTTTAATTTATAGCAATGCCCCACTTCTCTGATATGAATTTTCTGTATTAGTTCAATTTTCATACTGCTTTAAAGAACTACCTGAGACTGGGAAATCCATGAAGAAAAGAGGTTTAATTGACTCAGTTCCACAGGCTGTCCAGGAAGCATGGCTGGGGAGGGGTCAGGAAACTTACAATCATGGCAGAAGGTGAAGGGAAAGTCAGCATGTCTTACATGACCAGAGCAGGAGGGAGAGAGCAAAGGGGGAAGTGCTACACACTTTTTAACAAGCAGATCTCATGAGAACTCACTCACAATAATGAGAACAACAAGGGGGAAGTACACCTCCATGATCCAATCACCTCCCATCAGGCCCCTCCTCCAACATTGAGGATTAAATTTAAGTACTGATTTCCCCCTCTTGGAATGGGTCTATTTACCCAGTATCTGTACCCCATTGTATCTCAAAAGTAATTAACTTGTTTTTTATTTTACAGGCTCATAGGCAGACGGGACTTGCCTTGTCTCAGATGAGACTTTGGACTTGGACTTTTGAGTTAAGGCTGAATGAGTTAAGACTTTGTGGGACTGCTGAGAAGCCATGATTGTGTTTTGAAATGTGAGAAAGACATGAGATTTGGAAAGGGCCAAGGGCAAAATGATATGGTTTGGCTCTCTGTCCCCACCCAAATCTCATGTCAACTGTAATTCCCAATGTTGAGAAAGAGATCTGGTAGGAGGTGATTAGATCATGGGGGCAGATTTCCCCCTTGCTGTTCTCATGATAGCGAGTGAATTCTCATGAGATCTGATTGTTTAAAGTGTGTAGCACCTCCCCCTTCACTCTCTCTCCTGCCACAATGTGAAGAAGGTGCTTGCTTCCCTTTCACTTTCTGCCATGATTGTAAGTTTCTTGAGGCCTCCCACCCATGCTTCCTGTACAGCCTGCAGAATTGTGAGTCATTTACAGCTCTTTTCTTCATAAATTACCCAGCCTCAGGTAGTTCGTTTTCTTTTTTTCTTTTTTTTTTTTTTTGAGATGGAGTCTTGCTCTGTCACCACACTGGAGTGCAGTGGTGCGATCTTGGCTCACACCAACCTCCACTTCCCAGGTTCAAGCAATTCTCCTGCCTCAGCCTCCTGAGTAGCTGGGATTATAGGCACATGCCACCATGCCCAGCTAATTTTTTTGTATTTTTAGTAGAGATGGGGTTTCACCATGTTGGCCAGGCTGGTTTCGAACTCCTGACCTTAAGTGATCCGCCCATCTCAGCCTCCCAAAGTGCTAGGATTACAGGTGTGAGCCACTGCACCTGGCCAGTTCTTTATAGCAATGTGAAAACGAACTAATACACTAACCATTCATCATTTTATTTTAAAGAGCTTTTTAGACTCATCTAAATACTTTCATGTATCATTCTTGTGCATAAAAAGTAATATATATGTAAAATAAATTATTTACGGTATTAATTAAAACACTTTAAATCAGTGTTAAACTCTGCTAAACCTCTTTTTGACTCAGACTGGGTAATGTCTATTTTTCCTTTCTCATATGATATCATACTCTGTGCCATCAAATGCAGTGATATTACAGCAATTTTTGAAAGAGTGTTGCGCTATCGTCTCTGAAGGTATTCTTTGGAACCACTGACACCCATCCTGCAAGTCTTGGCACTGAAACTACCTTTATCAAAAGGTATCAATGGAAAGTTTTCAAACACAAACCTGGATTTATATTCATTCCTTGAAAGACCTTGGAATAAAGACCAAGTCCACTGCTTTATGAGCAATGACAACTACATCTCAACAGCCATTTGGCTGACATCTATTGTAACATTCCATTGACTGTGAGACATATATCCCAAAGTTAAAATACGAAAAAGTGTTCTCAGAGTCAGTGAAATTTAGTATGTGCCAGGCAGTTTTCATTCACATTCAACTGATATCCATTATACTCCTGTGATGTAACAGACACTACATTAGGCACCAAATTACATCAAGAAATAAGTTGTAGAATGCCCCGAAGAGACTACAGTATCTTATAATCCTCACAAGAACCCTGCAAAGTTGACAGAGATATCCCCACTTTGCTGATGATTTTTTACCACCTTTTACTATAATCCCCATTGTACAAACAATTCCAAGTACAATTTTGCTTTGTAGGTTTTATAATTTAGTGGTGGAGCTTAGATAGCAAACCTGGTATTCCCTACTTTTAAATATACATGAAACCCACTAAAAAAGTAAAAGTAGTAATAACACAATCCAGAACTGAACTGAACAGAGATTTAGCTGTTTCTACATAAAGGTTTTTACCAATTCTTTTAAAAATAAATTGTAGATAAATATCAAAGGCCCACTGTATCATATCTCTTGCACGAAAGTATGCTTATACTAGCTGTATCCAGTTATTATTCCAATGTGTGAGTATAAACATTATCAACTGAACTATTTTATAGTCACCAAACGACGCCTTACATGTTACTGCAGACAGAAAAAAATATTTTTAATAGCCGCACTATAGAGTAGCAGTTAGGAGCACAGACTCTAAAGCTAGGTTGCCTGGGTCCAAATCTTGTGCTGCTTACCAGATGAGCGACATGGGCAAGTTATTTATCTTGTCTATACCTCAGTTTCCTCTTCTGTAAAGTGGAGATGATGATGATTGTATCTCTCTAATAATCTGTTGAGTATTAAATGAGTTAATGTGTATAAAGCATTCCAAACAATATATTGTACATAGTCAGCACTATATGAGCATTAGCCAAAATTATTCTTATACCCAGATAATTTTTAGATCTCAATTGGTGCCCTACCAGTATTACAGTCAAGATTTCAGTGCCCAAGAGTGATTGAATCAATCAATAAATGAATGAATGGAGGTTGCTTTTACAAGGGGCATTTCTGGGTAAGGGAGCAGCACATTATCTTTGCACCAATTGGACAAATACTCTGACCACCCCAGACATGCACATCAGCCAGTGAGTTATTGAACCATGAAATCTAAAGAGAACTCAGAAATCATTTTGTCACTTACATAAAATCCAGTTGCAATTTTAAAATATCCTATTTATAAGAGCTCGACTCTGAGTTCACTTAACTCTGAATGAATATTTTAAACATTATTTTCTATAGTGCCTCCAAAGAATTAAGTGTCTTCAGAAGAATAACTTCCAATTAACACTAAACAAGTAAAAGGGAACTAGTTAAAGATCAATACCCATTTTCTCTCTTACTTTATAATTAATGGAGTGATTGCTTTGCTTTGACAACTACAACTTACTATGAAAAAAAAACCACAAGCTTCAGGGTTGGAGACTGGGAGAAGTGTGTGAAATATACAGTTCTACTTACATATTCAGTATTCTACAGTCTCTTCTCATTTTTCCTGAGGCTTTGTTTGAAAGCTTCTGCCTTTGCTCCGTTTTCACCCAATTTGCTGAGAACAATGATTTCAGCCTTCTGAATTTGTTTTGCAGGGAATTGAGACATGAGCATGTTGCAGCTTTTAGAAATGTTTAAAAAAGAACTGTCTCTCAGCTGCTATCAGGGGATTAAGGGAAGCTGGGAAGCTGTGCTGTTCGGAGCTGCATGGAGGAGCTGGTGAAACAAGGGGCAAGGGGAAGGAATGTTATAACTTAAAAGATCAGGGAGAATGGAAAATGAAATTCGGTATTGGAGCATCACAGGTAGGTCAGAAAACCCCAGTTCTGATCAGGTACTTGGGTACCAGTAGACACAGTTGGTCTTGCCTGCCCAGCATCCATTCCATCATCTTTCCTTCCCTTTGCAGAGTTCCTCATCCCTCACTATCAGCTTGTAGATATCCAGTGGAACTGATCACTCTCATCCCTAGAATGACCACATAATTTATCTTCAAAATTATGGCATTGTGAGAATAAAAGTTTTAAAAATTGTAATTATGTAGTTTTTGAACTATGTATTTAGTAACCAACAAATTTATTTTATTAAATGGGTGGGCCTACGAAATAGTCCTATTCAAAAATTGTTTTCAAAAATACATTTTTTCCAAAAAATACAACATATGCACAACCATTAGAGCAAAATATGAGGTGGGGAAGAGGGACATCTAATTTTATTTATATTGATTTTCTGAACATTAAAATAACAAGCAAAATAATTATTCTTCATACATCATTAGGTATTTCAATCAATTTCAATTTCTTTCTTTTTTTTTGATACAGGATCTCACTCTGTCACCCAGGCTGGACTGCAAGGGCCTGATCATGACTCACTGCAGCCTCAATCTCACTCTGAAGCATTCCTTCCACCTCAGCCTCCTGAATAGCTGAGACTGCAGGTGCATGCCACCACACTCGGCTAACTTTGCGTGTGTATGTAGAGATGGGATCTCACTATGTTTCCCAGGCTGGTCTAGAGCTCCTCAACTCAAGCAATCCTCCCATCTCGGACTCTCAAAGTGCTGGGATTACAGATGTGAACCACCATGCCCGGCCCAATCATTTTCTTAACCATATCTGTCTCTAATACAAACTTGTATTTTCTGAAGAATTAATGATCATTTTTAATATTTTCATAAAACTGCATGCACTATGACACTGGTTGAAAGCTTCAACTGACTCTCTTGTCTGTAGATTCAAACATTTCCCATATCTAATTGTTGATAAGTAGTAAGGAAAAAAGTATGCCAGGCTGAAGAGGAGCTTTTTTTGGTTGGTTGTTTGTTTACTGTGGATATACTTTAGTCTTTTTTGTTTAAAACTGAAACTCTTGGAATTCAAAATTAACATCCTTGCCAGTGAGCTTCTTATAGACATCAGAAAAAGTCTCAACCCCGTGTTCCACATTGTTCTGCTGTGCTTTGTCTGAATGAACTTTCATCAGCCGGCTGCCATCCAGTTTCATGCATATTCTCTTGTGCATAATTTCACTTGGGAAAAGCAAGTCCTCAAGGATGGTACCATGCATGGCTGTCAGAGTACGGCTCCTGGGACACTTTTGCTTATTGTTTGTATGGCTTTTTTGAGTTGCCTTAGGCAGAATTCTCCTCTGAACAATGAAAACAACATTCTTCCCCACTGAACTTTTTCTCCAATTCATGTACTAGCCAGATGTGGATTTTCTGGAAAGATTCAGTTGAGGAACAGGAACAAAGATGATGATAGCTTTCTGACCACCACCAACTTCAATTTCCTTGGCTGCCATAATTTTCAGCTCCCTGAGCTGAGCCTGAGGTCCAAGTTCATCTCCAGCTTCAGAAGTGCCTGGAAGAGCTACACTCGAACATACTCAGCTTCCCGCAGCTGGGCTTCACGATCTTGGCGCTCTAACTGAGCGTGGCCTCCTTTCTGAGCTCTGGCTTAAGAAGGGGCCCAAGTATTACAAAAGCCTCTCAAATTCCAGCAGCCTGAAGAGATTTCTTTAAATTCAACATCAGCTTAATCATAAAAATTTTGCAGTTTTGTCATTCAAACTGCATGTTTAAAAATTATATAAAATTGACAGGAAAGCTCTATTTTGATTCATAGAATATCACAGCCTATTCAGATGCATTTCTGAATTATGTGTACAGTACAACCAATTCCATGTACAATTTTCCTTGATAGGTTTCAAATTTAGTTTTAAAAAGTTGTTTTACCTTGACGTCATGTTGTTCCAAAAATTGTAAACGTATTTATTACCTTAAATAATTTTATCTTCAATGTTGATCTTTCTAACTTAATCTACAACATCCATTAGTCAGATGTTTCACCATTAATAGAACAAATTTCCAAATTTAGTTTGTTTTCAATAATTGGGTGAAAAATGCAAACCCTTATAGATATTAATTCTAGAAGTTAACTTTTCTATTTGAACCATCTCAGAACATGGATATAAAGCTGGCACCCCTTTAACTGTCTGCAAATTTCTTTTTAATGGAGACAACACACTAACAGCTATCGTATTACTTTTTGTATTGCACAAGAAAACGTGGTATAAAAAATGAGCAAACTGAATTTAGAAGAGCAGTCACTTGATCTAAAAGAAGAGTCATGATTTGGCTGGGCGCAGTGGCTCACTTCACACCTGTAATCCCAGCACTTTGGGAAGCTGAGGCGGGCGGATCACGAGGTCAGGAGATCAAGACCATCCTGGCTCACACGGTGAAACCCCATCTCTACTAAAAATACAAAAACAAAATTAGCCAGGTGTGGTGGCAGGCGCCTGTAGTCTCAGCTACTTGGGAGGCTGAGGCGGGAGAATGGCATGAACCCGGGAGGCGGAGTTTGCAGTGAGCCGAGATCACACCACTGCACTGTAGCCTGGGTGACAGAGCAAGACTCTGTCTCAAAAAAAAAGAGTCATGATTCACAGAGGGATAGGCAAAAGCACCTAAGGCCATGGCACATGTTAATTTATCATTATAAGTCACAATCTTAAAATAACTACCAACACTGGAGGTAGATCCTGATGCTCCCATACACTTGTGCCTTCTGGTTTTCAAGTGGTCAGTGATAATATTATGCCTTCTCCCACACCTATAATAAAGTCAATAAATATCTTCTACAAGTTAACCTTTATCATCAACTTTCTTGTGGGTTTTTTTTGGTTTTTTTGTTTGTTTGCTGTTTTTTTTTTTTTTTTTTTTTTTGAGACTGAGTTTCACTCGGTTCCCCAGGCTGGAGTGCAGTGGCACGATCTCGGCCCACTGCAAACTCTGCCTTCCACGTTCAAGCAATTCCAGTGCCTCAGCCTCCTGAGTAGCTGGGTTTACAGGCACGCGTCACCACGCCCACCTAAATTTTTGTATTTTTAGTGGAGAAAGGATTTCACCACGTTGGCCAAGCTGATCTTGAACTCCTGATCTCAAGTGATCCAGCCACCTCGGCCTCCCAAAATGCTAGGATTACAGGCATGAGCCACTGCACCCGGCCTATCATCAACTTTCTTGAGAAATTAACATTCATTCAGTAATTTTTCAACAACAAGCACATTTTTTAACTCATTGATGTTAAAATAATATTAAAAGTCACTGCAAAATAGAAAAAATATTACTAAACAATGAAACAAATAGTTGCAGATTTCACCACACAGTAATTGACAAAACCACTGTGGCAAGAACATTCAGATTATTTTCTATTATAATGTGAGCGATATGGAGGAAATGATGCACAGCATAGAGAATATAATGTGTACATTACAGTGTACACTCATTTCCTCCACATGCCTCATATACACCTGACTAGTTTCCATTTTTCCAAGTGATCCTGCCAGCTGGAGACCTGGCAGTCCCAGGAGTCACATAGGCCTTGGCACAAGCCACAGCCCTCTTTCAGGTACCCTCTGTGGCCAGCCCGGGCAGCAGCATCAAATACCCCACTACCACCCGAGACCAAAAGAATTTGCAAGCCCAAGCTGCTCTTCCCTAAGCATCCAGCTTACTGCCCTTGAGGACAAGGTATTAAGTTATTTCATGCCAGGGTCCAGACAAGGGAGTCATCATGGCTGGATGGACTTTTAGATTTAACTACGGACTAAACTCAAGTGTCTTCACTACATATGTTTCTCTCATTCGACCAGAGGAGTCTATGGCAAAAGGTGGAAATACAAAGTAGAGGTTTACCAAAATACATTTCCGTGTATTTTTAATGTCACTATTAATAACATTTTATTAAAAATAAAGAAATCAGGGTAAATGCTAAACTACCCAGGAAAGACAACAGGCACAAACTTAGACCTTCTCCCACAAACCAGAGCACATGGTCATCAGAGAGACAGGCACCTCCTAGCCTGGCCTATCAAAGCTTTGCAGCCTCCTGGCCACAATGATTGGTTCCAAGTTGAACACACATGACTCTTCTTGAACCAATGAGAATCAAGCTCCAGATCTTTTGCTGGGAATCTTTTTTTTTTTTTTTTTTTTAGACGGAGTCTAGCTCAGTTGCTCAGGCTGCAGTGCAATGGCACGATCTCAGCTCACTGCAACCTCCACCTCCCGGGTTCATACAATTCTCCTGCCTCAGCCTCCCAAGTAGCTGGGATTACACTCAACTGGGATTACAGCCTGAGCAAGGCCCAAGACAGGAATGAAAACGTTTGTTAAGCCATCTTAGGATGTACACAGTGCTTTTCATAGTGCAGCTATCACTCCAAGCCCATTTTAAAGGCTTGAGCAGTTGAAAAGGACAAAGAGATGATCTGCTGGTCAACAAATCTCAAATATTTATCTAGCAGGGATGGTTTAACATACACAAGTCAATAAATATAACACATCACATAAACATGTGATCTAAATAGATGCAGAGGAAGCATTTGAAATCCAGCATCCCTTTATGATAAAAACTCTCAACAAGCTAGACATAGAAGGGACCAACCTCAAAATATTATAAAAGCCATATGTAACAAACCCACAGCCAACATCATCCTGAATGGGGAAAAGCTGAAAGCATTCCCCATGAGAACAGAAGCAAGATAAGGATTCCCACTTTCACCACTCCTGTTCAACATAGTTCTGGAAGTTCTAGCCAGAGTTAATTAGGCAAAAGAAAAATAAAGGGCATCCAAATTGGAAAGGAGGAAGTCAAACTATCACTGTTTGCAGATGAGATGATTGTATATCTAGAAAATCCTACAGACTCCCCCAAATAATCTTAGATTTGATGAATGAATTCAGTAAAGGATCAGGTTACAAAATCACGTATACAAATCAGTATCACTGCTATACACCAACAACCACCAAGCTGAGAATTAAAAATCAAGAGCTCAATCCCTTTTTACAACAGCTGAAAAATAAAATAAAAAAGTAATGTAGGCCTGGCGCAGTGGCTCACACTTGTAATCCCAACACTTTGGGAGGCCAAGGTGGGTGGATCACGAGGTCAAGAGATTGAGACCATCCTGGCCAACATGGTGAAACCCCGTCTCTACTAAAAATACAAAAATTAGCCGGGCGTGGTGGCATGCACCTGTAGTCCCAGCTACTTGGGAGGCTGAGGCAGGAGAATTGCTTGAACCTGGGAGGCAGAGGTTGCAGTGAGCTGAGATCTCGTCACTGCACTCCAGCCTGGTGACAGAGCGAAACTCCATGTCAAAAAAAAGAAGTAAAGTAAAATACCTGGGAATATACTTAGCCAGGGAGGTGAAAGATCTCTGCATGGAAAACTACAAAACACTGCTGGAAAAAATCATAGATGACACAAACAAATGGAAATGCATCCCACGCTCATAGATTGGAAGAATCAATATTATGAAAATGACCATACTGCCCAAAGCAGTCTACAGATTCAATGCAATTCCCATCAAAATACCAACAGCATTTTTCACAGAACTAGAAAAAACAATTCTAAAATTTATATGGAATCAAAAAATAACCCAAATAGCCATGGCAATACTAAGCAAAAAGAACAAATCTGGAGGCATCACATTACTAAACTTCAAATTATACTACAATGCTATCATTATCAAAATAGCATGGTACTGGTATAAAAGTGAGCACATAGACTAATGGAACAGAATAGAGAACCCAGATATAAAGCCAAATATGTCCAACCAACTGATCTTTGACAATGCATACAAAAACAGAAATTGGGGAATTGACACCTTATTTAATAAATGGTGCTGGAAAAACTGACAAGCCACAAGAATTAAACTGGATCCTCATCTCTCACCTTACATAAAAATCAGCTCAAGATGGATCAGAGACTTAAATGTAAGACCTGAAACTATAAAAATTCTACAAGATGAAATTGAAAAAACTCTTCTAGACATCAGGCTAGGCAAAGAATTCATGACTAAGACACCCATAAGCAAATGCAACAAAACCGAAAATATATAAAGGGGACCTAATTAACTAAAAAGTGTCTGCACAGCAAAAGAAACAACCAGCAGAGTAAACAGACAAGCCACAGGGAAAATATTTGCAAAGTACACATCCAGCCAAGGACTAGTATCCAGAATCTACAAGAAACTCAAACAAATCAGCAAGAAAAAAATAATAATAATCCCATTAAAAAGTGGGCAAGGGACATGAATAGACAATTATCAAAAGAAGATAAATAAATGCCCAACAAACAATGAAAAAATGTTCAACATTTCTAATCATCAGGGAAATGCAAATCAAAACCACAATGAGATACCACCTTACTCCTGCAAGAATGACCACTATTAGAAATTCAGAAAACAACAGATGTTGGTGTGGATGCAGGAAAAGGGGAATGCTTATACACTGCTTGTGGGACTGTAAATTAGTACAACCTCTATGTAAAGCAGTATGGAGATTCCTCAAAGAGCAAAAAGTAGATCTACCATTTGATCCAGCAGTCCTGCTACTGGGGATCTACCCAGAGGAAAAGAAATCATTATATGAAAAAGACACTTGCACACACATGTTTATGGCAGCACAACTCACAATTGCACAGGTGTGGAACCAACCTAAGTGGCCATCAACTATTAAATGGATAAAGAAAATGTGGTATAGATCACCAAGGAATACTACTCAGCCAGTAAAAAGAATGAAATAATGTCTTATGCAGCAACTTAGATGGAGCTAGAAGACATTGTTCTAAGTGAAATAACAGAGGAGTGGAAAACCAAAAACTGTATGTTCTCACTTATAAGCGGAAGCTAAGCTGTGAATATGAAAAGGCATATAGAGTGACATAATGGACGTTAGGGACTCAGAAGGGGGAAGGTGGGAGTGGGAGGAATAAAAAACTACGTATTAGGTACAATGTACACTACTTGGGTGATAGGTGCACTAAAATCTCAGAATTCGCCACTAGATAATCCATCCATGTAACCAAAAACCACTTGTACCCCACAAGCTATTGAAATATAAATAAATGAGGTAATGAGGAGAAATAAACTAAATAAAATATTCAGAACTTTGAATCGTGTGTGTGTGTGTGTGTGTGTGTGTATAGCACTTGAGCCCAAAAAATTCTCCACTGTCCTGGATGCCATGAGAAAAAAAAAACAAAGAAGAATAAAAGATCTTTGGCTTTTAAGGAATTTAAAGGCAGAGGTGAGTGCATGAGACAGACACAGAAAGCATGGGGGTTCGACTTGCTTTATAACAACTCGCTCATGCGATAACTAACCAGCCTCTGCAAGAAGGACATTAATACATTCATGAGGGCTCCACCCTCATGACCCAATCACTGCTGATTAGGCCCCACCTCCCAACAGTGTTGCACTGGGGATTAAGTTTCCAACATATGAAATTTTTGGAGACACAGTCAAACCATAGCAGTGTGATTCTGGCTGTAACTGCAGTTTCCCTCATTAGAGAACTACTGGATCTTTAGGGAATTAAATGTTTCAGTCCTGATCCAGTTGTGTATGTTCTTTTGAAGTCTCCTGTTTACTGACATGTCAGGCTACCTTGCACCACGTTTCACTGGCTAATTGAGGAGAGTTATCTGTTTCTCTGCCACCGCTCAAAGGCTTCATCGTCATCTACACTTCTAAGCTGTAGTTTTCATTACCCCTCATTTGATACCTCATAGATCTGTGCCTTGGTGGAACTTATGGAGGCTCATATTTCTCCAATTATACTCTGTAAAATTTCCTGCTGCTACAGCCTCTTATTCTCAGCTGTGAGGTCAACGACTACATCAACAATAGGTTTTGGTAAAAAGAGAACAATTTCCAAACTGTTCTTAAAAGTTTCCTAACATTATGAAAGGAAAAAAAAAACCCAAATCTATTCTTACTGGGTTGTGCTAACAAATATCCCTTCACCATCTGCAAAGGTCAGGGTTTTGTTTTCTAACAACATATTGCCCACTTATTAGGATGATAGCAATCAAGTGTAAATGTCACTGAAATAGTATAGACAATAAATGCCATAGAAATCCACTAAAGAGAACTCTCACTTCCCAAGCAGACTTCCATTCATTTGCTCACTTATCCATTCAATGAATATTTATTGATAATCTACACACACCAGGCACTGAGCTAGGCACAGACATAGCCTCTGCCATCGTGGAGCTTTTAGAGACATACAGAAAATAGTCACACAGATATGGAGATAATTACAAAGTGTGGTAAGTGCGATGCAAAAAAAAAAAAAAAAGTGCAGAGAGCTATGAGAAAAAAATAGCCAGCATGCGAATGAAATTTAATTTAGATTTAGACGGAAAGTAAGATTTAATTGGGCTATAGGCAATAAACGAGATTTATTATGATCAGAGTCTAAACAACAAAGAAAATGACTGAGTGTTGAGGCCTCTCAAGAAAGTCCCAAATAATTGAAGACAATTATGATGACTTCTAGGTACCAGCAGGTGGTGACCTCTAACAGGTCAGGGGACAATGCTGTCCCAACATGAGCCCCTCTCAGAAACTTGGGACCTCTTCTGACACAGGTTTGATACTCACCTCCTGCTCAGATTCACTCCCACCAGCGGCGTTCCCCAAACTGTGACGCTGGCGAATCTGTGTTTTGGTGTTGAAACGGGAAAAATTCCCTTATCCCCCTCGTAGGGCATGTGATGAGTCGCTCACTTCTTCGGTGCCCCACTGCTCAAACCCCTAGGGGGAGCATGCAGACGGGCTGGTTGTGGGGCTCCGACCCCACAGCAGTGTCCAGAGATGAATGTTTTACAGCTCCTGGGGCCCCAACGGGCATGTTACAGGGTGGTCTTTTAGTTTAGCCATTTGTAGGCGGCTTGTGTTAGCTCAGTTAGACCCCCTGCCTGATCACAAGAACAGAGGACTTTCTGTATCCCAGGATTTCTTGCCTTGGTGTGTCGGGAATTGGCGGGTTCTTGGTCTCACTGACTTCAAGAATGAAGCCGAGGACCGTCGAGGTGACTGTTACAGTTCTTAAAGGTGGCATGTCCGGAGTTTGTCCCTTCTGATGCTCAGTTGTGTTCGGAGTTTCTTCCTTCTGGTGGGTTCGTGGTCTCACTGGCTTCAGGAGTGAAACTGCAGACCTTCGCGCTGAGTGTTACAGCTCTGTGTCCGGAATTGGTGGGTTCTTGGTCTCACTTCAAGAATGAAGCCGGGGACCCTCGCGGTGCGTGCTACAGCTTTTAAAGGCTGCGTGTCCGGAATTTGTTCCTCCTGATGTTTGGATGTGTTTGCAGTTTTTTCCTTCTGGTGGGTTCGCCGTCTTGCTGGCTTCAGGAGTGAAGCTGCAGATCCTCGCGATGAGTGTTATAGCTTAAAAACGCAGTGTGGCCCCAAAGACTGAGCAACAGCAACATTTACTGCAAAGAGCGAAAGAATAAACTCTCCACAACGTGGAAAAGAACTCCAACAGGTTGCCACTACCAGCGCGGGCAGCCTGCTTTTATTCTCTTATCTGGCCCCACCCACATCCTGCTGATTGGTCCATTTTACGGATAGCTGATTGGTCCGTTTTGACAGAGTGCTGATTGGTGCCTTTACAGTCCCTCAGCTAGACACAAAAGTTCTTCAAGTCCCGGCTAGATTAGTTAGATACAGAGACCTGATTGGTATATTTACAAACCCTGAGCTAGACACAGAGTGCTGATTGGTGCATTCACAATCCCTTAGCTAGACATAAAGGTTCTCCAAGTCCCCACTACACTTAGGAGCCCAGCTGGCTTCACCCAGTGGACCCTCACCGGGGCATGCTGCAGGTGGAGCTGCCTGCCAGTCCCGCGCCTTGCGCCTGCACTCCTCAGCCCTTGGGCGGTCGATGGGACTGGGCGCTGTGGAGCAGGTGGCGGCGCTCGTGGTGGAGGCGCGGCGCTCGTGGTGGAGGCTCGGCCCACGCAGGAGCCCTTTGCGGGGGTGGAGAGAGGCTCAGGCATGGCGGGCTGCAGGTCCCCAGCCGTGCCCCACGGGGAGGCAGCTAAGGCTGGGCGAGAAATCAAGCGCAAAGCCGGTGGGCCGGCACTGCTGGGGGACCCGGCGCACCCTCCGCAGCTGCTGGCCCGGGTGCTAAGCCCCTCACTGCCGCGGGCCGCTCTGAGTGCGGGGCCCGCCAAGCCCACCTCATCTGGAACTCTGGCCCGTAAGCGCTGCGTGCAGCCCAGGTGCAGCCCAGGCGTGCAGCCAGCATGCTGTCACCTCTCATTGGTGTACTGGAAGAACTGGAGGGCACATGGGCTTGGAGAATGAGTGCAAGGTTTTATTGAGTGGAAGTAGCTCTCAGCAGATGGGGGACCCAGAAGGCTGATGGAGTGGGAAAGTGGTTTTATTCCGGGAGTAAGGCAGCTCAGCGGCCCAGGCTTTCCTCCAACTATCCTATCCAAACTCTGAGCCATTGCACCCGTGGATAGCCAGCTGGTGTGCTCTTCCTTAGGTGTGCTCCCCTCAACGTTCTCTCAACCTCCAGCCACTTGTGTGTTTTTCCACCAATGTGTTCCTTTTTACTTCCAGCCACATGTGTGTCTGCCTGCTGGTGGCGGGGGGGTGTTGGGGGGTTTATAGGCACTGGATGGGGGTGTGGCGGCCCGGGGTTGTCTTGGGAAATGCAACATTTGGGCAGGAAAACAGAAGCCTGTCGTCATCTAGGTCCTAGGGCACAGGCCCAGGAGTGAAGCCCTAGCCAGGACCACGCCTTTGCTTTCCCAGCACTTCCCTTCCCCGCTTCTGTATCAGTAACAGTCTCTGAGTACACAAGCGGTTCCATCCAGCGTCCTTGTGCACCAGCACAGGAGCGGGTAATAAGGGAAGTATTGAAGAGAGCCTCATTTGGTCAGTCACTGAGCCCAATTGGCCAGTTACTAAGTAATGATCCCAGTGTTCTTTTCTGTTGTTGAGTACATGGGAAAGGATTGGTCAAGGCTGCCTTTTTCTCTGCCCAGGACCAGCAAAGGGTCAAACAGGAAGAGGACAATGAGCATCAGATCTTAAATCTAAATTTCCTCTCAGTAACCCTACCCTCAATTAAACCAAGTGCACAGTGTTTCCTTACTGCGGGATTTCTCCATGTCTTTTTATGCCTTTGTGTATTGTGAATTTCTAGGAAAGGAGTGTTTTATGCAGTGTTTTCTATTTTTTTTTTTTTTTTTTTTTTTTTTGAGACAGAGTCTCGCTCTGTCACCCAGGCTGGAGTGCAATGGCGCAATCTCGGCTCACTGCAACTTCCCTCTCCTGGGGTCAAGCGATTCTCCTGCCTCAGCCTCCTGAGTAGCTGGGATTACAGGTGTGCATCACCGCACCCGGCTAATTTTTGTATTTTTAGTAGAAACAGGGTTTCTCCATGTTGGTCAGGCTGGTCTCGAACTCCTGACCTCATGATCCACCCGCCTCAGCCTCCCAAAGTGCTGGGATTACAGGCATGAGCCACCGCGCCTGGCCGTTTTCTAATCTTTTATGACCACTGCATTAGGTCGTAAACTGTTTGCCATGCTTCCGGTTTCTCTCACTACAAGAATATACATCTCTACACTGATGAACTCAAGCGAAACGGGCAGAAGTGATACATATCACTTCCTGTTGTCAGTTCTGGGCAAAGCTTTAGCCAGCTCACGTCTTCTCTACTCTCTTTCCTCTCCCATGGCAGAGGAAGCAGCCTAGTCCACATACAGAGTCCTGGAGTAAAGATGATGTAGAACAAACTTGCAGTCATGGCACCATGGACAGGTTGTATGCACAAGAAATAGGTCCTTGTAGTTTAAGCCGTTGAAGTTCCACAGTCATTTGTCATCACAGCATAACTAGCCTGGCAGTTCTCAAAATGCAGTCTTCAAACTCCTGTGGGTCCTCAGACCCTTTCATGGTATCCATTAGGTCAAAACTGGTTGTTGTTTTGTTTGACATGGAATCTCACTCTGTGGCCCAGGCTGGAGTGCAATGGTGCAATCTCTGCTCACTGCAACCTCTGCCTCTTGGGTTCAAGCGATTCCCCTGCCTCAGCCTCCCAAGTAACTGGAATTACAGGTACACACCACCACACCCGGCTAATTTTTCTATTTTCAGTTTTTGTATCTTTAGTTTTGCATTTTAGTTTCACCGTGTTGACCAGGCTGGTCTTGAACTACTGACCTCAGTTGATCCACCCACCTTGGCCTCCCAAAGTGCTGGGATTATAGGCATGAGCCACTGTGCCCAGCCAAAACTATTTTTGCAATAATACTGAGATATCGTTTGCCTTTTTCATCATGTTGACATTTACATTAATGGTGTAAAAGTAATGGTGGGTCTCCATCCATTTGTGTTACTATAAAAGAATATGAGACTGGGTAATTTATAAAAAAAAAAAGGTATATTTGGCTTATGGTTCTTCAGGCTGTACAAGAAGCATGACACCAGCATCTGCTTCTGGTGAGGGTCTCAGGCTGCTTCTACTCATGGTGGAAGGAGAAGGGGAGCTGGCTTCTGCAGAGATCACGTGGCAAGGGAGCAAAAGAGAGGGGAGGTCCCAAGCTTTTTATAAATAACCAGCTCTCTCAGGAGCTAACAGAGTGAGAACTCATTCATCTCCCACCCAAGGAAGGCCTTAACTTATTCATGAGGGATCCACCCTTGTGACCCAGACACCTCGACTGCACCCCACCTCCGACACTGGGGATCGAATTTCATTATGAGGGTTGGAGGGTCAAATATCCAAACTATAGCAATGGGTAAAATGGCTGATCCTTATCACAAATCACAGTAGAATACCAAACTGTACTTAGTAGCCATTGTAGTTTTCACCCCATGCAGTCACAGTTTTTTTAAATGCAAGTTCTTGCCAGGAACTGTGGTTCATGCCTGTAATCCCAGCACTTTGGAAGGCCACGGCAGAAAGATAGCTTGAGCCCAGGAGTTTGAGACCAGCCTGGGCAACATAGCAAGACCCCGTCTCTTCAATAAAGAAAACATTAGGCATGGTGGTGCATGACTGCAGTCACAGCTACTTGGAACACTGAGGTGGGAGGATCACTTGGGCCTGGGAGGTTGAGGCTGCAGTGAAACATGATTATGCCACTGTGCTCCAGTCTGGATGACAGAGCAAAACCTTGTCTCCAAAAATTAAAAAATAAAATCAATAATAAATAAATAAAATATAAGTTTTGCCTTATCACTTAATGCAACAGAAAAAAAGACATTTTTTAAATCTCACTTTTGAGTACACATCTTAATATTCTTTGTGATGAAATATAATGTAGACATAAAGCTCTTTCACTGCATACCAAAATACTGTGGTTTGTCATGAGAAAAAATACTTATGATTGTTTGAGCTACAAACTGAATTAGCTACTTTTCCATTTTTAAAAAATTTCATATTTATGAGGATGACTGACAGACAAATTACAGTTATTCAGACTTAATTATTTGGCAAACATATTCTTGCCAATGATAAACTTCAGATTTTCAAGTGAATCTTAGCATTTTGGAAAACTTTTATCTGACATCGTGAGCTTGATAGCTGCTAATACTTAAATACTTTTTTCCTAATGAGATCAGTGGTAATGTGAATGAATGTGGATTTTTTCATATTATATAAGAAAATGTGCGTCAAGCATGGTGGCTCACACATGCAATCCCAGAACTTTGGGAGGCCGAGGTGGATGGATCACTTGAGGTCAGGAGTTCGAGACCAGCCTGGCCAACATGGCAAAACCCTGTCTCTACTAAAAATACAAAAATTAGCTTGGTGTGATAGCACACACATGTAATCCCAGCTACAGGGAAGCTGAGGTAGGGAAATCACTTGAACCTGGGAGGCAGAGGTTGCACTAAGCCAAGATTGTGCCACTGCACTCCAGCCTCCAGCCTGGGCAACAGAGCGAGACTCCATCTCAAAAAAAAAAATGGAAAAGAAAAGAACATGTGCCGCAACAAATTAGGCTTCAAAGAAGCATACCTCAAAATAATAACAGCCATCTATGACAAACTGACAGCCAACATCATACTGAATGGGCAAAAGCTGGAAGCATTCCCCTTAAGAACAGGAATAAGACAAGAATGCCCACTCTCACCACTCCTATTCAGCATAGTACTGAAAATCTTAGCAAGAGCGATCAGGCAAAAAAAGGAAAGAAAAAGCATCCAAATAGAAAAAGAAGCAGTCACATTATCTTTCTTCTCCAACAATATGATTCTATACCCAGAAAACCTAAGAGCTCCACAAAAAGGCCCCTAGAACGGAAAAAGAGATTTCAGTAAAGTTTCAGGATACAAAATCAGTGTACAAAAATCAGTAGCATTTCTATACACCAATAATGTTCAAGCTGAGAGCCAAACAAGAACACAATCTCATTTACAATAGTCACAAATAAAATAATAAAATAAAAAAAATACCCAGGAATACATCCAACCAAGGAGATGAAAGATCTCCACAAGGAGAAATACAAAACACTGCAGAAAGAAATTATAGATGATACAAACAAATGGGAAAACATTCCATACTCATGCATTGGAAGACTCAGTATCATTAAAATGGTAATACTATCCAAAGCAATCTATAGATTCAACACTATCCCTATCAAACTACCAACATCATTTTTCACAGAATTAGAAAAAAAAACTATTCTAAAATTCATGTAGTACCAGAAAAGAGTCCAAACAGCCAAACAAAAAAAAATAAAGCTGGAGACCTCACATTACCTGTTGTTAAACTATGCTATACAACTACAGTAACCAAAAGAGCATGGTACTGCAGTGTACAAAAACAGACACATAAACCAATGGAGCAGAATAGAGAACCCAGAAATAAAGCCACATGCCTACAACCATCTGATCTTCTACAAAGTCAACAAAAATAAACAATGGGGAAATGACTCCCTGTTCAATAAGTGATGCTGAGATAACTAGGTAGCCATATTCAGAAAAATGAAATTGAACCCCTACCTTTCACCACATACAAAAAAATTAAGAAGAATTAAAAATTTAAATATAAGACCTCAAACTATAAAAATCCCAGACAAAAACCTGGGAAATATTCTTCTCAACATTAGCCTTGGCAAAGAATTTACAGCTAAGTCCTCAAAAGCAACTGCAACAAAAACAAAAATTGACAAGTAGGACTTAATTAGACTAAAGAGCTTCTGCACAGCAAGAGAAACTATCAACAGAGTAAACAGACAACCTACAGAATGGGAGAAAATGTTTGCAAACTATGTACCCAACAAAGGTTTAATGTCCAGGATCTGTAAAGAGCTTAAACAATTCAACAGGGAAAAAAAAAAAAAAAACAAATAGGCAGATTAAAAAGTGGGCAAAATCAGCCTGGGCAATATAGTGAGACCTTATCTCTACAAAAAAAAAAAAAAAGAAAGAAAAATTTTTTAATTAGTCAGGTATGGTGGCATGTGCCTGTACTTTCAGCTACTTAGGAGGCTGAGGTGGGAGAATTGCTTCAGCCCAGGAGGCTGAAGCTGCAGTGAGCCCTGATCACACCACTGCACTGCAGCCTGGGTGACAGTGTGAGACCCTATGTCAAAAAGAAAAACAGTGGACAAAGGACCTGACAGACTCTTCTCAAAAGAAGACATACAAGCAGCCAACTAGCATACAAAAATTGCTCAACATCATTAATCATCAGAGAAATGCAAATCAAAACCACAATGGGATACCATTTCACACCAGTCAGAATGGCTATTATTAAAAAGTCAAAAAAATAACAGATGCTGGCAAAGCTGCAGAGAAAAGGAAATGCTTATATACTGTTGGTGGTAATATAACTTAGTTCAGCCACTTGGAAAGCAGTTTGGAGATTTCTCAAAGGACTTAAAAGAGAATTACCATTTGACCCAGACATCTCATTATATAACCACACAAAAATAAACTGTTCTACAAAAAAGATACACGCAAAAAAGGTACATGTTCATTGCAGCACTGTTCACTATAGCAAAGACATGGGATCGACTTAGGTGCCCATCAGTGGTGAATTGGGTAAAGAAAATGTAGTACATAGACACTGGACTACTACACACTCATAAAAAAGGATAAAATCATATCCTTTGCAGTAACATGAATGCAGCTAGAGGCCATTACCCTAAGTGAATTAACACAGGAAGAGAAAACCAAATACCACACGGTCTCATAAGTGGGAGCTAAACATCAGGTACTCATGGACATAATAGAAATGGAATAATAGACTATATTAGTCAGTTTTCATACTGCTATAAAGAACTGCCTGAGACTGGGTAACTTATAAAGGAAGAGGTTTCATTGACTCACAGTTCAGCATGGCTGGGAAAGCCTCAGGAAACTTACAATCATGGCAGAAGGCAAAGGGGAAGCAAGGCACCTTCTTCACAAGGTGGCAAGAAGGAAAAGTGATGAGTAAAGGGGGAAGAGCCTCTTATAAAACCATTAGATCTCATGAGAACTCACTCATTATCATAAGAACAGCATGGGAGAAACCGCCCCCATGATTCAGTTACCTCCACCTGGTCTGTCCCTTGACACGTGGGTATAATAGGGATTACAATTCAAGATGAGATTTGGGTGGGGACACAAAGCCTAACCATATCATTTCATGCCTGGTCCCTCCCAAATCTCATGTCCTCACATTTCAAAATACAATCATGCCTTTTCAACAGTCCCCCAAAGTCTTAACTCATTCTAGCATTAATCCAAAAGTCCAAGTTCAAAGTATCATCTGAGACAAGACAAGTAAGTTCCTTCCACCTATGAGCCTGCAAAATTAAAAGCAAGTTAGTTACTTCCTAGACACAATGGGGGTACAGGCATTGGGTAAATACACCCATTCCAAGTGGGAGAAATTGGCCCAAATGAAGGACTACAGGCCCCATGCAAATCCAAAATCCAGTGGGGCAGTCAAATCTTAAAGCTCCAAAATGATCTCCTTTGACTCCATGTCTCACATCCAGGTCACACTGATACAAGAGGTGGCCTCCCACAGCCTTAGGCAGCTCTGCCCCTGTTGCTTTGCAGGGCGCAGCCCCCTCCCAGCTGTCTTCATGGGCTGGCATTGAGTGTTTGTGGCTTTTCCAGGCACACTGTGCAAGCTGTCAGCGGAACTATCATTCTGGGGTCTTGAGGATGATGGCCTTCTTCTCACAGCTCCACTAGGCAGTGCCCCAGTGGGGACTCTGTGTGGGGACCCCAACCCCACATTTCTCTTCCACACTACTCTAGGAGAGGTTCTCCATGAGGGCTCTGCTCCTGCAGCAAATTTCTGCCTGGACATCCAGGCATTTCCATACATCCTCTGAAATCTAGATGCAAGTTTCCAAACCTCAATTCTTGACTTTTATGTACCTGCAGGCTCAACACCACATGTAGGCCTCCAAGACTTGGGGCTTTTCCCCTCTGAAGCAACAGCCTGAGCTGTATATTGGCCCCTTTTAGCCACAACTGGGTTGCAGGGCACCAAGTTCTGAGACTGCACAAAGCAGCAAGGCCCTGGACCCACCCCACAAAACCATTTTCCCTTCTAGGCCACTGGGCCTGTGATGGAAGGGGCTGCCATGAAGACCTCTGACATGCCCTGGAGAAATTTTCCCCATTGTCTTGGCGATTAATATTTGGCTCCTCATTACTTATGCAAATTTCTGCAGCTGGCTTGAATTTCTCTTCAGAAAATGGGTTTTTATTTTCTAACACATTGTTAGCCTGCAAGTTTTTTAAACTTTTATGCCCTGCTTCCCTTTTAAACAGATGTTCTAATTTCAAATCATCTCTTTGTGAATGCATAAAACTGAATGCTTTTACAAGCATCCAAGTCACCTCTGGAACACTTTGCTGCTTAGAAATTTCTTCTCCCAGATACTCTAAATCATCTCTCTTAAGTTCAAAGTTCTGCAGATCTCTAGGGCAGGGGCAAAATGCCACCAGTCTCTTTGCTAAAGCACAGCAAGAATCACCTTTATTACAGTTCCCAACAAGTTCCTCATCTTCATCTGAAACCACCTCAGCCTGGACTTCATTGTCCATATCACTATCAGCATTTTGGTCAAAGCCATTTAACAAGTCTCTAGGGAGTTCCAAACCTTCCCACATCTTCCTCTCTTCTTCTCAGCCCTCTAAACTGTTCCAACCTCTGCCTATTACCCAGTTCCAAAGTTGCTTCCACATTTTGGGGTATCTTTATAGCAGTACCCCACTCTCTGCAGTACCAATTTACTGTATTAGTCTGTTTTCATATGGCTATAAAGAACTGCCCAAGACTAGGTAATATATAAAGGGAAGAGGTTTAATTGGCTCACAGTTCAGCATGGCCAGGGAGGCCTCAGGAAACTTACAATCATGGCAGAACTTGAGAAGCAAGGCACCTTCTTCACAAGGCAGTAGGAAGGAAAAGTGCTGAATAAAGGGGAAGGAGCCTCTTATAAAACCATCAGATCTCATGAGAACTCACTCACTCGTTTAATATAAAGCCTTATTAAACATAACAGGGGGCCAGGCGCAGTGGTTCACGCTTGTAATGCCAGCACTTTGGGAGGCCAAGGTGGGCAGATCACCTGAAGTCAGAAATTCGAGACCAAGCTGGCCAACATGGCCAAACCTTGTCTCTACTAAAAATATAAAAATTAGCTGGGCATGGTTGTGGGTGCCTGTAATCCCAGCTACTCAGGAGGCTGAGGCAGGAGAATTGCTTGAACCCGGGAGGCAGAGGTTGCAGTGAGCCGAGATCACACCACTGCACTCCAGCCTGGGTGACAGAGCGAGACTCCATCTCAAACAGAAAAAATAAATAAATAAAATAAAATAAAATAAAAACAACAGGGGAGTAGCTATAGAGATGGGAAGAGTACACTGAAGAATACTCCAGGGCCAAGGAAGAGCATCCAAGGAGAAGCAAACTTGGAAGTTGGGGCCTCCCCAAGGCTGGGATTCAGACCTTGTTGGAAAAGGTGTGGTTGCAGCCGACAGGAAGAGAATCCCCCTCCTCCTGCAATGTTTCTCCAGTGTTCCTCTACTGACAAAGCTTAACACCATGCTTGCTACAAAAGAGCAATGCTTAAGGCTTCACTGTGGAGCTGGTAACAAAAGGGTGAATTTGGAGCTGAGAGGTAATAAATTGATAGTTGGCACACTGACAAAAAACACACCACATAATCCTTTTTTATACCATATTCATTAATTCATCCAAAAATAGTGTTCTAGTGATCACTTTTTTTTTTTTTTTCTTAGTTGAAGTCTTGCTCTGTCACCCACGCTGGAGTGCAGTGACGTGATCTTGGCTCACTGCAAACTCTACCTCCCGGGTTCAAGCGATTCTCCTCCCTCAGCCTCCAGAGTAACTGGGACTACAAGTGTGCCACTGCGTCCGGCTAATTTTTTTTCTTTTCTTTTTTTTTTTTTTTTTTTTTTGTATTTTTAGTAGAGACAGGGTTTCACTATGTTGGCCAGGCTGGTCTGGAACTCCTGACCTCACATGATCTGCCCAGCTCAGCCTCCTAAAGTGCTGGGATTACAGGCATGAGCCACCACACCCGGCCGGGACCACGTTGTAAAAAACACTGATCTTTGCCTGTCATGGACAATACATTCTCAGTCTCCTCTCCCTCTTATATGTATCCATTGTGTTTGAATTTCAAAATCTACATGTCAACAACCACATGTGGAAAATACTCTCCACTTAGGAAGGCTGCCAAGGGCCGAAAACTAGGTGTGTATAGTTTGGGCAAAATTCTGCAGCAAGATTTTTTTAGTGCGGGAAGCAAAAAAAGATTGATGAATCATTAATAAGGGCAATTGAGCAAAATATATCAACAAGTTATTGCATTTAGTGGCAATGTTATGACTATTTCCCCATTAGCCCAGATCTCTGGTTATATGGGCTTTGAAAAGCTTAAATTACACATCTCCCAAGCTGGATTTTTCTGCAGCATACGAATAAAACTCCTAAAGCTAGAGATACAACACTGGCAGTTTTTTATACCTCACAGAAAACCATCAAGGTCTTTGTCATCCTTCAAGTACTAACTTAAAATACAGCCTTCCCAGACCCCTCCCCAACAAACAGAACAGATCTCTCTCCCTCTGGACCCTGACTTTTTCTGTTTATGCCTCTGCTGAAGCCCTTCCCCAGGCTAACTTGTTCTGTAGCCAGTTATGTCTGCATTGTTCCCTCCCACTAGACTGTGAGCTCCTCGAGGGCAGGAGCATTCCTTCTTCATCTTGGTATCCCCACAGCCAAGCACAGTCATTTGATGTAAGCTCCTATCCTTATTTGTTGACTCAAATTTGTTCATTTCAAGTGAAGGAAGAATGATAGTTTAAAGTCATATGATTATCATTCCTTACTTGCAGAGAAACTTTGCAACAGACGGGTGCTTAGCTGGTTTCTGCTGTGAGCAATCTTCAAGGCATTTCAAAAACAATGGTCTTCGAGGAGATTCCTTTGAGATAGGCAAAGGTATAGAATTTATTTGAGAATCCTGGAATGCAAGAAGGTTACAGGCTAACTCAAAACCCAGAAAAAGCAATTGATTTTAGACAGTAATTCTGTTGCAGCTTCTCCAGATTCATTGCTTTCCTTCCCCTCATTTCCCACCTCCAGTCTTGATTCCCCATCATTTACCAGTAGACTATTTGGCATAGTTTTAGGATATTTTGTTGGTAGCACAGAATACTTTCTACCCCATTTCAAACCTTCCCCGTGAGGCTCAATTGGTCAGAATAAACTAGATTATGAGGCAGTAACAGATAGCCCTCAAATTTAAGTGCCTTCATACCATAATAGTTTACTCTTCATGTTTGCTACATCTACTGTATGTCTGGGCAGCTCTCCAGGACAACTAAGGTCAATGCAGTAACTCAGCAAACTACATGTCCCTTGCCTTGTGGCTCTAACATCTCAAGACAAGCTTGAAGAGAGAGTGTGGCAGTCCCAACATCTGTATGTTCTATGCTTGGGCTCTGAAGTGAAACTGGACACATAGCTCCACCTACTGGCAAGGGAGCTAGGAAATGTAATCCTCTGTGGACCCAGGAAGAAAAGAAAAACCAGATACTGATAAGCTCTCGTACTGTCTCTTCTAAGGGTTTCACAATAACTTTTTTGTTGTTGTTTTTTAGACACAGGGTCTCTCTCTGTTGCCCAGACTTTGATGCCCAGTAGTACAATCATAACCAACTTTACTGAAGCCTCAACCTCTTAGGTTTGAGCAATTCACCAACCTCGGCCTCTTGAGTAGCTAACACTCCAGGTGTGTGCCACCACCCAGCTATTTTTTTTCTTTTTTTTTTTTTTTTTTTTTTTTGGTAGAAACAGAGTCTCACTATATTGCCCAGGCTGGTCTCCAACTCCTGGCCTCAAGTGATCCTCCCACTTGAGCTTCCCAGTGTTCTGGGATTACAGGCGTGAGGCACTGTGCCTGGCTCACAAGGACTTTATAAGTTAAAAATGTACAAGTGCTCCACCCATCAAACCCATCCCCTTTGTAAAGCAGTGCCATGAACCACTACATGCACTTGGAAGGCAGATTAGAAGAGGCAGCTTGCTGCTTCTGCCGAAGATTAACCTAAGAAGACTAAGCCAGGACCAGTCTCCTCCACATCCCCTGAAGCAGAAACCTCCCCTGCACAGATCAGAAGGGAAAGTGCAGACTCCCTGCCTTTCTCACCTACAATCTTTTTTATGGGGTGGTGAGGGTGGGGGGGCCTGTATGCCTATTTGTTTATCAGAGGTGTTTTAGCCTAATTGGTTAGGAAAGAAACAAAGCAATTAGACAAATAATTGGCCATTCCAGGACATCCACCCTTGAAGAGTTCCCTGACCAGGAAAAGAAGATTCAAGAGTAAAGTTTGAAAGGTTTCAGCTTTCTTTCCAATGTTAGAAGAAAAACCTTAGCCAAAGTAAATGTAACAGTTTAATTGAGCAAAGAATGATTCATGAATCAGCCAGCCTCCAGAGCGAGAGTAGGCTCAGAGAGTTCAGAGCAGCCTCAGGGTGGAAGATTTATGAACAGAAAAAGGAAAGTGACACACAGGAAACAGAAGTGAGCTATAGAAACAGCTGGACTGGTGACAGCTCAGGCATCTACCTTATTTGAACACGGTTTGAACAGTTGGCACCCTTTGATTGGCCAAAACTCGGTGATTGGCACAAGAGTAGGTTACAGTCTGTTTACACCTCTGTTTAGGTTATAGTTCATGATGTACAGAGAAATCTTTAGGCTGAACTTAAAATATGTAAAGCGGTAGCTCTAGACTAAACTATTTAACACCAAATTCAATAACTAATTTTATTTTAATATAATACTTCTCTTTGCTTATCGATATTAGAATTCAACACCTCCAACAAATATTCATTGAATACTTACAATATACCTGACTGCAGGAAATAGAAACCCAAATATTTTTCAAACAACTATGATGTTCCAAGTTCCAAACTGTATGTTCTTTTATTTATTAAACTTTATTTTATCCTTTATTAAAGGATAAATTACTTTATCCTTTTCGCATCCTTTGATGTTCTTATGATTGCTCCCATTTTGCAGAAAAATAAACTGAGGCTCAAAGAGTTGAGCAGTTTAGCCAAGGTCAGGGATAGGAATAGTGGGAAAATGGGCATCTCAACTACATTGGTCTCCTTATGATAATGGAGGTCCACATATTCATTCCAAATCAATTAAAACTTAGAAGTCATTGGTTTAACAACCATTTTTAGACTTGGTATTACTTGAAAGTATAATCAAGGGATCATTTATTCATTAGAGTAACTACAGTTCTATTTGAATAAGCTGAATTTTTTCCCTGCTAATTACGTCTTTTGTGTACTATTCATTATGGCATGATGATCTTTTCAACTTCATCAACTTCCCTGTCTCTGTAATAACTCATTGAACAGAATGCAGTTCTATAAATGGTCCAGGGATGTACTCCTATCCCAGGATTTAAAAAGATAATATTCATAAGGCACTTAACGAAATGCCCATAACTAATCGGTGTATAAAGATTATTTATTTTCTTTAGTAAAGTTGCAGAGTATTGGTCCTTATGTCATATAGTAAGTGAAAACCTAAAAAATAAAACCCCTAATACCTGATAAGAACTGTAAATATCACAAACCTATTAGAACTGAGATAGAGATGGAGACCATTATATGTGTCTAAAGTGACGCATCTTTAGCTTCAAACACACACTTATGGGGCTTAACAAGAGCAATTCTGTGTTCACTGATAGAAAGACAAAAATCAAAACAAATTTAGAAATATTTTGAAAAGTTGGGAATCTGTTGTCAAAGTTATGACTAAAAGGCAAGATATAAATAGAAGTTTTATAATATTTCTTGGCTTTTTTTCAAAGAACACTCCCTTATACTAGATAAGCCTAATGTTTAGATTTTCTTACATTTTATTTTATGCACATTTTCAGGAGCCATTTACACAAAATTAGGATACTGCCAGTGTGTACTTTTTTTACACAATAAGTCTACTTTGTTCACTGTCTCCCCAGTATCCAAAGCAGTGTCTGGCGCACAGCAGGCTCTCAGGAGGTCCTTGATGAATAAATGAATGACCAGATCTACATAGGATAATACATGTGACAAAGAGGAAAAAAAAACTTCAAAAGCTAGAGCTGAATTCCCCTTAGGGAGATAGCTGCCCTTTTATGGATAATCCATTGTGATGATTAATTTTACGTGTCATTTTGCCTGAGCCATTAGATGCCCAGATATGTGGTCAAACGTTATACTGGGTGTGTCTGTGAGGATGTTTCTGGATGAGATTAACATTTGAATCAGTACACTAAGAAAAGAAGATTGCCTTCCCTGATGTGGGAGGACCCCATCCAATCAAATGAAGACCTTAACAGGACAAAAAGGCTGAATAAAGGGAAACTCCTCCTGCTTAACTGCCTTGAGCCAGGACGTTGGTCTTTTCAGGCCTTAAGACTCATACTGAAACATCAGCTCTTTTTCTTTTTAGTTATTTATTTTTAATTTTTTTAATTGACACATAATTGTACATATGTATGGCATACTTAGTGATATTGCAATACATATATAAGGTATAGTGATCAGATCAGGGCAATTAACATAACCATCATGGCAAACATTTATCTTTTTTTGTGTTGGGACTGAGATGGGATTGTTTCCTTGACCTTGACCCCCTTTGTGGGCAGGAACTGGAGTGGCTCATTTCACTCAGCCTGCAGTCCATGGATGGCTAACTGTTAGAGCTCAGTGAAGGGTCAGAGTGATAGCCTCCTGCACCTGCCCTTTTTGACACCTGAGTTCTTGTTCGGTATCCAGGAAGAATCAGGTCACATGAACTATTTGAAGGGTAGTGTATGTGGAGGATTTTACTGGGTGATAAAAGTGGCTCTCAGTGGGATGGGGAATTGGAAAGGGGATGGTATGGGAAGAAGATGATCTTTCCCTGAAGCTGAACCATCTGAAGTTAACTGCATCTCCGTAGTCTCTGATGCTCAGCTGCTTGTATCCCCAAAGTTCAGCAACTTGTATCCCTGAGGCTCAGCAGCTTGCATCCCCAACCACTTGCACCAGCCGCTTGTGTTGCTCTGCCAGATTAAGTCTTTTTATGGGCACAGGATGGGGGTGGGGAGGGCCAAAAAGGCAATTATTTGAGCAGAAAAATGAGGTCAGCTGCTTTCACTTAGGGCCCAGGTTCCAGGCTTGAGAGTGGAGTTTAGCCAGGAGCTCAGCCATTCTGTATCAGGAACATTCAATGCTCTCTTTCTAGCTATTTGAAACTATATAAATTATTGTTAACTATAATCATTCTACAGTGCTGTAGTAAACTAGAACTTATGCCTCCTATCTAACTGCAATTTTATAACCTTAACCAATCTCTTGCTATCCCCCTTTCTCCTTACCCTTCCCGCCTTCTAGTCTCTTCTATTTCTTACTTCTATGAGATCAACTATTTTTTAGCTTCCACATATGACTGAGAATATGTGGTGTTTAACTTTCTGTTTCTGGCTTGTTTTATTTAACAACATAATTTCCTCCAGTTCCATCCATGTTGCCACAAATGACAGGATTTCATTCCTTTTTATGGCTGAATAGTATTCCATTGTGTATATATGCCACATTTTCTTTATCCATTTATCTGTTATTGGACACCTAGATTCATTACATAACTTGGCTATTGTGAAAAGGGCTGCAATAAACATGGGACTGCAGACGTCTCTTCAATACACTGATTTTCTTTCCTTTGGATAAATGGGACTGCTGGATCATATGACAGTTTTATCTGTAGCTTTTTGATGACCCTTCATACTCTTCTCCACAGTGGCTGTGCTAGTTTACATTCCCACCAAGAGTATGTAAGAGTTCCCATTTCTCCACATCCTTGCCAGCAATTTTTTTTTTATCTTCTTGATAATAACCATCCTAACCGGGGTGAGATGATACCTCACTGTGGTTTTGACATGCAGTTCTCTGATGATATGGTTTGGCTGTGTCTCCACCCAAATCTCATCTTGAATTGTAGCTCCCATAATTCCCATGTGTCATGGGAGGGACCCAGTCGGAGGTAATTGAATCACGGGGGTGGATCTTTCCCACACTGTTCTTGTGATAGTGGATAAGTCTCATGAGATCTGATGGTTTTATAAACGGGAGTTTCCCTACACAAGTTCTCTCCTTCCTGCCACCAGGTAAGATGTGACCTTGCTCTTCCTTTGCCTTCTGCCATGATTGTGAGGCCTCCACAGCCATGTGGAACTGTGAGTCCATTAAACCTCTTTTTCTTTGTAAATTACCCAGTCTCGGTTGGGTGTGATGACTCTCGCCTGTAATCCCAGCAAGCACTTTGGGAGGCTGAGGCGGGCGGATCACCTGAGGTCGAGAGTTCGAGACTAGCCTGACCAACATGGAGAAAACCCGTCTCTACTAAAAATACAAAGTTAGCCAGGCATGGTGGGGCACGCCTATAATCCCAGCTACTCAGGAGCCTGAGGCAGGAGAATAGCTTGAACCCAGGAGGTGGAGGTTGCAGTGAGCTGAGATCATGCCACAGTCACCTGAGGTCAGGAGATCAAGACCATCCTGGCCAACATGGTGAAACCCCATCTCTACTAAAATACAAAAAAAAAAAAAAAAAAAAAAAAATTAGCCGGGTGTGGTGATGCACGCCTGTAGTCCCAGCTACTCAGGAGGCTGAGGCAGGGGAATCGAACCCGGGAGGCGGAGGTTGCAGTGACCCAAGATCGCGCCACTGTACTCCAGCCTGGTGACAGAGCGAGACTCCATCTAATAAAAAAAAAAAAAAAATTCTCCCATCCTGTAGGCTTTTTACTCTGTTGATTGTTTCCTTTGCTGTGCAGAAGTTTTTTAGTTTGATATAACAAAAGCAAAAATAAACAAATGGGATTGTATCAGGTATCAGCTTTTCTGGGGTCTTGAGCCTGTCAGCTCTCATACTGAAACCCCACCATTGGCTCTCCTAGGCCTCCAGCTTGCTGATTGCACATCTCAGGACTTTTCATCCTCCACAGTCACACGAACCAATTCCTTATAATAAATCTCTTTCTTTAAATATGTATATAAATATGTAGTTTTATATACTGTTCTGTTTCACTGGAGAACCCTGACTAGTACAGGCATTAAAGGGATTTTTATTTCCAGCAGGATGGAAGACCAGGTACTTCGAACTACCTTTCTAATGGAAAATCACTAAAATACGAAATGAAATCTTTTTTTAAACTATCTTTGAAATGCATCACTAATTAAGCCGGCACAAATGTAAGGAATTTGCAGAGACAAAAACAAAGCAAAAGAATTAGGTCACCAAACTCTAAAACTAACTTTGACTATGAAGTTTTCTGCTGCACCCTAGAGACCCTGAAATTTGCTAGGTCATGCATTGCAGTGTGGGAAGGACTGGAAGACAAAACTGAAGGTCTGCACAAAGTGATCAACCCTTCTTGTTTTTACCCCTTTATAAGCTTGACTTCCAGTTTTTACTAAAGGCATACCTGCTTTTATTTCACTTTGCTTTATCGCATATTTTTGAAATTGAAGGTTTGTGGCAATCCTGTGTCAACTAAGTCTATTGGCATCATCATTTTTTCAACAGCATATGTTCGCTTCATGTCTGTGTGTCACATTTTAGTAGTTCTTGCAATATTTCAAGCTTTTTCATTATTATTATATCTGTTATTGTGATCTGTGACTCATAGTCTTCGATGCTACTATTATAATTGTTTTGGGGCACCACTAACCATGCCCATATAAGATAGTGAATTTAACTGAAACATGTTGTATGTGTTCTGACTACTCCACTTCCCTTTTGGGCTCCCTATTCCCTGAGACACAACAATATTGAAATTAGGACAATTAATAACCCTGCAATGGATTCCAAGTGTTGAAAAAAAAGGAAGAGTCACAGGTCTCTCACTTTAAATCAAAGGCTAGAAATGATTAAGCTTAGGGAAGAAGCCAGGTCAAAAGCCCAGCTAGGCCAAAGCTAGGCCTCTTGCACTAAACTGTTAATCAAGTTGTAAATGCAAAGGAAAAGTTTTTGAAGGAAATTAAAAGTGCTACTCCAGTGAACACATGAATGGTAAGAAAGTGAAACACTCCTATTGCTAATATGGAGAAAGTTTCAGTGATCTGGATAGAAGATCAAGTCAGCCACAATATTCCCTTCAGCCAAAGTCTAATACAGAGCAAAGCCCTAACTCTCTTCAATTCTACGAAGGCTGAGAGAAGTGAGGAAGCTGCAGAGGAAAAGTTGGGGCCAGCAGAGATTGGTTTATGAGGTTTAAGAAAAGAAACCATCTCTGTAACAAAAAATGCAAGATGAAGCAGCAAGTGCTGATGAAGAAGCTGCAGCAAGTTGTTCACAAGATCTAGCTAAGATCACTGATGAAGGTGATTACACTAAACAACAGATTTTCTTTTTTTTATTATTATTATACTTTAAGTTCTAGGGTACATGTGCACAACATGCAGGTTTGTTACATAGGTATATATGTGCCATGTTGGTTTGCTAAACCCATCAGCTTGTCATTTACATTAGGTATTTCTCCTAATGCTATCCCTCCCCCAGCTCCCCACCCACTGACAGGCCCCAGTGTGTGATGTTCCCCACCCTGTGTCCATGTGTTCTCGTAAACAACAGATTTTCAATGCAAATAAAACAATCTTATTTTGGAAGAAGATGCCAAAATGGGACTTTCACAGCTAGAGAGGAGATGTCAATGCCTGTCTTCAAAGTTTCAAAGGACAAGCTGACTCTCTTGTCAGGAGCTAATGCAGCTGGTGACTTTAAGTTGAAACCAGTGCTCATTTACCATTCCAAAAATCCTGGGGTCCTTAAGAATTATGCTAAATCTACTTTGTCTGTGCTCTATAAGTAGGGGAAAAAAGCCTGGATGACAGCACATCTGTTTACACATAATTTACTGAATATTTTAAGCCCACTGTTGAGATCTACTGCTCAGAAGAAAATATTCCTTTCAAAATATTACTGCTCATTGACAATGCACCTGGTCATCCAAGAGCTCTGATAGAGATGTACAAAGTGATTAATGCTCTTTTTATGCCTGCTGACACAACATCCATTCTGTAGTACATGGGTCAAGAATTCATTTCATAAGGCTCTAGCTGCCATTGATAGTGATTCCTCTGATGGATCTGGGCAAAGTAAACTGAAAACCTTCTGGAAAGGATTCATCTATCTAGATGGCATTAAAGACATTCACAATACATGGAAGGAGGTCAAAATATCAACAATAACAGGAATTTGAAAGAAGTTGATTCCAACCCTTATGGATGACTTTGAGGGATTCAAGACTTCAGTGTAGGAAGTAACTGCAAAAGTGGTGGAAATAGCAAGAGACTACAATTTGAAATGGAACCTGCGGATGTAACTGAATTGCTGCAATCTCATGGTAAAACTTGAATATATGAGGAGGCGCATCTTATAGATGAGCAAAGAAGGTGGTTTCTTGAGATGGAATCTACTCCTAGTGAAGATGCTGTGAACATTGTTGAAATGACAAGAAAGGATTTAGAATATTACATCAACTTAATTGATAAAGCAGTGGCAGAGTTTGAGAGGATTGACTCCAATTCTGAAAGAAGTTCGACTGTGGTAAAATGCTATCAGGCAGCATCACATGCTATAGAGAAATATTTTGTAAAAAGGAGTCAAATGATGCAGCAACCTTCATTGTTGTCTTATTCTAAGAAATTGCCAGAGCAATCCCAACCTTCGGCAACCACCACCCTGATCAGTCAACAGCCATCAACATCAAGACAAGACTCTCTGCCAGCAAAAAGATTATGACTCTCTGAAAGCTCAGATAATCAGTAGCATTTTTAGCAATAAAGTATTTATATGTAATGCATGTACCTTGTTTGTGAGATGTAATGCTATTGTATACTTGATACACTACAGTATAGTATAAAAATAACTTTTATATGTAATGGGAAACCAAAACATTGTTGGCTCACTTTATTGTGAATTGGCTTTATTGCAGTGGTCTAGAACAAAGCCCACAATATATCTGAGCTATGCCTAAATTAGTTTTACCTAGACTTAAAGCTGGTACCCTCAAAGAACTATAACTCATTTTTAAAGGAGGACTAGACACCAATTTGTTGTTCAGAAGTAAAGTGTCTGAAAGAGGGGAGGAAAAGATGAGTGGAGGGAAGCCAAGCTCTCTGACCTCTCTTTCCACTGGACAACAAAGCCTCCTCACTTTCAGATTTATCCAGAGCACCTTAAAATTCTCAGTTCAAATAAGGCTCTTCCTGATTTATTGCTTTAGCTCAAGGATTACAAAGTAGAGCAGTGCGTTCATTTTAAGGAAACAGCTAAACTTTATTAAAATTTTCTTTTCTTCATTAGATCATATACATACAGAAAATTATTACCTGCTTAGGATTCTCTCCACTTTATAGAAATCTGCTGCCCTTGATTTCGGTGTAAAGAGCATGTTGCTTGGAGAAGCCACTAAAGTGGCAGTGAGTGAGCATTAGGACATCATCCATGGATTTGACATTGTGTTCAAGGAGTGTTTGGAAACTCAACCCCGAGTTCGGCAGAGAGTTTAATCACAATACTGGAGAAATGATATCTCTTTAAAAGCAAACATTATATTGATACCTCTACAGGACAAGGTGTGCAATTAAGGTTTCTTTTTAAATAATCAACTTGGTATAAACAACAGAGGAAAGAATTGATATGGCAATGGGTCTCTGAGTGGGAATAAAAGAAGAAAAAATATATTTTCAAGAGGCACCATGAAAAGCAGAACTTTCCATTCAATTAGATTCTACATATATCTGTTAAGTATCTCCTATGTATAGGGAACAGAACTAGGCCAGAGCATTTAAAAAAAAAAAAAAGGGCCAGCTAATGTCTGGATGCACGTACTCCATTCTAGTGCTATAATCAGTGATTATAATGTCCAATTCTCTTTTTTTAGTAAATTTTCTTACCAAAGTAAAACATACACACAGAAAAGTTTATGAGTGTACAGCTCAATCAATCTAAACAACGTGAAAAAATTTATGAAATCACTACTCAGATCAAGAAATAAAATATTATCAAAATTCATTGCTGGTTTGGCTGTTCTCTGAGGCCTTCAAGTGCCTGTTTTTCATAATTTTTCTAGTTTGTATACTTCTGTCAAGGGTTAATCCATCACCAACTGCTCCCTCATCCTCAAGCAAACGTTCATTATACACTATTGAATTCTCACAAAACCTTGTGGGGTGGTATTATTATCCTAATGTTCAAATTTAGGAAATTGAGTTCCTTTGCTCAAGAAACCAGCTGATAAGGTTGGTAACCTGGAGCTAAGGTTTAAACTCCAGACTTGACTCCAGAGCTCCCACTTAACCATGATACCATATTGCTTTCCAAATAAGACACAGACTTGTGCATAAGGAGTTTAGAGGTTTTAAGATATTGCTATAATTTGAATGTTTGTGTTCTTTCCAAAATTCATCTTGAAAATTATTCCCCAATGCTACAGTATTAATAGGTGGGGCCTTTATGAGGTGATCAGGCCATGAGCTTCACCCTCCTGAATTGGATTAGCACACTTATAAAAGGGCTGGAAGGAGCTAGCAAGGTCCTTTTTGCCCTCTGCCCTCTGCCGTCTGAGGACACAGCTAGAAGGTGCCGTCTTGGAAACAAAGAGCAGGCCTCACCAGACATTGAATCTGCTGGCACCTTGATCTTGGACTTCCCAGCTTCCAGAACTGTAAGGAATAAATTTCTATTGTTTATAAATTACCCAATCTCAGGTATTTTTTTTTAGACCAGCATGAACAAACTAATGAAATGGGAGAGTTCCCTGATTCCCCTTGCAGGACATGCAACAGGGGTGTGGTCACCCTGTTTGGTCCCCCCACAGCTCAAACCCTCTACAGAAGGGAGAGCATGCAGATGGGCAGGTGCAAGAACTGGAGTAAGCACTTTTGGGCTCTGACCCCATGGCAGCATCTAGGGGTGGGTGTCTGAGACTCCCAAAACCCAAGTGGGCATGTGCTACAGTGTACTCCTTTAGCTTTGCTGTCTGCAGATAGCTTGTGTATTAATTAGCTCAATGGACTCTCTGCCTTATAGCAAGGGCAGGGGGCAGTGTGACAACCTTCTGTATCCCAAGCTCTTGCCCAGTGTCCCAAAAGAATTGGATCACACGCAGGCTTGAAAGATGACAGCAAGGTTTTATTGAGTGGTGGAGGTGACTCTCAGCAAGATGGATGGGGAGCCAGAAAGGGGGATGGAGTGGGAATGTGGTCTTCCCCTGGAGTTGGGCCCAGTGAGCGGACTCTTCTCCAACCACCCCAGGCCGAACTCCCCCTCGGCGTCCAGACGTCTCTCCTCCTCTCTCTTTCTCTGCCACATTGTTCCACCATCACTGGTCTGTTGGTCTGCTAGTCTGCTGGTCCGCTGGTCTGCTGGTCTCAATGTTCAGCCACTTGTGGGTGTGCCCTCTAAGGTCTCAGGTTTGTATGGGCACATGATGGGGAGTGTGGCATGCCACAGTGGTCTTGGAAAATGCAACATTCAGGCTTGAAAACAGGAGCGCCTCTTCTCACTTAGGTCTGTGGGCACAGGCCTGAGGTTGGAGCTTTTGCCGAGGACCCTGCCCTTCTCTATCCAGCACTTCCCTACCTCACTCCCGTAACAGAGAGATAATATTATATAGAGATTTGGGTACCAATCCCCGTATATATACACGGATTAAATACGTGTATATTATATATACACGGATTAAATACGTGTATATTATATATACACGGATTATATACGTGTATATTATATATACACGGATTATATACGTGTATATTATATATACGGATTATATACGTGTATATTATATATACACGGATTATATACGTGTATATTATATATACACATGGATTATATACGTGTATATTATATATACACATGGATTATATACGTGTATATTATATACATATGGATTACACATAATATATACATATGTATTATATCTAGGGGAATTATATTTTTAAATATATTATCTCATTTAAGCATTACAATAATATCTCATTTAATAATTACAATGGAATCCTATGAGGTAGAAATTAATTTCCATATATTACAGATGTGGAAACTGAGGTTGAGAATGGTGAAACAACTTTCCTGAGCAGGCAGCCAGAAAGTAATCCCACTCCAGAGCACTGGCTCTTCCCACTCCACCGTCAGGACCACCTATCTCTTGCCCATACTACCCACATAGCCAATGAAGGTCTGTAGAATAAGAGAATAAATGACATCAACATCCATTTGTGAGTTAAAATTGATAGCACAAGAGGACAATACCATAGTCCTGAGATCATCCCAGACATACAGTGACATCTAATCAGAGGTGCTTAGAGTCAGTCCCAATGAGAAGAGACAGAATCCTTCCAGTATGTTACTTCCTCATTCCTTATCATGGTCTTGGACGGGCATGACTATTTCCCTTGATATAATCTGTTTCTTGCTGGTTTTATCCAAGTTGTTCTTTAGTCTACTAAGGGAGGTATTATAACCACCCAATGGATTCACCTTGCCAGCTGCCTAGATAGAGCCATTTTATCAAGACAGGGGAATTGCAATAGAGAGGGTAATTCACACAAAGCCAGCTGTGCAGGTGACTTGAGTTTTATTATTACTCAGATTGGTTTCCCCAAGCATTCGGGGATCAAAGTTTTTAAGGACAACTTGGTGGGTAGGGGGAAGCCAGTGAGTCAACAGCTCTGATTGGTTGGGTCTGAGATGAAATCATAGGGAATTGGAGCTGTCCTCTTGCAGCTGAGTCAGTTCCCAGATGGGGACCACAAGACCAGATTAGCCAGTTTATCAATCTGGGTGGTGCCAGGTGATCCATCAAGTGCAGGGTCTGCAAAATGTCTCAAGCACTGATCTTAGGAGCAGTTTAGGGAGGGTCAGAATCCTGTAGCCTCCAGCTGCCTGACTCCTGAACTATTTCTTTTTCTTTTTTTTTGAGAGAGAGTCTCAGGCTGGAGTACAGTGGTGCAATCTCAGCCGACTGCAACCTCGGCCTCCCAGGTTCAAGCGATTGTCCTGCCTCAGCCTCCAGAGTAGCTGGGATTATAGGCACACAACAATGCCTGTCTAATTTTTTTTTTCTTTTTTTTTTTAGTAGAGACGAGGTTTCCCTATGTTGACCATCCTAGTCTCAAACTTCTGAATTCAAGTAATCTGCCCACCTCAGCCTCCCAGAATGCTAGGATTACAGGCGTGAGCCACCATGCCTGGCCCTAAACTATAATTTCTAATCTTGTGGCTAACTTGTTAGTCCTACAAAGGCAGTCTAGTCCCCAGGCAAGAAGGAGGTTTGCTTTGGGAAAGGGCTGTTATTGTCTTTGTTTTAAACCGTAAACTAAGTTCCTCTCAAAGTTAGTTCAGCTTACACCCCGGAATGAACAAGGACAGCTTGGAGGTTAGAAGCAAGATGGAGTTGGTTAGGTCAAATCTCTTTCTCTGTCTCAGTTATTTCAGTATTAAGACAAAGGTGGTTTCAGTATTAAGACAAAGGACACTAGCAGGTTACTGAGGGCTATGTGTATTCAAGACACTATACTAGATCTTTTAATGTAGTATTTCACTTCATTCTCACAATAAATCTGTGAGGTTGAGGCTAGTGCCCCCATTTTACAAATGAAAAACATGATAATCAGACAGGTGAAATAATTTGTCCAAGATCACATAGGTAGAAACTAAAAGATTTGAGATTTGGACTATGCTGTCCACTCCACAATCCCATTGCAATTGTAGGTCTTCCTCATAGTTCTGAAATCTAAGATCCTCAAAAGCAGTGACTGCCAGGGTCTGGCACATAGGAGAACTTAATCAATAACTAGTCAATCAGTCTGTCTGGTTCTCAATGCCCACCACCGTGCCACCTCCCTACCAGCTTTATATGTGCGCAACTCTGCCTTAAATTTACTTTCTATCCTAACAAGTTCTT
This sequence comes from Pongo pygmaeus, assembly GCF_028885625.2. NCBI lineage: Eukaryota > Metazoa > Chordata > Mammalia > Primates > Hominidae > Pongo > Pongo pygmaeus. The sequence goes on from NC_072376.2 coordinate 16,512,597, forward strand.
GGTACATTCATTCTCAGTACACATTTTCTTAAAACTCAAAGTTTTCTTTCCTCTTTTATCCTTCTGCCCCTTGGGAAAGGCCACTCATTTCCCTGCTCAGACAGCTGCTCAGACAGCTGGTCATTTCCCAGTTGCACGCAGCAAAAGGGAACAGCTTGCCCACTGAACCACCATGCAGGAACAGGAGCTACATTTGGAATTCACAGCCCAGAAAAATGTCCAGCCTGCTTACAAAGCACTGGTAGAGGCTCAAAGGAAAACAGATACAACATAATCCTTTTCTTTTGCTAAATGACGTCCTCATTTACATCCTCACCATATTAATTCTCTTTGTTTCAACTTAACTAAAGTCAAAGACGGCTTATCAGGAAGTGTTATTCACATGTATTAGACAGCCTAAAATGACAAAATGTTCTAATTCCATTCGTGGATAAAAGTCAATTTGACACCAACACTAAGCTGTTATTTTTCAAATAATAATGGTAATGTTTAATTAGAATTTAACCTGGCTGCTTGCTTTCACTTAACAACGTACAGTACGCTGCTGGTTTCCTGACGAAAGCAAAGATTGATGTCCAATGTAAATGCTGCATTTCAAAAAAAGCTGCACACTAGTAGTGTCTAATTATGCATAACACTCTGCATAATTAATTACTAATTAATTACTAATATTTCAAGTGGCTTGGAGGGTTAGCTGGTCTTTTTAGTCCTTCCTATTATGACCACAGGTAAGCTTAAGTCTTTGTCAGATTATCACAATTGCTTTTAGTGATTACTTCTATAAACCAAGCCTACAAAAACCCTCCTAAATGATTAATTATATTTCTTGATCTGTTTTAACTAAAAAAGATAATAGAAGAAAGCATCTAGCATCATGCCCAGCACATAGTAGTTGCTTAATAAATAGTAGCTATTAACATAGTAAATAATCGGCTGGGTGCAGTGGCTCATGCCTATAATCCCAGCACTTTGGGAGGCCAAGGTAGGCGGATCATCTGAGGTCAAGAGTTTGAGACCAGCCTGGCCAACATGGTGAAACCCCGTCTCTACTAAAAATACAAAAATTAGCCAGGCATGATGGCAGGCACCTGTAATCCCAGCTACTCGGGAGGCTGAGGCAGAAGAATTGCTTGAACCCAGGAGGCGGAGGTTGCAATGAGCTGAGATCGTACCATTGTACTCCAGCTTGGGCGACAAAAGCAAAACTCTGTCTAAAAAAAAAAAAAAAAAAAGTAAATATTCATACTTTTTTATTTGATCATTCATTACCAGAGTCCCGAGCTACTCATTGATGCAGTAGGTTTTCTTTCCTTCTTTCCTCTCTTAGACTCCTGCAGTCCATCATCTCTAATATCCACTCACTGCGTCATTCATTCATGCCACACACAGTCACAGAGCACTTGTTCTGTGCCAGGCACACATTTTCTCTAGATACTGATTCCCAAGGAAATCTCCCTCTTGGAGATCCCCAATGCATATATTAGAGGCTTTGAGAAGTTTTATCTATCTATCTATCTATCTATCTATCAAATAGAGGATGGATAGATAGATGATGGACAGATAGATAGATAGATAGACAGATAGATAGATAGATAGATAGACAATGGATTAACTTTCAATATTTTCCTTACTTATGGACCTCTTTTTCCATGGACACCTATTACCATCCCAGCACAATGGTATTCTAAGGAACACACTTTGGGAACAGTGCAGGACCACACCTGACACACTGTAGCACACTCCTGACCAAGATTCTGTCCTTGACCAAACTCTAGCCAGGGCCCTCTGAGCCCTTTCTCTACTAGGCCTCAAGGCATGGCCTAGAAAGACTTGAGCAAACACCAACATAGTTTCTAACAGCTCAGCCATATCCCTAGGACAACTCCAGCTTCCTTAAAGTGCCTGCCTGAGAAAACTCCAGGTTGCCAAAAGAATGTACTGTTTGTTCCAGCAACCTGAGAACAGGGCCTGTCTCCCAGTCTCTGTGGGAGGGTAGGAGCCTACCTTCAAAAAGAGCCAGGCAACAAACCCAGATGGGTTTCACATGGACCAACCTCTTCTTCCTACTTTTTGTAATTTGTCATTTCTCTGACTCAAATGAGCCCCCAGTCGCCCCCAGCCTACTCTAGTCTCCCTTTAAAATGCCCGGTCACCTCCGTACAAACCAAAGTTGAGTTTACACCTGACCTTCTTCCCTATTTCAATAGTATACAGTAGTTAACCCCTTTCTGAGGTTTTACGCTTTGTGGTTTCAGTTACCAGCAACTGTGATCTGAAAATATAAAAAGAAAAATTCCAGAAATAAACAATTCACAAGTTGTAAATTCCATGTCTGTTCTGGGTATCATGATGAAATGTCACACAATCCCGCTGTTTCCTGACCTGGACGTAAATCATGTCTTTGTCCAGGATATTCACGTTGCCTGTGCCACCCGCCCACTAGTCACTCAGTAGCAACTGGGTTATCAGATCAAAAAAACAGTATATAGGTGATATGGTTTGGCTGTGTCCCCACCCAAATCTCATCTTGAATTCCCACATGTTGTGGGAGGGACCCAGTGGGAGGTAATTGAATCATGGGGGCAGGTCTTTCCCGTACTGTTCTCATGATAGTGAATAAGTCTCATGAGATCTGATGGTTTTAAAAAGGAGAGTTTCCCTGCAGAAGCTCTGTTCTCTCTTCGCCTGCCACCATCCATTTCAGATGTGACTTGCCCCTCGTTACCTTCCGCCATGATTGTGAGGCCTCCCCAGCCACGTGGAACTGTAAGTCCATTAAACCTCTTTCCTTTGTAAATTGCCCAGCCTCTAGTATGTCATTATCAGCAGCATGAAAACTAATACAATAGGGTTTGGTACTATCTGTGGTTTCAGGCATCCACTGGAGGTCTTGGAAGATATCCCCTCAGATAAGAGAAGACCACTGTATTACCAATTAAAATCTGTCCATACTACATTAATGGTGTCTGACTTTGTTTATCTTTGCCACTCCACCTAGTTCTCCACACATGAAAAGCCCTCAGGCAAGACTCATTAAAATTGATACAGGAGGATCTAGTTAATGCAATGAGGTCTAGGTGAGATTTGAGACTATCCTGTTTCCAAAAAGCAGGAAACAGGTATGTTTGTCCATGACAACAAATTCCAGAACTGGCCTTAGAGTCCCACAGATGTAACTAAAATCCCAATTGGTCCGCTGTGAAACCAACTTATCTGGGTCTCAGAGGTCCCAGTGAGGATTAACTGAGATAATGCTGAGGAAGACCAAAGCCTCCCCTGAGATATTTGCAGATGCTTTACTCTCACAGTTGCCTTTGCCTGTGCCTACCTACTCAGCCTGTGCATCACAGTCTGTCCCTCAAGCCACAGATAAGGAAATCAGCCTTTCCTTTAATAGGAGGGAGCAAGGAGGCAGGGATAAAAATTTTAACCAGTGGGCCAGGCACGGTGGCTCACACCTATAATCTCAGCACTTTGGGAGGCTGAGGCAGGAGGATCGCTTGAGTTCAGGAGTTCAAGACCAGCCTAGGCAACATAGACAGACCTCCTCTCTACTAAAAATCAAGAAAATTAGCTGGGCATGGTGATGCCTAACTGTGGTCCCAGCTACTTGGGTGTATGAGGCAGGAGGATCACTTGAGACCAGGAGGTCGAGGCTGCAGTTTGCCTCACTGCACTCCAGTCTGGGCAACAGAGTGAGACTCTGTCTCAAAAAAAAAAAAAAAAAATTTTAACCAGGCCAGGCACGGTGGCTCACACCTGTAATCCCAGCACTTTAGGAGGCTGAGGTGTGCAGATCACTTGAACTCAGGAGTTCAAGACAAGCCTGGCCAACATGGTGAAACCTCGTCTCTACTGAAAACACAAAAATTAGCTGGATGTGTAATCCCAGCTACTCAGGAGGCTGAGGCATGAGAACTGTTTGAACCCGGGAGGCGGAGGTTGCAGTGAGCCAAGATCGTGTCACTGTACTCCAGCCTGGGCAACAGAAAGCCTGCCTCTCAGGGAAAAAAAAATTAACCAGTGGAGGCCAGTAATTTTTTCAACCCATGCATGCACAGACACAGACACACACACACACACACACACACACAGCATTTTTATAGATTTTTTTCCAAGCATGAGATGAAACAAAGGAGCAGTTACACGGCAAGAATGAAAATAACTCCAGATTAACTATCAGACACCCTGTTCTTTAAGAGTTCCTCTGCCTCCCACCACCTCAGCAAAGCTGTGCATTCTCCTTTGCTCTCTCCTCACACTTTTAGGCAGAGCCAGTCAGCTCTTTGTGGCCTCAACCCCTGAATTTGATTCCAGGTCTACCAGCTCTCCGAAGGACATTCCCATAGAAGCCCTCATTAACAGGCAAGTATGCTCTCAAATAGCGAAGTTTTCCTCTGCCTAAGCCTGCACCTACACAGATCCCAAGAAAGCCAACTTCAAGTCCAAAAATGGCCCATAAGGAGGCAGCTGGAGTGTAAAGCAGAACTCCCCAATCTCCAGTCATTCAAACATGAGCTGCCTGAGTTTCCCCATACACCACACATTCATATCATGTCTACTAGAACGACACCCACCTAAAGATGCTTGTGTCCTAATTCCCGGAACCTGTGAATACGGCACCTTACATGGCAAAAGGGACTTCGCAGATGTGATTAAAAGGATCTTGAAAAGGAGAGATTATTCTGGATTTCCTAGGAGGGCCCAATGTACTTGTAAGGCTCCTTATAAGAGGGAGGCAGGAGGGTCAAACTCAGAAAAACCAGGTGTGTTGTGAGGATGGGGCCCTAAGCTAAGGAAGGCAGGCAGCTTCTAAAAGCTAGAGAAAGCAAGGACTCAAATTCTTCCCTAGAGCCCTCAGAAGAAATGCAGCCCTGGCAACACCTTGATTTTAAGACTTCTGTTTTTGTTTTTTGGGGTTTAGTTTTTTGAGATGGAGTCTCGCTCTGTTGCCCAGGCTGGAATGCAGTGACATGATCTTGGCTCACTGCAACCTCCACCTCCCAGGTCCATGCAATTCTCCTGCCTCGGCCTCCAAGTAGCTGGGACTGTAGGCACAAGCCACCATGCCTGGCTAATTTTTTGTATTTTCAGTAGAGACAGAATTTCACCATGTTGGCCAGGCTGGTCTCAAACTCCTGAGCTCAAGTGATCTGCCCGCCTTGGCCTCCCAAAGTGCTGGAATTACAGGTGTGAGCCACTGTGTCCAGCCACCATGATTTTAAGACTTCTGGCCTCTGTAAGTATAAGATGATAAATTTGTATTGTTTTAAACCGATAAGTTGGTGGTAATTTGTTACAGCAGCAATAGGAAGCTAATACACTATGTACATTACATTATGTAGTGTATTCTTCAGGTAATGTTTACTTTTTATGCACTGTCTACTTATCCTCATCCTCACAATAATATCCATGTATTTGTGGTTTTGATGTGGTTGCTATGTATTTTCCTAATACACATCAAAATAAACAAATGATTGTCAATTAAGAAGTGTTTTCCTGTGTCCCTCCCCATACCTCCAGTACACCTGCCCCGAGAGCACAGTGTGGATCCCACTTTGGGAAATTCTGGTGCAAAGGGATGCTCAAGGCCTTCAAGACGGGAAACCAGAGTTCCACGCCTGGCTCTTCCACTGATGGCCTTGAACAGATCACTCTGAAACTCCTGCTCCCTAGCACTCTCCTCTGTACAAGGGTTCCACAGAATCTCTTGTTGGACCCCAGCCCTCTGCTGTGCACCAGGATTAGCCAGGACAGTCGGTAGCTGAGCAGAGAGTCAGCCAAGGGTTTCCATTCCCTGGGCCCTTAAACCCATTCCTCTTACCTGAATTCTCCAGCTTGAACCCCCCACGCCGCCCCACGCGGTACGTAGAGTCAGAAAGCTGAAGTTTAGAGCAATGACAACCTCTCTCTCCACTCCTCTTTTTTCCCTCCAGAGCATCTATGCATTGAGCATAGATGACATCAAAGAAAAAAAGCTGCTTCACATCTCCCTCCACCCTCCGTTGGTCACTCTGAGTCACACTCACATAGAGAGATGATCAGCCAACCACTCCAGTGTGGTTTAAAGGCAGGAACACTACAGCAAAAGATCAAAAATCTGGTTTAAATATGGCTTCATGACCTGCCAATCCTGTGATTTTAGCCTCTCTGATACTCAGTTTCCTCTTTCGTAAACAGGGAAAAATCTTACTTAGCTCAAACTATGAGTATGAAGATTCAATGCAATAACATAGGCTCAATCTCACAGCACCAAGCCTGATGCATGGTAGGTATTCAGCAAATGTCACCTGAGCCTAAATTGGAATCAATAACCATTTCCAAAGTGTGCAGAGAGGATGAACACTGTACAGGGACTCCTGATATGTGACGGCAGGGCACAGACCTTTTTCCATGGCTGGCGGACACACTGAGGTATATACTGCTGTTGCGATGACCGTTGCTGTTTGTGTGCTGTTGTTTGAAGGTGGGTTGCGCTTTCACGATGTTGCAAACTTGGCGATGTTTAGGAAGCTGCTACTATTACATTGGTGCAAAAGTAATAGCGGTTTTTGCTATTGCTTTTAATGGCAAAAACCGCTATTACTTTTGCACCAACTTACACATTTTTGAACCTATTTCCACTTCTGTGAAGTAAGCCAGAGAAATGAGGGAAGACAGGGTGAGGGGAAGAAGACAGGAAGGCAGGGAAGGAGCGAAAGGCAAAGTGAACAGCAGCAGCTCTCCAGTGTTGAGGTGACTTGTCGATCTCAGATCCACTCACAGGGCTGAGCAGAGGCCCCACTAGGAAAAGAAAACTGAACCAAGTTTCCCACACTAGTTTTCCAAGACAAATCGTCTCATCGGCTGCCAATGCCTGCCCCCTTGTGGAAGTTCTTCAAACTGCTTGTATTTTTATTTATCTATTTATTTATTTTTAATGCCGGGACACTCGGAAAACCTCACAATGAGAAAATGTTTTAAGCTTCCAGAGGTTCCCCGTTGCCTGAAAGATAAAAACCACCTGACGGAGATCTTTCATGATGCAGACCCTGCCCACGAAGACACCTCTCCTCCATGCACTCCCTGCCAGCACTTTATTCTGTAATAATAACAAGCGCCATAGTTCCCCAATAATTAATTGAGTTGATAAGAGGCCAACTTGGGAATGAGATAGACCAGAGTTCAAAATTCTGATGCTTTTTCCTCTAGCTGTGTGGCTCTGGGTAAGTTATCTAACTCACAGCTGGGCACCGTGGCTCACGCCTGTAATCCCAACACTTTGGGAGGCCGAGGCAGGTAGATCACCTGAGGTCAGGAGTTTGAGACCAGCCTGGCCAACATGGTGAAACCTTGTCTCTACTAAAAATACAAAATTAGCCAGGTGTGGTGGCACACACCTGTAGTCCCAGCTACTCGGGAGGCTGAGACAGGAGAATCACTTGAACCTGGGAGGCAGAGGCTGCAGTGAGCCAAGATCATGTCACTGCACTCCAGCCTGGGCAAGACAGAGTGAGACTCCATCTCAAAAAAAAAAAAAAAAGATATCTAACTCTCTCAACTTGTTCCTTATCTGTAAAATGGGAATAATAACAGCACCTACCTCCTAGGGTTGCTCTAGAATTAGATTAGAATTAAACGAGGTAACGCATGAAAAGCATCTTCCAAGGGTGCTTTATGCCCCATGAGCTTTAGCTGCCATGGGTAAATGCAGCCTGTTCTTTCTTCCTTTTTTTTTTTTTTTTTTAAATTATACTTTAAGTTTTAGGGTACATGTGCACAATGTGCAGGTTAGTTACATATATATACATGTGCCATGTTGGTGTGCTGCACCCATCAACTCGTCATTTAACATTAGGTATATCTCCTAATGCTATCCCTCCCCCCTCCCCTCACCCCACAACAGTCCCCAGAGTGTGATGTTCCCCTTCCTGTGTCCAAGTGTTCTCATTGTTCAATTCCCACCTATGAGTGAGAACATGTGGTGTTTGGTTTTTTGTCCTTGCGATAGTTTGCTGAGAATGATGGTTTCCAGCTTCGTCCAGCAGCCTGTTCTTTCTACCCCTGAGCCATTCACTTAACAAGCGCTTATTATGCATTACTTGGATGACAAAGGAGGCATAGTCCCTGCTTTAAAGAACTTGTAGTTGAGTGAAGAGACAGAAATACAAACAAGTAACTATTATACTCTTAATTTGACAAAGGCAGTGGTTGAGTTAAATACAGCTTGTGTCCCTCTCAAGTAAAGCAAAACCTAAGATAAGGGGTTGCATGCACTAATTTATTTAAGGAAGTGGTCCTTGGAAGCAGAGTTGGGGACCAGGGGCATAGGAAGAGTGAAACAGGGCAGGAGGGAAAGCCAATACACATTTTATTATGTTGGTGCAAAAGTGATTGTCGTTTCTGGTATTACTCTGAATGGTAAAAACCGCAATGACTTTTGCACCAACCTCATATCAAGCTGCATCACGTTCTAAGTAACTGGGGATGATGCCACTAGAGGCTGTCTAAGGAGTGGTGAGGAGTGATGTGCCTCATTGTGACACACTGTCAGAAGGACAGGAGGGGAACATTCGTCCACCAGCCCGTCTCCCAGTGGTCAAGTGTGTTGCCCCTTGGAGCATTAACTCTCCACCCTCCCAGGTTTGTGCATGTGCAAGTGCCCGGCACATTTCTGCAGACATCCCATCCCTCAATGTCAGGCAAGCCCAGAGGAAGAAAGCGAGGTAGGCAGGACAGCCAGGGAAATGCGGTCAGCTTGCACTTGCTCAAAGCTGGTGGCCCCAGCCATGACTGGAATAAAATGTGGGCAGAGAGGATGCAAGGCTAGGCACAAGAGGTGGCCAATGACGACATAGGAAACTGCGTCGGTAGGAGGGGCACCTGACCCAGCCCAGCCTTTGGGCAAAGGGATGGGATTTTATCAGATAAGGGTTCCCGGAACGGATGACTATGCCAGGTCTAGGAGGAGTTAGCTGAATCAAGGTGGAGAAGAGCAGAGAAAGGGCTGGGCTAAAGCAATGGAGGAAGGTGGAGTGCAGAGACAGGAGGAGGGCAGTTTCAAGGAATAATTAGGGGGTACAATTGTCAGGGCGAGATGAGTGACGGGATGATGAGTGGGGAGTAAGAGTGGTTGTGGATAACATAGTTTCTGACCCCTGTGTCTCCATTCAAGACAGAAAGGGAAGGAGGAGCATGTGGCTCCCAGGATGGATACTGAGCTCTGATGCACTATGTTCAACTTAACTCTGTGATACCCAAGTGGAGAAGGTCAAGAAGCTCCCTGGTGCTGGAGTCAGACGCTTAGGAAGGCTTTAAAGTTGGAGTATGGAGAAACGGAACAGGATCTTGAAAAGGACTTGCTGTATCAGGTTTTCATTAATGCACAAAGGCCAAGAACAGAACAGGTACCAAGCCCCCACATTCCCAGGCAAAGTGTTAGGTCACTGGTGCAGGACACATCAAGAGACTAGGAAGCCACTGTCAGATCCCACGCATACCCACCACCAGCCTTTGATGCTGGAGAGGTGGAAGAGATAGAGAGACAATGTCTCCAGAGAGCTGTTGGAATCTTGCACCATTTCTCCTCTCCCTGCCCCTCTCTGGGGAGTGAAGAAGGAGGGCAAATGCTCATGTTTTCCCAAGGCCAGAAGTGGGCCACATGGGAAGGAGCCAACCTCAAGCCATGTTGAAAGGAACACTTCTCAGGAGTTAGCCTGGAAAGACAAAGAGACCCTGCAGGGATGGGGACCATGGAAGCCTAGAGGCTGAGGGGACCATGGAAGCCTAGAGGCTGAGGAGACCTGCTGGGAGAGAAGACTGTGTGCTTCAGGGTTGCTGTGGTCAGAGGATGCAACAGGGTGCACCCAGTCAAAGAACCAACATTTAATAATCTGCCATGCCCAGACAGCACCTACGTCTGGATATATCTGAGCCAGTCCAGCACATCCTCCCTGTCCTATACTGTTCCTGGATCCAGCTTGCCCCCTCAGAAGTGGATCCCTCAGCCCCAGTCGAGCCTTCAGATGAAGGCAGCCCCAGCTGACATCTAACAGCAGCCTCATGAGAGACCCTGAGCCATAACCCCAAAATAAATCACTCCTAAATTCCTGACCTGCAGAAACTATGAAAGATAATAAGTACTATTCTTTTAAGCTTCTAAGTTTTGGGGTGATTTGTTTACACACCAATAGATAACTACCACATGGCTCCACCCCACTACTACTAAATCAGGATTGGGAAAGATTCCAGGAATCCATTTTTAATAAGCTCCCAAAATGATTCCTTTGATAACCAACTAAATTTAGAGGAAGAAGACCAAAGTGGCATCTCTGGGAATCCTGACCTTCAGGGTTTCCATGAACTTTACAGTCTTGTGAGTGAAACTGACCATAATCCCACCAATGTTACTTAGTTGTAATTTTGATCTGGGTTTGAAGGAAGTAGGAAAGGGTTTGGGCACCAATTTTAAGAGTCACTGAAACATCACTGGTGTAACTTGCAGCTAAGTAAGCCAATCATACTTCCAGCTAAACTGACAGCTCCACCCAGTGGACATTTTGAAAACTTTTCTCATCTGAGTTTTTTTTTTCTTTTATACACTTGGATTCACTGGCAGCTGAAAGCCCACTATCACTATCAGCTAAGATGCTGATTCAGATCATGTTTGCATCTTTGCTGCTTACCAGCTGTTAACTACCTAAATTGCAAGCCATTTCATGCACCTCCGAAGGAGTCTGGTTTAGAAGATCAGAGAGCGAAAGTAGTTAAGGAACAAACACTACAAAAAAAGTTGTGGTACAAGCAGGGCACAGTGACTCACGCCTGTAATCCCAGCACTTTGGGAGGCCGAGGTGGGCGGATCACGAGGTCAGGAGATCGAGACCATCCTGGCTAACATGGCGAAACCCCGTCTCTACTAAAAATACAAAAAAATTAGCCAGGTGTGGTGGTGGACGCCTGTAGTCCCAGCTACTCGGGAGGCTGAGGCAGGAGAATGGAGTGAAACTGGGAGGCGGAGCTTACAGTGAGCGGAGATCGCACCACTGCACTCCAGCCTGGGCAACAGGCAAGACTCTGTCTCAAAAAAAAAAAAAAAAAAGGCGTGGTACAAATATATTTTCAAAATGTTGGGTCTGCTTCTACCCATGGAAATAAATCAGATTTTTAAAAAGGAAGGGTGTAGTGACTCCTGCCTATAGTCCCAGCCCCTTGGGAGGCTGAGGCAAATGGGTCACTTGAGCTCAGGGGTTCAAGACCAGCCTGAGCAACATAATAAGACTCTGTCTCTACAAAAAATACAAAAATTAGCCAGGTGTGGTGGCACGTGCCCATAGTCCCAGCTACTTGGGAGACTGAGGTGGGAGGATCACCAGAGCCTGGAAGTCAAGGCTGCAGTGAGCTGCAATTGCACCACTGCACTCCAGCCTGGGTGACAGAACGAGGGCCTGTCAAGGAAGAAAGAAAGAAAAGAAAGAAAGAAGAGAATTCTGCATGAAATTTTTATTAACCAAAAATTCACTTCTCCACAGTAGATATTTTTAATATTTATTCAAAGAATCACCAAATTATTAGCCTTGCCCAGTGGCTTGCACACCGCAGTGAGGCTTGTCAGAGCCTCTTTGAGGCACAGCAGAGCTGCCAGACCATTGCAGGGATGAGGTGACAATGTGCTGATGGGAACCCGAGTGGGATATGGGAAAGTCCAAGGGATAAAAAGACTTCAACATCACATTTACTGATCCTGATTTCTGTGCTGTTTCCCTGAAAGCAAACAGGCACTGGGCCCACCTGTAAGTGTTGCTTCACATGAAATGGACAAGGTCACGACAGAGAGATGGGCTGCAATTCACTCAGTCAACAGCAAGGCCATCTTTGCTTGGCCTGAGTACCTGTGTTCCTGTGCCACACCAGTTTCAGTCCCTTACATGGCTCTGGCACAACCCAAAAAAAGAGAGATGGCAAGAGGAGCTGGGCAGGGAACTGAATCCCCCAGGCCATTACAATGGATTCAGTTCAAGCCGACCCCACACAGGTTCACAGCAGCCCATATTGCCCAGGGAAGACCATGACCTCCTTCCCTCCCCAGGGCTCCTTAACATTGACTGAACACTTACTATGCTTTGGCCTTGCTTTACAAGCATTGATTCACCTTCACAACTTTAATGAGGAAACTTCTATTATTATGTTCATTTCACGATTGAGAAGAGCGACGCACAGAGAGAAGTCTGCCTGTTCAGCAGTTACTCTATGGCCTTACTATGTGCCTGGCACTGAGCTACATACTGGGAGTTGCAAGGATGAGTTTAAAAAACAGACAAGTTGGTCAGGCGCGGTGGCTCACACCTGTAATCCTAGCACTTTGGGAGGCCAAGGCGGGTGAATTGCCTGAGCTCAAGAGTTCGAGACCACCCTGGGCAATAAGGTGAAACCCCATCTCCACTAAAATACAAAAAATTAGCCAGGCATGGTGGCACACACTTGTAGTCCCAGCTACTCGGGAGACTGAGGCACAAGAATCGCTTGAGTCCAGGAGGCAGAGGTTGCACTGAGCTGAGATCATGCTACTGCATTCCACCCTGGGTGGACAGAGCTAGACGCTGTCTCCAAAAAATACATAAATAACAGACAAGTAAATGGCACTGCTCCTGTCTCATGAATTTATTTCTTTTTCCTGTTTCATTAAGTCATACAGCAAAACTTGCATTTATTTTATTTTATTTTAGAGATAGGATCTTGCTCTGGGACCCAGGCTGGAGTGCAGTGGCATAATCATGGCTCAAGGGATCCTCTCACCTCAGCCTCCCAAGTAGCTGGGACTAAAGGCACACACCACCATGCCCAGCTAATTTTTGTATTTTGGGTAGAGATGGGGTTTCGCCATGATGCCTAGACTGCTCTCGAACTCCTGGCCTCAAGCGATTCTCCCACTTTGGCCTCCCAAAGTGCTAGAATTACAGGCGTGAGCTGCTGCATCTGGCTCACATCTTACCACATCATAACATATATCATGCATGCTGTCTTTCGCTTGACGCTGTACCATGAGAATTTTCTCATATCACTAAAAATTATTTGAAGATGTGATTTTTAATAATTCTTAGCACAACTAGGTTATGCTAATTAACTGTACAGCTTATTTGCAGTCTGGTATAATGTAGTAGCTAAGAGCGGTCTGAATGCGTGCTCAAATCCTGACATTTGCTGCTTCCTAACTGTGTGACGTTGGGCAAGTAACTTCTCTCTATGCCACACTCTTCTCAACTGTGAAATGGACATAATAATAGAAGTGTCCTCGTTAAAGTCATGAAGATGGGTCAATGCTTGTAAAGCAAGGCCTACAGCATAGTAGGGATTCATTTAGTCAATGTTAAGGAAGAGAGATGGCAAGAGGAGCTGGGCAGGGGACTGAAGCCCCTAGGCCATTGCAGCAGATGCAGTTCAATGTCAAGTAGACCCCACATGGGTTCACAGCAGCCCATACCCCCGCAGAAAAGATCTGGACCTCCTTCCCTGCCCAGGGCACGCCTCCCATTCAGCAGTTATTCTACAGCACAAATCATATTATATCATAATGTATGGTGATTATTTAACAATTCTGTGCTGCTAGTCTTTTGGATTGTTTCCAAGATTTCAGTAATGATGCAGGAATTTCATTTGTTATATTTTTTTGTCCTTGTTGCTGACTATTACATAACACTTAAGATACGGAATTATTAGATCAAATGGTATAAAGTTGTAAGACCCTCAAATTACTTGCCAGAAAAGTTCTGCTACTTGGCTGGCCACCAGCAGGGTTTGAAATTCCACTTTACCAATTACCACCTGCATTAAAAATCATTGCTAGTTTGGTAACTATTATTAATGCTATCTCACTGTTTCCATTTGCAGTTCTTAGATAACCATTGAGATGGGATATCTTAATTCTTCTCTTACTCAGATTTTCAGTCCAAATTACTTTATCCAGAGCTAAAAAATAATCTGCAAAATCGCAGTAGGAAATTCTGCCAGGAAATAGAAAACTGAGACAGAGGCCAGAAAGGGACTTGCTTAGTCCAGGAGTATCTCCAGACTATACAGAGGCTCGCTCAATGCTAAGAACATTCTAGAAAAACATTAAGTTTCAGGCCTGGCATGGTGGCTCACGCCTGTAATCCCAGCACTTTGGGAGGCCGAGAGAGATGGATCACCTGAGGTCAGGAGTTCAAGAGCAGCCTGGCCAACATGGAGAAACCCTGTCTCTACTAAAAATATAAAAATTAGCCGGGCATGGTGGCAGGCACCTGTAATCCCAGCTACTTGGGAGGCTGAGGCAGGAGAATCGCTTGAACCCGGGAGGCGGAGGTTGCATTGGGCTGAGATTGCGCCACTGCACTCCAGCCTGGGCGACAGAGCAAGACTCTGTCAAAAAAAAAAAAAAGAAAAGAAAAGAAAAGAAGGAAGGAAGGAAGAAAGGAGGGAGAAGAGAAAAACATTAAGTTTCTTCCAATAATCCCCTGCACGGAGCTCTAGGACAGCAGAAGCCCCTGGCACAGTAGGATTTTCTCTCTAATGTGCTTTCTTTATCCCCCAGGGAGCTTTGCTTCCCCTGTCTCTGTCTCTAAAATGCCCCCCAGTGGCCTTTATTTTACATCTAAGTGATGGTATTACAATAGAAATTGACCTGAAGGGGAAAAAACTTGGACTCAGCACCAGTTTCCTCCCATGGACAGAGCCTCCGAAACTGACCCTTCCCAATTCTTTTGCCAAGCCCCCAGGAGAGGCTGTCCGTCGCACTTTGAAAGGCAGCATGCGGCCACACCGTTCACTTCACTTAGACACTTTCCATTTTCTGGGATTTTAAGCAGCTGTGACTTGAAAACACTCATAGGTGACAGCAGCATATTGCCCAAGTCCCCAGCTAGACACGATCTGCTACAGAATGGGACCACACTGGGAGCACCTCTCCCCAGGCCCCAGGCTATTCCAGAAGGGTGAGTGGCGACATTGCTACCACCCTACCATTCCAACAAGTAGAAATTGAAATTAAGGACTAATGGCTTTGGGGCAAATTAAAAATGCAGAAGTCAGAGGCACTGTTTCCCAGAGAGGCCCACTCTTCCCTCTAAAGTACAGAAAAAAACAGTAAATACTAACCAGCTGCCATCTCATTGACTACCCATAGCCACACCATAAGGGACATGGTAACACTCCCATTTTACTGATGAGGACACTGCATCGGTCAGGGACCAGCCAGAAAACAGAACCACTCCAACAGAGGAAATTTAATAAAGGGGATGGGTCATATCAGAGATGGAAAAATCCAGAATCCAAACAGGGGACAATGAAGCGACCCAGAGATGAGCAACAGTGAGAAGCCACTGCAATTCAAGGGCTGAGAATCAAAGGAAGAGCCGTGGGCAGGCCCTGGGGAGCTGTTTCCACCGAGGAAGGAGCCAGTCAGTGGGAGCGGGGAAAACAGAGGAGACGCAGCCACAGCTGAAGACGTCACCACTGCCCCTGAGATGCCACTGAGGCAGGAGGGGTAATGGGGATACTATGCTTCTCCCCTCTCCCCATCCTCCCTTTCTCTACCAGGCCCCCAGCTGCCTGACCCTACAGGAAGCCAGGGACAGGGGAGCCTGGAAAATGTGGTGCCTGACATGCAGACTGGGACTGAGAAGGGCTAGGAATAAATGTGAGAAAAGAGGCCAAAGGCTGGCCCATTGCTCGTGGTCCCATAACTACGGTGTGGCAGGGCCAGGTAGTGAACAAAGTGCACCTGAGTCCACTAACCTGCTGCATGGAAGAAGCCTCCAGGGAGATGAGAGGCGGACAAAGCAGCAGATGGCAGGAATAAACAGGAGGAGATGTTACCGTCATGCCTCCCTAACCACAGAATCATACAAACCACCAAGGGTGGCGCTTGGGTGTGGACCCCGGCTCTCTGACTCACTTGCATCACTTAGTAGGGATGTGCGGGATCGTAAATTTCTCCAAGGCTGTTTCCCCGTCCACTCATTCAACACTTACTCAACACTGAACAGGTGGAGAGGCAATGTGAAAAATAATGCTTCAGGGGGTAAGAGAAACCAATCTTCATCCCTTCTCTCCTCTACGTTCCTAAACCACCAGGAACAGACAAGAAGGTAGAGGTGAGAAATCAGTTCTGCATAGGCAAGAAAAGGGCAGGAGAGTGAGCAACCCACACAGCCCAAAGTCCATGCAGCAGACCCGCCCCTGGTCCATATGTTCCAGTCAGTCTTTATTTACAGTCTCTCCAATCAGATAAATCCGTCCTTCCTCCTATGGTGAGGAGCAAGTGAGGACCTCAAGAGAGGAAAAGATACATTCCTGCAAAAACCTTCCCATCCTGGAGGCTGAAGAGGTGAATGCCTTAAGGATATATGAGGAAGGATGTATGTAGAACCCCACGCACACAGCAGATGGCCCACGAATGCCACATATCATTAGCACATTCAGGGACCAAGTGTCAATGTGCAATCTCTTTTTTTTTTTTTTTTTTTTTTTTTTTGAGAGAGGGTCTGTATTAGTCCGTTTTCACGCTGCTGATTAAGATATACCCAAGACTGGGAAGAAAAAGAGGCTTCATTGGACTTACAGTTTCACATGGCTGGGGAGGCCTCAGAATCATGGTGGGAGGCAAAAGGCACTTCTTACATGGGGACGGCAAGAGAAAAATGAGAAAGAAACAAAAGCAGAAACCCCTGATAAACCCATCAGATCTCGTGAGACTTATTCACTATCACGAGAATAGCATGGGAAAGACCGGCCCCATGATTCAATTACCTCCCCCTGGTTCCCTTCCATTCCCACAACACATGGTAATTCTGGGAGCCACAATTCAAATTGACATCTGGGTGGGGACACGGCCAAACCAAATCAGGGTCTCACTCCATGATGGCTGGAGTACAATGGCATGATCACAGCTCACTGCAGCCTCAACCTCCCAGGCTCAAGTGATTCTCCCACCTCAGCATCCCGAGTAGCTGGGGCTACAGGCATGTGCCACCATGCCGGGCTGATTTTTGTATTTTTTTGTAGAGAGGGGGTGTTACTATGTTGCTCAGACTGGTCTCTAACTCCTGGGCTCAAGTGATCCACCCACCTAGGCCTCCCATAGTGGCTGGGAGCCACCATGCCCAGCCTTCCAATGTGCAAGCTCAACTCACACTTAGTATGTCCCGCACCCTGTCCGTAAGGGATCTCACAGACTTCAGTGCAAATTCTGGCTTCTTTCTACACCGGCTATGTGGTTTGGGAAAATTACTTAAACTCTATGATCCTTAGTTCCCTCACCAGATATGGAACTAATATCTACCTCACTCAGGTGCTTAGTCCAGGTTCCCTAGAAAACAGCGAGAAACAAAAGCTTATGTGCAACTGGAAATCATCAAAGTTAAAAATTATGTTCTTCAAAGGGCACCATCAATAAAGTGAAAAGACAACCCACTGATGAAAGAAATGTGTGGCAAATCACTTATCTGATAAGGGAATTATATCTAGAGTACATAGAGAATCTAAGAATTCAGTAATAAAAGGATATTATTAAAAATTGAGCAAAGAATCTGAACAAACATTTCACCATATGCAAATGGCCAACAAGTACATGAGAAGATGCTCAACATCATCAGCTATGAGGGAAATACAAATCAAAATCATAATGAGATGCCACTCCACACCCACTAGGATGGCTATAATAAAAAAGAGACAACCTATAATCAAGCAACCAGTGCTGATTTTAAGAAAACCAAAGTTTTAGAGTCTAAGATAGCAACTGAATTAAAAATTATGTAATACTTGTGGCACTTTGACAAACGAGACCTTGAGGTCCTTACTTGCTCCTCACCATAGGAGGAAGAGGATGGACCTACCTGACTGGAGAGATGTAAGTCAAGACTGATTGGACTGGACATGTGGAAAAACTAAAACCATCATACACTACCAGTGGAAATGTAAAATGGTGCAGCTGCTTTGGAAAACAGTCTAGAAATTGCTAAAATGGTTGAATATAGAGTCACTATCTGATATTCAACAACTCTACTTGTAGGCATGTAACAAGAGAAATGAAAATATATGTTCACACAAAGGGTGAGTTTTGCAAATGTTCACAGCATCATAATTGATTATTGCCAAAAAGCAGAAACAATTCACATGTCTAACAACTGATGAGTGGACAAATAAAATGTGGCATAACCATACAATGGAATATTATTTGGCAATAAAAACTGAAGTATTGCCACATGCTGTGTAACATGGATGAACTTTACTTTCTCATCATACTTCCATATAAAATTAGAAACAGATAATAACAACCAATACTTTCTGAGTACTTCTATATGCCAGTCCTTTTGCATGCATTCATTTGTTTAATCCCTGGAGATCATGATAATGTTCCCATTTCTCGTATGACTGAGATATGGAGATATAAGAAATATTCTTAAGGTTCTACAGCAAGTAAGTGGAAGAACTATGCTCAAATGCATGTGACCTGACTCAGGGTCCCTCTATAACTCTATATTGCTTCTAGGTGTAGGTTATACTCACACTGAAAGTTCCAAAGAAAAAGTCACAATTGTTTAATGTAACAGACCACAGTGGGTTCCTCCCCAGTACTCTGGAGCCCCATGGCATGCTGCTCTATTCCTAGAAGCTGTGAATGCTCTCGGCTTCCAGGAACATGCAGGCTGACCTCCAAGCTGGTGACAGCCCATTTGGAAGGGGGCAGAAGCCACAATCTGGAATGTAGCAGGAAATTAGCACCTAGAGGCAAGCTGTCTTCAGGCAAGTTCGGGCTGAGGGAAGCTAAAATTCAATAAGCCAGGCTTCAAATTACATGTATCTGATCAATTCACCAAGAAATGATTTCAGCTATAAAGCATATCTGTGAGAACAAACAGATTCAAAAACCTGGTGGAGTTTTCCAGATTCTGTTCAAGGATAAAGTTTAGAAGATTCCAACAAAATACCTAACCTAAGTTAAAGTTGGCTGTACACCATTTCTTCTCCTCTCATGCTTTCATAACCCCACTCAAATCTTCCCTACTCCCCATTACTCTACTGGAACTGTTTGTCAGGATCGCAAGGACCTCCCCACTGCTGAGTCCAATGGTCAGTTTTTATAGCCCTTATCTTACTTGACTTCTCACAGCATTCAACACTGCTGCTCATTCCTTCCCTTCTTGATACTTTCTTCACTTTATTCCTGAGACACCACATTCTTACTTTTTCTCCTACTTTATTGGTTGTTACCTATCAGTGCCCTTTTGTTGATTTTTTTTCTCCCTATTATCAGAGAAATTATCTTCTTCTCTTCTCACATATTTAGTGTATTGCCAGTTTCCAAAGTATTTCCTCTCTGCTCCAAAGCCACCCTTCATTGCCTGTTCTGCAATAATGGAACTGGACTCTGTAAACATTTCTCCTGCACAGCTGATACAATGTTCAGTTTTGCCAACAGAGAGTGTTGGAGGAGGGGGCTTCCTTTCCTGGTTCTGGTGTGCTTCCATATGGTTCCTGCCACACGGCTACCATATACATGTGAGGGACATCCAGCAGCACTTCATGCACCCTGGCAGGGTGCTTCCTGCTTCCCCAGTGGCTGTAGACCAACACAGGCCCACGGAACCCAACAAACTGTGCTGTCCAGTGCCATACCTTCTCCATATCCACCTTTCTATGTTCTACTCTATGTCCACCGCCATACATCCTCCAATGAAGCTCAGGTCCCAGCCTTGGGGAGGGACTTGTCTTCCAAATTTGTTCCTCAAGTGCTGTCCCTCAGTGCAAGAATATTCTTCAGAGTTCTCATTAGCCTTTTAGAATTAATCCTTGCTACTCGATAATTCTTTATATTACACTGACCTCATTCACAATACTGTGCGGCTTCTGTCTTCTGGACCCTGGCCAATACATTCCCTTAGTGATCTCACCTAGTCTCATAGCGTTAACTGCTTAGGACCCCCAGATCTCTCAGGACCCCTAGATCTCTCTCTCTCTCGAACACCAGACTTAATACAACTGCCCACTTGACATCTCCACTGGGGTATTAATAGAGCAAACCTCTATGTCCAAAACAACACTCCAGATACTCCCAATACTTGCTCTATCCACAGCCTTCTCTATCACACTTGCTAACTTAATCCCTCCATTTGCTCATGTCAGAAACTTTGGGAGACATCACTGACTCTTTTCTCTCTTACCCTCACGTTAAATCCACCAGGAAATCCTCTTGAATCTATCTTCAAAATATCCGCCATTTCCCAACTCTCCTCTCACAACCTCCACTGCTACCACCCTAACCACTGTCATTTCTTGCCTGGATTCTTGCAAAAACCTCAGTACTATCCTCAACACAACAGCCAGAGCAATCTTTTAAAACATATCATGCCACTCTTTTGCTGAAAATCCTTGCGGTAGTTCCCAAAATCCAAAACCAAATCCTTACAATGCCCAACACTCCCTTACATTTGCTATTCCCAAACCGTGCACCAAGGCACTCCAAGGCAGCATTCACAGGGACTCTACAGGGTACTTTCCATATTCTAGGTTATACAGCAACATCAGTCATATTACTACTATAAAATTGTTAGAATCCAACCACTTGTAAATCCAAATCATTAGTTATTTTCTTTGATGTAGGGGCATTGTAAAAAATTACTAAGACACTAAGGGCACTATGGACCTAGAAAGTTGAGGAACCCCTATCCTACACAGTCATCTGTCTGATCTTATCTCCTGAAACTGCCCCTCTGTTTGCTCTACTCTCTGCCCCAGCCAACCCAGCCTCCCTGTGTTCCTCACCCCACCTGGTACACTCCTGCCTCAGGCTCTTTGCAATGACTGGTTCCTCTGTCTTAAAATGTCCTTACCTCAGATGCCCTTCTACACTTTCTTTCAGATGTGTTCAAATGTCACTTCCTCACATGAGATATTCCATCACTGCCTGTATTAGTGTGGGCTGCCATAACAAAACACCACAGAGTGGGTGGCTTAACAACACACATTTATTTTCTCTGTTCTGGAGGCTGAAAGTCCAAGACTGAGGCTCCAGCCAATTCCATCTCGTGAGGGCTCTCTTCTCAGCTTGTGGACGGCAGCCTCCTTGCTGTGTCCTCACACAGACTTTCCTCAGTGCGTCCGTGTGGGAAGAAAGTGAGAGGGAGAACTCTGGTGTCTCTCCTTATAAGAACACTAATCCTGTTGAATCAGTGCCCATCCTTACGAACTCATTTCATCTTAGTTACTTCCTTAGAGGCCCCATCTCCAAATACAGCCACATTAGAGGGCGGGCTTGAACATACAAATTTGAGGGAGACACCCACATTCAGTTCATAACACTACCATTTCTGAAATTGCAATCCCATTCTCCCCAACACTCCTTCACCCCCTTACCTTGCTCTCTTCCCCCCACAGTTCACCTTTCTCATACTCTCCAATGAATTCATATTATGAATTCTATTGTTTATTATCTGTCACCCTCTCCCCCAACTAGAATAAAACTCAATGATTAAGGGTAGGAGCCTTTGTCTACTTGTTCATTATGTGTCCCAGGCATCTAGGTTAGTGCCTTGTACACAGTTGGTACTCAGATTAGCTGTTGAATGAATGAAGGAGAAAAAACATCTCCTTCCTGGCCCCTTTTCCCTTTTCATTCTCTTTGCACATCACCAGGGAAGGAAAAGGAACACACCTCAATAATCGATTAGTTTCAGGAGAGCTGGTAGTCTTCATTCCATTTAGAAACAGATCTGGTATTCAATAATTAAAAATAATTAATAATTAATAAGCAGCCCAAATTTCTACCAACGGATGAGTAGGTAAACACCAGATTAAAAGGCTTCCAAGCAGTCCATGATTCTAGCATACTCATCTATGACTGCTGGATATGAGACGTGATTTGATTAAAGAAGACAGGCCAGGCGCGGCGGCTCACGCCTGTAAATCCCAGCACTTTGGGAGGCCAAGGCAGGCGGATCACAAGGTCAAGAGATTGAGACCATCCTGGCCAAAGTGGTGAAACTTCATCTCTACTAAAAATACAAAAATTAGCTGGGTGTAGTGGTGCACGCCTGTAGTCCCAGCTACTCGGGAGGCTGAGGCAGAAGAATTGCTTGAACCAAGGAGGCGGAGGTTGCAGTGAGCCAAGGTCATGCCACTGCACTCCAGCCTGGGTGACAGAGCGAGACTCTGTCTCAAAATAAAAAGACAACACGATAAATAAAGTGTATTTATTAGGATAATCAATAATTACCAGGTCCGGTTCTAAACGGAATGAAAACTACCAGCTCTCCTGAAACTAACTGTACCCTCGTTAAGTCTCTTAGTGTGTGGAACTGTTTCTTCATCTGAAAACTGGAAACAACAAGACATGCAAGGTACAGCATGAGGTAATGTGCTCAGGGTGCTCTCAACAGCTAGACTTGTATACTAGTTTCACGTGCGCAGCTCTCTAGCTAGGTGACTTTGAATAAGCAGTCCAACCTTCTGAGCTCCTATTTTCTTTCCTGTAATAGTTGGATAAAATCACCTCGTAGTGGCAAGAATCAAGACTTCTCAAAAGTTAAACATAGAGGCCAGGCGCAGTGGTTCACAGCTGTAATTCTAAGCACTTTGGGAGGCCGAGGCAGGTGGATCACTTGAGGTCAGGAGTTTGAAACCTGCCTGGCCAACATGGTGAAAT
Source organism: Pongo pygmaeus (assembly GCF_028885625.2). Classification (NCBI taxonomy): domain Eukaryota; kingdom Metazoa; phylum Chordata; class Mammalia; order Primates; family Hominidae; genus Pongo; species Pongo pygmaeus. The sequence goes on from NC_072376.2 coordinate 16,535,254, forward strand.
CCCGTCTCTACTAAAAATACAAAAAATAAATAAATAAATAAAAATAGCCAGGTGTGGTGGTGGACACCTGTAGTCCTAGCTACTTGGGAGGCTGAGGCAGGAGAATCACTTGAACCTGGGAGGTAGAGGTTACACTGTGCTGAGATCACACCACTGCACTCCAGCCTGGGCAACAAAGCAAGACTCCATCTCAAAAAAAAAAAAACAAAGATAAACACAGAAATTACCATATGGTCGAACAATCCTGCTCCTAGGTATATATCCAAAATCATTGAAAACAGATACACAAACACTTATACATGAATGTTCACAGCGGCAATGCTCACAACAGCCAAAAAGTGGAAGCAGCCCAAATGTCTATCAACAGATCAGTAAACAATATTGCAGTGGATACATATAATGGAATATTACGCCACAAAAAGAAATAAAGTACTGATACATGATGCAATGGGGAAGAACATGGAAAACATAAAGCTAAGTAGAAGGAGCCAGATACGAAAGATCACATACTGATTCCATTTATACAAAATACCCAGAAGAGGCCAGGTGCAATGGCTCACGCCTGTAATACCAGCACTTTGGGAAGACAAGGCAGGAGGATTGCTTGAGTCCAGGAGTTTGAGACCAGCCCAGGCAACATAGCCAAGACCTGTCTCTACAAAAAACTTTAAAAAATATCTGGGCATGGCGACACGTGCCTGTAGTCTCAGCTCCTCGAGAGGCCAAGGTGGGAAGATTGCTTGAGCCCAGGAAATCAAGGCTGCAGTGAGCCATGTTCATGCCACTGTACTTCAGCCTGGGTAAGAAAGAGCAAGACTGTCGCAAAAAAAATAATAATACCCAGAATTAATTCACAGAAACAAAATGCAGATTGGTGGTTGCAGGGGTTAGGGAGCAGGAATGGGGAGGAACTGCTTGAAGAGCTCTGGTTTTTCTTTTGGGGTGATACAAACGTTTGGGAACTAGACAGAGGTGGTGATTATGCACTACTGTAAATGTGTTAAATGCCACTGAACTGCTCACCTACTTAACTTTTAGTACTTAAAATTAGCCTTAAAATGGCTAATTTTGGACGGGTGCACTGGCTCACGCCTGTAATCCCAGCACTTTGGGAGGCTGAGGTGGGCAGAGCACAGGGTCAGGAGATCAAGACCATCCTGGCTAACACGGTGAAACCCCGTCTCTACTAAAAATACAAAAAAACTTAGCCGGGCATGGTGGCAGGCGCCTGTAGTCCCAGCTACTCGGGAGGCTGAGGCAGGAGAATGGTGTGAACCCAGGAGGCGGAGCTTGCAGTGAACCGAGATGGCGCCACTGCACTCCAGCCTGGGCAACAGGGCAAGACTCCGTCTCAACAACAAAAAAAGGCTAATTTTATGTGAATTTCACCTCACTAAAAAAAGAAAGAAAATACGTGGTAAAGGCGTTTAAAAACAGCAACTGTCTGGTGACTAGCGATCTGGACTTAGCTCTGCCAGTTACTGGCAACAAGGTAATGTCTCTCTGGGCTTCAGTTTCCTCACCTGTAAAATGATCGGGTTGGATTAAATCACTACTAGTTCTCGACCAGGACAGTCTACATTGGCCATATGTGGAGAGCTGCTTCTAAATGCACAGGGCCATCCCATCACCCCCAGATTTTGACATGTCCAAGGCAGAATCAGGCCTGTGTTCTTGTGTTGAAATATTTATTTCAGGATTTAAACCCACGCCCTTCTGAGAACACCAGATTAAAAAACCTCCAGCAATCCATGATTCTAGTGTACTCATCTCTGACTGCTGTATATAAGATGTGATTTGATTAAAGAAGACAGAAAACAAGTACATTTATTAGGAACAACATTCTGAATACTCACAAGTAGTTATCTTGCACACTTAACCCTAGGCCAGAGGACACGGGGCAACCACACAGGAAAAGGATACCAGGACAGAGTCCACGGAGTTTTGCTTATACCACAAAAGGAGTTTTAAGGCAGTTTAATTCAAGGCTGCAAAAACTACATCTATGACATAAACACGACATTCAAAAATAACTCAGCCTTTAAAATGTCCCCAATACCAACAAATCAATAAAGTAGTCAAGATGACAGCCACTGTCAAGGACAGATAAACATTCTCAAAAGTGATCCAACATGACACCACTATAGCAGGTGCTATGCAGAGCCCTCCCTATGCAGTTAACACAGACTGACGGATGCTATTTGCTGGCCGCCAGTCTCGCATGTTTTTACTTCACATAAATGTATTACACTGTCCTAGGAGAGCAAATGCACGTTACATGAGAGAAAAATAGGACTCATTATCTCGTACCACAAACAGGGGTTACAGAAAACACAAGGCTGGACAAGGCCACACTGAGATAGGTTAGTGACTTTTCTGGCAGGCCCCTCACAGGCACAGAGATGAGGCCTAAAAATATGCTGGGGTGAGTTCCGTCCTTCCTTCTGTGGTTACCACCTGGATTAGGCTTCCTGAGCTCGGTCGGTTTTTCCCTGTGATCCAGTCATGGAAGGTTCTGGAACAGAAAAGAAAAGTTTTTTGTATATTCTCAAAGCAAAAATCTGGGCACATGGTGACCTTCACAGTGACGGCTTGTGGGGTGGGGGGAAGGGGTGGCACAGCAGCGACTGTTTAAAAGCCACTAAGGGCTGAGCGCCATGGCTCACCCCATGATTCCAGCGCTTTGGGAGGCCGAGGCGGGCAGATCGCTTGAGGTCAGGAGTTTGAGACCAGCCTTGCCAATATGATGAAACCCCATCTCTACTAAAAATACAAAAATTGGCCATGGTAGCACGTGCCTGTAATCCTAGCTACTCAGGAGGCTGAGGAAGTAGAATCACTTGAACCCGGGAAGCAGAGGTTGCAGTAAGCCAAGGTCGCACCATTGCACTCCAGCCTGGGCATCACAATGAGACTCCGTCTCACAAAAAATAATAAATAAATAAATAAAAGCCACTAAAGGTCAGGCATTATGGCTCACCCCTATGATCCCAGTACTTTGGGATGCCAAGGCGGGCGGATCACTTGAGCCCAGGTGTTTGAGGCCAGCCTGGACACAATGGCAAGACTCCATCTCCAAAAAATAATAAAAAATAAATAAAAGCCACTAGGCATGATGGACACATACCCAGGCCCCCAGTGAGTTCAGTGGTGTACTCGTTCTAATCTCTGAGTGGCAGGATTTGGCGTAAGTTTAACTTTCATTTTGGTATGTTTCTACATTGTTGGAATTCTTTTGTGATTTTTAAAAGATTTTAATTTGGCCAGGGGTGGTGGCTCACACCTGTAATCTCAGCAATTTGGGAGGCTGAGGCAGGTGGATCACTTGAGCCCAGGAGTTTGAGACCAGCCTGGGCAACTGGGTGAAACCCTACCTCTAAAAAAACACAAAAAATAGCTGGGCATGGCACATGCCTGTAGTCCCAGCTACTCAGGAGGCTGTGGTGGGATGACTGCTTGAGCCCCGGAGATCAAGGCTAGGGTAAGCTGTGATCGTGACACTGCACTCCAGCCTGGGTGACAGAGTGAGACCCTGTCTCAAAAAATAAAAAAAAAAAATTGTTTTTAAAGATTTTAATTAGTTCATTCAAAGAGAGAGACATATGCACAATACTTTGCTATATTACCTTCTCATAAATTTATGAGAGAAACAGACGGAATTCACTTATTTGGCATTTTTTTAATCAAACATTTATAGAGTACCCACAGCTGTGCCAAACCATGGAAAAAGAGATAGAAAAAAAACAGACTATTACAATAAAATGTTAAATACAGTAACAGGGCCTTTCACAAATCTGAGGAGAGGAGCAACTGACCCCACTTGCGGCAGTCAAAAAGACCCTCTAAGAAGACGGGAATGAAAAAGGGCAAAAGAAATTCACAAGAAACAAGAAGTAGATGATAATTCTTTAACACAAAACATTTACATTTGAGTACATCATCCATTTTGACAATTCACCAGCTGAGACTTCAGACCTTTATTAACTGGAAAGCGCTTAGCAGTTCCTTCCTGGCAGACTCCCAGTACCGATCTGTAACCTTCTGGGCCAGCGCTGATGTGTAAAGGTCCAATCATTCAGGCCCCCACTCTGGGGTTTGAACGAGCTCATTTGAGCACATGGGCTTAAAAAACAAAGCGTTGCTAAAATTCTCTAAAGTACTGTCATGTCATGGCCTCATCTCTGGGGACAGGGCAGGTCTCGGTGAGGGAAGGCTCTGAAAGAGACCAGTGCCGTTTGGATGTGTAGGGTTTTGTGTGTTGGTTACACATGTTTTTTTGTTTTTTTATACTTTAAGTTCTAGGCTACATGTGCACAGCGTGCAGGTTTGCTACACAGGTATACATGTGCCATGTTGGTTTGCTGCAATGCATGTTTTAAATGGTCTTACTTCTCCTTCACCCTCATCTGCAGCGTGGATAGGTGAGCGAGAACGCCATTCTAACCAGGGATAGTAGAGGAAGGATGTGCTCGCAGACTTTATGCCAAAGCAAAACTTTATGCCAAAGCAAACTTTATGCCAACTTTTCTGAGAGTTTTCAAATACCACAAATGGGTGGATGTGATCTCTAGAACAAAAGGGGGCCTGTGACAGCCCGTCCTCTGTGGGTCTGTGGCTCAGCACGAGTTCAGACACAAGATCCCAGATGTTCCATCAAGAGTCTAGGTCTTAGATGAATATCTCAAGTGTGGTTGGGAGTGTTGGCCTTTAAAAAGAAATTCAAACACAAACACAATTCAAAGCTTGATTTCCTCTACAACTTCAATTTTTTTCCCTGCAAATCAAGCATTAAGCATGATTCCTGGCATAGATAGAAATAACTGTCAGCACACCAGTTAAGACCATAGGCTCTGCAGCCACACCACTTATGTCAGATCCTGGCTGTGCTGTGTGAGCTTAGGCGAGTGACTTAGCCCCTGCCATCCCTCCAAGTCTCTAAGCCTCAAACAAAAATGACAGCTCCTCCCTCAGAGTTTGCTATGAGCATTAAATAAGAGTTATGAAGTGCTTAGAATGGTGACTGGGACATAAAAAGTGTTCTGTAAGTATACGTTTCAAACATAAAACGCAAGTCCCAAATTTCTCCCGATTTAATTTAAATGAGATTGTGACATCAGGCCAGAAGCACACTGCTAACTTCACAAACATCTCTTATAAACAGTCGTCAAAGCAGTTTACACAGAGGCACTGCTGGGTCAGGCTGTCACCTTGACCCTCTCGGCACCCCTGCTCCACGTGGGCAGGGATCCCATCTTTGTCCTCACTGTGACCCCGGAGCCGAGGGCAGCACCTGGCCCATAGTGGGTGCTCGATGAACACATGCTTACTAACTAGAGAGGCTTGGGGAACTGACACCTAAACAAACACAAAGGAGGAATTCAGCTCTCTGTCCCATGAGCGTTCAAATGCCACCCATATTCACAAACGGGCAAAAAGGATTTCGGAAATTAAAGGGCACTTTCTGTGGGTCTGTGGCTTGACACAGATTCAGACATGTGCCCCCAGGCCATCTACCTGGTGTCCCCCTCCCCCATGGAGTCTCCTCATCACAGCAGTAACGACGCAAACTGCAGCTGGGGATCACTGAGCACTTGCTATGGCCAGACACTGTGTCGAGTGCTTGGCGCACACTATCACATTTAATCCTCCTAACAAGCATGATGGACTTCATGATACAGGTGGGGAAACTGAGGCCTCGGCAGGTCAATAATGTGCTCAGCATGGCCGGAGGTGAGGGAGGGAGCCAGGATTCATGTTGGCACTACCCATTCCACCACTCTGCTGCCTGTCTCCAAGTCCAGCTACCCTGAGATTCCGTCTGATGTGCAATGCATCCTCAGAGTCCCAGAGACCTCCCAAGACCACCCGGATTGACGATCTCAGGGAACACAGACTTGTCCTCTGGACCAGAGCAGGCAGAGAATAGGGGCTGGAAGCTGCTCAGTCATGGACATGACTATAATACTCACTCAACTAGGAATTCTAAGGGTGTCCAGGAGCTGAAGTCAGCCTCAGGCATTGATTTCCTGTTCATCGGGGTATCCAGGGTAACCCTGCAATGGACACAGATAAACATGTCATTCATGTCGCTCCTTCCTAACAACAGGTGCCCAGTCCCCCTTGGCCAGGAAAACGCAAACATACAGCATGACAGCCTAGAGCCTCTGGCACTGAGGGTGCTGTTTACATGGAAAGATCAGACAGAGAGATAAGCAGAGAGAGAGCAGGAAGCTGTCCCCGCTAGCAAAGGCCAGATCTGAGCATAATTCAATAAGGTGTGCCGTGGCTCACCACTTAGGCAAATAAGAACAAAACAGAAGGAGCCACATTTTGCCATTTTTAAAAACAGTCTTCACTGAATTAAACTGCTTTGTTGCTGTGTCTTTATTCACTCCCTAACATGCAGCACATTCATTTCTAAGGATTTAAGATAGTAATATGCCTTTAAATATGAGAATACTGAAATACTAAAATTTTAAATATGTGGCTATTTCCCACAAAACCTTAAGATTTTTGGCAGAAGAATACAGAATTCAGATATGCATGAATCTCCCAAGAACATTCAGGCCTCGGGAATCATTCGAATCATTCAAAACAGCTGTGGGAATCATGTCACAGAATCACAGAACCTCACAACTAAAAGGGAACCAGAAAGTCAATCAGTGCACTCCCTACAGTCTCAGCATCCCTTTATAGGACCACAGGCAAGAGGCAAGCCTGCTGGCGCTGGAAGCCTTCCAGCGAGAAGGAGTAGCCTCCCTCCAAAGCAGCTGCCTCTGCCTGGGACGGCTGATGGGGGACTGTCCCCCGATGACCAACAGAAACACCTCCAACAGTTTCCCATATTCTCTCTCTCTCACACACACACACACCCCATATAATGACTTGAAAGACAGAACTACGTATAAAAAAGTAAAATGTGTAGTCTAATTTTAAAGGAAGAAATGATGAAGGGAGAAAAGAAAGGGAGAGGAAAAAAAGAAGCAAAAAAGACAGACCCATCCAACCAGCCAATCAAACATTCTGGACAGCCCAGGAGAACCCAAAACTTGAAGTATTGCTATGGTCCGAATGTATCCCCCTCAAACTCACATACAAAACGCAATCTGCAATGTAATAGTATTAAGAGGTGGGGTCTGCAGGAGACAACTGGGGGCCTTTAGGAGGGGATTAGCATACTTATAAAGGAAGCTGGAGGGAGCCCATTTGCCCCTTCCACCATGTGAGCACATATAGAAGGCGCCATCTATGAGGAATGAGCCCTCACCAGGCACCAAATCTGCTGGTGCCTTCATCTTGGACTTCCCAGCCTCCAGAACTGTGAGCAATACATTTCTGCTGTTTATAAATCACCCAGTCTAAGGTACTTTGTTAGAGCAATTCAAACAGATTAAGATAGTAAGTATCTTAAGAGACTTTGGTGTGTTTCAGAGCCAGAGGTGAGAGCACACACAGCCTGTGGAAAGCTACAGTCAGACAAACGGTCACCCGCAGCAGTGGGGCAGAGGTGGGCAGCAGCCAGGGAACCCCAAGCACTTACGGGAGCACAGCGATGGCGGCTGCCCCGGGCGGCATGCCGCTGTTCTTCCCAGCCAGGCTCTGGCAGAGCTGGTGAACAGCACCCTTGGCCATGCCGTACCCGATCATACCTGGGAAATGGTGAGAAGATGGCTCAGTGACCACTGGCAGCCAGGGGGACAGCAAGGACATGCAATCTTCTCTTGCGATCTCTATTCCCTGAAAACTTTATAAATAGCTGCGTCTGGCCTCCTCCTTCAGGCCGGACGCCCTCACCAACCCCCACCAAAAAATGGCAGAGAGCCATGAGAAATAGGGGATGGGAACAGGTGGGTTGGGAGTTATGGCCTCTGGCCAGTTTCCAAGAATACAGGCTTTACACAGGCCACCGGTGCATCCAAGGTGCGGCATTCCAGGGCCCAGAAGAGGCCAGGAAGAAAAGATAAATGAATATTTATGGAGAGAAAAGTGGAGGAGACATGACATTTCAGGTGTACCTACTATTCATCTAACACTTAACATTTATTACAAAAGCCAGAAGGTTGATCTTATTTTTATTCTTAGGAAGCCAAGACTCAAGACAGGTTGAGTACATGCCAGGCTCACACACAGACTTGTGCCAAAGCTGATGGAGAGGTTAAAGCCCAGGCAAGAAATGGGTTCTGAACCTTTTGATCACTAAATGCTTGTGAGCACCTGGCACACAGTGGTACTCAATGGGACAGCAAAATCAAGCAGTCATTTGGAGTACAGGCCTTAAAGTTAAATTACACACATTCAAATCCCAGTTCCTCCACTTACCACTAAAGAAATTCTGGGAAAGTTCCCAAAACCTCTCTAATCCTCAGTTGCTGCATCTGTAAAACGGGTTTGAGGTGTTTTCTAACACAATCAATTCTCTAAGTCTCCAGACACCAACTGGGTGTCTGACAATTCAATTAGAACTCCCGGCTAGGTGCAGTGCCTCATGCCTTTAATCCCAGCACTTTGGGAGGCTGAGGCAGGAGAATTCCTTGAGCCCAAGAGTTCCAAGACCAGCCTGGGCAACGTAGTGAGACCCCATCTCTACAAAAATTAGCCATGCCTGCTGGTACATGCCTGTGGTCCCGGCTACTCGGGAGGCTGAGGTGGGAGGTTCACTTGAGCCTGGGGGAGGTCAAGGCTTCGATTAGCTATGATCACATCACCGTACTCCCGTCTGATTTAAGGGCTCAGTCTCACAAGACCTACCCTACTTCAGATGCCAGTCACAAGTCCTGGGCCACTTAGACTTCTGACCGACAGGCTAAATCAGGGGTTTGCACAACCTCCTCTTCAGGTGCAATAATTTGCTAGAATGGCTTGAAGAACTCAGGCAAACCCTTTTTTTTTTATAGTTACTGATTTATTATAAAGGATACACTCAGGAACAGCCAGGTGGGATGACACAGAGGCAGGGTAGGAGAGGGGATGGGCGTGGAACTTCCACGCCTGCTCCAGCCACGCCATCCTCCCAGCGCAGACGCCTATCACATCTGGAAGTTTTTATAGAGCTTAATCTCCAGCCTACTTCCTTCCAGGAGGTCAGTAGGTGGAGCTGAAAGTTCTAACCTCCTAATTGCTTGGTCATTCTAAGAAGTAGCTCCATCCTGAGACTGTCTAGGGGCCCCAATCTACTAATCACCTTATCAGTATAAACTCAGGTGTGATCCAGAGGGGCTCACAACAACACACAGGAATAGAGTAGTTAATTGTGAGCATACCCTTAGCACAGGACAGGCACTCAATGAAGGTTTCCCATCAAATCAATAGAAGTAATGTGCCCTGGAACCCAACCACCTGGCTTCGTGTCTAGGCTCTGCTGCTTGCTAGTGACTGACACTGGGAGAGGCTACTAAACCTTGGAATCCTCTGTTTCCCATTTCGTGAAATGGGAATGACAATCCCAAATGCTAAGGATAATACAACAATCAAATAAAATACCATGTACAAATGTAGCAGACAGGGAGGGTCTCCAGGGACTATAGGAGTTTCATCAGCTTGAACAATTGGCCTGTTTCACAGCCTCCTGCCCTTCAGCCTGGTTTTTCCCACAACTTGCATGGAATGCAGTCACCAGGTCAGGTGAAACCAGCAACTTATAGAGATGATCCCAAGTGGACTTTCCTCATTACCGTGCTACAGTCTGCACCCGGGAGGAGCTATAGCTACATCACCAGAACATGTGACTATGTGCTGGCGTGATGACTCACTGCATCTGTGCCACTGGGACCCCTCCTCCATATGCAATGACACACCCTCTCCACTCTCCATCACCCCATGAAACCCTCCTGGGAGAGACGCTGCTTTGGAGAATACTTCCAGCATCCTCCTTAATTATGTCAAGTAATAAAACTCCATTGATTGTTTTTTTTTCCAGGTTAACAAATCCCCTTTGTACAGTACCAAGCACAGAGGAACACTCAATCCTGGCCATTATTGTCATTCATGACTCTCAGCAGGTCACTGGCAACTCCTTTTCCTCGGACAGCAATAGGAATTGCAAAAAGGGTCATCAACTTGGAATTCAAAGAGTGCAGCCCTAACTCCTGCCTTTCCAGCCACCAAAAAAAAAAATCACAGGTTCTGTGGGCCTGCTTTTCCATCTGTAAATGGGAGTGGTATCTCAGATCACAATTTATTCCCAAGGCCGTGCTGAGGATGGGAGGAGACCGCATCCAAAAAGGGACTTGGAAACCATGGAGGCCATGCACAGAACCCGACCGACCAGGGCGGAGGGAGCCCAGCCTGGTGTAGGAGGGGCTTTGCTCAGCACCTTGCCAGGGAGATGTTCTCCCAGTGACTGCGACAGGGAGGGGGTGATGCTTCTCCCACTCTCCCAGCTCATCATTATTCATATTATAATACATGATTCCTCTCCAGATCAAGCAGTCATCTGCGGCCCATCCGGGGCATTTCCTTCCTTATCAGCGATGGAAGGACAGTGGCATGACTGGGATGGTGACAACTCTGGCCTTAACACCATCAAACCGACCTGCCATCACTCTGCTGCCTGTAAAGCCAGAGCCTGGAAAGGGGCTGCCAGGGTCTGCCTGCTCCCGGGCATCAAAACCCACTTACCCCACCCCATGTCATGGAGCCTCTTCTATGTGGGAATCCCTAGGCTCAGTGTTAGAAAGACGAAGAAGCACAAGGCAGCTCCCTGGCTCCCAGGAATGGCACAGCACACCAGAAAGAACCCAGAATCTGGACTTCAAGGCCAGGGCTTGGAACCCAGGTGATTCCGCACCACTGTGACTTCGGCGAGCAGCTCTTTCAGCCTCTGGTTCTTCCCTGCTAAATAGGATCCAATGCCCAGGTCATAGGCTTTCCTGAAAACGACGTGAAACGTGACACGCCTCATAAACTCGAAAGGGCTCTTTCATTCCCAGAAGAAAGTAAGTTCCACAGAGGCAGGGATTTTTGTTCACCAATGTATCCCAAACCAAAAGGTGACATTCAATAAATACTTTATTTGGCCAGGTGAGGTAGTTCAGGCTTGTAATTCCAGCAGTTTAGGAGGCTGAGGCAAGTGGATCTCTTGAGCCCAGGAGTTTGAGACCAACCTGGGCAACATGGTGAAACCCTGTATTCACAAAAAATACAAAAATTAGCCAGGTGATGGCGCGCGCCTGTAGTCTCAGCAACCCGGTAGGCGGAGGTGGAAGGATGGCTGGAGCCCAGGAGGTTGAGGCTGCAGTGAGCCAAGATCACGCCACTGCACTCCAGCCTGGGTGACAGAGCCAGACCACGTCTCCAAAAAAACAAGTAAAATAAATAAATAAATAAATAAATAAATATTCATTGCTTTCAGAAAAGAGCAATAGGTGGGTTTCTCAAAGGAGGATAATGGGGCTTAATCAAATGGTGGGCACTCAAAAACTGTGGGAATGAGAAAACAAACTGGGGCCAGGTGCGGTGGCTCACGCCTGTAATCCCAGCACTTTGGGAGGCCAAGGCAGGTGGATCACCTGAGGTCGGGAGTTCGAGACCAGCCTGACCAACATGGGGAAACTCCATCTCTACTAAAAATACAAAATTAGTTGGGGGTGGTGATGCATGCCTGTAATCCCAGCTGCTCCAGAGGCTGAGGCAGCAGAATTGCTTGAACCCAGGAGTCAGAGGTTGCTGTGAGCCAAGATTGCGCCATTGCACTCCAGCCTGGGCAACAAGGGCAAAACTGTCTCAAAAAAAAAAAGAACAAACTGGTAGCTCTGTTCATTAAAACTATGGTAGGTGATTCTCAGTAACTCATGAGTTTCTCAATATTCCAGACAAACTAACTTTTAAATTATTTAATCTATGATGAAGTGAAAAGAATAAGGCACAGAAAAGCCTCTACTGAGTCATCAAATTATGGTGCTTTTCTTTCTTTTTTTTTTTGAGACAAGCTTACTCTGTTGCCCAGGCTGGAGTGCAATGGTGCAATCTCAGCTCACTGCACCCTTGACTTCCAGGGCTCAAGCAATCCTCCCACCTCAGCCTCTTTTTTTGTTTGTTTGTTTGGAGACAGAGTCTCACTCTGTCACCCAGGCTGGAGTGCAGTGGTGCAATCTCAGCTCACTGCAACCACCGCCTCCCAGGTTCAAGCGATTCTCCTGCCTCAGCCTCCTGAGTAGCTGGGATTACAGGTGCCTGCCACGACGCCTGGTTATTTTTGTATTTTTTAGTAGAGATGGGGTTTCACCATGTTGGCCAGGCTGGTCTCGAACTCAGGTGAACCACCCGCTGTGGCCTCCCAAAGTGCTGGGATTACAGGCATGAGCCATTGCGCCCTGCCAAATTATGGTGCTTTTTAAAAAGTATGTGAATGTGACATGGGCGCACAGTAGAATGGGCGCAGAATGCTTCCCGAAGGACACCCGGGAAGCCATCACTGCAGTTGGGCCTGGGAGGGAGTGCCATAGAGATCAGGGGTGTGAGTAGGAGAGAGCCTTCCTATTCACTGTGTTTCTTTTAGTGCCATGTGAATTCTTACTACATGATTGGTTAGTTTTCCAGTTTAAAAACTGGTTAAATTATTTAAATAAAAACTAATACAGTGCCTTCTTGTCTTTTCCCATAAGCTCTATTTGTCAAAGCAAGTCCTTTTCCAAGACCCTATTTGAATTAGCTCCTTCAACAAAACCTTTTCACAGGTGGACTCACCCCCCCAGGAGCACTCTGCTTAGACCGTAATGTAGCCCAGTCTCACACTCACACCACCAGCACCCCTGCTGCCGGAGGAGGCTCTCAATATAATTATATTATCTCAATATAACTATATAATTATCTCTATATAATTATATTATCAGTAATTGCTATAATTACTGACTATAATTATATATTAATTACTGATCAATGTATTACTCAGACCAATCTGCTACTAACTAGCCAGGTTGTCTTAGACAAGGCACCTAAAATCACTGAACATTTTTTCCTCCATAATCAAGGGAAAATAATAGGACCTACCTCTAGTGATGAAATAAGATCAAGCTTAGCCCAACAAGCCAAGCACCCAGAAGACAGATGCCTAAAAATATTTCTTTTTCACCAAGTCTATTGAGGTATAACTGAAACACAATAAACTTAAAGAAGTTTAGGGTGTACCATTTGAGCAAATTGTGACATTGTGTATACCTGCTACCTATTGGTCTCCCTTTCCTCCACTATTCGATGGATATTTGCTGACAGAAGCAAGGGACGTCTTTTATTAAGGTAGGTTTCCCTCTGCGCCGCAGGCATGTGGCAGGAATGGGGTCTCTTTCCTCTTTATGTTCCCTCACTGTGCCCAACTGTAGCTGCTCACTAAATACTGCTATCACAGCAACAAGAAGGAATGATGAGTCACTGTAAACCTCTCCACCTTCTGAAAACCACTATTTCTTCTAGAGGTCATCAGGCTCCCTAAAATCCTCGGCACACACACTGTTTAAAATGTAATCGCTGTGGAGGCATCACAAGTCCAGCGGGAGGTGGGGGGATGACAGCCCAGCCAAGGGATCAATCACAAAACTGCTTCAACAACAACCTCAAATTGCAAAAGAGGGTCAAGGTCTCAAAGAGCTATTGGGAAGCACAAGAAGAATATTTCACCATCCTTAGCTTCTCTGTTTAATCAGGGGGCATAACAAACTCTTCAGTGACTAAAATAAACCAGGGCATAAGTGCTCATTAACCCAGCCCTGGTCCTCAAAATCCCAGAGCTCTCTCTTCACTCCATTCAAACAACACAACACAAGAGCAGGGACTCGGACGAAGGAAAGAAACAAGCAAATAGCAAACGTAATGGCTTAATTCTACAGAATGACCTTTCCTTGGGCACACAAAAGGGGTTATTTGCAAGATATGAAAAAAAAGGCATTTCACTAAGAAGGTCAACACTTCCAAATTATTAAATGATCAATGTTGTCCCCCAAAACTGATTTCCAATCACAGCACAGATCCTGTAATGGTAAACAAAAGTGAACACCATTTTAATACAGTTTGTCCTACAGAAGACAGTCTAGAAATATAATCTTGGAAAGAGGAGGGTGAGGTTTTCTCAGTATCCTTCCAAGTGAAAAACTTCTCATGTGCAAACAAATCTTCTTGAGTTTGAGGGACTACTAAGCCTGATTCATCATTTACTTCCAAACTGTAGATCTATTTCCCCAGATTTTTCTGAGGTCTGCAGCATACTTAAAAGATATCATGACTCCAATTATTAATGGCTAACAAAATCTAACTTAAGAGGTTAAAGATGAACAAATTCATTAACATCTGAGGCAGAACAGCTGGGCAGAAATAAGCCTAGAGTAAATAATAATAATGGCTCACACTTACTATTGACTCTCTGTAATACTTTTCTCATCCATTTAGATCCACTGAGACATTTACAAGGTACAACCACCATATATATAAAGGAGACACTATTTAACCTTATTTTACAGATGACAAAACGCAGACTCAGAAAGGCGAAGTAACTTGCCAAATGTGTCACAGAGCCTTAACAGAAGACCAACATGCACAGTTCCAGAGCCTACAGTCTTAACCACTACCCAAAATGTAATCAAAGGATACTTGCAAACCAAAGGAAAGTAGGAGACTCTTCTGTCATTTAGAAAAATCAGTCTTTTGGTCCTAGGGTTTTGTTTTTTAAAATGTCAAGCTAAGACTCATTTCTCTGTTTACTTTCTACTGCCTCTGTTCCATGTCATCTTAAATAAAAATCAGATCTCAACCAACCAGACAGCTAACATTTACACAGCATCAATGATTGCTATAGCCATTGACTTGTAACATCACATGCTCTAAGAAATGGAAGAAGAAAATGAGAGGCAAGGTATTGCTAGTAGTCACGGCCTCACAGTTCAGTGAGTTGTATTAAAATTGAGAAGGGGCCTGGTGTAGTGGCTTGTGCCAGTAGTCTCAGTGCTCTCGGAGGCCAAGGCAGGAGCATCACTTGAAGCCAGGAATTTGAGACCAGCCTGGGCATCATAGCGAGACCCTGTTTCTACCAAAAATACAAAAATTAGCCAGGCATGGCAGTGTGTGTCTGCAGTCCCAGCTATTCAAGACGCTGAGGCAAAGGACTGCTTGAGCCCAGGGTTCCAAGCTGTAGTGAGCTAGGATCGTACCACTACATTCCAGCCTGGGTGAGAGACCCTGTCCCTAAAAAAATAAATAATTGAGAAGGGTCCCAAGGTCTCTACCACTCAATAGAGAGTCAAAAAAAGCTCCCGCTTTTTTTTTTTCCTTTTTTTTTTTTGAGACGGAGTCTCGCTCTGTCGCCCAGGCTGGAGTGCAGTGGCGTGATCTCAGCTCACTGCAAGCTCCACCTCCTGGGTTCATGCCATTCTCCTGCTTCAGCCTCCCGAGTAGCTGGGACTACAGGCGCCCACCGCCATACCTGGCTAATTTTTTGTATTTTTAGTAGAGACAGGGTTTCATCATGTTAGCCAGGATGGTCTTGATCTCCTGACCTCATGATCCACCCGCCTTGGCCTCCCAAAGTTCTGGGATTACAGGTGTGAGCCACCGCGCCCAGCCAAAAGCTCTCATTTTTTTAAAAGAAGAGCTCAACTTAGGTAGTTGAGGTAGACACTTCCTGCCTCCCTATGCTGCCCCTTTCTACCCCTGCTTAAATTCCTTTAGCCCTATCCCACAGGGAGTGTTATGGGCTGAAATGGATTCCCCCCAACATTCATCTATTGAAATCCTAATTCCCAGTACCTCAGAATGTGACTGTATTCAAAGATCTTTAAAGAGGCAACGAAGTTAAAATGAGCCCATTAAGGTGGGCCCTAGTCCAATATGCCTGGTGTCCTTAGAAGAGGAGGAAACAAGGACACAGACACACAGAGGGAAGACCACGTGCAGACAAAAGGAGAAGGCAGCCATCTATAAGAAAAGAGGATGCAGAAGGAGCCAGTCCTGCAGATACCTTGATCTCCAGACTTTTAGCCTCCTGAGTTACGAGAAAATAAATCTCTGTTGTTTAAGCCACCCAGTCTGTGGCTACCTAAACAAACTAATACAGGTCACAAAAAATGCAAAAGAAATGACATAATGGAAAAAACACACAGTTGGTAGATGATTAGGGTTTTGGTTCAAGTAAGTCTGCAACTTACTTACTGCACAAACCCAGACAAGTTACTTAACTCTCCAAGTTTTAGTTTCCTAACCTGTAAACTGAAAAAGATAATATTGATGAGATTAAAGTGAGAATATATGTGAAATGAAAAGAGTGAATATAAGACCTACCATTTATTTTGAATAACAGTAAGACTTACCATTTACGGGTGCCTACCATGTGCACTTTCTACATAGCTACACCTCTACAGTTTTACAGCACTCTTCAAGTTAGATGTCATTGTCACTATTTTACAATTAAGGAAACTACAGTAGACATCTGGTCAGAGACCAAAGAACTGGTTCAGGGTCACACATCTAGGGTAAAGAATCCACCCCCAACCCTCTCATTCTCTTTTTTTTTTCTAATGTAGAGACACAGTCTCACTATGTTGCCCAGGCTGGTCTTGAACTCCTGGGCTCAAGCAATCCTCCTGCTTCGGCCTCCCAAAAGTGCTGGGATTACAGGTGTGAGCCACTGTGCTGGCCAAATGAACCTCTCCCATTCTAAAACTTATGCTATTTCCAGCTGCTAAGCTGCTTCCCTGGAACACATGGATCCAATGTGATAATAATAATCCATGTTTATTAATTAATTAATATCCACTAAACCATTCATTCCAGTGTAGATCACAGATAAATAAACTAAATGGGGGTTGCCAGATCAGTGTTCCTTACCACCACCATAAACCTAAGGACAGGCAAACAAAAGATCAGAACTCTTCTCCCTAAAATGATTCAGGCCCAAAAGAAGACAAAATCCATCCATCTGTGAAGCAGCTTAGAGAGTAAAGGCTTTAACAGTCCTCATCCCATGAAAGTGCCCAGCAGCCCCAGCAAGCAAGGTAAGCACCCCCACTTCACAGATGGGGAAATAAAGGCTTACCAGGAGTCCCATCCAGGG
Organism: Pongo pygmaeus; assembly: GCF_028885625.2. Taxonomy (NCBI): domain Eukaryota; kingdom Metazoa; phylum Chordata; class Mammalia; order Primates; family Hominidae; genus Pongo; species Pongo pygmaeus. The sequence continues at coordinate 16,552,286 of NC_072376.2, forward strand.
CAGCCTTTGCACCAGCCAAGGTCAGGAGGCCTCCTTCCTTGAGATGCTTGGTAGCCAGATGGCTGGAGATGGTCGATGTCCATATGCTCTGCTTCCACATCAGGTCACAGTTCTTAAAGAGAGCTGAGTGAAAAAAACATGTGGGCTCAGCATTCCCAGGAAAGAAACCAAAAGGTGAGCTCAACTCACACAGCCCCACACTCAGGGAAGCCCTCCCTCCTGGTCCCCGGGTCCCTGTCTACAGCAAGGTCTAACACAAACAGCACAGGGCTCAGTGGTCAGAGACACAGGTTCAAATCCAGGCCATGGGATCACCCGAGGTTCAGCTTCCTTACCTATACGCTGGTAAAACGTTGCCAATAAATTTTAGCAAATAAACCTAGAGTTTACTGATTTGCTGGACTGGCTTTAATTCAAAGATTGTTTTATTTTATGAATGGTATCAGATTTGTAATAAGAACCTATATGTCTACGTCAGGTTTTCTCTGTGATAAAAATCCAAGGGCCTATTACTGTACAGCTATAAGGAGCGCTTTTACTGAGCTACATATTTTATGTCTGAAAGTTTAATGTTAACTTTAAAGACTCTTTAAAAGAAAGCTAAAATAACAGCCATTTTACACTTGTTTTAACTCCCCGGCCTCGCCAGAGACATAAGGAAGAACAAATGGTAACATATGTCACACCACCAACTGGGCAACTCGAAGGGCATGTGGTACCTGGTGATCAAAAAAGGATGTCCTCCTGATATAGGAGGGGTTGGTAGGTGATAAACAAGAAATTGCATTTCCCCACTAAAAAAGACTAGGAAAAAAACCTGATGGATCCACATTTATCATTTCTTGCTCCCAAAACATACAAAAAGGTTATCAAGCTGTTTTGCTAACCTGATCACCTCACAAAGCACCACTCTCACATTGACATGTGGGTCACATAATGTCAATGTCTTTTTAAATGGCTTTGGCTAATAATGTAGAAGGGATGACAGAATTAGAAAACTACCATTTTCCAACCCCTGAATAAGTGCTTCAGGCAAAGATTATCAACGAATGCCTAAAACCACTGGGTGAAAAGTATAATACTTGGGAAACAGGACATTCACACACAATACCACAGTACCACACATCCCACAGATGACTGACTTACCACAAATAGAAAAAAAGTACCTTTATAATGGAAGTCTGGCAGTTGCCATCTCAACCAAGCATCAAATTTGGCATCCCTAAGGGTAGGGCAAGCTGCCATGCTGAGCTTCCCAGGTGATGTCATATGAGGTACACACCATCACTCAGGAAGAATTCGCACCTCAAGAATGTTTATGCTAAATCTAACTGAGTCTCTAGACCCAAATTCCAGTTCACGGGGAATACCAAGGATAGAGGAACAAGTCAAACAACACCTTAAAGAAAAGTTCAGACAAGTTCAGAATGTGAGACATGCTATATGAAAACTCCCAAGGACTTGACAAAAAGTCTTATCACAGGGGATTTTTTAAAAAATTCTAGATTTTCTAGATTAAGAGACTAAAAACAACATAACGCAGTACATAAACCTTGAGTGGAATATGTTTAGGGAAAAAGAACTATAACAGACATGGAATAAACTGGGGAAATTTGAATATGGGCTCAATATCATTAATCTTAGATAATCACCGTTAATTTTCTTAGGTACAATGGTACCATAATAATGTAGGATGGGCTTATTCTTTGGAGAAACATGCTGAAATACAGTGAGGTGTAAACTTACTTTCAAACAGTTAACAAAAAAAAAATGCACAAAGTACACAGGCACAAGAAAACAAGCTCAACTCAAGTACAGCAAATGTTAACAGTTACTGAATCTAGATGGAGCATATAAGGGTGTTCACTGAACTGTTCTTTCAACTTTTCTGGTATGCTTAGAAATGTCCATAATGAAAAGCTGAAAAATGGGCCAGGCGCAGTGGCTCACGCCTGTAACCCCAGCACTTTGGGAGGCTGAAGGGGGTGGATCACCTGAGGTCAGGAGTTCAAGACCAGCCTGGCCAACATGGTGAAACCCCGTCTCTACTAAAAATACAAAAAATTAGCTGCGCTCGGTGGTGGGCACCTGTAATCTCAGCTATTCGGGAAGCTGAGGCAGGAGAATCGCTTGAACCTGGGAGGCGGAGGTTGCATTGAGCCGAGATTGCACCATTGCACTCCAGCCTGGTGACAGAGCAAGACTCTGTCTTAAGAAAAAGGGGAGGGGAGAAGAGGGGAGGGGAGGGAAGGGAAGGGAAGGGAAGGGAAAAGAAAAGATGAAAAAAGGAATCAGCTTTAGTAAAATCTCAAGTTTGACTTCTTCTGACTTTCTAAATGATCTCTGCACTTCCTACACATCCTCCAATGCCTGAATAGCAGCACATGGCCTGGGGCACAGGCCATGCTGATTTCATTCTGCCTCTACTTTAAACTCAAACTTAATGCCCCCGTCCCCTCACATCCTCCAGGGGAAGTTTCTTCTTTATCCGTAAAATGGATTAAGTGCATTAATCACTCTCTCCCCGAGCAACTCTAAAGATTCTGGGATATATACAAAAAACAGCTGGCCTGTCACCTAGTGCAAACCCAATCCTTGTCAGCTGGACAAAGAGCAGAGCAGAACAAATGAGTGACTCAGGAAAGGACTCACACTTGGATTTGGCATTGCCCCCGGCCCATCCTCCAGCAACGCAAAGAATTGCATCCACCTTCTCTTCACCCAAGAGCTTTCCAACCTCAGCAGTCACCTTCAACACAAGAACAAAAACATGTATCAACTGTAAGGTAAGCCAACACAGGCTAGCATCTTTACAGATACTCAGTTTCTTTTTCTCTTCTTTTTAAGCCAGTTTACAGTACCTGGCAATTAACACTTTGAGAATTAGAGGGAAGACTAAGCTCTGATGAGCATTTTAGACATCAAAGCCCAAGTACACTTCAGTGTGATTTTTAAAAAACAATCTAGAGTCTCTCTGTATACATTCTGAAAGGTAAAGACATGAGCATCCCTTGAAATAAAACAATTAATAAATAAAAGTAGGGAAAGGTTAAAAAAAAAAAAAAAAAAGCACCTACAGCTTCACTGCCTGCCCATAGTTAACATCCTGGTGTATTTCTTTCCAGACTTTCTTCACAAATCACAGAATTATAATCCAAAAAGAAAATCAACCTTATTTTCCCTACCCCCATCCAAAAATCCCTTTAACCGCAACTCTGAAAAAAATGCCAACAAAAAATTGTAAGAAAAATCATGAGCAAGAAAAAATACAGTCAATAGCAATATGTTGGTAATATTAAGTACATGGGGGTTCACTTTAATGATCTCTCTACTTCTGTTTGTTTGAGATTTTAAAGCATTGAAAATATATGCATGCCCTCTTGTTATAATTTATTAAAAGAACAGTCCGTCAGGACAGGCAATTCTGGCCATCCACCATGACTCTTCCACATTTCTCTGGAATGGCTGAGACGACACATCCCAATTGCTTCATTAAGATCAATCTTCTTAAGATTTTTTTTTTTTGAAATGGAGTTTTGCTTGTCTCCCAGGCTGGAGTGTGATGGCGCAATCTCAGCTCACTGCAACCTCCACCTCTCCGGTTCAAGCGATTCTCCTGCCTCAGCTTCCTGAGTAGCTGGGATTACAGGCACCTGCCACCATGCCCGGCTAATTTTTTTGTATTTTTAGTAGAGATGGGGTTTCGCCATGTTGGCCAGGCTTGTCTCGAACTCCTGACCTCAGGTGATTCGCCTGCCTCGGCCTCTCAAAGTGCTGGGATGACAGGATTGAGCTACCACACCTAGCCCAATCTTCGTAAGATTTAAATCAGGCTTGGCACAGTGGCTCATGCCTGTAGTCCCAGTACTTTGGGAGGCAGAGGCAGAAGGATCACTTGAGCCCAGGAGTTCAAGACCAGCCCGGGCAACAAAACAAGACCTCATCTCTACATTTAGTTTTTTTAAAAAAAGACTTAAATCAACACCCTGTGTCTCTCCCAGCAGGAACATTTCAGTTGATTACCTCTTTCCCCAGTTTCATGACAAAACTGAATGTTATGCTGTTTGTTCAGAAATTCTTAAGGTTGGGGGTATGGTGGAAAAGATAATTGCCTCCCTTTGGTGGAGTAGTAGAAGAGGGAAGAGATTTTCAAAGCTAAGTTTATAAGCACAAACGCATCTCTCAATCTCTGTCTTAGAGATGCACTCTACTGTCAAGCCTTGGGTGGAGACAACCTCCACATTCAGTCTACAGGGACATTAGAAACCTATAATTAATCAGAGCAGAAGAGACACTGAAGAGACACCAATTACAGAGACCCACACCTGGCAGGGCTGCTGCTCTCCAAGCCCAGACACTGCCCTTCCATTTAGTTTTGGCTTTTATTACTTTATTTTTTGTTTGTTTTTCAGAGAAGGCTGGGCTCTGTCACCCAGACTGGAGTGCAGTGGCATGATCTCGGCTCACTGCAACCTCTGCCTTCCAGCCTCAAATCACCCTCCCACCTCAGGCTCCCGAGTAGCTGGGACTACAGTTGCATGCCACCACATTCAGCTAATTTTTGTATTTTTTTGTAGAGATGGGGTTTCGCCATGTTGCACAGGCTGGTCTCAAACTCCTGGGCTCAAGTGATCCTCCTGCCTCAGCCTCCCAAAGTGCTAGGATTACAGGTGTGAGCCGCTGCACCCAGCCATTTTGGCCTTTATTACTTTATTCACATGGAACTATTTTGCTTTAAGGCAGCTTAGCATAGCAGTTAAGAGGACAGCCGTCAGACCCCCACTGCCCATGTCCAAATACTGGCTATGCAAACTTTTTTCTGTTTGACCTTGGACAAATACCATGGCCTTTCTGTGCTTCAGTTACCCCCATTTAAAAGGAGGATAAAATTAGAAGCTTTGTTTTGGGATGTAATGAAGACTACATGTGTTAATGAAAATAAAGCACTGAGAATGGTGCCTGGCAACTAACAATGATGCCATGTCAACTTTCACTATTAAATTCACTAAGGCCAATCTATATGACTTAGGTATGGGAACACTGAGACCACACTAAGAAAAATAAGAACAACAAAAATGAAGTGCTAAAATAAGTCATCTGGCTTTTACATTCCAATCTATGTCAAACTGACACTTTAGAAAGAGCAAATGAGTAGCAGAGTTGTGCTCACAGTTTTATGTTCAAAATGTGTAGATTTATACATGTATATTTTGGAGAGACAGACTGGAAGGAAATATAAATAAATGATTAACTATATGTTAGAACTATAAATGATTTCCCTTTTCTTTTTGCTTATTTGTATTTTCTATATCATACATGCATCACTTCTAAAATTTTAAAAATTTGTTATAAAAAACAGATAAGGATCATAAAACATCAGTATTGAGATTACTAGGGAGAGTGTAACTAAATGAAAAGCAGACCCACGTACAGACCAAGCGGCACCTGAACTTATTAAAGTTCGTATCTGGAGACCTATGATCCTGACTCCACCACTGAGTAGCTTGTTGGCCTTGTCACTTAGTCGCTGCAAACTTGTCTTCACAACTGTAAAATGGCCTGCCTGCCTGCCACACTGAGTGGTTGGGAAAATATGGCGCTTCACACAGTGATGTGAAGTTATCCTTGGGAATGTGGGCTGCAGCACTAAAAACCATTAAACACAGAGTCAGCTGGGCACAGTGGCTACTCGGGAAGTCCCAGCTATTTGGGAGAATGAAGCAGAAGGATCCTTTGAGCCCAGGAGTTCCAGTCCAGCCTGGGCAACACAGTGAGAACCTGACTCAAAAGTCATCCAGACAGCTCACCAGAAGAGCTTCTCAAGAAAGTTAAGCACTGCTTAAGAGCATCTAAGATTTTTTTTTTTTTTTTTTGAGACAGAGTCTCACTCTGTCACCCAGGATGGAGTGCAGTGGCACAATCTTGGCTCACTGCAACCTCTGCCTCCCAGGTTCAAGTGATTCTCCTGCCTCAGCCTCCAGAATAGCTGGGACTACAGGAGTGCGCCACCATGCCCAGCTAATTTTTGTATTTTTAGTAGAGACGGGGTTTCACCATGTTGGCCAGGATGGTCTTGATCTCCTGACCTCGTGATCTGCCCATCTCAGCCTTCCAAAGTGCTAGGATTACAGGTGTGAGCCACTGAACCCAGCCTAGAGCATCTAAGATATTTATACCAGGATATCCATCAAACTGTTAATAGTGCGTCCTTCTGGGAAATGATACTATGATGGGGAGAAAAGGGACAGTTTCACAGTTTATTTCTATATTTACATAGTTTTCTTGGACTTTTGTTTTATAATATGCATATCATTTTATAATTTAAAATAACCTGTTTTGTTAGTGTTCCTGCTGTGAACTGGGTAACTCCACTTTTTAGAATGTATCCTAAATAATCAGATATGTGGGCCAGGTGCAGTGGCTCACGCCTATAATCCCATTACTTTGGGAGGCCGAGGTGGGTGGATAACTTGAGGTCAGAAGTTCGAGACCAGCCTGGCCAACATGGCAAAACCCTGTCTCCACTAAAAATACAAAAAAGTTAGCTGGGCATTGGGGTGCATGCCTGTAATCCCAGCTACTCAGGAGACTGAGGCACAAGAATTGTTTGAATCCGGGAGGCAGAGGTTGCAGTGAGCTGAGATTGTGCCACTGCACTCCAGTGTCAACAATAGAGCAAGACTCTCTTAAAACAAAAAACAATAATAATCAGATATGTAGACAAAGATGTTCATCACAACATTCTTGACAATAGTAAAACAAAAATCCTGCAAAAAACTCAAATGTACAATAAACAGAAACTAAGTAAATTGTGGCCATTCCACAAAATGGAATATCAGGCATCTACAAAGAGGTTTTTTCAGTAATCTGGAGAATTATTTAAGTATAAAAAAAAAAAAAACAAAGCTGACCGTAAACTATAAAATACAAAATTACCTAAACTTTTAAAAGGAGTAACATACAATATGCATAGAAAAAGACAAGAAAATAGGCCAAAACATTAACAATGAACTAACTCAAAATGATTATATAATTTATCTTTTTATCATTTTTCACTTTTTCCAAATTTTCCTCAATGAACACAAATGGCTTTCCTAGTTAGAGAAATAACAGCTTTAAAAAAAAGGAAGAACAGGCCAGGCATGGTGGCTCATGCCTGTAATCCCAGCACTTTGGGAGGCCAAGGCGGGCGGATCACAAGGTCAGGAGTTCAAGATCAGCCTGGCCAACATGGTGAAACCCCGTCTCTACTAAAAATACAAAAAATTAGCCGGGGGTGGTGGCAGGCGCCTGTAATCCCAGCTACTCAGGAGTCTGAGGCAGGAGAATTGCTTCGACCCGGGAGGCAAAGGTTGCAGTGAACAGAGATCATGCCACTGCACTCCAGCCTGGGTGACAGAGCAAGACTCCGTCTCGGGGAAAAAACGAAATAAAAGGAAGAACATACAGCCAAAGAAGAACATATAGCCAGTGGTCACCTCTCCCCAGGGTTCCCCTCACAACGTTTGGGGGCCTTTTTGAAATTACCTGGTCAGCCTGCTCAGTGAACGAATCTGTCATAACAACAACAACACTAGCACTGGCCTCTTCATTCTCCACCACATCAATGCTGGCAACCCACTGGAAGGAGAAAACAGCTTTGGTTAAGAGGCGGTGAGTTATTATTCCATGAAAGAGTCACACATAGAAATGAGAGGAGTTGGCCAGGTGTAGTGGTTCACGTCTGTAATGCCAGCACTTTGGGAGCCGATGTGGGAGGATCTCTTGAGGCCAAGAGTTTGAGACCAGCCTGGGCAACATAGCAAGACCCAGTTTACAAAAAATTTTAAAATTAGCCAGGTGTGGTGGCACATGCCTGTAGTCCCAGCTACCCAGGAGGTTGAGGCTAGAGGATCACTTGAGCCCTGGAGTTGAAGAGTGCAGTGAGTTATTATCACACCACTGTACTCCAAGCTGGGTGACAGAAGGAGGCCTTATCTCCATTTAAAAAAAAAAAGAAAAAGGAGGAGAGTGGAGACAGGCAAGAGGCTTAAATGAAAACTCACCAGAGAAAGGAACTAGCAACTGACCTCTCACACATGTTCCAGGGGCACCTGTCTTTGGCCAGCCTACTCTATATTGGGCTCCATCCCAGCCCCTCCTACCTCCAAACACTCCCCTCCTCCTCCACATTCACCTCTAAACACAAACCCTGCACTTCTAGAGACATCAAGGGCCAGCAAATTTTCTGTAAAGGGCCAGATCATAATTACCTTAGGCTTTGCTGGCCATATGGTATCTGTTGTTACTCAAATCTGCAATTATAACAGAACACAGCAATAAATAGGGGAAAAAAATAAATGCAGCTGTGTTCCAATAAATCTTCAGAGCTGAAATGTGAATTTCATATAATTTTCACATGTAACAAAATATCATTCTTCATTTGATTTTATTTTCAACCACCTGAAAATGTAAAATCATTCTTAACTCTTGGGCTGTACAAAAACAGGTGGCAGACCAGATTCAGCCCATAGAGGATCCCTGCCCTATGGCAGAGAGGGATGGGTTTTAGGATTGGAAATCAGAGAGATCAGGTTGGAATCCCAGCTCTGCCAGAGTGGCTTTCTCACTCCGATGCTGGGCAGAGGTTCCCAACAAAAGAGGTTGTTTGTTAATGATTAACAGGGTCAGTGTAAGAATTAAATGAAATGGAAGATGCTAAAGCTCCTGGCACAGGTGATGCTCAGTCCTTACTCAGGGTCTCTTGGTCTGAAGTCCCCAGAGATAATTATCTCTACCTTAAGCTGTAAACACGCATCTATTAATTAACTTGTTATCCCATGGGGGATACTGAAACAATGAAAAATCTCCATTATCCTAGCCCTCCCTAAGATGGCAGGAAGAAGTTCGGAGGGGAAAGACCAAGAGCCAGAGATAAATCAGCTCTCCAGATTCTGCCAAGACCAAAGTGCCACCACCAGGAGAAAGCACAGCCTTCACCCTCTAACACATGACACTAAGAGGATCTACTGCCTTAAAGATACTGGGAGCATTAAAAGTCTATGGGAACTCTGGTACTGGGAGCACAGTGCCTGGCCCTTGGCAGAAGTGCTGCCTCTGTCGCCACCATGCATCTCTGAAGACCTGGGAAAGCACCCTCATCAGTGTCCCCAGGCATTGAGCAGATGGGTGGCAGGAAGGGAGCGGTGTGATTGAATTCTTCAGAAGCATATTCCTGTACCAGATTCTGAGCAAGAAGAAAACCTTGGTAAATGTACACTATTTGGGTGATGGTTACACTAAAAGCCCAGACTTCACCACTACACAACATATGCATGTAACTAAACTGTACTTTTGCCCCCTTCATCTATAAAAATTAAATTTTTTTTTTTTTTTTTTTTTTTTTTTTTTAAGAAAATCCTGAGATCCTTTTTCTGGTCCCAGGGGTACTCTTGCCCAGGCTGCTGCGCTGCTGCTGCTAACTAAGCTCCCAGAACGCTGCCCCTGGCAGGGTCTCCATCCGGAAAGTGCTGAGGCCTGCTGAGCGGCTGAGGTCAAGGGTCTTTGGCCATGGATCAGCTCTGCTCCGACTTGCCGCCTCCTGGAAATTGACACCTGACTATGCAAAGTAGTTGCAATAGTCTTTGCAGAGCAAAGAAGCCGTCAGCGTTTTTCCGTGCTGAGCCTTCAAACTGTCAGATCCAATGGGGCTAAAAGAACAGGGGTGGGTAGTAATAGTAACATTAATAGCCAGCATTTAAACGGTTTTTACCAGGCGTCAGGTAATTTATGTGCAACGACACCAATTATCTCATCTAATCCTCGCAACTCTCACTGTCAGAATCTCCATTGTACAAATGGGGAAACCGAGGTCCTACGGCGTTAAGTAATCAATACGCGGGACTGGGTAACCGGGACTGGGCTGTCTCGTTCCAGAGCCTTCCTTCTACGCTCTCTCTCCGTCCTCTCACCCCCGCTCCCGTTCCTCCCCTTTGGAATTCTCTCCCGAGTCATGCCGGACTTTTTGGGTCTGGCGGAGGCCCACGGAGCACCCCCTTGCAGTGCAAAGGCCCAGCGCCCTGGGACTGGCGTGCGCACACACTCGGAAGCAGGAATAGACGCGTAGACCAGTGCGCGCACGTGCAAGCAACACGGGTCGGGGGTGCATAGGGGCCCCCACCTTCCTTTAGACTGCCCCCAGTCGGGCTCCACACGAAAGCCCCCGGCCACCCCCGCGAAGACCCAGCAGCCCCCCGCCCGCAGCATTACCCAGTTGCGGGCCAGAAAAGCCTGCACGCATCGAGAACCCAGCGCGCCCCTGCCGCCGTACACCAGCACCCTGCGCGCCTCGCCTGCAGCCGCCGCCGCCATTCTGCTCCTGCCGGCTCGGCTCCCGCAGCTCCGAATGCCTCGAGTCAGAGCGCCGCGCCGCGCCCCGCCCCGGCCGGCCAACCCCGCCAAGAGGGAACGCGCGGCGGCCGCGCCCCGCTCCGCGCCCGCTGCTGCCGCCTAGCGCACTGCAAGCTCGGGGCGCCCGGACACCCGGAGCGACTGTAACCTCGGCCAGGCCTTACCCCGGGTACGGGGACATCAGCGATGCCCCGCCTCCCACCTGCAGGCAAGTGCTGGGCCCCGGGGTGTGCAGCGAGCGGCGCTACGGGCGAGGATAGTGGAGAGCGGGTGTTTTACGAGCATTAATTTGTGAAGTGTAAGCATGTAAAATATAGTATAGTACAATTTTCGACCAGTTTTGGCAATTTTTTATTTTTAATTGTGCATCAAAATAGAGATTTAAATATCCCCACCTGCCAAAAAAACGGAAGAGGTCGCTACGCTCAAGGAGCTGAAAGTCCACTGCGGAGACGAGACAAACCACACTAGGTCTTATTTCTTCTACCTAACCGTAAATTTATACCCATTAATCCAGATGGCCCTTTTACCACATGCCACCCATCGCCAGACACAGATCCTGGCATTTTCTCCCTTGTATATTAGTTATTTCTGCGCATGGCCTGTATCTTTAACACAGAGCTTCTCATCTACAGCACTACTGACATTTTGGGCCAGATAATTATTTGTGACAGGTGCTGCCCTGGGTATTGTAGGATATTTGCAGCATTCCTGGCCTGCATATACTAGAAATCAATAGCAAACCCCTACCCCTCACTTATAACAATCAAAAATATCTCCAGATTTAACAATTGTCTCCTAGGGGCAAATTCATCACTGATAGAGAACCAGAGCTCTAACACTCTGATAACCTTCTTGATAGCAGAACCCTGTATTATGTACATCTTTGTGCCACTTCCCACCCACACATAGCCTTGTACACAGCAGACACAGATGTTTATTCAGTAAACTTGTGCCAGGTAAAGCACGCAGAAATATGTCACTAGAGAAGAGGATGCAGCCAGCAGCACATTTTGTTGTCAGAAGCTTCGTTATCAGAAATAGAACTGCTAGGAGGCTGGATGGAGAGGAGAGCACCATCTATTTAGTGCCCATTATATCCAAGGCACTGCGCTAAGTGATCTGCCTGTGCTATTTCACTTTACTCCACACGATAATCCTATGCAGATTAGAAAGCGGAGGCATGAGAGTCACAGACACTTGTCTAGAAGAGTGGGAATTTGAACACAGGTCTTCAATAGCTAGAGTTCCACTTAACCACACCTTTGTTCAGCAAGACAAAGGCTTGTTGGGAATCAAGTGTTTCCCTTAGAGTTTTTCTGAAAACAATTGCTTAACCCTCAAAACACCAAAAGTTGACACAGGTCCCTCACTGACGGCAGAAATATGACTCAATGATATTTACGCAAGTCCTGACTTGTCAAAGCATGCTTAATGTTAAAATAAGAACGTGAACTAACATTATTGATCACTTAATGTGCCAAGCAGTCTTCTGAGCCTTTTATTTGTATTCTGTTATTTTTTACCAGAAAAACATTTGCTGTTTCAAAGTCACTGGGATGAAGATGAGCTGTTGTAATTCAAAGACCTGAATTTCAGCCCCAGCACCGACATCCAGTTTCCCATGAGAGAAATGGCTGAAATCGTACATCTCCTGTTTACCATAAAGGGTTGCTGGAGCATCAGAGGTGAGTAAGCATATGGTCAAAGCATTTTGTACATGGTAAAGTGCCACTCATCTTTATATATAGTAAGAGACAGGATCGCGCTCTGTTACTCAGAGTGGCATGATCATAGCTCACTACAGCCTTGAGCTCCTGGGCTCAAGCAGTCTTCCAGCCTCAGCCTCCTGTAGCTGGGACTACAAATACACGCCATCAGGCCCAACTATTTTTTTTTTTAATTTTTTGTAGAGATAAGGTCTCACTACATTGCCCAGGCTCAGAAATTCTCATGTTTATTTTCATTGTGGAGTGGCCACTGAAGTGAGCCCCAGTTATGAGGAAGGAAACTGACATTTCCATTAATATGTCCCTCTGCTTCCTTGCCATTCTCCAAGTGAGATTCCTGGGACCGCTATTGGTTAACAGTGCAACTTCCTGAACCCCCCTTCAGGTTTCTGTGACCAACTAAGAAATTTTACTGCTCCACTTCTGCCCAACTTTGCTCCCCAGAGATATGCATAGAGTGGCTGTTGCCAGTCTCACATGATGTTAAGTTGATATTCAGGAATAAGGTAAAAGTCAAAATGTCAGAGTCCACAGTATAAGATAGAAAGGAAAGAATATTTCATTCCTAGTGTCTACAGATTAAAAGGAAAACCTAGATCTTCCACCATTAGAAGGGATGAATACCCCAGCAGTGTGACTACTATTTGCTAATACACTAGAAAAACACTTTTCTCTCCCATTTCAGATAATGTAGAAGGAGGGATGGGTGAGAGCAATGTTAAGTGTTGGATTCCAGGCTGCTCCAACAGCCGCAAAGTAATTCTAGTCACAGTTTACCCCCAGCAGATTCACACAGTGAGAAATTCATAAGGTCCTGTTTGCACATTTCAATATTAAAGCCCCAAGAACCGGGGTCATTTGATGGTATTAATAACAGTCCTAAAGATTCTGATAGCAGTGACATTTCAGAGAAAGAAATGCCAGGGCACCCACGCATCAGAGAGATCAACATTTGATACTGCGCATTGTTGGCAGTATTCAAGTGCTAATCATTCCGTTTTTGTTTTCCTTCTACCATATGCCTTTTTTGAGATTGGTTTGCGTCTCTTTATCGTGAGAGCTACCTGGTTTTGCTTATTACTAACTCCTTTATCATTACGAGGTCCACTCCAGGGCTATTTAAATACTTGAAACGAGGAACAATTAAGCAGTCTGCTGAAACATTAGTCTAGGAGGAGATATAAGGTTACTTCCTTCAGTAACACACTCCGCTACATAGTCAGGTGAAGATTGTCTCTGTGGAGGCTTCTGGATGTGGTTGTAGGAAGCATGGACTGTGCAAGCTCGCGCTGAAGGACGACGAGAGGATGGACTTACAATCTTGAAATAGAGTGTTTGGAAGAGCTGACCTGGGAGCAGAGCATTGCCAAGTATCTGAAAGATGTCAACGACCCTCGCTGCTGCTCGGAGACCTTGGGGATGACCAGCACCCACGAGCATGCCTGGATGGTTCAAAAAGGCGTGGTATGGGCTGGCGTCTTTACTCAGCTTCTCCTCCTTCATCCTGATCATCGTTGCCCTGGTAGTGCCCCACTGGCTGAGTGGGAAAATCCTTTGTCAGACTGGAGTGGATCTGGTCAACGCCACAGACAGAGAGCTGGTCAAGTTCATTGGGGACATTTACTACGGGCTCTTCCGAGGGTGTAAGGTGCGGCAGTGTGGGCTTGGGGGCCGCCAGTCCCAATTCACGAGTGAGTATATTGGAGGCATGAAAGCTGATTCTAGGCACTCATTTTTATTAATGTGTAAGGGTGCTTATGTCTCGTTGTGGAATTTGGCTGCTGCCTCAATGTCAGGCATAATGTCAAAGTCCACAGTGAGCCAAGGGTTCTGGATCCACATCAAAAAGATCTTTCCTTCCTTCCTTGCTTCCTTCTTTTCTTTTTCTGTAGAGGTGTATAGAAACATTAGAAATAAGGATTTGTGCATTTTTGCAGTTTACCTCTATTAATAATGACTATTAAAATATTGAGGGTTTACACATGTCAGACATTATAAGCACCTAACACCACCTGTCTCCTTAAAGCCTTACAACAAAGTTATACGGAAGGAATTGTTAATGATCCCATTTTCCAGAGGAGTACAGAGGCTTGGAGAGGTTACATAACTTACCTGAGGTCACCCAGCCAGGAAACAGTAGAGCTGGACCCATGCCAGCTCCAGACCCATGCCACGTGACCACAACAAGTAGGTGGAGGCTGCCTGCAGAACTGAACCTTTGGGAAGCATGATGACCACTTCCACATCTACTTTTGTAAAAGTTTCATAGTCTGAGAAAATGCAAAGGGGCACTGTGCTTGGGTTCTGGAACCAGACTACCCCGGCTGGAACCCCTACTGGAAAGTTTACTGGTGGGGAGACCTCAAGCAAGGCACTTGCCTGCTCTCTGTGAACGTGAGCGGGCATGGACTTTGACTGGCGTTCAGTGTGGCATCAGAGCTGCCCAGGATGTAAGCAGAGCAGTCTGTGCAAACAGGAATCCAAGCGGGACTTAGAAATGGGCTTCTGGAAAGGCAAAAACAAAACAGGCAATATTCTGCAAGCTTTTTGAATCGATGAAATCACTGGTGAAAACAGTGTCCACACAAAACCGTAATTAATCAATACCATGCCAGTGCAAGGTGATACAGAATTGTATTCATTCCTTTATTTCTATATTTCAGAATTATAGTAGTTTATAGAAATCTGGCCAAGGTAAATGTCGTATTAAATTTATAAGGACAAAAAGCTGGAACCGTTGACAAATATAATACAAATTGTCATCATTTAAATACACAAAAATTTAGGTTTGTTATGTATATTCAAGATCAGTATGTCTGGGCATATTTATATTTACCTAGCAATTAGATTAGACCCTGGATATTGAAAAAATAGCTCCATCAAAATTATAACATAAAACTTGAAAATACACACACATAAACAAATAGAAAAAAGAAATGCTAAAAGCTAACCATGACAAGTACATGGACTACTTGATTCTGAACTAGATGCTTTGCTATAAAGGATGTCATCAGGACTGTAGGGGCCAGGAAAACTTCCCCTTTGCACTCTGAAGGTTCTCTGAACAATCTACTGACAAAAGGCAGATTAATAGGGAATATGGCATACACATTTATTAGCATGCATAGGGGAAAAATCACAGAGTGATTGTCCGCTATCTCAATGGGGTACAGATGGTTGTATCCTCTTCATCTTAGGGGAAAGGGAGATGGGCAAGTGTGGATGATTTTAGGGGACTAGTAATTTATTTTTAGGGAAACTCAATGGGCTTAAAGAACATACAGTGAGCTGGGACAAAATCTGTTGGGCCCACAGAGCAGACATTGATTTGTGACAAAAGTCTGTCCAGCTGTGTTAACAGACTTTAGTCTTTCTTGCTGTGATATGGGTATAATTAATGAACACTCAGGGAAGGGACCAGAGGTCTTTTTCTTTGGTAAGTCTGGATGTAGGCAGGTAAGGGAACGTCAGAGAACAACCTCATCCTGTGCTTATGAGACAGACAAAGAATGGAGAGACACGAGGGAGAGGGGGGGCCAGAGAGACCTTGAGGCTTCTTCACAAAGCTTCATATTTTAGGGGTGTTGGTTTCTGAACCCCAACAGGACAATTGTTGAAACTGGAATGGGGTGAGAAGATTAAACAGCAGTCACATGCCAGCATTAACCTAATGACCAGACCCCTGCCATTCCCAGCTCACAGAAATGTAAACTGCTTCGAGTGGGAAGCTGCAAACAAATGCATATTTTGTTTGAGCCTTGGAGAAAGTCAGAAAATACTTCTTGCCTTCCTCCTTCTTCCTTCTTAGAAGGACACCCATGGGAAACATTCCCCTGGGTTCATCTAACATGGTCTGGTCTGGAAAGCATCAGAACCCTGTGAGAAGCATAAAGGACATTTTATTCTTGTCCCTGAGTAGGAGCGTATTTGAGAAGGTTTTGTTTCCTGCTGCCCCGGGGTTGTCTCAGAGGAGGGTCTATAAACATCCATGCACAGTACCTTGGATGTGATTCTCTTTCAAAACATTCACAAGGAACCTGGGGCCAAGTTCCTCCTGTGCTTGGCTGGCTTTACCCCAATACAGCTCGGGGACACTGATATTACAAGGTTCTCTAGTGCCAGTCTAGTCTTCTTTAGATTTACAGCTTTTAATTCTAGCACAATGTAACCTCGAGGCAGCTACGGGGTATATCAGAGCCTCCCACAACCAGGAGTCTGTTTCTCCTGGAGTCTCTTTCTGACATTCACTATCCATCTGTAGAAAAAAAAAATCCCCGCAGTTGCAGATCAGTGTAGATGGGGACATAAGTGAAAGTGCTTTGTAAACTGTGGGATGGGGAGGTTTTATTGGGTCTTGTTCACAAACAGCCACTTTCTCATCACAGAGGTCTCCCCAAAAAATCACCCAGGGGAATGAATTCCCATGCCAATGATGGAGAAAACCAAAGAACTATTCATCACAAAGATTAAGGTCCTTTTTTTATACCCAGGCCCTATGAAATAAAAACAAGCCAACATGGCTGTTTGGGTGGCTAGAGAAAGAAAGAGACAAACATTACTTTAGCATTGTCCACACATTCAATTGTACTATGGAGTATTTACAGACCAGGCTCTTAGGAAAACAGGGATGAACAAAACAGACAAGTACCTGCCCTAGAAAAGCTTACCATCTGGCCAGGTATAGTGGCTCATGCCTATAATCCCAGCACTTTGGGAGGCCAAGGTGGGTGGATCACCTGAGGTCAGGAGTTTGAGACCAGCCTGGCCAACATGGTGAAACCACATCTCTACTAAAAATACAAAAATTAGCCAGGCGTGGTGGGAGGTGCCTGTAATCCCAGCTACTCAGGAGGCTGAGGCAGGAGAATCACTTGAACTTTGGAGGTGGAGGTTGCAGTGAGCCAAGATTGTGCCATTGCACTCCAGCCTGGGTGAAAAGAGTGAAAATCCGTCTCAAACAAAAAAAAAAAAAGAAAGTAAAAGAAAAGTTTACCATCTGATAAAGGAGAGGCAGGTAAATATATACTAGGCACAGAACACAGTATCTGAAGCCACTGCCTTGTAGTTCATTTCCTTCCATTTTTACTATGCTAGAGAAGAGATTTTATTACGCCCATTTTACTGATGAGGAAATTAGAGATCAGAGAAATCAATACATAAAATAATTTATTTAAAAGCACCTAATATAATAGATTGCTTTGCAGCTTTTAGTTCTCTGGTTCCTCTCTACTTCGTGCCTCACAGGTATTCCACTAGTGGCCAGGACCTGGGTTTGACTTCAGATGTCCTGCTTTTCTTATTTGCCCTGCTGGGGCAAAAAGGACTGCCAGACCTCCCTGGGATTCGGAGCAAACAAATTATCTAATAGTTTTAGACGCTGATAGAATGATTAATCAATTCTGGTATTCAAGTGAGTTGCCTCTAATGCGTAGGAAACAACTATATCTATTCAAATTCAAAATGAGACCTCCAGAATTCAAAAGACTCTATGTTTAGAATGTTAAACCTCTACTTATCTATGCTTTCTGATTTTTCTGCTCTAGCCCTGTAATAGAGTAGTTAAGCTGACACTTTCTTGCTGTGGGAGCGTGGCTAAGCTATTTCACTTCTCCGAGCCTCAGTTTCCTCATTTGTAAGTGTGAGAGAGGGTGTCCATGAGCAACAAAACAAAGAATATGTATAAAGCCACCAGCACATAGTCTGCACCCCATATAGGTGGCTGTTGTCATTTATCACCATGAATCATGTGTTGTCATTTATCACCATTAATCGTGTGTAGAGTCATGGATTTCAAGCTGGAAACTTAAATTTAATTCCTAGTGGGAGACATCTAAAACTCTTGGAACCTGGGTTTCAAATATGAAAGGCAAGTGAGCAACAGCTTTCCTAGGGCAGCACTGGGTGTCAGGCTAAGGCAGTCACCCCTCAGAAAGAAAGTAGAAAGAACTGGTGCATTAACACTCCTGAGAAATGATTTGAATTTCTACTTTCTTCTTCTTTTTTTAAAATAATTTAGAGACAGAGCCTTGCTATGTTGCCCAGACTTATCTCCAACTCCTAGCCTCAAGCAATCCCCCCATCTCGGCCCCTAGAAGTGCTGGGATTACAGGCATGAGCCACTGCCCCAGCCTAGAATTTCTAAATAATGACATATATTAAAAAATAATGAATCTCAATTAACCATGAGGTCCTGAGCCCTGAGTTATGGCACAAGAATGTGGGGGTTGAGTGAGATTTGCCCTTTGCCAATAAATATTTTTTAATTATAGTTAATGCACTTCCTACTATGAAGGCCGAGGACTGGGCACTCTTTACCACCCTCTCCACATCACTCCATATGCCCCAAATTCCCTCTCCCCCATCATCCTAATATGATTATTTCTCAATTTTTAAAAATCAAATCTGGATATGGGTTCAATCATTATGTGGATATAATTCTTTCTTTTTAAAAGATGAATTATATACATTATGGACATTATGGATACCTTAATTTATTAAATCAGTCTATTCACATATTGTTTTTTCTCCAATCTTTTGCTATTGTAATGAATATCCAATATTTGATCCACGCTTTGAGCACATGTGGGAGTGCTTCTGGAAAATAAATTCCTAGAAGTGAATTTGCTTTAGTAGATGTTGCCAAACTGCCCTCTAACAAGGTTACATGAATTAATATTTCTACGAGACTTGAGAGTGCCTCTTCCTTACACCATTGTCAACACGGTGTGTTAGCAAACATTTTGATTTTTGCCATTCACATAGGTGACTGTTTTCTATTGTAAGAGTTTTGGTGAGCATTACTATGTTAGTCATGTGTCCTAAGGATTGCCTGGTCAAGAAAGGGGATAATGAAACAATTTAAAAATCAGGCACAAGTGGCAGGGTCTGGTGGCTCATGCCTGTAATCCCAGCACTTTGGGAGGCCAAGGCAGGCAGATCACTTGAGGCCAGGAGTTTGAGACCAGCCTGGTCAACGTGGTGAAACCCCTATCTCTGCTAAAAATGCAAAAATTAGCCAGGCATGGTGGTGGGTGCCCATAATCCCAGCTATTGGAAAGGCTGAGGCACGAGAATTGCTTCAATCAGAGAGGAGGAGGTTGCGCCAAGCTGAGATGGTGCCACTGCACTCCAGCCTGGGTGACAGAACAAGATTCTGTCTCAAAAAATAAAAATAAATAAAAATCAGGCACAAGCTACTGTGTCTGAGACAAAAAGGGGCTGAGGGTTTGAAAAGAGAAAAAAAAGTCTAAGGGACATTAAGATGGGATAGAGGCACAGGGAAGAAAGACGCTTTACAAAGACAAACTCACTGGAAAGGAGCTCATCTTCCAGGGTAAAATTTCCAATGCTGATTAGATAACCGTAGGGAGATAAAAGTAAATGGAAATTCAGAACTGGAAAGAAACATCAGAACTCACAGTGTAAACGTGGAGTGCCTGAAAATGTGTGGGTGGAAAGGACACCTAACGGGAAAAACAAAAACTCTAGTTCTCAGGATTGGGAGACGCCAACCTTCAGTGACTAAGAGAGGCAGGTGAACCAGCAAAGGAACTAGTTCTATCAGGGCGGGTATTCATCAGGGCAGGAACCTTGGAGCAATTGCAGAGGAATGAGTATGCTCAGAAGTTCTGTAGCTTTCATAATGTTCAATTCTTCATTTAAAACTACTAAAGATCATGATTTGACACTGTTGATACCATACAGTTGTGAACAACAGTTCTCAGAAAAGGAATTTGGAGGAAAGAATTTATTCCAGTTAACAGTTTGCAAACCAGGGAAACACAGCCGCTGGTGTAAAAGGAAGATGTATTCCAGAGAAGAAAGGGAAGGCTCAGATTTTATAGCAAAATTTCCCGCCCAGGTTTCCAATCAGGTCTGTTTATGTAAATAAAGGATTCAAATTCACTTAGTTCTGATTGGTCGATACAGCTGAACACTGATTAGCTGATAGAGCTGAGCCCTGATTGGTCATTACAGCTGAGCCCTGATTGGCTGAGACAGATCTCAAAGATTAAAAAGGTGTGGGTTTTCAAGGAACTCAGAAGATGTGTATGACTCTCTAGTCAGTAAATGGCCACTTGACCCTATTTTAAATTTAGACCCAGTTAACCATCTTGAAGGACTGGCTCTTTCAGGGTCACATTTGTCCTCGTAGTATATTGAACTATAATCTTTAATATAGAGTTTAGAGCTGCCTTGCCCAAACACAAGCAATTTAATGTCTCCAAGCCTGTGGGTGAGGGGAGTTTATAAAATCTACCTCATGTCTTTGTCATGCGCATTGAACAAGATGACGATGTAAAATGTTTGGCCCATGACTGCACTTAGTAAATGTTGATTATCCTCAATTCATATGCAGAGATTACTATCCCCATTGTACTGATGAAGAAACTGAGGCTTGAGAAGTCACATGACTTTCCCAAGACCGTCAAAATATAACAGCAACAACCACAGCTGCCATTTTTGAGAACTGACTTTCCCAGGCACTATTTGAGCTACTCTATTATGTTATGCCATTTCATCTTCACAGCTGGTACTGGTGGCAAACATAGAGAAAACAAATACAAATTAAGATTTCACTAACTTATTTTGCCATATTCATAAGGCAAATTAATATTTTAATAAAATGTTGTGCAACGTGAGAATTGTGTATCCTTCATACATGGGGGTGAGCAAGGGTCTACTTTGCTGAGTCACTGGGGTCTGTTTGCATCAGTTCACATCAGACCCCAGAGCTTCAAGCTCAGTGCAACTTAAATTGACAGCCAGGGCACATTTTGATGTTGTGTCCACTCTAAGGAAGAGAGGCTTGTTGGTCAACTGACAAGCATGAATCTGGGGGCCATGAGTTCATCTCAGAAAGTCTCCCACTGTTTGAAATCCCCATGCTTGCTGTCTTGCCCTCACCCCTGTCTGTCGAAGCCTTCGTGGTAAGCAAGCTTGGACTTTATGAAAGTGAGTCTAACTCTGACGTTGAAATGGTGGCTGTGTCTTGTCTCCCCAGTCTTCCCACACCTGGTGAAGGAGCTCAACGCAGGCCTTCATGTCATGATTTTGCTGCTCCTCTTCCTGGCCTTGGCCCTGGCTCTGGTCAGCATGGGCTTTGCCATTCTTAACATGATCCAGGTCCCGTACCGGGCAGTCAACGGTCCTGGGGGCATCTGCCTATGGAATGTCCTGGCAGGTAAGAAGTCCCTTAGGGAGAGAAAATTATGTCCACACCGTCACAGGGCTGGGTTGCAAGTAGTTGGGCAGAAGGTGTGAAGGAACTAAAATGCTCCACTGGAGCCTTGACTTTCCTGGGTCTAAGACCTTCTTGATGGGCATGGAATGAATGTCCTCTTTTTCTTTTTTTTTTTTTTTTTTTGAGACAGGGTCTCACTTTCTCACCCAGACTGGAGTGCAGTGGTGCGATCTCAGTTCACTGCAGCCTTGACCTCCTGGGCTCAAGTGATCTTCCCACCTCAGGCCCCCAAGTAGCTGGGAGTACAGGCATGCGCCACCATGCCCAGCTAATTTTTTGTATTTTTTGTAGAGACAGGGTTTCACCATGTTGCCCAGGCTAGTCTCAAACTCCTAATCTCAAGGGATCCGCCTGCCTTAGCCTCCCAAAGTGCTCATGAATTTCCTCTTTAAGTTGCAGAGTCTGTCACAGCAAAGAACCATCTTATTAGAGTACGTGAATGGCTGAGGGCTTAGAGCAGTGAAGAGAGATCGAGGTGAAAGGAGGAGCCAGAAGACAGAGAGCTGGAACTAGGGAGAGGTCGGGGCCCTGAGACGGGAAAGGGATGGAGCTGGTGCTGCAGCTAAGGCTGGGAGGAACTCCACAAATGACAGAAGAGAAGGGTAGTGTGAGCAAGAGGCCATTCATGAAAGGCTCCTCCATTCAGGCTTTGGGTTGAGAAGGGGAAGTAAGTGCCATCTAGTTGCCAAGGTCTTTGGTGTTCCCCCCCGCCCCCCACACACATACTTGGACATATTAATGCAGACATGGCTCACTGGCTGTCTCAACTCTCCCTCCTCTCACCTCCCCAACACCTTGACTGCACCATGCCCTTAAACTAGATGCAACTTACTGAGCAACCACTAAGGGCTGGGCAGGGACCTGGAGATTTTGCATGCATTGCTTCATTTAAATCTCACCACATCCCTGTGGGAGGTATTATTAGACCCACAATTACAGATGAAGAGCCTGAGGCTCAGGAAAGTTAAACAGTCGCACCACAATGAGTGGCAGAGGTGGTATTCCAACCTAGGCATAACTGATTCTAAGCTCTTTATTTTTCCACAGATCCATGCTCTCATTTATGACCATCATGACCTATTTTCCAAGCCAAAAACTAAAAGGTGTGTGTGTGTGTGCATGCATGTTGATTTGGGAGTATACTGATGCACAGAAATTAATTCACATTTAATTATGCACTTAACACATCATCTGTAATGAAAATAACAGAATCTTGTGAGATGAGGGCTGTCACAGAAAACTCAGGTCAAATATTCAAGGTACCATTAGAACAATAATCCCTCACTATGATTACCTTATACAAGAATAATATAAAAACAGGTAATGTTATTTTATTATGTATTATAATGTATATCAGTCAATCAATTATTATGTATTTGCCTTTGTTTGCAGACGGTAGCCACCTTGTAGAATTGTTTATATACATGGCTTACCCTCATCAAGACTACAGGTGTCTTCCTCATCTGCATGAATCCTCACAGAGGCTGTCATGTAAAAAGTGCTCAACCCTGCTTATTAAATAAATACTTATCTCTGTCCATTCCTTTCCTCAGAGAGATAGTGCTCTCAGACTCTGCTGATGAGAGTATTAGCAACAGGCAAAAAAAGCCTGGACAACATAGCAAGACCCCATTTCTACAAAAATAAAAAATAAAAAAAAATTAGCTGTCTGTGGTGTCAGGTGCCTGTAGTCTCAGCTGCTTGAGAGCTGTAATCCCAACACTTAGGGAGGCTGAGGTGGGAGGATTGCTTGAGCCTGGGAGGTCCAGGCTGCAGTGAACTGTGATCATGCCACTGCACTCCACCCTCAGCCAACAGAGCGAAACCTTGTCTCAAAAAATAAAAAGTAAAAACAGGCAAAGCTTTATGTCTTTTGACAAAACTTTATTTCTTGCCACTGAGCTTAAAAAAACAACACTGTAGTGTCAAAAGTTAGAAAAAGGTGAATAGCCTTTGAATATCTTTTGACTAAACAATTCCATGTTTGGATTTATGCTAAGGAAATACTGGACAAGAGAACAAGGATGTACATAAAATGGTATTTGCTGTAGCACTTTATAATATCAAAAAATTAGAAGTAATCTAGACATGCAGAAATAAGGTCAAACTTACATAAATTATAGTGTGTGACCTTATTTCTGTAATTTAGTAGAGACTGTTTAGTCTCTACTAAAAATACTTACATAAATTATAGTGTGTAGTGCATAAAATACTATTCACTCATTTATAGTCATGCTGTAAGCCTGGCATGGTGGCTCACGCCTGTAATCCCAGCACTGGGGGATGCTGAGGCGGGAGGATTGCTTGAGCTCAGGAGTTCAAGACCAGCCTGGGCAACATAGTAAGACCTCATCTTCACAAACCAACCAACCAACAAAAGTCAAAAATTAGCCAAGCATGGTGGCATGCACCCATGAGCCCAGCTACTCAGGAGGCTGAGGCAAGAGGATTGCTTGAACCCAGGAGGTCGAGGCTGCAGTGAGCCATGATCATGCCGCTGCACTCCAGCCTGGGTCACAGAGCAAGATCCTGTCTCAAAAACAAAAATAAAAACAGACAATAAAGTCATTCTGTAACAGAATATGTAACAACACGTAAAAATGTCCAAGTGAGGGAAAAAAATCAAATTTAAAATCAAAGTAAGAACACCATAATACTAATTTTGTTAAAGAGAAAGAAACGTAAAGAAAAACACTAAAACGTTCAAAGTGTTCAAGCTGGCTTTTAGGATAAAAGTAAATTTGTTTATGATTTTCTCCGGTGTCCAAATTTTTCTTTGATGAAGATATACTAATCTTTTAAGAAGCATCATAAATGTGTTATTAAAAATATTAATTAAAATTGAGAGAGAGAGAGAGAGAGAGAGCCCAGAAAGTCAAAGTTTCAAGCAAAACATAGGGAAGTACTTTGGAATTCTTCCAGTTTTCCCGTCCCTCCTTTCCTTTTTCTATGAATGGTCATCCTTATCCTTAAGCATGGAAGGAGGATAATTAAACAGGAGAGCAACAGTTTTTCTTACATCTTGCCACATAGCCTTCACAGTCTTCATAGAAATCCTAGGATATTTTAGCCAATGAACTTCTCCAAATGTGGATCCCTAGGAAGCATGGTACTGGGTAAGGGGAAAAATTGGAAGAGTGGGCCGGGCACGGTGGCTCACACTTGTAATTCCAGCACTTTGGGAGGCCAAGGCAAATGGATCACTTGAGGTCAGGAGTTCGAGACCAGCCTGGGCAACATCATGAAGCTCCGTCTCTAATAAAAATACAAAAATTAGCCAGGTGTAGTGACAGGCACCTGTAGTCCCAGCTACTCAGGAGGCTGAGGCAGGAGAATGGCTTGAACCCGGGAGGCAGAGGTTGCAGTGAACTGAGATGGCACCACTGCACTCCAGCCTGGTCAGTAGAGCAAGACTCCATCTCAAAACAAACAAACAAAAAAAATTGGAGGGGTGGAAATTCAAAGCTGATAAAGCAGATTCTCTCTTTCCCCACACAATCCTGCCTTTCTCCTTCATACTGTGTGGGTTATCTCGTACTTTTAAAAGCAAATTAAAACTTATGTCTTCCTCATAATTTTTTTAACCCAAAGCAAGTTTGTCACATGTGGCACAGAAATGCCACCTCTCATAGAGTTGCAAAACAGAGCCGTGAATGAGGGTGATCTTTTTGGGTTTTAGGCGGCGTCGTGGCGTTAGCCATTGCCAGCTTCGTGGCTGCGGTGAAATTTCACGACCTGACGGAACGAATCGCCAACTTTCAGGAGAAGCTCTTCCAGTTTGTGGTGGTGGAAGAACAGTATGAAGAGTCGTTTTGGATCTGCGTGGCCAGCGCGTCGGCCCACACCGCAAACTTGGTCGTGGTGGCGATCAGTCAAATTCCCCTCCCCGAGATTAAGACCAAAATCGAAGAGGCCACGGTCACGGCTGAGGATATCTTGTATTAATAGCCTTCCCATGTTCACACCCTGTCCTAAGTCAGTTCTGTGCGTGAATGGAGTCCTCGTGTTTTTGCAGCCTTCCCACTCCATCATGGCCGTGTTCTCAGCAGTAAGAAAAAGGATGTGAAGGACCAAGGCTGTTGCCTGGGCCAGAAAAGAAAAACTTGCCCGGAATCCCCAGCATCCTTGCATTCCTGTCTCATGACCTTGGAGTTCAAGTTGCAGCTGGAGACTCTGCCGTTTGCCAGCTGTGTGTGACATTAGACAATTCACTTAATGTCTACATCTCTGTTTCTTCATCTGTAAACTAAGCACAGTAACAACTTCGCAAGGCTGTTGTGAAGTTTAAATGGGTGATGATATTGCCAGATTCTGCATTCTGTAGAGCACTTGACAAATATAAGATACTACATACTCCAATAAGTGTCTGTAGATCCCTGGTCAGTTCCATACAATATTGGGCTGGTGAGTGGGGAAGAATTGTAAGAGGAATATGATACTGTTCCTGTTCCTGCCTTCCAGAAACACCTATCTTTCCACATGACACAGGACTTAGCAACGGTAACACTAAGAATGTAAATAACTGCCATTTTTTGAGTGGTTACTATGTGCTAGACACTGTTCTAACTCATTTATTAACTCATTAGGTCCTAATGGCAAAAACAGCAATTACTTTTGCACCAACCTAATAATAGAACAGCCATAAGGGACCGAGGAGGGAATTAAATCTTGGGGATGGGACGTGGTATTAAAGAAAGTATCACAGCATGAATATTTGATCTGAGCTTTGAAAGGTGAGTAGACTTTTTCCAGTGGTGAAGGAAGCAAGGTTAGAGAAGGGCACTCCAGGATGCATCAGTAAAAAGGCTGGGCACGGGGCGTGAAATTACAAGGAGGGACTGGGCACAGTGGCTCACACCTGTAATTTCAGCACTTTGGGAGGCTGAGGTGGGCAAATCATGAGGTCAGGAGTTCGAGACCAGCCTGACCAATATGGTGAAACCCTGTCTCTACTAAAAATACAAAAATTAGCCTGCTGTGGCGGTGCGCACCGGTAGTCCCAGCTACTCGGGAGGCTGAGGCAGAAGAATCGCTTGAACCTGGGAGGCAGAGTTTGCAGTGAGCTGACATCATGCCACTACACTCCAGCCTGGGCGACAGAGTGACACTCTGTCTCAAAAAAAAAAGAAATTTCAAGGAGGGCTTAGAAGCATGTGAGTACTCAATGGGATTAGAATGTCGCTTTAATCACCTGTTGGAGAAATTAGGCTGTTTTGTGTTGGGTTTTCCTAAGTGCCACTGGAATGATTAATTTTGTGTGTCACCTTGGATGGACCACAGTACCCAGATATTTGGTCAAACACTTCTGGATGCTTTTTCAAAGGTATTTTTTGATGAGATTAACATTTAAATTTGTGTATTTTGAGTAAAACAGATTACCATCTGTAATTGGATGGAATTCCCTCATCCAATCAGTTGAAGGCCCTAATAGAAAAAAGGCCTAGCTCCCCTGAGGGAGAGAGAATTCTGCCAGTAGACTTTTTGGACTCAAACTGCAACTGTCACTGGATCTTTAGCCTGCCCACCTAGCCTCAGGATTCTGGAATTGCTGGCCTCCTGAGTCATGTGAGACAATTCCTTAAAATATCCCCCTCTTTCTCTCTGTCACTCTACACACACACACACACACAGCCTGTTGGCTCTGTTCCTCTGGAGAACCCTGACTAACAGAGGTACACAACTCTATGAACTCATTTTCCCATGGTGCTAGCTTGGATGAATCTTTTCCCAGGTCTCCTATCTTCATGTCATGCAAAAGTTATCTAATGCAATCCTTTTGTAGTTCATGAGGATGACGATTGGGTTTTCATGCATGTGTGTGAGATGTGCTACCCTGGAACCTTGTTATGACATCTGCACATTACACATCTGACCTGAAGGAAAAAAAAGGAAAAGGAATTTTTTTTTTAAAAACAGAGCTTTGCTCTTGTTGTCCAGGCTGGAGTGCAATGGCATGATCTCAGCTCACTGCAACCTCCGCCTCTCGGGTTCAAGCAATTCTCCTGCCTCAGCCTCCCAAGTAGCTGGAATTACAGGTGTGCGCCACCACGCCCAGCTAATTTTGTATTTTTAGTAGAGATGGGTTTTCACCATGTTGGTCAGGCTGGTCTCAAACTCCTGACTTCAAGTGATCCACCCGCCTCAGCCTCCCAAAGGGCCGGGATTGCAGGCGTGAGCCACCGCGCCCAACCTGGGAATTTCTTTTTTTTTTTTTAAGTGATCTAATTCCCCAGATTAGCTCCATCTAAAATGACACCTGATTTGGTGACTTCAGGAAGTGCTCATGTCATCTCTCTCTTCTTTATAATTCCTTGCTGGGCTCACCTGCCCCTTTCAGCCCTCTTTCCACATCCCAGGCATAGCTTCAGCACTATTTAGTGGACTGATGTCACTCACCAAAGATGCAGATGGCACATGGCTAGAAGAGACAGTTATGTGATAGGAGAGGGATCCAAAAGATAGTGACAGACTGCCAAGCTGTCTTGAAAACCAGAGGAAATGTCAATATCGTATCAAGTTTGAACACAAAGTCCTGCTGACGGGTTTTTTAAAATCAACATAAATACAGAAAATCTGACAACAGTTTATATGACAAGTATCTGAGGATCTTGGTACATTTATTCATTCAGCAGTATTGACACTGATCTAGGTGCTGGGACTAAAGCAGTGAACTGACAAAAATCTCTGCCCTCCAGACATGTCATTCTCCCAGCAGCTGGGGATGATTCATACTGAGAAGGCTTGTGATGGAGCTATGCAAAAAGTTAGCACAGTGGACAGGCGTGGTGGCTCATGCCTGTAATCCCAGCACTTTGGGAGGCCAAGGAGGGAGGGCTGCTTGAGTCTAGGAGTTCAGCCTGGACAACATAGTGAGACCCTCTCTCTCTATTTCCAAAAATAAAAATAAAAAGTCATCAGGGCCATAGCCTTTGAACTGATCACTGCCTTCAGTCATACACAGACCATCATGCCAAGAAGGGAGCAGAGTGGGCTGGGCACAGTGGCTCATGCCTGTAATCCCAGCACTTTGGGAGGCTGAGGCAGGCAGATCACCTGAGGTCAGGAGTTCAAGACCAGCCTAGCCAACGTGGTGAAACCCCGTCTCTACTGAAAATACAAAAGTTAGCCAGGTATGGTGGTGGGTGCCTGTAATCCCAGCTACTCGGGAGGCCGAAGCAGGAGAATTGCTTGAACCCAGGCGAAGGTTGCAGTGAGCCAAGATCACGCCATTGAACTCTAGCCTGGACGACAAGAGTGAAACTCTGTCTCAAAAAAAAAAAAAGGGGGAGGGGGCAGAATTCAGTTTTGCTTCTAAGTGTAAATTAGGATTGACTTTAATCAAGACAGGTGTGTTTCTTTTCTTTTTGAGACAGAGTCTTGCTCTGTCGCCCAGGCTGGAATGCAATGGTAGGATTTTGGCTTACTGCAACCTCTGCCTCCTGGGTTCAAGCGATTCTCCTGCTTCGGCTTCCCGAGTAGCTGGGATTACAGGTGCTCGCCGTCATGCCCAGCTAATTTTTTGCATTTTTAGTAGAGACAGGGTTTCACTATGTTGGCCAGGCTGGTCTCGAACTCTTGACCTCAGGCAATCTACCCGCCTCGGCCTCCCAAAGTGCTGAAATTACAGGCATGAGCCACTGCACCCAGCCGGATGTGTTTCAAGAAGTCAAAGTGCAGGCTTTTGTATGCATGTGCATTTTTTCTGTGACAGAGTCCATAGCTTTTGAAAGTGTTCAGAAGTATCTATAACATGTTTAAACCATGATCCATCAGGTGGCAACCACATTACTGGCAATAATCAGGCTTAGTCTGAAAGACTATCTCTCAGGAATACTGTAAATGAGATTCCTGTATGGCATTTAGCAGGGTGACAGTGGGGGTGGGAAGAAGGGAGATTAAATATCTGGGTAACAAAATTCACTTGCATTATTTTTCAAATGCACAGAGGAAAATGTAGCTCCTTTATCTTGACTACAGTTAATTTGGTCATTCTATGAGTAAATAAATAGTAGCTTCAGGAAGGCGGCTGGTCACAGGAAAAGACCAAGGCAGGATTAGAGGGTTGGGACTTCCAGCCTCACCCACACCCATGACTTCTGGGAGGAAAGAGGGGCTGAAGGTTAAGTTGATCACCAATGGCCAATGCTTAATTAATCATGCCTACATAATGAAGCCTTGGCAGAAAACCAAAAGAACTGGGTTTGGAGAGCTTCCAGATGGCTGAGTATGTGGAGGTTCCTGGAGGGAGGTGCACCCAGGGAGAGCATGCAAGCTCCGCACTCCTTCTCCCATACCTTGCTCCATGCATCTCTTCATCTGTATCCTTTGTGATATCCTTTGTAATAAACCAGTAAATAGAAGTGTTTCCCTGAGTTCTGTGAGCTGCCCCAGCAAATTAGCCAAACCCAAAGACGAAGTTGTGGGTTTGGCTAATTTGAGGCCAATCAGTCAGAAGTTCCAGAAACCCAGACTTGCGACTAGTGTCTGAGGGAGGAGGGACAGCTTTGGGGACTGAGCCCTCAGCCTGTGGGACCTGATGCTATCTCCAGGTGGATAGTGTCAGAACTGACTTAGAGCACACCCAGCTGGTGTCTGCTGCAGAACTGATTGCTTATTTGTTGATGGAAGGAAATTCCCCACATTTGGTCATAGAAGTCTTCTGTATTAATTGTTCTTGAGAGTAGTTTGAGAGCTCAGAAAAACACTGAGTTCTTTCCTCTCAGAGGTCACCATCTTGTGTGGGCCAGGCACTGTACACTTTCTCCTTAATTCTGACAACAATTATTCAAGATAAATATTGTTATCTTTTTTTTAACAGATGGGCAATTTTAGGTTTGGAGAATTTAAGGAACTTGCTCAGCCCCATTGCTAATAAGTAATGGAGAAAGACTTCAGCCCTGATTTATATGACGTCAAGGCCACCACTTTTCCAATACACCAAGATTATTGCCTTGAATCACTCTTGAGGCTCCTTAGGATTTCTGCAAGTGGCTGTGCAGGTTGCACCCCGCCCAAGGCAGGTGCAAGTATAGGGGGTGAGGGACTAGCCCATGCGCCCCTGGCTTGTCCTGGCCTCATCCACAAAGGTGCTTTCTCCTAAAGGGGATGCCTTTTCCTAAGGCTCACAAAGGTGTTCAATGGCCTGCAGTGCACTGTCCCTTCCAGCCGACCAGTCCATGCAAAGTCAAAATGTTAGTCATAACATTATTTTATGACATTAATTAGAATGTGATGATGATTAATTTGCATATGCCCTTTAAAAATAATTATGCATACATTTGTATGCTTGCTAATGAGATGATATTACTAATACTAACTGCAGGGACCAAAGCCAATAAAATTTAGCTGCAATTAAGAAAAGTAATTTGTTACTGGTGAAAAGAAGTTCTACTCTATGTTCACAGCATAAAAAATGAGTAATTGCCAGGGCAGGTGGCTCAAGCCTGTAATCCCAGCACTTTGAGAGGCCGAGTCGGGTGGATCACCTGAGGTTAGGAGTTCAAGACCAGCCTGGCCAACATGGTGAAACTCTGTCTCTACTAAAAATACAAAAAATTAGCCAGGCATGGTGATGTGCGCCTGTAATCCCAGCTACTTGAGAGGCTGAGTCAGGAGAATCGCTTGAACCTGGCTGGGAGGCAGAGGTTGCAGTGAGCCGAGATCATGCCATTGCACTTCAGCCTGGGCAAAAAGAGCGAAGCTCCATCCAAAAAAAAAATGAGTAATACATGGTTTTCATTAATGAAAATATAACTAATAACATATACAATTTATCAAGACCTTTGGATAGCAAGGATCTTTCCATGTCAAATCAGAGCAGAGTTATATGTTACAAATATACTTCTCTCTCTTTCAGGAAAAATGTGAAACTATGAAGAGTAAGTTAAACAACTCCTCACACTTCCAAAAGCATATAATAAAAATGCTAACTCCTTCAATTTAAAAAATCCTATTTTCTATATCATAAATAAGGTCACTGCAAAGAGGTCGATGATTAATGAGAACTAACACATGCTTTAGCAAAAATGTGCAACATAATCCAAAAAGACAATTGTATTGTTTTCCTAGGGTTCCTGAAACAAATTACCACACACTTCGTGGTTCAGAACAACACACATTTATTATCTTAAGAGTTTCAGAGGTCAGAAAACCAAAATGGGTCTTACTGGGTGCTATGGTTTTGATGTGTCACCCAAAGTTCATATGTTAGACATGGCCCCTAATTCAAAAGTGTTGAGAAGTAAGACCTTTAAAAGGTGATTAGGTCATGAGGGCTCTGCCCTGGTGAATGGATTAATTCACACTCTCTCATTGTGTAATGCCTCCCACCATGTTATGATGCAGCAAGAAGGCCCTCGTCAGATGCCAGCATCTTGATATCGGACTCCCCTGCCTTCAGATCTATGAGAAATAAATTTATTTTCCTTACAAATTACTCAGTTTTTGGTATTCAACACAAAATGGACTAAGACACGGGTAAGTCAAGGTGATGGCAGAGGTCAAGCACAGTGTCTCATGCCTGAAATCCCAGCGCTTTGGGAAGCCAAGGTAAGAGGATTAATGGAGGCAAGCCTGGGCAACATAGTAGTGACCCACATCTCTACTAAAAATTTAAAAATTAGCCAGTCATGGTGGCATGCATCTATAGTCCTAGCTGCCCAGGAGGCTAAGGCAGGAGGATCACTTGAGCCTAGGAGTTCCAGGTTACAGTGAGTTATGATCATGCCACTCCCCCCCGGCCTGGGTAACAGAATGAGACCCCCTCTCAAAAAAAAAAGAAAAGAGAAAAGGTGTTGGCAGAATTGTGTTTCTTCTATAAGCTCTATGACAAAGTTTGTTTCTCTGCCTTTTTTAGCTTCCCGAGGCCACCTACATTTGCTGAGTCATGGTCCCTTCCAGCAATTATATATTTCCAGACTCTGCTTCCATCATACAGGTGACGATGGCTCTGACCCTTCTGCCTCTCTCTTAAAAGAACCCTTGTGATTATACTTGGTCCACCCAGGTAATCCAGGACGACTTTGGGGAACAGATTGCCACCTACCACAACAATGTTACTCAATGCCAGTATTTCTTGTTCTAACAATATTCATGAAAAGAACATAATGTTTAGATATAAAACTCATGAACAAAAAAGGTATTAATTATTAATCATTACTAATACATTAGCATCACAATTTAGAAAATACTTGCTGGGGCTGGGCGCTGTGGCTCACGCCTGTAATCCAGGACTTTGGGAAGCTGAGGTGGGTGGATCACTAGGTCAAGAGATCAAGACCATCCTGGCCAAGATGGTGAAACCCCATCTCTACTAAAAATACAAAAATTAGCTGGGCATGGTGGCGCACGCCTGTAATCCCAGCTACTCGGGAGGCTGAGATAGGAGAATCGTTTGAACCCGGGAGATGGAGGTTGCAGTGAGCCGAGATTACACCCCTGCACTCCAGCCTGGTGACAGAGAAAGACTCTGTCTCAAAAAAAAAGAAAAAAAATACTTGCTGGGAATGAGGTGCTAACCTACTTCCAGTACTTAAATATTAAGCCAGGTTCATCACTGGAAGTCATAGAGGGGAAGGAGGCTACGCAAGGCACAGGGAATCTCAAAGGTGAAATGTGAAATGTGATGTCATGATGTGTTACTGGAGAGGCACACAGCAACTCAGAGAAGTTCCTGAGCCCATTTTATTTGTTTATTTATTTTGTTTTGTTTTATTTTATTTTATTTTTTTCTTTTCGAGATGGAGTCTTACTCTGTCACCCAGGCTGGAGTGCAGTGGCTTGATCTTGGCTCACTGCAACCTCCATCTCCCGAATTCAAGCAATCCTCTTGCCTCAGCCTCCCAAGTAGCTGGGACTACAGGCATGCACCACCGTGCCCAGCTAATTTTTTTTTTTCTGTATTTCTTTGTAGAGACAGGATTTCACCATGTTGGCCAGGCTGGTCTCGAACTCCTGACCTCAAATGATCCGCCCACCTCAGCCTACCAAATTGCTGGGATTACAGGCGTGAGCTACCATGCCCGGCTTCCTGAGATGAATTTCTACAGGTGAAAGATTTCTCCTATTCATTTCCTCATGATTCTTCGTTTCCTTTTAGTTTTGGTAGTTTGGGTTGGAAACCAAGAGTAGAGCTTCTTAACAAACCTATGCAACTAGGACACACATGAAATCCTTGCCAAATAAATTAGGTTGTATGCTCTCTGTTTCTTTCTTTTCTACAGCAATGTCAATCATGAGTCAGCAGTAGTCACAGCTTGACAAAAATAAGGCCAATCAATAACGGAGCGTTTGCCATATGCTAGGCTTTCTGCTAAGTACCCCACATGCATTGTTTCATCTTCATTATCATAAAAATTCTGAGACGTAGTTGCTCTTATTACCAGTTTTTGGGTTTTTGAACAAAAG
The DNA here is from genome assembly GCF_028885625.2 of Pongo pygmaeus. Classification (NCBI taxonomy): domain Eukaryota; kingdom Metazoa; phylum Chordata; class Mammalia; order Primates; family Hominidae; genus Pongo; species Pongo pygmaeus. Next base: position 16,586,054 of record NC_072376.2, read on the forward strand.
TTCTCTGAAAAGAAATATGGAGGAAAGAGACTTTATTCCAATGAACAGTTTGAAAACCAGAGAGATGCAGCCTCCTTCTACCCCTCTATGATTTTCAAGGATGTACCTAGCCTAACATGTTAAGTATTTGAAGTAAGTGCGTACCCCATTCCCAGCCTTGCAAACCAAGGAGACACAGTTTGCAAACTGAGGAGATGCAGCCTTCAGTTTGTGAACAAAAGTTTTCTGAAAAGGAATCTGGAGGAAAGAGACTTTATTCCAGTGAACAGTTTGCAAACTGGGGAAACAGCTTCAGTGTAAAACAAAAGTGCATTCCAGAGAACAAAGAGAGGGTTCAGGTTTATAGCAAAACGTCCACCCCAGCTTCCCAATCAGGTCTGTTTATGAAAATAAAGGATTCAAACTTTCTTAGCTCTGATTGACCAACACAGCTGAGTTCTGATTGGTTGGTAGAGCTGTACCCTGATTGGTTTATATAGCTGAGTCCTGATTGGCCAAGACAGGTGAGCTCTGATTGGTTGGTTCAGGTGAGACCTCAAAGTCTCAAAGTTAAAAGGGTGTGGGTTTTGGGGGTACTCAGAGTGCATGTTTGACCTCTAACAAGCAAATGGCTCCTTGGCTCTATTCAAAATTTAGGCCCAGTTAGCCACTCAGGAGCCATCTTGAAGGATTGACTCTTTCAGGTTCACATTTATTCATTACATTTATTCACAAGTTAAAGAATTAGACACACGGCTTTCTCATTTGTAAAATAACCAAGTCACGTAAGATAATTTCTAATTTTCTCTCCCTCTCTAAAATTTTATGACTTTTAGTGCTATGTAATATATCCAGATTTATAGTGAATAGAGCACCTAACTATATGCCAGGCACTAAGCTAGGCGTTTTCACGAATGCTATTTGGTAATAGTTGACTACCAATGTGATTGGAGAGGCTGTTACCTACACTGACAATTCAATATTGTGAGGATTTCAACCACCAATTCAACTATATTCGGAATATACTGTATATGCATTTCTCTGATGTTCACGGCTGAGTTCTTGGTTAAATAAAACAAATGTAAAAACATGGCATGTAATTGTTTGCTTTATGTTTTGGAAAAAATAATAAACAACACTAACAACTTTGGAACCACAGTGATTTTTCTTTTGTCATTGACCTCTTGCAGAACAATGAATTGGACGTAATTCGTTTTTTTATTCTAACGTAACAATTCTCTCAACCTTATAGATTTCAGGGGAGTAGGAGGCAGGAGGGAGTGAATAGGACAAAAAGAATTCTTTCTATTGAAAAGGAGATGTGGCCGGGCGCAGTGGTTCACGCCTGTAATCCTAGCACTTTGGGAGGGTGAGTCTCAGGATTTCGAGACCAGCCTGGCCAACATGGTGAAACCCCGTCTCTACTAAAAATACAAAAATTAGCCGGACGTGGTGGTTCGTGCCTGTAATCCCAGCTACCCGGGAGGCTGAGGCAGGAGAATCACTGGAACCTGGGAGGCAGAGGTTGCAGTGAGCTGAGATCGCGCCCCTGCACTCCAGCCTGGGCGACAGAGTGAGACTCTACCTCAAAAAAAAAAGAGATGTTTGTAAGAGGCCCACAGAAGTTCTCAGCACCAGACCAGGTGTGGTGGCTTACGCCACCCTGGGGTAGGAGGCAGGAGGGAGTGAAAAGGACAAAAGAATTCTTTCTATTGAAAAGGAGATGTTTGTCTATTGATACAATCCCAGCACTTTGGGAGGCAGAGGCAGGAGGATCAGTTGAGCCCAAGAGTTCGGGACCAGCCTGGGCAACATAGGGAGACCGTGTCTCTATAAAAATGTATTTTAAAAAAAGGAAGAAAGGAAAAAAGAAGTTCTCAGCACTGTTGAAGAGAGAAACGAGCCATCCTCAAGTCATCCTGTGGCCTACCTGAGAGGCAGCTCCTGATATACCTGCTGTTTATTAACTATGTCATTAAGGGTGATTTCTGTCTCCAAAACAAACCACTCAAAGTTTTACTTTAGTTTTGAAAAGTAGTGTTCCTATGGTAAGTAGTCAGCTGAACCATTTTAAAAGCCCACCTTTCAGGGTTTTGCTGTAGTAGGTTATTCCTTGTAATGAAAAAAATTTTCTTGAAAATTAATGAATCATTATTTTTTAAATTTTGTTTTGTAAGTATGCCTTTGTTTCTTTAAAGCTCTCATCATGAAGGCCTCGTCTCTTTTCTCAGTCATCACTACGGCAAACTTTAACAACTTAGTTAGAATTTACAAAACTGTGGCAAAAATACTGTTATGTACTTCAGAAAGTAAAGAATGGGAATGCATGACTTTTTCAAGTTCCCTTTACATAGCAGGTTGTGTGCCTTTCAGCCAAAATGAAAATAATAATAATAATAATAATACATTGAAATAGGTAATATTTTATTTATTAAAGTTATACATTCACAAAATTTGTTCCTCCTTAAATTGAAGTTCAGCTTATAAATCTTATTATTCTGTTTTTAAGGTTAGCAAATTTTAATGATCACTTTTTAAAAGTTTTTGTTTACTATTTGGTCCCCTTTATGAAAGTACTAAATAAACATATTGAACCAGCTTATATAACTTAATTTCTTTTCCATGCACTTCAATTAACTGACCAAATTTAATAATTCTTCTAAGTCTAATGAATTAAAGTCAAAATGCTGTGAACCTTAAGTTATCTTAAAAATTCTGGCTGGGCGCGGTGGCTCAAGCCTGTAATCCCAGCACTTCAGGAGGCCAAGGAGGGCGGATCACAAGGTTAGGAGTTCGAGACCAGCATAGCCAACATGGTGAAACCCCGTCTCTACTAAAAATACAAAAAACAGCTGGGTGTGGTGGCAGGCACCTGTAATCCCAGCTACTTGGGAGGCTGAGGCAGGAGAATTGTTTGAACCCGGAAGGTGGAGGTTGCAGCGAGCTGAGATCGTGCCATTGCACTCCAGCCCAGGCAACAGGGTAAGACTCGGTCTCCAAAAAAAAAAAAAAAAATTCCAACTCTGTATATAAGCAATACATGATTCCAAATCCAAATCATTGGAAATACAAGGCTGTCCTGTTTCGCCAGCAGACCAGCTTCTCTTTCATCACCAATACGTAAAATAATAAGGAAGTACAAATTTTAAAGTAAAAAATATCAATACCTTGATTTTGCTCCTTTTAAACATTTTTGTACATAATTCTAAGCTTTGTCAGGGCAAAAAGAAGCTTACTCACCAAGTAAATGATTACATAATCTTTCACAACTTTAGAAATTGCCTTCCTATCTATTTTGGGAATTGACTTCTCAGGAGGTTTGAGGTTGCATTGTGACCTTGAGTCTTGCCTCAAATTAAACCCAGTTTAATACTGAAGCCTGCCTTGTACCTTACCACTATTGTTCATCTTTACTACCCTGCTCAACGTTTTCTTTTTGCTTATCTTTAACATGCTAGATAATTGATATTTGTGTTATACTTACTGTATATTGCCTGTCTTTCTCCATGAGAATGTCATCTCTATGAGGACAGGAATTTTTCTTTTTCTTTTTCTTTTTTTTTTTTAACGGAGTTTCACTCTTGTTGCCCAGGCTGGAGTGCAATGGCATGATCTCGGCTCACTGCAACCTCCACCCCCTGGGTTCAAGTGATTCTCCTGCCTCAGCCTCCCGAGTAGCTGGGATTACAGGCATGAGCCACCACGCCTGGCTAATTTTGTATTTTTAATAGAGATGGGGTTTCTCTATGTTGGTCAGGCTGGTCTCGAACTCCCAACCTCAGGTGATCCGCCCACCTCAACCTCCCAAAGTGCTGGGATTACAGGGATGAGCCACCGCACCTGGCCAGGACAGGAATCTTTCTAGGGCTTTTTGCTCTTTGACAGATGTTAAGCACCCAGAACTGTTCCTAAATTATTTAGAAAATAGGCCAGGTGTGGTGGCTCATGCCTGTAATGTGCCAGTTGGAATTCTGCAATATCTACATATATGTAGGTACAGTATGTGTGTATGTACATATGTATGTATCTATACAGTATATAGCCTTTTCAGACTGGCTTCCTTCATTTAGTAAAATGTATTTACGTTTCTTCCATGTCTTAGTACCTTGATAGCTCATTTCTTTTTAGCACTGAATAATATTCCATTGTCTGTGTGTACCAAAGTTTATTTATCTATTTATCTACTGAAGAACATATTGGCTGCCTCCAAGCTTTAGTAATTATGAATAAAGCTGCTATAAACATCCTTGTGCAGGTTTTTTTGTGGTCATAAGTTTTCAACTTCTTTGTATAAATGTCAAGAAGTGTGATTGCTAGACGATATGGTAAAAGGATCTTAGTTTTTTTGTTGCTGTCGTTGTTTTTGTTGTTGTTGTTGTTGTTGTTTTGAGATGGAGTCTTGCTCTGTGTCCCAGGCTGAAGTGCAGTGGCACGATCTTGGCTCACTGTGAGCTCACGCCATTCTCCTGCCTCAGCCTCCTGAGTAGCAGGGACTACAGGCGCCCGCCACCATGCCTGGCTAATTTTTTGTATTTTTAGTAGAGACGGGGTTTCACCGTGTTAGCCAGGATGGTCTCGATCTCCTGACCTTGTGATCCACCTGCTTCGGCCTCCCAAAATGCTGGGATTACAGGCATAAGCCACGGCGCCCGGCCAAAGGATCTTAGTTTTGTAAGAAACTGCCAAACTGTCTTTCAAAGTGGCTGTACCATTTTGCATTTCCGCCAGCAATGAATGAGAGTTCCTATTGCTCCACATCCTCACCAGCGTTTGGTGTCATCCGTGTTCTGGATTTTGGCCATTCTAATGGGTGTGTATGGTATTTCACCATTTTCTTCTTACAAAGAAAAAAAAATCACCTATGATAGATAATAAGCCAATGCTTACTTTTTATTTATTTATTTTTATTTTATTTTTTTGAGATGGAGTTTCGCTCTTTTTGTCCAGGCTGGAGTGCAATGGCACGATCTCAGCTCACCACAACCTCAGCCTCCCAGGTTCAAGCGATTTTCCTGCCTCAGCCTCCCTAATAGCTGGAATTACAGGCATGTGCCACCACGCCCGGCTAATTTTGTATATTTAGTAGAGATGGGGTTTCTCCATGTTGGTCAGGCTGGTCTCGAACTCCTGACCTCAGGTGATCCGCCTGCCTTGGCCTCCCAAAGTGCTGGGATTACAGGTGTGAGCCACCGCATCCGGCCTAATGCTTAACTTTTTAGATTAGTAATTGGATTTATAGAAGTTCAGGAAAGAGGTTGGTATAGGGATTAGTGAATAAAGTTTCTTGGGAAAGGAACTAGAGCTCAACTAAAAATGTTTCATGCTGGTCAGGAGGGTTACAGGGTGCATGCCGGGCAAAGACAGAAATGCAGGTAAACAGAGTGTGGAAGGAGAGATGAAGCCCGTGTGTTCTTTAGACCAGTGGTCCCCAGCCTTTTTGGCACCAGGGACTGGTTTCCAACACACAATTGGAAAAATTGTGTGTTGGGGGTTGGGGGTTGGGGGATAGATGGTTTCAGGATGAAACTTTTCCATCTCAGATCAGGCATTAGTTAGATTCTTAAAAAGAGTGTGCAACCTAGGTCCCTCAGATGCACAACTCACAATAGGGTTGGCGCTCCTGCAAGACTAATGTCGCCGCTAATCTGACAGGAGGTGGAGTTCAGGCAGTAATGCTAGCTGGCCCACAGCTCATCTCCTGCAGTGCAGTCTGGTTGGTTCCTAACAGGCCACGGACCAGTGACATCTGCTATAGACAATGGACAGATGTACCGAAAAGAGTAGAAGGTTGTATATTGGCCGATAAATTTTGTAATACCAGCTATCTTGCAGAAAGTATTTCCCATGTGCCAGCTACTGTGCTAAACACTTTATCTGTTTTACCTGTATTATCACATTTAATTCCCATGGCATTTTTTTAACTTTTTACTTTTACACAGCCTTAGACTTAGAGGAAGTTGCAAAAAGAGTACAAAAATTTCCTAAATATCCTTTAGCTAGATTCTCCAAATGTTAAAATTTTATCACATTTGGGCCAGGTGCAGTGGCTCATGCCTATAATCCCAGCACTTTGTGAGGCTGAGGCAGGAGGATCACTTGAGTCCAGGAGTTCGAGACCAGCCTGGGCAACAAAATGAGACCCTGTCTCCACAAAAAAATGGAGAAATTTAAAATTTTTTTTTAATTAAAATTTTTATCACATATGCTTTATCTTAGTCTCCCTCCTTTTTCTTTCTCTGTGTGTGTGCAAACATCTGTGTGCACAAATTTTTGCTGAACCATTTGAGAGTAAGTAGCCAAGGACATCTTACCACTTTACCCCTAAGTATGTCCATGTATATTTTCTAAAACAAAATGTACAGCAACCACTGTACAATGATGAAAATCAAGAAATCAACACTGGCATAGTTCTGTTATCTAATCTACAGATTTTATTCCAGTTTTGTCAGTGGTTCCCCTTATGTCCTTTATAGTTCTTGTTGTTTTAATATTTTCTACTGCTACAAGGTCCAGGTTGCACTTGGTCTTCACTTCTTTTTAGTCTCCTCTATATCAGTACAATCCCTCAGTGCTTGTCATTTATGACATTGACATTTTTGAATGACATGGGACATTCTTTTTTGGATGTCCCTTAATTTGAGTTTGCCTGATGCTTTTTTTTTTTTGAGACGGAGTCTCACTCCGTCGCCCAGGCTGGAGTGCAGTGGCGCCATCTCGGCTCACTGCAAGTTCCGCCTCCCGGGTTCACGCCATTCTCCTGCCTCAGCCTCCCGCCTCAGCCTCCCGCCTCAGCCTCCCAAGTAGCTGGGACTACAGGCGCCCTCCACCACGCCCAGCTAATTTTTTGTATTTTGAGTAGAGACGGGGTTTCACCGTGTTAGCCAGGATGGTCTCCATCACCTGACCTCGTGATCCGCCTGCCTCAGCCTCCCAAAGTGCTGGGATTACAGGCGTGAGCCACCACGCCAAGCCCCCTGCCTGATGCTTCTTTATAATTAGATTCAGGCGTGTGCTTTCTCAGCAGGAATACCTGCAAGATGACATTTTGCCCATCTCAGCGCATCTCAACAGAAAGCGTGATTTTTTTTCTCCCATTGCTGATAGTGTTCACTTTAATCATCTAAGAAGTAGTACTGACAGATTTCTCCACTGTAGTTCCTACTTTTCCCATTTTAATTAGTTGGTATCTTGTTGAGAGATATTTCTCATCATATTCTCACCGTTCAAACCATGATTTTAGCATCCATTGATGATTTTCTGCCTGAATCAATTGTTACTGTGGTGATTGCCAAATGGTTCCTTTTCTAATCCCATTATTTCTTTTAAGTTGATTGGTTGGCATTCTACTGTAGGAAAGAGCTTTCCCTTCTCTCCCACTGATTCATACATTTATATCACTATAGACTCATGAATTCCCATTTTGTTCCATTGTTTACTCTCCATTACCATCATCATTTATTTTGATACTCAAATTCTCCCAAATTTGGCTGGTGAGAGCTCTTTCCAGCCAGCTCCTGTTCCTTTTGACATGCCCACGCCATTATCTGAGCACTTCCTCGCCTATGGCATGGCAAGAGTCTAGGCTCATTTAGTACTTTTGCCATCCCAGCCTTGAAATCAACCTGGGAGAGCTACTGTTTTGTTGTTGTTGTTGTTTTAACATGGTAGAGTTTTAAGGCAGGTACTGTCATCGTTGCTATTTTATAAATGAAAAAGAGAAGCTCAGGAAGTTGGATATGTGGTTAGAGATAACAGAAGAATGAAGGCAACTCAATAACAGTTTGCTACCATGCCACACAAAACCATGAGGAAAACACCATTAAAATAACAACTGGGCCATGGTGGTGATTTGAGAAGACCAATTTAACTCCCATTTGGGATTAGGGACCACTACTCCCTCACCCTGGAGCACTGGCTAGCATGCGAACTCTTGCCAACTTCATCCTTGACAAAGAAACAGACAAAAAAGAGAAGAGGCCATCAGCAGCTGCTGCAGTACCTGCTAGAAAACCAAATGCACTCCACACTGGTGTTTAATTGTCAAACACTCAATGGAAATGTGATTGCACTGAATTTTGAACATCTTCAATTTTAAGAATTATCAGAAATACGCTGTCTGGGTTTTCAAAAATAAATATTTATTATCATTGGTGAATGTGATGTATCCTTGCTGGATTTTTACTATGTGAGAATACATTTTGTATTGTTTATTGAAAATGTAATAAATTGATGCAATAAGACAATTTTTAAAAAAGAATCCTCTTTTCCCAATACCCGCAGCATTTTTGACAGCTTTATTGAGCTAAAATTTTTACAGCATAAATTTCAGCTATTTAAAATGTACAACTCAAGTGGTTTTCAGTATATTTACAGAATTGTGCAACGTCACCACATTTTTAGAACATTTTTATTACCCAAAAAAAGAAACCTTCTGCCCATTGGTAATCACTCTTCATTCTCTTCCCTATGCAGCCCTAGGCAACCACTAATCTACTTTCTGTCTCTATGAATTTGCCTGTGCTAGATATTTCATAGAAGTGAAATTATACCAGATATGATTATTGTATAACCAATGACTGGTTTCTTTTACTCAGCCTAGTGTTTTCAAGGTTCATCCATGTTGTGGCATAATATCTCAACATTTTAACTTTTGTTTTTTTTTGAGACGGAGTCTAGCTCTGTTGCCCAGGCTGGAGCGCAGTGGTTCCATCTCGGCTCACTGCAAGCTCCGCCTCCCGGGTTCACGCCATTCTCCTGCCTCAGCCTCCCAAGTAGCTGGGACGACAGGCACCCCCCACCACGCCTGGCTAATTTTTTTTTTGTATTTTTAGTAGAGAAGGAGTTTCACTGTGTTAGCCAGGACGGTCTCGATCTCCTGACCCCGTGATCCACCCGCCTCGGCCTCCCAAAGTGCTGGGATTATAGGCGTGAGCCACTGCGCCTGGCCCATTTTAACTTTTTAATGCTGTCATAATGTCCCTCTTCCCATGCGGCACACATCAGACTTATTTTCCTTCTGCTTTCTTCAAATAAATATATTAAGCATGTTTTTATTTCGACAGAATTTTCTTCTTTCTAAGTTTTAATGGCTATACCAGTACTGAATCCCATGACATCCCCCTACAGTGGAAATTTCCAGGCTTGTCGTTTCAGACAATGCAGTCGTTCCTGTAATCCCTATTCATGCAGTCATTCAAGAGGAATCTGTTTACAAAATCTGAGCCAAACAAAGGATGACCCGCAACAATAATCACTTTACTACTCAACTGTTCCCTCTTGCAGCTAAATGAAGGTTTTGTCCTCGGGAGACTGTGACATCACCTCTAGGGCTGACAGGCCACAGCAACTGACCTCCTCATCTGGGCTTCTCCCCGGAAGAGGTGGAAGTCATTGTCATTGTTCCTCACAAAGGGCCGCTGTGCCGAAATGCAAAGTAAACAAGCAGAAATGACAGCCTGCTTCATTATAGTACTGGCACTTCTTTCTCACACTCGTTTCTTAGTAAACAGACATGGGTTTGTTTTCGCTTTTTACTTTTTATTGGTGAATATGTATTTAATATGCCTAATTTATATATATATTATGCATAACATATATAATATGCATATAATATATATAATGCATAATATATATAATATGCATATAATATATATTATGCATAATATAATATGCATAATATATATAATATGCATAATATATATATGCATAGAAACTACAGTATTGCAGTTCTAGGTAACTATTATCCAGCTTCAATAATTATCAGCCCATGGCTAATTTTGTTTCCCCTGGACGTTTACCTCCACTCTCCACCTCCATTAACAAAAGCTTCTTACTGAAAATTATTCCAAATAGTTACTTCATTGTCCCTGCCCTGTCATCCCATAGATCCAATTATTTTCATTTTGTTTTCAACAGATTATTTTGGGAACATTACTATGTGTTTGGCACAATGCCAGGTCCTGGGGATACAAAGATGAAGATGACATTGTCTGGGCAGTTTACAGACCAGGAACTAGAAACACAAACATTGTGTTTTATGATAACATGAGGTTGGAGGATGGACAGAGCTGATCCTGACACAGGCTGGATCAGGAAGCGGTGGGGTTTAGAAACAAAACCATTAATAGTAATTACATGGCCAGGCGCGGTGGCTCACACCTGTGATCCCAGCACTTTGGGAGGCCAAGGTGGGTGGATCACCTGAGGTCGGGAGTTTGAGACCAGCCTGATCAACATGGAGAAACGAAAAATACAAAATTAGTCGGGCATGGTGGCGCATACCTGTAATCCCAGCTACTCGGCAGGCTGAGGCAGGAGAATAGCTTGAACCCGGGAGGAGGAGGTTGCGGTGAGCCGAGATCACGCCATTACACTACAGCCTAGGCAACAAGAGCAAAACTCCGTCTCAAAAAAACAAAAAAAATGGTAATTACATGCTGGGGTGAGGGTAAGTTTACAGTAAAGTTGCTAGTATGGAAGTGCTTATGTGCTATTATTTTAAAGTTTAGCCGGGGTTAAAGTAATGAGGTTGGTGTTGGCTAAGCTGTGAAAGCAAGTTCGATGGAACCCTGGGTCCACTGTACTGGGCATGAATCACAATCTAGAAAACCCAGAGTACTTATTGCAAAGTCACGGTGATAGCTCTTCTGTTTCCCACGTTACCGCAAATTTCCCCTAAGGTGAGGCCTGCAACTAGCTTGAATGGGGAAAGTCAGGGGGTAGGTATAAATTAATATCTTCATAAATTTGTATCAGCCTCACAGGTATGAATCTAAGTTAAATGTGTATAAACATATAAAATATATATGTTTCTATATATAGCCAGTCAAAAATGGGAAGAAATTGAATTGCCTCTATATTAAGAGAGACATAATAAAACCAGAAAGAAGCTTTGCCTGCCTGATGAAAGGAGGTGGCTTCTACAGGCCACCTGGTCTAGACAGCTGACACCCCCTGGGGTACGGGGACAGTTCTTTGGTGCAGTGATCAGCATGTCCTTAACAGACTGTTCCCGAGGTAATGCCTACTGCGATCTGCTCACCTGTGATCTGTCCACATGCCGTCTGCCTGCCCTGGGATCTGTGCGTGCATGCAGGTCTCTCTGGTCCGGAAGCCAGAGCTGGGATGGAATTCAATGAACCACAAAAGTCTCCCTCTCACTATCAATTTTGAAGAATGAAGAAGAGGTAGGCAGGCAAAGACAAAAAACTCAGGGTGAGGGCATAAATATAAGCAGAGGTATCGAGGCAGGAAACAGCACAGCCAGGTCACAGCAGTTCAGCACCCACTGGGACGAGTGCAAGACAAGAAGCATCGAAGGAACACAGGCAGGCGAGAAAGGTAGGGCCAGGTTCGAGAGGGATTCCTGCATCCTGTGAAGGAACTGGGCTTCACTGAGGGCTGAGAAGCAGGATAGGTGGTGCATTAGAAGGAGTCCTCGAGCAGCATGTGGACAGCACATGGGAGCAGAGGATCCAGGCAGGAAGGTGGTGCAGCGTCAAGGGCAGAGGGAGGCAGCCTTCAACCAGTTCAGAAATGAACCCAGGGTGTCATGGGCAGGGTTATGCCCTGCACCACCCCCCCAACTCATGTTGAAGTCTTGACCCCCGGTACCTCACAATGTGACATATTTGGAGACAGGGCTTTTATTTATTTTATGAGATGGAGTCTCGCTCTGTTGCCCAGGCTGGAGTGCAGTGGCGTGATCTCGGCTCACTGCAAGCTGCGCCTCCCGGGTTCAAGAGATTCTCATGCCTCAGCCTCCCCAGCAGCTGGGATTACAGGCTCGCTACCACAGGGCAGATCCCTCACGAGAGTAGATCCCTCAAGAATAGCTTGGGGCATCCCCGTGGTAACAAGTGAATTCTCGCTCTATTAGTTCACAGGAGAGCTGGTTGTTTAAAAGAGCCTGGCAGCTCCTCCTCCCTGCTTGCTTTCTCTCTCACCATGTGACAGGTCTGCTCCCACTCTGCCTTTCACCATGAATAAAAACTTCCAGGCTGGGCGTGGTGGCTCAAGCCTGTAATCCCAGCACTTTGGGAGGCCGAGGTGGGAGAATCACGAGGTTAGGAGATCGAGACCATCTTGGCTAACATGGTGAAAACCTGTCTCTACTAAAATACAAAAAATTAGCCAGGTGTAGTGATGCATGCCTGTAATCCCACCTACCCTGGAGGCTGAGGCAGGGGAATCGCTTGAACCCGGGAGGCAGAGGTTGCAGTGAGCTGAGATCACTCCACTGCACTCCAGCCTGGCAACAGAGCAAGACTCTGTCTCACATTAAAAAAAAAAAAAAAAAAAAAAAAGCTTCCTGAGGCCTCACCAGAAGCAGAGGCAAGCACTATGCTTTTTTTTTTTTTTTTGAGATGGAGTCTGGGCTGCTGCCCAGCCTGGAATGCAGTGGCACAATCTCAGCTAACTGCAGCCTCTGCCTCCAAGGTTCAAGCGATTCTCCTGCCTCAGCCTCCCAAGTAGCTGGGATCACAGGTGTGCGCCACTACACTCAGCTAATTTTTGTATTTTTAGTAGAGATGCAGTTTCCGCACGTTGACCAGGCTGCTCTGGAACTCTGGACCTCAAGTGATCCACCCATCTTGGCCTCCCAAAGTGCTGGGATTACAGGCGTGAGCCACCACCCCTGTCCTACTATGCTTCTTATACAGAAGCATAGTATAAGATTCTGCAGCATTCTGTCTGCAGAATTGTAAGCTAAAATAAACCTCTTTTATTTATAAATTACCCAGCCTCAGGTATTCTTTAATAGCAATGTAAAATAGACTAACACAACAGCCATCTACATGCCAAGGAGAGAGTCCTCAGAAGAAACCAACCTTTCTGACATTTTGATCTTGGACTTCTAGCTCCAAAATTATGAGAAAATAAATTTCTGTTGTTGAAGCCACCCAGTCTATGGCAGCCCTAGCACAGTAATACAAGGGTACAATACGAAGTGCAAGAGGGTCAGGAAAATCAGCAAGACATCAGTTGCAAGAGAGGATAGAGGAGAAAGGATCGGGGAGGTCTCCCAGACCTCTTGCTTGACGACTGAGTAGAAGGCAATGTCGCTACCTGTAACGGGATCCAGGGATGAGTTGGATCTCAGGGCCTGTGGATGAGACATCCCAGTAAAAATGCATAGCAGACAGTTGGATGTAAAAGTCTGAAGCATTTCAAGAAGAGTGAAGCAACTATGATTTTTGTCCCATTTCTGGGACCCTATTGCTCTGTGATATCTCTGAGCTTCAGTTTCTTCAACCGTAAAAAAGGTATATTGGTGGGGTGTGGTGGCTCATGCTTGTAATCCCAACACTTTGGGAGGCCGAGATAGATGGATCACTTGAGGGCAGGAGTTTGAGGCCAGCCTGGTCAACATGGTGAAACCCCCTCTCCAATAAAAATACAAAAATTAGCCAGGGGTGGTGGTGCATGCCTGTAATCCCAGCTACTGGGGAAGCTGAGGCAGGAGAGTCGCGTGAACCCAGGAGGCAGAGGTTGCAGTAGCCGAGATTGTGTGACTGCACTCCATCTCAAAAAAAAAGAAAAAAACAAAAAGGTATACTAATACCTTTCCTGTCTACCAAGGAGAGTAGTTGAAGGGGCAAATGATAATAATACCATACATGTGAAAATTCCCTGAAAACTGAATAAGGCAGCATTTAAAAAAAAATAAAGTATAATTATATATAAGCTTTTCTGGGACACCAAAAGATGATTTTAAAGTTTTGCTGAGTTCAGTTGAGGCTTTAAGAACAATTTGCCTCAAAATGACAAAGTTCTTTCTGGGCGTGATCATTTTATCAAATCCTGGATCTGGTAGTTAAAAGTGTCAATTTTTTCTTTTTTGTTTTGTTCTGTTTGTTACCAAAGGCTATAATTATTTGGGGGCAATTTGCCATTTCTAGAATCTTAATCATACTGGCTTATAATGCTGTCTGCTCTGAACAGAGCTTATTTATAACTACACAATTACATGCATTTCTTTAAGACTTAGGAGGAATATTATAAATCAGGGATAAATTCTTTCATAAGTGAAATCAGAAAGAAATTAGAGAAGTAATGAGCCTTGACCGCCTTAGGTACTGTTGCTGTGATTGTTAAATGCATTAGCTAATAGTTTTACCATGGATACTATATAATACTATCACACGGTATATGTTTTAATAATCATATCAAAGCAATCCGTGGTGCAACATAATTTCTAAACTATGATTCTAAGGTTAAACATGTCTAAAAATGAAAGTGGTATGACCACCGTTTGCCACTAGGGGGAAGCAATCGATTGACCATAAACTCATCAAGTCCCAGCGGGCGCGGGGCTGCCGGTTGGATCAAGGAATCTTGAATGATTCTTTCAGCTCAGAGTCACTCTGTGGTTCAACCACTGTGCTTGCAGTTTCAAGTTCCAATTGAACAAGGAAATACCTTTTAATATTTTAGATAACGTTGCTAAGTATAAAGAGGGTTATTTCTCAGGGGGGTGTTGCAGGACCCTAGGAAACAAAAACTGTTAGAACTTTAGAGGTCTTGACTGGTCGCGGTGGCTCACACCTGTAATCCCAGCACTGTGGGAGGCTGAGGCAGGCGGATCACGAGGTCAGGAGATCGAGACCATCCTGGCTAACACGGTGAAACCCCGTCTCTATCAAAAATACAAAAAGTTAACCGGGCGTGGTGGCGGGCGCCTGTAGTCCCAGCTACTCGGGAGGCTGAGGCAGGAGAATGGCGTGAACCCTGGAGGCGGAGCTTGCAGTGAGCCGAGATCGCGCCGCTGCACTCCAGCCTGGGCGACAGAGCGAGACTCCGTCTCAAAAAAAAAAGAACTTTAGAGGTCTTACATCCTACCAGTAACCTGTAAGGTCACAGCCATAAAGGTTTTCTCTCTGGTCCTCTGTGGCAACGCAGGATTGTAAAAATCAAATTACTATACTTGATTAATAACTCATCAAGGATAAAATAGTATAATACATAGGCCCAGCAACTCTAACAAGTGACTGGAATTTTTTTTTTTTTTTTTTTTTTTTGAGACAGGGTCTCACTTCTCACCCAGGGTGGAGTGCAGTGGCGTGATCTCAGTTCACTGCAACCTCCACTTCCCAGGCTCAAGCAATCCTCCCACCTCAGCCTCTCGAGTCTCTGGGACTGCAGGCGTGCGCCACCACACCTGACTAATTTTTGTAGAGATGGGGTTTTGCCATGTTCGACAGGCTGGTCTTGAGCTCCTGAACAAAAGTGATCCGCCTGCTTTGGCCTCTCAAAATGCTGGGATTAGAAGCGGGAGCCACCACACCCTGCCCAAACTCAATTTTATATATATAAAGTTTCGCTCTTTTAAAAAATTATCATTGTAATAATATATATCAAAAAACTTGAAAAAAAATACAAAATTATGAGAGAGAAGATAAAGATTAAACCGCTGTTTACATTTTATTTTCTTAAATGGTTTCCCAAATTACTGTATTTAATTAAGTCAACACCTTAAATCTCTTCTGGAATAAGGAAAGCAGGATGGGTAGATAGACCGACACAGATGTGAGGAATTATCTCAATAGTTTCCAAACCTGGCTGATGGTCAGAATTACCTGGTGAGCTTTTTAAAACTAAATCAGAATCTCTTTGGGGGAGGGAGGAGAGGAAAGAAGGAAGGTAGACTCCAGAGAGAGAGAGCGAGAGAGCGAGAGAGGAGTGTGTGTGTGGTGTGTGTGTTTGGAGTTACCCAGTTGATAGTTTAGAGTTGGCGTTTGCGAACTGCTGAGGTAAACAAGTTTGCAGGTGTTGCCACAGAAAATATACAGAGCTTCCTTAGTGTTCATGGGGATGTAAAAACAAAAAAAAAGAAAGAAAATATAAGGCACCAGAATGGTTAAGAACTTAAATTTAACCCCAATAGTGGAGACCAAATTAGAATTAAATTATTTTACCAAAAAGGAAAAATTACCTTGTCATATAAAAACTCGTGGCAAGCATGCATTTGACATATTGATAACTGTAATGATACGTGTGGGTTTTTTTTTCAGTCAGCGATCTTTTATTAGAGAAAGGAGTTTATTCTAATCCTCAATACTGAGAACAGTTTGTCTCTGAAAGTATATATAGATGAACAAACTGCTAAACAAGAAAACGGTCCAGGAGCAGTGGCTCATGCCTATAATCCCAGCAGTTTGGGAGGCCGAAGCAGGTGGATCATGAGGTCAGGAGATCGAAATCATCCTGGCCAACGTAGTGAAACCCCGTCTCTACTAAAAAATACAAAAATTAGCCGGGCGTGGTGGCGCATGCCTGTAATCCCAGCTACTCGGGAGGCTGAGGCAGGAGAATTGCTTGAACCAGAGAGTGGGAGGTTGCAGTGAGCCGAGATCATGCCACTGCACTCCAGCATGGTGACAGAGCAAGACTCCGTCTCAAAAAAAAAAAAGAAAGAAAGGAAAGAAAACAAGAGTTCTCATTCACAAAGGACCTTTGCAGTTTAAAAAAAAAAAAAAGGCATCAGCATTTCTCAGGATAGTCACTTACATCACTTACGTTTCAGGGACACTAGATTATTCTCTCTTTTTAATTCTGAGACAGAATCTCGCTCTGTCACCCAGGCTAGAGTACAGTGGTGCCATCACCGCTCACTGCAGCCTCAACTATGGGCTTGTGCCACCACACTCGGCTAATTTTTGTAGTTTTTGTAGAGATAGGAGTCTCACTATGTTATCCAGGCTGGTCTCCAAGTCCTGGGCTCAAGTGATACTACTGCCTCTATTTCCCAAAATGCTGGGATTACAGGTGTGAGCCACTGCTCTTGGCCCAGGGTAGTATTAAAGGAAGATCCCAGACCTGACAGAGATGAAAATAAGAGAAAAGATGATTAGTCTCCTTTATTTTGGAAGCAGAGGAATGCCAAGAAATTCTTTAAAAGGCAAGTGGTTGGCCATTAATAATCGCCTGGGCTGGGAGTGCAGTGATTGTGGGACTTTGCATAATTTGAATGTTTATTTTATTCTAATATTTTTCCAAGAAGAAGCCATAATTTTATTTATGATAGAAACAGGTACAAATTTCAAACCAAGTTGCAGTTATTCTTTTCAAACCCATGAAAAAAGTCATTTTCAGGTGGTCACATTGTTAATTCCATAATAGCAGTTACAATGTCATTACTCTTGTTCTTCAAGGCTGGGACTGCCTTTGCTCTCAATACATTTGCTTGTGACATGACCAATTCTATGTCCTTAACTTCCACACCTGTATCATCAACCTCTGCCTCTCCAGTCTCCTCTTGTATAGTTGGAGTCTGTGTGTTTTCTTGAATGTTTGAGACAGCTCACTCTGTGTCTCAGCAGGTGCTACCCATGCTTGTTAAGATAAATCCTTGATCTTGGCTTCCCCAAAAACACACACATAGGTATCTGAAGCAGGGTTCTTGTAGACATCTGGTTTTGTGATGACAAAGAAGATATTCTTAGATTTCCAGTAGTGACTGTAGTAACCCCTGTTATCTATGGAAGACCGAGTTTGGAGATAGCCTTACGTGCCTTCTTTTCACTCTAACTCTGTTTTGCTTTACCGATTGACACTCATTGATTTCAGCTACTGCTGCCAGCTGGGCTGATTGTGTGGTGTCTCTGTGGAATCCTGTTCCTCAAGCTCTGGTACTGATTTATCACTGTCAGCTTCTGTTCCAGACCCGGTCTCCACCTGGGGCTGTGGCAACTTCCGCTCTGTAGCAAAAATGGTTTCTGTGGCTTCACCAGGCATTTAATGCAGGGAACATGAGACCAGGATGGTGGCAGAAAGACAGCCAGCAAGAAGGCAACAGTTTATTTTTTTAAAACTAAATGGGGCTGGGCGCGATGGCTCACACCTGTAATCTCAGCACTTTGGGAGGCCCAGGCAGGCAGATCACTTCAGGTCAGGAGTTCAAGACCAGCCTGGCCAATATGGTGAAATCCCATCTCTCCTAAAAATACAAAGATTAGCCAGGCGTGGTGGTGTGCACCTGTAATCCCAGTTACTTAGGAGGCTGAGGCAGGAGAATTGCTTGAGGCCAGGAGGCGGATGTTGCAGTGAGCCAAGATTGAGCCACTGCACTCTAGCCTGGGCGACAGAGCAAGACTCCCTCTCAAAAAAAAAAAAAAGAAAAAAAAAAAAGAAAAAGAAAAGAAAAGAAAAAAGAAAAAAAAAAAAGAAAAGAAAAAAAAAACTAAATGTACATCATATGTCCCAGCATTTATATTCCTGGGCATTTATCCCAGAAAAATGAAAACTTATTTCCAGAAGAAAGCTTGTACACAAATGTTCATAGCAGCTTCACTGGGAATTACCAAAAACTGGAAGCAACCAAAATGTCCTTCAATAGGTAAATGACAGAAAAATAAAACAAAACAAAACTGTGATACATCCATTCCATGGAATAATACTCTGCAACAAAAAGGAGTGAATTACTGGTATACATGAGAGTTTGAATGGATCTCAAGAGCGAATACTGAGTGACAAAGTCAATCTCAAAAGTTCACATACATCCCAGCTACTTGGGAGGCTGAGGCAGGAGAATCAATTGAACCTGGGAGACGGAGGTTGCAGTGAGTCGAGATCACGCCACTGCACTCCAGCCTGGGCAACAGTGCAAGACTCCGACAAGTTCATATATGTTATGATTCCACTTATATAGCATTCTAGAGATAATACAATTATAGAGCTAGAGAACAAATTTGAGGTTGCCAAGGGTTAGGGATGTGAGGTGGTAAGTTTGACTACAGAGGGGTAGCTCGAGAAGGATCTTTGTGGTGATGGAATAGGTTGGTATCTTGATGCCAGTGGTGGTTACAAAAATCTACACAAATGATAAAAGAACATTGAACTGTATGAACACCTTAGACCAATGCACCTTCCTGGTTTTGATATTACACTAATTACCTAGATGTAGAAGTAACCAGTGAGGAAAACAAGTGAAGGGTAAATGGAATCTCTCCATACTTTCTTTCCAACCTCCTGTGAATCTATATATATATATATATATATTTTTTTTTTTTTTTTTTTTTTTTGAGACAGAGTCTTGTTCTGTTGCCCAGGCTGGAGTGCAGTCGCATGATCTCGGCTTACTGCAACCTCCACCTCCCTGCAACCTCTGCCTACCGGGTTCAAGAGATTCTCCTGCTTCAGCCTCCTGAGTAGCTGGGATTACGGGTACATGCCACCACACCCAGCTAATTTTTGTATTTTTAGTAAAGACTGGGTTTCACCATGTTGTTTAGGCTGGTCTTGAACTCCTGACCTCATGATCCTCCTGCCTCGGCCTCCCAAAGTGCTGGGATTACAGGCATGAGCCACTGCACCCGGCCACCAATAATTTTTTGGAAATAAAAAAAAATGTTTTTAAAGTAAGCATATTGCTGTGCACCAAACAAAAACACATCAGCTGGTCAGGCACAGAGGCTCATGCCTGTAATCCCAGCACTTTGGGAAGTCAAGACGAGTGGATTACTTGAGGTCAGGAGTTCGAGACCAGCTGGGCCAACATGGTGAAACCTCGTCTCTACTGAAAATACAAAAATTAGCTGGGCAGGATGGCTCATGCCTGTAATCCCAGCTACTCAGGATGCTGAGGAGAATCGCTTGAACCCAGGAGATGGAGGTTGCAGTGAGCTGAGATCGTGCCACTGCACTGCAGCCTGGGTGATAGAGTGAGACCCTGTCTCAAAACAAAAACCAAAGCGAAACAGAAACAAAAACACATCTCCTTCCCTAGACTCCACATTCTACTCTAGCTATATGCTAATACTTCCAAAATTGGCATCACTAGCCAGCATGACTCGCCTGCTCTCCAGACCCATATACCCAGCTGCCTATTGCATCTTTCCACTTGGATATCCCCAGGATCCTCAAACGCAATTTGTGCAAAATGGAGCTGTCTTCCTTGCTGCCTCCTTCATTACCCTCACCACAATTGCTTCTCCTCCTGGGTCTTCAGTCTCAGTTGAAAGCAGGATACCCACCTTGTTGCTTAAGCTAGAAATTTAGGAGTCATCTTTAAATTTCCCCTTCCCCTCACTTCAGATCCAGTCCGTCATAAAGTCATCTTGATCCTACCCTCCAAGCAGCATGGCAATTTTCCACCTCTCTCCTCTGCTTCAGCCACCGTATAGGACAAGCCACCATCAGCTCTATCCCATGGCCCACAAAAGAGTTCAACCACTGGACCCTGCTCACCTGTCCAGTTCCATTTTCTCTTCACTGTCTATACTGCAGCCACATCCACCTTCTTCCAGTTCCATGAAAGACCAGCCACATTCTTTTGCCTTTCCTCAAGCCCTTCACTCACCTTCTCTCCTCACCTGTATCAGTCTTGCTTGTCGTTCAGGTCGCAGCTTTAGTGCTAATTTTTATGGGAGAACTTTCCTGACTCATGAATTAGGTAAGAGCCTTCTGTTCTGTGCTCTTGGAGCACCATGTACTCCTGTCTCACAAGCTTTGCTCAGCTCACACTGGTGAATTATCTTTCTTCCTTTCTGCACGATGTGCTAAGTAAAGACGGAGATTGTGTCTCTTGTTTATCTTATACCCCTGTGTGCCTATCTCATTACCTGCCATATAGTGGGTCCTCAATGTATTTATTGTGAAGGAATGAAGCAAATAGATCAATGCTGGGGCTCATGAGTAAGTAAAGGAATTAAGCAAATAGATAAAATGCTAGCTAGGCTCAGGAGTAAGTGAAGGAATGAAGTGAATAGATCAATGCTGGGGCCCTTGTACCTCAGGACACTCTTGCTCATCTTGCTCACCTGCTGTATCCTCAAGTTTCTAGAGTGCTGCCTGAAACAAAGCAGGCATTCAATAAATATTTGCTGAATAAATGAATGGCTGCACATGCCGAATTTCCATCCCAGTAATCTGAGGAGGAATACATTATGCAGTCTGTGATACAGTTACACTGAGAACATCCTCTTAATTCTTAATTGACAAAGCAATCCTGAGATCAGATTACACAGGAAGGAAGAAAATATAAACAGAAACACAAAATAATATCTCAGGTCCTTACCCATGTTTTATTTACCTTCCCCCAAGTAAATGCATTTTTCGCAACTTATTAGAAGACTAGATTTTCTTTCTAAAGGGGTTGAATCAGAGATACTCCAGATTTGGGGGCCCCAGACCCAGGTCAGTGAGGGGGAGACACCTAACAGAAAATAGGGAAATTAAGTGAAAAGCTACAGACTGGATTATATGACCCCAGATATATTTCTCCTGATTTGCTCCCAAAAACACTAGCAGTCAGGCTATTAAGACAGATGGGCAATTGAAGGATCCCCTTTAGGGGAAAGGGGAAGCCCAAGAGAAAAGGCTTGCGGAGTTTGACATTGGTGATGTCCCAATGAAATGATGGAGTCCCACCTAATCATGAGAAAGTAATACCTACCAATTATCAAGTCCTTCCCATGAGCACAAAGAGGTTTCATTAGGCCTTTCAGTCCTCACTTTGTGTTTGTTTGCTCTCTTGTTTTTGTTTTTTTAATACTTTCAACTTGGCTGGGCGCGGTGGCTCAAGCCTGTAATCCCAGCACTTTGGGAGGCCGAGGCAGGCGGATCACGAGGTCAGGAGATCGAGACCATCCTGGCTAACATGGTGAAACCCCGTCTCTACTAAAAATACAAAAAAATTAGCTGGGCATGGTGGCAGGGGCCTGTAGTCCCAGCTACTCGGGAGGCTGAGGCAGGAGAATGGCATGAACCCGGGAGGCGGAGCTTGCAGTGAGCCGAGATTGCGCCACTGCACTGCAGCCTGGGCGACAGAGCGAGACTCCGTCTCAAAAAAAAAAAAATACTTTCAACTTTTATTTTAGATTTGGGGGTACAGGTGCAGGTTTTTACATGGGTATATTGAATGATGTTGAGGTTTGGGGTGCAATTGATCTCATCACCTGGAAAACTATTAAGTGAACATAGTACTAACATAGTTACTTTTTCAACCCTTCCCCCATCCCCTCCCCCAGTCCCTCACTTATTCAACAGCCAAAGATCACCAGGCATTGGAAGAAATCCTCCCAACATCAAAGTGAGAGACCAAAACAAATAAGAAATCAGAACTCAGAACAAACAGGGCCAATTCAGAGAGCAGAAAAAAAAACTTCAGAGAAAGTGTAATTAATATCCACAAAAAGACAATAGTAAGTATTGCTCAATGAGAAAAGAAAGCTCTGGGAAATTAAATTTTTGGTACCAGAAATAAGAAATTCATAAACAAAAAGACAAAGAGATGAGAAATAGATCAATGTTTTTTAAAAAAAAATATGTTAAACAGATGTTCAGGCTCACACCTGTAATCCCAGCACTTTGGGAGACCGAGGCAGGTGGATCGCTTAAGGTCTGGAGTTCTAGACCAGCCTGATCAAAATGGTGAAACACCGTTTCTACTAAAATACAAAACTTAGTTGGGCATGGTGGCGGGTGCCTGTAATCTCAGCTACTCAGGAGGCTGAGGCAGGAGAATCACTTGAACCCAGGAGGTAGAGGTTGCAGTGAGCCAAGATTGCACCACTACACTCCAGCCTGGGCGAAAGAGCGAGACTCCCTCTAAAAAAAAAAAAAAAAAAAAAAATTGATACAAATAATAAAAAAAAAAGATGTTCAGTCTTTATTTGTGCTTAGCAGATGCCTACTATATAGTAGTAGCTGTTATCATCTCACTCAGAAGATAAATTTGCTAATGATCTTTGCACATGAGATTCCTTCTTTTTTTTCTTTTCTTCCTTTTTTTCTTTTCTTTCTTTTTTTCTTTTGAGAGACAAGGTCTCACTCTGTCACCCAAGCTGGAGTGCAGTAGTATGGTCATGGCTCAGTGCAGCCTAGATCTCCTGGGCTCAAGGGATCCTCCCATCTCAACCTCCTGAGTAGCTGGATCTGTAGGCACACACCATACCTGGCTAATTTTTTTATTTTTATTTTTGTAGAGATGGGGGCCTCACTATGTTGCCCAGGCTGGTCTCAAACTCCTGGACTCAAGAAACCCCCCTTCCTAGGCCTCTTGAAGTGTTGGAATTACAGGTGTGAGCCACCACACCCAGCCTGAGATTCCTTCTAATTGAAATACATCTTCTAGGACTGTTTTATTAAAACAAATTTCAAAGTTTCACATATATTATTTTAGAACATTAAACTTAGATTTGTACATAGCCATGAATTTATTCAGTATTTGTAATATACAGTGCAATCATATTGATTTAAACAGCATTAACAAATGCTGATATTTGTTACTGGCAATAAATTAGACTAGGAAGTGGCATTAAAACAAGGATGAGGGAAAAATATGTAATAGATGCTCCTTGGCCAGTGATGATGAAGGCATGTTCAACAGGTTGGCCTCCGATTCATATAAGTAAGAAGGTCCACTACTAAAATTCAAAATACGTGTTGACTCAGCATTGGCTCAGATTTCAACCCCTCCTGAAAGTCTTAAAGGGGTATTAAGATAAGCTAGTGTAAACAAGAACAAATGGGTACTAGAAGGCCAACAACAGACACTGGGGCCTACTTGAGGATGAAGGATGGGAGGAGGGAGAGGATCAGAAAAACTACATACGCTTATTCCCCAGGTGACAAAAATTATCTGTACACCAAACTCATGTGTCACACAGTTTACCTATATAACAAACCTGCACATGTACCCCTGAAACTAAAAGTTTAAAAAATAATAATAAGCTAGTTTTAACATCTAAATATTGTACCAGGCACAGGTTATATTTAGGAGTTAAGTTTCTAAAAAGTCCAGACTATTTCTTTCCAGCTTTATACTTATCTAAAAAGACCAAATATACTAAACCAAAGATGAAATTCAAATTTTTAAAAAACTGATTTTCCTCATATGGAATAGAAAAAGTTGCAAAGTTAAATAATTCTTGAGTTTCTTTTCACTTCTAAGTCCATTCTACCACTAGTAAAATCATAAAATTAATCCTCATATTTAAATTAAAAAATTCACAAAACTAACTGAATTTATACAGGAAATCAGGCACATGTGCTTTATAGATAGTTTAATTGTCCAGGAATTGAAGTGTTCTCTACTTCCTCCATAGATAGTTCTATTACCTGATCACTGCTCTGCTGGAGAACAAATCAGTTGCCTTCATAGGCCCCCACATTGATCCAAATTCTAACACTCAATTTGCTTTGGATAGAGTTTAGAATTTCTCCCCCTGGGGAAAAGAACTAATACTCTAGTGCAAGACTGAAATTCAAAATACCGACAGTTATTAGAAAACAAACATGGTTAGGTAATTGTATTTGCTTATGTTGCTTTTCCACTGACTAATGTGTTAGAGCTGAAGAAGCCCTCCATTTGTTTCAGTGAAATCTATCATTCACTGATTAAACATACATTGAACCAGACACTATACTTTGCTCTACACTTGATCTTAGCTAAAAGGCCGAGAAGCAATGGTATTTGGCTCTAATAGTAACATGATGAAAAGAAAGTAAGACCATCAAGTAGTTGATGGTCAACCCCCTTTAATGTAGGCATAGACAGAACCTCATGTTGTTCAAAGCTTTATTTAAATAAAAAAGAATGTGAACAATTGTTCTTTCTGAGCCTTGCTATGAAGCGGTGTGGAAAAGTCCAGTGAGTAATCCCTACTACTCGTGACAAGTGCAAAGTTCTATTTGCTCTTTAATGTCAACACTGTTTTTTCTGAGATTTCTGGAAGTTCTGTAACTTAAGGGTTAAAGGTACAGACCCTAGGGTTCAACAGGCCAGGGTCCAAATCCCTGCTCTGAGAACTGTAGCTTGGCCTTGGGGAAGACACTTTGTACCTCTGAACCTCACTAATTTATGAAGGTTAGATTTGGCAACATGTGACAGCCAGCCGAAATCAACAGTGACTGAAATGCACCAGGACTTACACATTCGCATTAAAGAAGTGTGGACTTGCTGTCCTGTACTTGTATAGAATGTCCATGAAGCCACTATGGACCCAGGCTCCCTCCCCCGTCTACTCCATCATCCCTAGGGTGTGGCTTTGTCTTCACAGCCCAAGATGGCTCTGGAAGCTCCATCCACTGCATCTACATTCTATTACATCTGCATTCTACAGGTGGCAGGATGATGGAAAGGCCTGAAACGTTGGTTCTGATCCCTTCCTTATAGTAAAATGCCAGGTACTAAATGCAAACCCTTTTGGTCATTCATTCAACAAATATTTGTTGAGCACCTGCTATGTGCCAGTGGCAATAGTAGGCACTAGAAATACAATGGTGAATAAGATAGACAGGGTTCCTGTCCTCATGGGCCACAGGGTATTGGAAGAGTCATAAGAATGATTTAATTGGCATGGCAATAAGCCCTGTGGAAAAAAAAAAAAAAAGGGCATGAGAGGTTAAAAAAAATCATAGACACAGAGGACCTGATCTAGGTGCAGGCATCAAGAAAATGTTTCTTTGGGGAACTAAATTTGTGTTTGGACCTGTGAGATGAGTAGTAATTACTACATGGGCAGAAATTGCTTGTTGCCTAGCCAATATCCACACATACTCTCTCTCTCTGTCCTCCCACCACTCTCCCCCACATCCTAGACAAAGTCTTGCTCTTGTTGCCCATGCTGGAGTTCAGTGATGCAACCATAGCTCACTGCATCCTTGAACTCCTGGGCTCAAGTGATCCTCCCACCTCGGCCTCCCAAAGTGCTGGGATTACAGGCATGAGCCACTGCACCTAGCCGAGACTTTCTTTGCATTTTAGAACCCAGATTTCATTCAGGATAGCAGCCCTCCTTCCAGACAGGGATGGCCAGTGGAATGTAGGTGGAAGTTGTTGTAAAGTGTCCTTGAAAGGGAGTGACTCAACTAGGTGGGTGCCATTAGTCTTTCCCCTTCCTCCTGCCTAGCTGACACTGCAGCAACCACAGACCTTGAGGATGGAAACTATACACCGAATGTTGGGAAAGGCAGCCTCATTCAACAGCCCTTTGACCCCCTCCTTAGCCACATAAGAATGAACCTGGGGCCAGCTCAACTGTGTTGTGTTTTGCTTGGTGACTCAGACACCAGGATGCAGTGGGCGGAAGGGCTAGGACTTCTGTTCCTGATAATAGGCAACAGATGCCACTTGCTTGACAGTTTGGCTCAGTGAGCAAGTCTCTATGAGACGCATCATGATGGGGTAGAAACGCAAGGGCTTGTCAGCAACATTGCCCCAGGGTGTTGCTGACTCTCTGGGGTGTAGAGGGGTGGGGGAGGCTGGCCTCCCTCTGATCACAGAGTGATATTCCCATGGTATCCCAGGGGCCACAGACAATGTCAGAGGGAAGTTGGAGGAGCCCCTAGTGCAGAGAGTTTTACCTATCCCAGTCACTTGCAGGCCTCAAATAAGATCTGGTTGCACTCAACACAGAACCACCAATGGCATTGCTGAAAACAGAACTGTGGAAATGAGGTCCTTCTCTGAGAATGAAACACAAAAATTGAAGGACAAATATGGACGAATGCCAGGGAAGTCTCACGCAGCCTGGCTGGCACATCTGTTCGATAAGGGGACAATATAGACCCAAATGTCTCAGGCCAAATGGCGCAGTTAAGGATGAGGCCAGTTGAAACAGGGTCCTTTGCAGCAGTAGCCTTGGAAGTTGTTCAATAAGCCATGGACCAAATACTGCCTTTGCAACCTTTGGAGCCTGCTGGCCCCATGGAACTGCTGGTAACCCCAAAATCCATACATGCCAATTGGAGTCTGTGGCAGCAGGAAACTTCCGCTAGAGGACACCAGCCTCTCCAATCTTGGACACATAAGTTGCCTGAGGCAGCCGCCAGATACACCCCTTTCAAACAGCAGCTCCTTGCTTGCTATTGGGCACTGGTGGAGACTGAGCATCTTATAGCTGAAGCGCTGCATGTGATGCTATGACCTAAACTGCCCATTCTCACTTGTGTGTTTATGAATCCTATCAGTAAAATTGGACAGGCTCAATAGAGCTTAATCAGCAAATGGAAATGGGACATCCAAGATCAGGCCCAGCCAGGACCACAGGAACTAAAAGCCTCCATAAACAAATAGCCAGCTTAGCAAAAGGGACCAAGAGACCCACTCTGTATGCTTTGCCCCTCCAGTGGCAACCTGGGGTCCAAGATTCAAAGATGTACCTGCCAGTGGCATGACATGGTTTACTGATGAGTCTTCGAAACAAAGCAAATGGGGTCCCCTGGCTTGTGACTACCATCTGGCCAGCAGATGATCATCTTTTGACTTAGACTGGATATAAATCTTCTCCCCAATGGGCCAAATTGTGTGCAGTGGTGACGACCTACTGCTATACCTTGCTACTTTTCACCAACCCATGGGCTGTTGCCAAGAGTCTAGCAACGTGATTGGGGAATGGCAGCTGAATGACTGGACTATTGAGAGATCCCTCATGTGAGGACAAGAACTATGGAAGCAGCTTGCTGACTGGAAAGGATGAATATATGTCACTCATGTGGATGCTCATGGAAAAGGGCCTTTTGAGATGGATCATGAATGAAACTCATGCCGATCAAGCTTATGCCCTATCAGTGACAACCGCCTGCTTGATACATCAACCCACTAGACATGGAAGTCCACCACAGATACAAGAATGGGCCAAGGCCTGAGGGATGATCCTGAAAGATGAGACTAAGGATGCAGTACAATCTTGCGATTCTTGCCAATGGGCCTAAATTGTTTCAAGAGGAAAATTAGGGCACATAAACTGAGGACTAGGACACACCTAGGTCTGGTAGGTTGACCTCACTGGACCCTTGACCCCTAGCCATGGGCCCCATTGGTGCCTCACTGCCATTGACACCTACTCAGGCTATGGTGTTGCCATTCCAGTCTGTCCTATGGATGCTATAGCTACCATAGGTGCCCTTGAAAAGAACTTATGTTTTTGGATACCCCAAAAGACTTCACTCTGACCAAGGAACCTCTTTCACTGTCCAAGCAACACAACAACGGGTGGACCCTTTTTTATTTTGAAATGGAGTTTCACTCTTGTCACCCAGGCTGGAGTGCAATGGCACGATCTTGGCTCACTGCAACCTCCATCTCCCGGGTTAAAGCGATTCTCCTGCCTCAGCCTCCCAAGTAGCTGGGATTACAGGTGTGCACCACTGACTTCCATGGAATATGATGGACTTTCCATGCACCCTATCATCCACAGGAACATGGAGCCATTGAACAATGGAACATCCCACTCACACAATCACTGATGAAAGGAAAGGACACATGGCCTGCGAATGGTGTGGCATCCCTGTCTCACGAGGGCAATGTAGACAGTGAACACTCCATTCTAGCACAACAGAAACATGATACTGCAGCACGTATTGGAAAATACTGAGCTTGGTGGGAGTTGAGGTGGACCAGGGAACTGCCTGCTTACCTGCTTAGGCTGTGCCTCTGATATCCCAATCTCAGTATATCCAACAGTTGTGCGTTTTTTGTTTTTTGTTTTTTTAGAGCACACATCTTTAGGATGGTTTGCAGTTTGGGCCACCATAGTACTCACACAGGGCCTCCTGACTCTAATCTGGAGCTGATGTTTCCCTGGATGCCTTCCTTTTATGGGAATCCCACAGGGCTACAGGATGGGACCAAGGAGTACAAAGGTGCTAGGTTACCTCTAGTGGCTCTAGGGGAATCTGATTCTTCCATTCTTGTGGGTGATGCTGCTGAACATGTCAAGTTCGTACAGGACATGACCTTCCCTCCTGGACTGGATGAATAAGACCAAAAGGTCTGGCTCAAGCAACAAGGGCAATGGGTGCCCTGAGAGGTAGTAGCTTCAGTACTGGGACAGACAGCCTGGTTGGTGATATCTGGGCAGCTGGTACTCCAAGTAATAGAAAAGAACACCTCTGACCACAGGAAGCATGAGAAGTGGGTGCCTAATCTCTCCTCCTCTTGTTCCTTCACAGTACATGGATTGAGAACATATCAGTGAAGATCATCCCAGGAGGAGCAGCAGTGAAAGATTGGAAGCATTGCTGGGTCTTCCACTTGAGTATTGGCAACATATCCCTCCAGATTAATAGTTCACATATGGCCCATTGCAAATCTGACAGGGGTCCCCGTGGCCATCAGTGGGTTCTGATCAGACAGTGCCACCCTCAGTCTGGGTTCAGATACACAGAATACATAATATAACCCACGAACGAAGCTTACCTTAACCATAGATATAAAATAAGAGGTGGACTTTATTTTTATTTATTTTTATTTTTTGAAACACAGTTTCACTCTGTCGCCCAAGCTGGAGTGCAGTGGCACAATCTGAGCTCGCTGCCACCTCTGCCTCCCGGGTTCAAGTGGTTCTCGTGCCTCAGCCTCCCAAGGAGCTGGGATTACAGGCACACACCACATTGCCCAGCTAATTTTTGTATTTTTAGTAGAGACAGGGGTCTCACTGTGTTTGCCAGGCTGGTCTCGAACTCCTGACCTCAAGTGATCTGCCTGCCTCGGCCTCCCAAAATACTGGAATTACAGGCATGAGCCACCACACCCTACCTGACTTTCTTTTTTAAAAATACATTTCAGAGTGAGGTTTAATTCTATGCTCACTAAAACATCCCAGCTGTTTTCAGAAACATGAAAAGTCCTAAGTTGCACTGTGACTTTTCTTGGTGTCCATCCTGAGGACTTAGTCTGTTCCAGATGCCACAGGAGGAGCCAGCACCACCAGACATCAGAGGGGTTTGTGGAGGGTTGCTTTAATTAATCACCCTCCTTAAACTTGTCATTAACATAATGCACAATCCAGAATCAGCTGCCAGTCAGACCCACAGCAGCCCCACCATGCCCACCATGAGAATCCAGTTCTTGGCCAGCTCCTGGTAGCGTGAACCCAGGGAACCTCACTCAGCATCGCTGCACCATCCACACCCTCAGGGTGAGCCTGTCTGCCAGCCTGGCCACAGTCCAGTGGTATCCTGCCACCTGAATCATGGTTAAGCCAGACACAAATTTTGTACAATTGGACTAGAGACTCTTAGAACAACTGCTTCTTGGCCAGAGTTACATATGTGCTCTCTTGGGTTATATATACCTCTGTGGGGTGTAGTAGCTTGCAGAATGCCTGTCCTCCTTAGATGGGGCATGTCATTTGAGAATTTGGGGTCCTTCAATGTTTGTGCAAAATGACACTCTAAATTGGAAGGGCCACATACTTCTGGTGCATCACAGGGTTGCCTGAGTCAATTTGCCAGGAAAACAAATATGCCTGGTTCCACTCTGCTGCCCATGTCCTCATGCACAGTGTAGGCACACAGGTCCTGGATAAAGATGATACACATCTTGTCATTGACTGTGTGGAGATAGCAAATGCTACTGCCTGTGCTATTCAGGACCAGCTGGACGCATTAAACTCACTAGCCAAGGTGGTGATGGACAACCGAAGTCCTCAATTATCTTCTGGCAAAAAGGGATGGCATTTGTATGACTGCCAACACCTCTTGCTGGGTATAAATCAATAATCCAGGCAAGGTAGAAAGTGAGCTGAAGAAGATTCCTGCTGAAGTGGAGTGCTGGTCAGCTGTACACACGCAGTGCCCCCAAGACTCATTCTTTCACCTCTTTAGCACACTCAACCCTGGCCCTTGGGGTCTCCCGGTTGAGGACCATCCTCCAAGGACTGATCATCCTATGGGTCTGGTTCTCCTAGTCACCCTGATGAAGGGCTGCCTCGAAATGACAAGGAGTCTCTACAAACAGACTGCATCCATATCAGTGGTTCACACCACTAAACCCATTTCTTCCTCTAGATTTAGGGTGGGCAATGATCCTACTGGATTTGATGTGCTTTATCTGCTGTTTCAGTGGCTAAGTGAGGGTCAGGGTGGACTGTTGGGAAAGGAAGACTCAGGTATGAAGTCTTTTTATACCCCCACCTCCCTGGACATGGCCACATAAGAATTGGCCATGGGCCTGGAACACGTCTTTACTAAGAGCCCACACAGCCTGGGCCAGGCTTGTTGCCTTGTGTGGGTAAACCTTTCCCTGTTTCAGGCTCAAGTGTTCAGTGTGTGCATCAACGACCTTCAGACACGCCCCCCAGCTCTCAGTGTTTCAGACTCTGTGGTGGTGGGGGTGGGTGTAGGTATTCGGGGCGTGGGGGGTGGGTGTCAAAGGGTCATGCTCCTACAGCACAAGAGAGATGCATGGAGGCCAATTGCCCTGTGTCTGCTGCAGGCGGACCCATTGGCCATGGAGGACCAACACCCACTATTGAAGCTGCTTCTGCTCTGTCTCTTCTGTATGTGAGTAAATCATTGTTCCGTCCCATTCTTGACTGCACTTGAAGTTCTGCTCCTGATAATAGGTGTCAACCGTAAATAATGAGATTCAGAAAATATGATTGAATATAGAGCTTATTTGAATGCAAATCTTGAGGATAGCCACCTGGGAAACACAGACTCCAAACGAATAGGGTTAGCATTCCAAAGTGGAGAAGTTAAGGTTTCACTTATATAGGCAAACAGAGAAGTTTCAGCAGGATTACATTTTTGATACAAGACCAGCGCATGTGTTATAGTGATTTGCTACAATAATTTGTTACAGTGATTTGGTTACAGATTGCTACATGGCAAGAAAGATTTCTGTGTTAACCCCTTAGGAATGATAATGATCTGAGGGTGTCTTCTCTCTGGTCCCACTTGTTCTTCCTAATTACTTACAGGGAAAAAAATGCAGAAGATGCAGCTAAATGCCACATGACTAAGGTCACATAGCCACATTCCTCTTAAGGCTCAGAATAATTTAAAATTCAAATAGCTTTAAGTTTGAATTACCTACTTTCACATAGGCAATGGTGCCACTTGCTCAACACTAAATATGGGAGAGCAGAGAGAAAGAAGCCTGAGCCTCTGATAACTTTGTGGAGCCACGGCTTTGGCTGTCTCTTCCAGCCAACATGCTTAAGCCTCTGTTTAAGAATTTCTTTTTCTTTTTCTTGAGACAGAGACTCCCTGTCACCCAGGCTGGAGTGCAGTGGCGTGATCTCGGCTCACTGTAACCTCCACCTCCCGGGTTCAAGTGATTCTCCTGCTTCAGCCTCCTGAGTAGCTGTGATTACAGGCACCTGCCACTATGCCTGGCTAATTTTTTGTATTTTTAGTAGAGACGGGGTTTCGCCATGTTGGCCAGGCTGGTCTCGAACTCCTGACCTCAGGTGATCCACCCAACTTGGCCTCCCAACGTGTTGGGATTACATGCTTGAGCCACCTCACCTGGCCTTGTTTAAGAAATTCTTAAACGGTGTACAAAAAGCTACATAACAGTAAAAAATTAATGCATTGGACCATATTAAAATTAAGAACTTCTAGCTGGGCATGGTGGCTCATGCCTGCAATCTCAGCACTTTGGGAGGCTGAGGTGGGTGAATTGCTTGAACTCAGGAGTCCCAAGATCACACTGGGCAACATGCTGAGACCCCGTCTCTCAAAAAAAATGCAAAAATTAGTCAGGTGTGGTGGTGCACGCTTGTAGTCCCAGCTACTTAGGAGGCTGAGGTGGGAAGATTGCTTGAGCCTGGGAGGTCAATGCTGCAGTAGAGCCATGATCATGCCACTGTACTCCAGCCGAAGTGACTGGGCAGCGAGCAACTGGGATTACAGGTGCACACCACCACACCCAGCTAATTTTTTGTATTTTTAGTAGAGACGGGGTTTCTCCATGTTGGTCAGGCTGGCCTCGAACTCCTGACCTCAGGTGATCCACCCGCCTCAGCCTCCCAAAGTGCTGGGATTACAGGCGTGAGCCACCACACCTGGCCCCAGTCTCCTGACTGTTGAATTCTCCCAGTGAATGTTGGTATCTTCATCTTAAGCTCCTGCTGGACATTTTTTTTTTCTCTGCTTGTCCCCTGTTACTTCCAAGTCAACGTTTATCATTAAACTCCCTGTCATTGCCCAAATAACTTGCCGTCACAGCTTCTCTCTTCCTAAGCAAGAAGGGAGCATTTAGGGCCCCAAACAAGGCACTGGTTTATGTTCTCTCACACTCATAAGGCCGTATCCAGCTGATTCTGCATTTCATTTCCTAAATGGGGTCATCTAGCAAGTTCCATCAGAAATTCATGCCTTCAGCTAGCTTATCTGCTGTTCAAGATAAGTTTCAAAAAAAGGTAAAACCATGACTCTCAAAGAGGTATAAAAATGGGTCTGGGCATGGTGGCTCACACCTTAAATCCCAGCACTTTGCCAGGCCAAGGCGGGAGGATCAATTGAGCCCAGGAGTTTGAGACCAGCCTGGCCAACATGGTGAAACCACATCTCTACTGAAAATACAAAAATTAGCCAGGTATGGTGGCAGGCACCTGTAATCCCAGCTACTCAGGAGGCTAAGGCAGGAGAACCACTTGAACCCGGAAGGTGAAGGTTGCAGTGAGCCGAGATCGCACCACTGCACTCCAGCCTGGGTGACAGAGTGAGACTCCATCTCAAAAAAAAAAAAAAAAAAAAAGGAGACATATAAATATGAACACATATTAAAGATTTTATGTAACTCATGAAGAAACCAGAAAATTGTTATATCTGCCTCAAAACAGAATTTTAAGATTGGATATGTGTGCCAGGTGTGGTGGCTCATGCCTGCAATCCCAACACTTTGGGACGCAGAGGTAGGAGGATTGCTTGAGCTCAGGAATTTGAGACCAGCCTGGGCAATATGGTTGATATGACTCTGATGACTAGAGGGACACCAGGGTTCTTGGTCTCACGCCTATAGGATTAACAACACAGAAACACGTGGAGTGGTTTTAAGGAGCGAAAAGGCAAGAAAGAAGGAAGGAAGAAGAAAACAGCTCCCATGAACAGAGACAGAGGGAGGGGGGATTCAAACAAAGAGAAAATCCCATGGGCTGCGGAAAAGTGGCTGCTTATATTGGGATGCTGGAGGAAGCAGTGTCTGGTTTCCATAGGGCCCAGGAGATTGGTTTGACCAGGTGTGTCATCACGTAGTTCGCAGAAAAACCGGCCCTCCTATCCTAGCCGTTTAATATGCAAATGTAGAGTGCCATGATGTTCTACACACTTGGGGATATGTGGGGGTGGCCATGTTGTCAGGCGCATGCGAGCACAAGGGCAAGAAAAAGATGGCGGGAATCACCAAGTTTGGGTGGACCCAGTTTCTAATGGCCTTCCTTTGCATCTCAAAACTTGCCAGCTGGCTCTAAGAGCCAGGGCTTTCCTGCTAGAAAAGAAATATTTCTAGAACTGCTTTAAAAGAAACAAAAACTTCCCAAGGACCCCTTTTCCTCTCTATCTGCAGAAAATAATTTCTTAATAACTCCTATAACATGGTGGAACCCCATTTCTACAAAAAAATACAGGAATTAGCTGGGTGTGGCAGCATGTGCCTGTAGTCCCAGCTACTCAGGAGGCTGAGGTGAGAAGACTGCTTAAGCTGGGGAGGTCAAGGATGCAGCGAGCTGAGATCATGCCACTGTACTCCAGCCTGGGCAAAGAGCAAGACCCTGTCTCAAAAAAAAAAAAAAAAAAGGATATATTTATAGATCAGGAATATTGAAATGAATGTGCAAATGGAGATAAAACTGGTTTTTCTATATGGGATGATGGGCTGTCAACTGAATGCCCATCAATCGGACAGGGTAGCACATAGCACTTATATATCTATAGACAAGAGTTGACTGCATCTCATAACTGTCTGCAATTTACAGAGTTGTGAAAAAGCTTCCATAGAATCTTAATAAGATAACCCAAAGGAATTCCCTCAACAGTTTCTCTGGGCCGGGCATGGTGGCGTGCACTTGTAATCCCAGTGCTTTGGAAGGCCGTGGTGGGAGGATCACTTCAGCCCAGGAGTTTGAGACCAGCCTGGGCAACATAGAGAGGCCCCATCTCTACTAAAAGCAAGCAAACAAACAAAAGCCAGGCCTAGTGGCACAAGCTTGTAGTCTCCGCTACTCGGGAGGTTCAGGTGGGAGGATCACTTGAGCCCAATAGTTCAAGTTTACAGTGAGCTATGATCGTGCCATTGCACTCCAGCCTGGGCAATAGAGCCAGATCCTGTCTCTAAAAAAAGGGTTTCTCTGGATGATGCATTGGTTTTCACTAAGGCACCACTCTTCCCAACACTACTCAGTCTTTCTCCACCCTTGACTCCAGTGTCTACCAATCATAGTAAAATATAGCTTTCACCACCCCACCAGCTTCTACAAAGACTGTCTATTGACTCCCACATCCACAACAAACATCTCTTCCTGCCTTTCAAGATTCCCTTTAATCCAGCATCACTGTCTTTGTATAACCACCTCTTATTCCAGGCAGGCCTGATCTCTCCACCCCAAGCCAAACCAATGCCCTCCCACACATTCTCCTGACCCAGATATCCCCCTCAGTCATCTATAGCATTCTCATTCTGCTGGCCTCTTTCAAGCTTTCTTTTTGTTTTTGCTTCTATTACCTGAAAGCCACACATAGCACCTATCCTGTTCTTTAATTATAGATGCTGCCTGCACTAGACCTTGATCATGAATTCAAACATATTATGAGCACCTTGTATTGGTTCCAGGGACAGTCTAAATGCTAGATCTAGGCACTGGCTATGCAGAGATGAAAAAGGCATGGCTCCCTAGATGACTGGGGGGAAAAAGACAATGAGAATGAAACCAGCTTTGCAAATATTATAACTAAGAATATTATGACAGCAGGCCGGGAGCGGTGGCTCACGCCTGTAATCCCAGCACGTTGGGAGGCCAAAGCAGGCGGATCACAAAGTCAGGAGATCGAGATCATCGTGGCTAACATGGTGAAACCCTGTCTCTACTAAAAATACAGAAAATTAGCCGGGCGTGGTGGCACATGCCTGTAGTCCAGCTATCTGGGGGAGGCTGAGGCAGGAGAAGCGCTTGAATCCGGGAGGTGGAGGCTGCAGTGAGCCAAGATCGTGCCACTGCACTGCAGCCTGGGTGACAGAGTGACGCTCTGTCTCAAAAAAAATGAAAAAAAAAAAAAAGAAAAATAAAATTACGACAGCAAAAGAGATCTGACATAACTGATTCCATCTTGCTGCCCTAGCTGATTCCATCTTGCTGCTGCTGCTGCTGCTTTTTTTTTTTTTTTTTTGAGATAGAGTCTCGCTCTGTTGCCCAGGCTGGAGTGCAGTGGTGCAATCTTGGCTCACTGCAATCTCTGCCTCCCGGGTTCAAGCGATTCTTCTGCCTCAGCTGCCCCTAGTAGCTGGGATTACAGGCATGAGCCACCACAGCCCGCTAATTTTTCTATTTTGTTTTGTTTTGTTTTGAGATGGAGTCTCGCTTGTTGCCCAGGCTGGAGTGCAGTGGCGCAATCTCAGCTCACTGCAAGCTCTGCCTCCCGGGTTCACGTCATTCTCCTGCCTCAGCTTCCCTGAGTAGCTGGGACTACAGGCGCCCGCCACCATGCCCGGCTAATTTTTTTTTGTACTTTTAGTGGAGACGGGGTTTCACCGTGTTAGCCAGGATAGTCTCAATCTTCTGACCTTGTGATCCACCTGCCTCGGCCTCCCAAAGTGCCAGGATTACAGGCGTGAGCCACTGCACCTGGCAATTTTTGTATTTTTAGTACAGACAAGGTTTCACCATATTGAACCAGGCCGGTCTTGAACTCCTGACCTCAGGTGATCCGCCCACCTTGGCCTCCCAAAGTGCTAGGATTACAGGCGTCAGCCACGGCACCCAGCTCAGCACTTCTCACTTTGTGACCCACTACCCACCAAATTATCCTTAAAAACTCTGAACCCCAAATTTTCATGGAGATTGACTTGAGTAATAATAAAACTGTGGTTTCCCATACAGTCAGCTCTGTGTGAATTAAACTCTTTTTCTGTTGCAAATTCCTTGTCTTGATAAATTGGCTCTGTCTAGGCAGCAGGCAGGGAGAACCCATTGAACAGTTACAAGAATACAGGTGATTGGCACTTTGAGACAGGCCGCTTTGGAAGCAGAGGGAGGGCACATAACCCAGACAGGGAAGGTCAGCAAGTATTTCTTGGAAGAAGTGGCACTGGTCAAGCAAAGAAGGGAGCAGAAGGAACAGGAGCATATGCACATATAACTCTGTGAAACACTGCCTTTTCTTTTTTTATAACAATATTTTTACAATCACCGTATCTCTTGCCTCTACTAGATAATAGAGGACAGCAGAATATGCCACTTTGGCATAAAGATTTTTTTGAGCTAAAGGCACTTAAAATACAGCAGATGCAAGAACAGTACTCTGGCCTCTCTTTACTTCCTGAAAGCAGGAGATCAGCTCTCACGTGAATGCTGCCCTCCCTGCACCAGAAAGAAAGGAACATTATCACCAGAGAGGGAGAGTCAAGGCTGAGAGAAATCTGTACAAACAACTCTTGTTAGACTAACCTTTATTTCCTTTAGCTTTCCCATATAAATATAGTTACTTTTTCAAAATTACTATTTTTGTTCAACCTAGTATATGAGCACTTAGGCCTAACCATTTTGGGGGTCTTGATTTTCCTGTAAGGGCTCCCAAGTACATGCAAAACTATTAAATAAAATTTATATGTGTATATATATATATAATTATTATTATTTTTTGAGACAGGGTCTCATTCTGTTACCCAGGCTGGAGTGCAGTGGCACAATCACGCCTCACTGAAGGCTCAACCTCCCAGGTTCAAGTGATCCTCCTACCTCAGTCTCCCGAGTAGCTGGCACTACAAGCATGCACCACCACACATGGCTTTTTTTTTGTATTTTTTGTACAGACAGGGTTTTGCCATGTTGCCCAGGCTGGTCTTGAACTCCTGGGCTCAAGCAATCCACCTGCCTTGGCCTCTCAAAGTGCTGGGATCACAGGTGTGAGCCACTGTGCCCAGCCAATTAATATGTTTTTCTCTTGTTAATCTGTCTTCTGTCAACTTAATTTTCAGGCCCAGCTGGAGACCCTAAGAGGGTAGAGGTTAAGTTTTGCCTCCCCTACAATAATAAAATCCTTGAAGACAGGGACACTGTTTTAGATTCTTTTTTATTCCCTGATTTCTAACAGAAAAACATCTTAAGCACCTTGTAAACTTAGGGTTTGATGGATGACTAAATCTTTCATCCCAAAGTGATCCATAATCCTGATTATTTGTAGACTGTGAAATGTATTTTTCTTCTGTACCATTAGGCATGTGAAAATGTAAATGGTGTGGTCCTTGAAGCAAAGAGAAAAGTAAATGATACACCAGAGTCTCAGGCTGGCCCGGCAAGTGAATAAAACAGGTAATAAATTCAGCTGAGCAGATACAGACAAGGGTAACCTACAGCTCTGAGGCTTGGATGCCTCTGAAGCTCAGAGACCCTCTACTCACATACCAAGGAGGGGACAGGTTTTCGCACTCCACTTTTTAGTTTCAGAAACTGCGGCCTGATCTATCACGTTGGAAGGAGGGAAGAGCTGTAAAGTGAATGTAAAGATTTCGCTGTCTTTGGAGCAAACATAGATAAAATTTGGTGAGTTTATTGAGTTTATGATGCAACTGCATTTTAACTATCTAGAGAAGGTGGAAGCCAGAGTGGACCTACCAGTCCAACCCACTCAGCCTTCAAGAGAGGAAGATCAAATCTCTCCTCTGGAGTGTCTAGCTCTTGGAGAGTGAAATAGACATTCTTTCTTTCCTGCAACTGAGCTCGAGGTGAAGACTTTGCTCACTGCAGCTGGTGTGAGCCTCCCCACACCCCTGCACCTCAGCTAAAATTGCAATCAGATCAATAGTGGTGTAATTTTTTAAAAAAGAGATGGGGTCTTGCTCTGTGACCTAGGCTGGAGTGCAGTAGTGCAATTATGGCTCACTGCAGACTCAACCTCCCAGGCTCAAGCAAACCTCCTACCTCAGTCTCCCCATTAGCTGGACTACAGGCACACATCTGGCTAATTTTTTAACTTTTTGTAGAGATGGGTATCTCACTATCTTGCCCAGGGTGGTCTTGAACTCCTGGGTTGAGTCGATCCTCCCACTTTGGCCTCCCAAAGTCCTGGGATTACAAGCGTGAGTCACTGCACCCAGCTGGCTGGTGTCATTATTAAGAATGATTTTTGTATCCCTCCTTGTGCTCCCCATATTCTCTGAGTTGCATTCAGCTGTGTACTTTCTTACAATGAGAAACTTAAAACCAGCCTGGCGTGGTGGTTCACGCCTGTAATCCCAGCACTTTGGGAGGCCAGGGCGGGCGGATCACTTGAGGTCAGTAGTTCAAGACCCACCTGGCCAACATGGTGAAACTCCATCTCTACTGAAAATACAAAAATTAGCCAGGCGTGGTGGCGGGCGCCTGTAATCCCAACTACTCGGGAGGCTGAGGCAGGAGAATCGCTGGAACCCAGGGGTGGAGGTTGCAGTAAGCTGAGATCACACCACTGCACTCCAGCCTGGGTGACAGAGCAAGACTCCGTTAAAAAAAAAAAAAAAAAAAAAAAAAAAAAAAGTAAAAAATAAGGAATTAAAAAAAATCAAAACGCTTTACAGAAAATAAAAATATATAAAAATATTGAGCACTACTTGAAAACTTTCTATTGAAACCATCCCCACAGGGTTGATAAGAATTTCATGCCAAGTTCTAGGCAGAAATACAGTTATAATTAAGCATTAATCAGGCTGTACTTTGGCCCACTTCCTTGTTGCTAAAAGTCACCTAGCACTACATACTGACCATTTGCATTTCCATTGTTCCTACAGACAGGATCTCTGACATTAGAATCATAAGCTTTCTGTTTAAGGATCGCTTAGGATGTTTTTCAGACCTTGAATTCCAGCTACCAGTTTGAAGATCCCCAGAGAGGAATGGGGTCAGCTTAAGAATACAGGTTCTTCAACGCCCTGTCTCATGACTTCACCCTGCACTCTTCAAACAACGATCTCCACACTATAGCCCTCTCCAAAACCCTTAAAAACCTTGACCCCAAATTCCTCAGGGAGATGCATTTGAGGTTTCCTCCCATCTCCTCCTTTGGCGACTCCATGATTACACCTCTTTCTCTGCTGCAACCCTGGTGTCTGGGCATATTGACTTGCTATGTGCATGAGTCAACGAACCTAATAGTGTTACATCATTTTCAAAAACAGTATTTACACCGTTGCACCCGTGGAACAGATGAAAGGACACGAATAAAAATAACTCAGGCCGGGCGCGGTGGCTCACGCCTTTAATCCCAGCACTTTTGGGAGGCGGAGGCAAGTGGATCACAAGGTCAGGATTTCGACACCATCCTGGCCAACATGGTGAAACCGCGTCTTTACTGAAAGTACACAGATTTGCCGGGCACAGTGGCTCATGCCTGTAAGTGATCCCAGCACTTTGGAAGGCTGAGGCAAGTGGATCTCCGGAGGTCAGGAGTTCAAGACCAGCCTGGCTAACATGGCCAAACGCTGTCTCTACTAAAAATACAAAAATTAGCCCGGCGTGATGGTGGGCGCCTGTAGTCCCTGCTACTAGGGAGGCTGAAGCAGGAGAATCTCTTGAACCCAGGAGGTGGAGGTTGCAGTGAGCCGAGATCGCGCCACTGCACTCCAGCCAGGACTACAAGAGCGAGACTCCGCCTCAAAAAAAAAAAAACCCAAAACAACAAAAAAAACACAAAGATTAGCTGGGCATGGTGGCGGGCGCCCGTAATCCCAGCTACTCGGGAGGATGGGGCAGGAGAATCGTTAGAACTAGGGAGCCGGAGGTTGCAGTGAGCCGAGATCGCTCCATTGCACTCCAACCTGCGCGACAGAGCGAGACTCCGACTCAAAAAAACAAAACAAACAAACAAACGAAAACTCAGTAGGAGTGTCTTCACTATGCAGTCGTCTATTCAGCAACCTTGACAGCAAGCTCTGGCACTCAGTTCTTATTTCCCGTGAGTTGCCCAGCGCTCCGCCCACGCCCTCTTGCAGAGCTCGCCCCGCCTCCGCCCCACCCATCATGTGACGTCACCCATCGGTCCCGCCCCTCTACTTCGCGTTTGTCTGGGGATTGTAAACCGCGTCCGGAAGCCCCGCCTTTTCGCCCCCGCCCGCATGCGCACGCGCACACGAATGCGGGCACACCCCTGAGTCCCCTCCACAGCCGCGGGTTGGTCCCAAGGGTCCAGTCGGCCTGTGCTGCCCACCCGCCCCGCCCCCTAGACGCACGTCCGCTCGCCCGGCGCCCGAGCCAGTCCGCGCGCGCGCCGTCGGCGCCCCGAAAGCCCCGCCCCCAGGCGCGCGCCCGCCCACCGCTCTCCACGTGCTCGCTGGAGGGCGGCGCGAGGGGCCGAGCCGACAAGATGTTCTTGCTGCCTCTTCCGGCTGCGGGGCTAGTCGTCGTCCGACGTCTGGCCGTGAGACGTTTCGGGAGCCGGAGTCTCTCCACCGCAGACATGACGAAGGTGAGAGGCGGCGGCTCACTCCCGGTCCGCCGCTGGGGCCCTGCCCGTGGGTGACTGGGGCTGCGGGGCTGGTCGAAGTCGGGGTGTGCGGGGCGCCCAAGCCAAGTTGCAAAAATCAGTTTAAAAGAAAAATTCTCTCCTTGCGGGGATCGGCCTAGGCCGCTGAGGACCCCAGCGGTCGTATTGAGGGCGCGATTCCCCTGCTCGGGGCTAGGGGGTGATGGCTGTAGCCGCCCTTTACCCGGCTCCGCTCGGCCGCGCACTTGCTCCAGTCGTCACCCGCGGTCCTGGCAGTAACCCGGGGAAAGACGCGGCGGTGGGGCTCCCACCCGAGCTTGGAGGAAGCCCGAGTTTGCCAA
The DNA here is from genome assembly GCF_028885625.2 of Pongo pygmaeus. NCBI lineage: Eukaryota > Metazoa > Chordata > Mammalia > Primates > Hominidae > Pongo > Pongo pygmaeus. The sequence continues at coordinate 16,627,717 of NC_072376.2, forward strand.
GGTGAAAGGGTTTCTGAGGTCCCAGAGTCACAGGGCTCCTTCCCTCGCGGAAGTGAAAGGTCAGGGAGTTAAGTGGCTTGGAAGGGTTTCTAGAGGAGAAGCATGCCTCTCTAGAGAAAAGGGCTTTGCGGAGAGACCCACGTTTCCCAGCATTAAGAGCATCTTCCAGAAGAAAAGTGAACTCCAAAAAATTACGAAGGTCGCTCTTCAGATGTGAAGGATCTGCAAAGGGAATGGCTCTCGGAACCAGCACAAGCTTGGGAGTCATGCCTGAGCACCAGAAAGAGATGACTGTCCCTGCAGAAGAACGTTCTAGGTGGAGCTTGAGCTCCAGTCTCCTGCAGGTATCTCAGTGGCCGAGGGACCAGTCGCCTAACCATTGCTGTCTCCAGTACTGTGCCACAGCCTACCCAGATAACAGTTGCCCAATTGGCTCCATTGATTCCCGGGGAGTGAACAATCTTAGGAAAGTTAGAACCTGGCAGAGTTACCAACGCCAAGGAAGGCTGTTTTCTTTGGTGGAAAAGACCGAGAGGGCACTATTCTAAGTGTCTGTGTGGTTTTGTGGAAAGACCAATTGCTGGGCGGGAAGACATCTGGATTCTCACTCAGTCCTACCACACAGGAGCTCCTGTGTCAAACTAGGTTTCAGTTTCCTTATCGGTCAAGGGGGATAAGACTGCTTGTTCTTTCCACCTCACAGAGTTGCCATTAGGCAGACAAAACATTTTTAAAGTCATACATTGCCGTGCAAAAGTAAATACTAAGTATTACTAGGTTTGCTTCCTCACTTCTGGTATTTGAGACCTGAGACTTGTGAAGGAGATGAAGGGAGTGAGCCGCTCAGTGCTTAGCAGAATGCTTCTACCCTCCCTAGGAAGTTGGTGCTTCTCTTACAGCCTCTGTGTTGACCACAGTCCTTACGTGGCACCAGTCCTTATGATGGGAGGCACAGCCATTGGCTTGACTGGAACGGCATCCTAGAATATCTGGGATTTGCACTTGAGGATTGTAGGGGAGGAAAATCTTCCTTCTATCCTCCTAGGTTCTGTGGCTGGGCCTAAGAAAACTGACATAAGATGTATTAATAAAAGAAAAGGATACAGATTTTATTTACTATTTTTACGTGTACACAGGAGTCTGCAAGAGGAAAATGAAGACCTAAAGAAGCGTTGGGCCCAAAAGCTTGTATACCTTTTTAAACAAAGAACAATGCATTGTGGGGGTGTGACAAGACAAAGGGGCTTGGGTTAGTAAATTGTAGAATAATGACTAGGAAATCATATGGGGGTAACTAATAGAAGATAAGGGTGAGTTCAGTAGGTTTATTTGTACAGGTCCATTTTGGTGTTGACTTGCAGTTTCTGGTGATAAGAATGTTCTCCTTTTCCTGGTACAGGGAGATCACCTTTCTCATGGGAATTTGTATGACCTGCTTTTAGGGAGAAAGGGAGGTCAGAGAGTACTTCTGCACCTGCTGTTTCTCAAGCGCCTTTAGCTCAAAATAACCAATGTGCCAAAGCAGTATATTTTGGAGTGGCATGTTCTGAATCCTTTCAGGGTCTAACTTGGTGACAAATGGATTTTTCTTAAACAAAACATCTTTTTGCTTTATTTGAAAGTGAAGCTGTCTCCTGGGAGTGAGCACAAAAACCCAGG